>NC_044553.1:164113989-164718787 GCF_007565055.1 Rhinopithecus roxellana
ACCATACAGCTGTGAACACGCGCAGGGGTAAGCACAGGAATATTCCACCTGCAGGGTGAAGATGGACACATACAGCTGTGAACGTGCGCAGGGGTAAGCACAGGAATATTCCACCTGCAGGGTGAAGATGGACGCATACAGCTGTGTATCAGTTCACATTGCATTTTTTTGTCAAACAGCAGACTTACCTCGGATTTGGGAATGTGGTTGTGTGGATGCCTGTTGCATGCAGCCGTGAGCGTGAGTCTCAGACCTATTCCTGAGTGAAAGAGGCAAAAAGGTGACACAATTATTCATGCCATGTGGCTTTCTTCAGAGTTCAAAAGCATGCAGAAGTAAACAAGATACTGCTAATATTCATTAAAGTATAATTTGAAAAAATACAGATGTTTTAAAATGTTTACTTGGAAAAGGAACCATGCAACAACTTTGGAAAACAAGAGCAAGGCCTGGCTTGTCCACACTGGATTCCGCAACTAAAACCGTGTGGCCCTGTGGCAGAAGGTGGCAAAGACACCACTGTCTGGACAAGTAGCCTGGAAACCGACCTGCGCATAAATGTGGGGACTTAATTTGTGTTGAGCATGGCATTTCAGAGTAGTGAGAAGCAGACCTTTCAATAAGTGGTATTGGGGTGATTGGCTGTATAGTTAGAAGCTGGTAGAGTGCGGCTCCATCTCTCAAAAAAATGCACACACAGAAAACATTAAACCCAAACCATGTAAGCACTGAGAGAGTATATGAGAGGATATTTAGGATCTGGAAGTGATAAATGCCTTTCGTAGGCCAAACACAAAATCCTTGAAGGAAAAGCCTGACAAATCTAACTGCAGAGTTTTTAAACATTTCTGTGCAATCAAAGACATAAAAATGTTAAACGACAGTCTGGAAGAAAATAGTTGTAATATTTATAACATTCAAATGTTTACCAACCAGAATCTATGAAGAGATGCTTGAAAGCAATGAGGAAACTATTTTTGAAATTGAATAGAAAAGTGGGCCAGGCACAGTGGTTCACCATTGTAATCCCAACACTTCAGGAGGCCAAGGCAGGAGGATCACTTAAGGCCAGGAGTTCAAGACTAGTCTGGACAGCATAGTGAGACTCTATCTCTGCAAAAAATAAAAATTAGCCAGGGTGGTGTGCCACTGTAGGCTCCCAGCTGCTCGGGAAGCAGAACAAGACCCTGTATCCCCCCCCCAAAAAAAAAAAAAGAAGAAGAAAAAAAGAATGAAGTCTCCATACGTGCAGTTCCAAAAAAAAAAAAAAACTAAATTAAGCAAAACATGAAACAGTGAAGAAGTTGGCAAAAATTATATAAAGGTGGATCTATGTGGAGTTGGTGAGGATGTAAGGAAAGAGTGAGTCTTTTATTGGTTTTTCAAAGAACCCATTGTGATCATTATTCAGTTTTTTAATTTTAATTTATTCATTAATCTTTCCTAATTTCACTTTTAAGCTTTCAGACCATTTGTTTTGCTGTTCTTTTTCTGTCTTTTCAAATAATTTGCACGGTCACGGTTTGGGGACCTTTTTCTAAAGATATATTTAAAGCTCTAGCTTCTCAGGGCACAGCTTTGACCACACCTCATGTTTTGGTGTGTCCTGCTTTCACTGTTCATTTCTCAGCCACCACGTCTGGCTGATTTCTTTTTTTTTTTTTTTCTTTTTCTTTTTATTTTTTTTTTTTGAGACGGAGTCTCACTCTGTCGCCCGGGCTGGAGTGCAGTGGCTGGATCTCAGCTCACCGCAAGCTCTGCCTCCCGGGTTTACGCCATTCTCCTGCCTCAGCCTCCCGAGTAGCTGGGACTACAGGCGCCCACCACCTCGCCCGGCTAGTTTTTTGTATTTTTTAGTAGAGACGGGGTTTCACCATGTTAGCCAGGATGGTCTCGATCTCCTGACCTCGTGATCCACCCGTCTCGGTCTCCCAAAGTGCTGGGATTATAGGCTTGAGCCACCGCGCCCGGCCATTTCTTAAAAAAAAAAATTTTTTTTTTTGAGACAGTCTCACTCTATCGCCCAGGCTGGAGTGCAGTGGCGCAATCTTGGCTGACTGCAGCCTCCACCTCCTGGGTTCAAGCAATTCTCCTGTCTCAGCCTCCTGAGTAGCTGGGATTACAGGCACACACCACTCTGGACAGAGTCTCGCTCTGTCGCCCAGGCTGGAGTGCAGTGGCACCATCTCGGCTCGCTGCAAGCTCTGCCTCCCTGGTTCACGCCATTCTCCTGCCTTAGCCTCCCTAGTAGCTGGGACTACAGGCGCCACCACCACGCCTGGCTAATTTTTTGTATTTTTAGTAGAGACGGGGTTTCACCATGTTAGCCAGGATGGTCTCGATCTCCTGACCTCGTGATCCACCTGCCTCGGCCTCCCAAAGTGCTAGGATTACAGGCGTGAGCCACCGTGCCCAGCCATGCCTGGCTAATATTTTATATTTTAGTAGGCATGGGGTTTCATCATGTTGCCCAGGCTGGTGTCGAACTCCTGAGCTCAGGCGATTCATCCACCTTGGCCTCCCAAAGTTCTGGGATTACAGGCGTGAGCCACCATGCCCGGCCAATTTCTTAAATTGTTTTAGAGATAGGATCTCACTTTGTTGCCTAGGCTACAGTGCAGTGTGCGGCACTATCACAGCTCACTGCAGCCTTGAACTCCTAGCCTCAAGTGATCCTCCTATCTCAGCCTCCCAAATAGCTGGGACTGTAGGTGCACGTCACCATGCCCAGCTAATGATTTTTTGTAGAGATGAGGTCTCTATGTTGCCTGTGTTGCCCAGGCTAGTCTCGAACTCTGCTGAGGTCAAGCCATTCTTCTGCCTAGGCCTCCCAAAGCATTGGAATTACAGATGAGAGCCACTGCACTGTGCCATTGTTTGTTTCTATATAAATTGGTATTTCAGTCTGGATTTTCTTTTTCACTTGGGAGTTAATTAGCAGGGTGTTTTGGAACGTCCATGTCAACAGGAGTGTTTTGTTATCCTTTTGCTATTAATTTCTAATTGTGTCACTTTGTAGTTGCAGAACCCTGTGTTATGGGGGTCTGTCTGCGTAGGGGTCTATCTGTTATGGGGATCTGTCTGCATGGGGGTCTATCTGTTATGGGGGTCTGTCTGCGTGGGGGTCTATCTGTTATGGGGATCTGTCTGCATGGGGGTCAATCTGTTATGGGGGTCTGTCTGCGTGGGGGTCTATCTGTTATGGGGATCTGTCTGCATGGGGGTCTATCTGTTATGGGGATCTGTCTGCATTGGGGTATATCTGTGGGTCTGTGTTAGGGAGATCTGTCTACATGGGGATCTATCTGTTTTGGGGCTCTGTCTGCATTGGTCTGTTTTGTTTGTGGCCACCTCGTGTGCATGTTGAGTGTGTTTGGGAAGAACATGGATTCTCTGTGGGTTAAAGAGTTCTGTACATGTTCTCCTGTGTCTCTTGTATTACTCATTACTTAAATCTTAATTTTTGTTAATTTTAAGTTACTTTTGTTAAAACATACATATTTAGAACAGCAGTCCCCAAAGCCACTCTCAGCCTTGCAGACGTCCTTGCATGCTGAGGTGAGACGTGCGCTTTTGCCGGTACGCTGGCTCCTCTCCTTTCCTTTCCTTTCCTTTCCTCCCCTCCCCTCCCCTCCCCTCCCCTCCCCTCCCCTCCCCTCCCCTCCCCTCCCCTCCCCTCCCCTCCCCTCCCCTCCCCTCCCCTCCCCTCTCCTTTCCTGTCTCACTGTATCGCCAGGCTGGAGTGCAGCGGTGCGATCTTGGCTCACTGCAACCTCTGCCTCTGGGGTTCAAGTGATTCTACTATCTCAGCCGCCCAAGTAGCTGGGACTACAGGTACCTACCACCACACCCAGCTAATTTTTGTGGGGTTTTTTTTGTTTGTTTTTTTGTTTTTGAGACAGTCTCGCTCCGTCGCCTAGGCTGGAGTGCAATGGCATGATCTTGGCTCAGTGCAACCTCCACCTCCTGGATTCAAACGATTCTCCTGCCTCAGCTTCCCAAGTAGCTGGGATTACAGGCGCGCGCCACCATGCTGGGCTAATTTTTGTATTTTTAGTAGAAAAGGGGTTTCACTACGTAGGCCAGGCTGGTCTCGAACTCCTGACCTCAAGTGATCCGCCCGCCTGGCCTCCCAAAATGCTGGGATTACAGGCGTGAGCCACCGTGCCCGGCCGCACTGCCTCCTTTTCATTCCTCTGTCTTGCATTCTGTCCATGCCCCACTGCAGAGACGAAGGGTGTAGCGCCCCTTCCCCATCCTCTCATCAGCATTCTGTCTACTCAGCAGAAACCTCATTCCACTGTCAGCTTTATAGTGATCATGTGGCATCGTGACTGTGGGGTGGCCGTGTTCCCTTTGCGCTGCTTTTGGTTTTCCCTGGAGGAAATCATTGTGTACCCGACCCCCTCCTCCTCCTCCTCTTCTCCATTTTCTACGAACTGATTATTCTTTCCTAAACCTTCCAACAAATCTAGGACTCTGCTCTCACAGACCCCTGCACATCGGGTCGTCTGGAGCTGCGTTTTCTCCTTGGCAGTGGCCTTCCTGGAGCCCTGGACTGCCAGCAGCCAGCCCATCTGGCAGGGTCACTGAGCAGCCTTCCCTACTCCCTCTGCCTTCTACACTCCCCCACAATCCATCTGCCTCCTGTCCACAGGGCCCCTTGTTGCCTGGGCCCCGGCTTACTCTCCTTGATGAGTCCTTTGTTTTGGTGGAGTACATCCAGCAGCTTCCTGTAGAAGAGTTCAGAGGATGTGAAAGTTTCTGAGACTCTAAAGATGTGAAAATATCTTTATTCTGCCTGTATGCTTGAATGACACCTTGGTTGGGTGAGATACTAGGTGGGAAATAATTTTCTTTCAGGATTTTGAGGCATTGTCCATTACCTTCTAGCTTGCAGCGCTGCTGTGTGGTGGTGCCCTGGACTATTAAGACTTTTTTTTTTTTTTTTTTTTTTGAGACAGAGTCTTGCACTGTCGCCCAGGCTGGAGTGCAGTAGTGCAATCCTAGCTCACTGCAGCCTTGAACTCCTGGGGAGTTCAAGGGGATTGAGTGATTCTCCCTCCTCAGCCTCCCGAAGTGCTTGGATTACAGCTACTGTGCCCAGCCAGAATTTCCTTACATTTTCTTTCTTTCTCCCTTCCTTTCTTTCTCTCTTTCTTTCGTTCATTCTTTCATTCTCTCTCTTCCTCCTTCTTTTTTTTTTTTTTTTTTTTTTTTGAGATGGAGTCTTGCTCTGTCGCCCAGTCTGGAGTGCAGTGGCCGGATCTCAGCTCACTGCAAGCTCCGCCTCCCGGGTTCACGCTATTCTCCTGCCTCAGCCTCCGGCGTAGCTTGGACGACAGGCGCCCGCCACCTCGCCCGGCTAGTTTTTTGTATTTTTTAGTAGAGACGGGGTTTCACCGTGTTAGTCAGGATGGTCTCGATCTCCTGACCTCGTGATCCGCCCGTCTCGGCCTCCCAAAGTGCTGGGATTACAGGCTTGAGCCACCACGCCCGGCTCTCTTTCTCCTTCTTTCTTTTTCTTTCTCTTTCTTTCTTTCTTTCTTTTTTTTTTTAGAGTCTTACTCTGTCACCCAGGCTGGAGTGCAGTGGCAAAATCACAGTTCACTGCAGCCTTAACCTCCTGGGCTCAAGCGATATCTGCCTCAGCCTCCCTAATAGCTAGGACTACAGGCATGTGCCACTGAACTTGGCTAATTTTTTAATTTTTCCTTTGTAGAGATGGGGTCTCAGAGGCTGGTTTAGAGTTCCTAACTTCAAGCAATCCTCCTGCCTTGGACTCCCAAACTGCTGGGGTTACAGATGTGAACCCTCACGCCCAGCCTCCTTACCTTTGTTTGAGACGGAGTTTCGCTCTTGTTGCCCAGACTGAAGTGCAGTGGTGTGATCTCGGCTCAGCGCAACCTCCACCTCCCGGGTTCAAGCGATTCTCCTGCCTTAGCCTCTTGAGTAACTGAGATTACAGGCATGCGCCACCACGCCCGGCTAATTTTGTATTTTTAGTAGAGATGGGGTTTCTCCATGTTGGTCAGGCTGGTCTTGAACTCCTGACCTCAGGTGATCTGCCTGCCTCAGCCTCCTAAAAGTGCTGGGATTACAGGCGTGAGCCACCGCACCCAGCTGGCCTTTTTACTTTTCTTTTTTTTTTTTGAGACGGAGTCTCACTCTGTTGCCCAGGCTGGAGTGCAGTGGCCAGATCTCGGCTCACTGCAAGCTCCGCCTCCTGGGTTCACGCCATTCTCCTGCCTCAGCCTCCCGAGTAGCTGGGACTACAGGTGCCCGCCACTACGCCCGGCTAATTTTTTGTATTTTTAGTAGAGACGGGGTTTCACCATGTCAGCCAGGATGGTCTCGATCTCCTGACCTTGTGATCCGCCCGTCTTGGCCTCCCAAAGTGCTGGGATTACAGGCGTGAGCCACCGCGCCTGTCCCCTTTTTACTTTTTAAGGCTTAATAATATTCCATTTTCTGGATCTGCCACATTTTGTTTATCCATTCATCCATTGTGGAAACCTGGATTCCTTCCACATGTTCGCTGTTGTGAATAATGACCACTGCTGTGAACGTTCCCCGTCGGAGTGCACACATCTGTTCGCCTTCCTGCCTTCAGCTCTTTTGGGTATCTACCCCAAAGCAGAATTGCTGAATCCCATGGCAGTTCTGTTTTTAGTGTTTTGAGGAATGAGAATTCACCTCGATTTTGCATGAATCCCACTCTTAGCATGGCACTGCCTTCTCTCCCCTCTTACCTCTGGTGAGGGAGGTGGAGGATGGTGAACTTCAGGCTGAGCACAGTCTGGAGGAACCGTCTCCTGCAGCCTACATGAGAAGTTCCCTCTTGGGGGATGAGGGTTGTCCTGGGGACCCCACCTGTTTCTGACCTTTCCCTGTGGCCCTCCCACGGCTCCTCCAGCTGGTCCCTGCCTTCCAGTCTCCTGTACCCTGCTAGGGGTCCTCCTCCACTGGCGCTGGTCTTTTGTCTATGGATTCATCTTTATTTTCTCCCTTACTCTCTTTATGATCATTTCAGAGGGGTCTGGGGAGAAGGGCGGTCTGGAGCTGGCCTTAGTCCTGCCTTTCCTGAGGCACCCAACAGTGTTCGAGCTCCGGGGGTCCTCCTGCCGGTCAAGCGGGGGGCTGGCCGTGAGGACTAAGCAGTCCAGAGGCAGCCCCGCTGTGCATGAAGCCGGGCACGTACTGGGTTGGGGGGTGTCCTGGCACAGATAACTGCAAAGCCACAGAGGGCCACACGGCCTGAGGCTCCGCGCCGGGAGCTGACACTGGAGCAGCGGGAGGCTGAGCAGACGGCGCTTTAGAAAGTGCCCCTGGCCGCGGAGGAGCGAGCTCTGAGGGTCAGCGCGTGCTGGGTAGGGGCGGCGAAGAGGAGCTGGCGCCGAGGCCCTCGCCGACCCGCTGCCCTTTCCCCGCAGGTGTGCGAGCCGCCGGAGCGCAGGCGCCCGGGCCGCCACTGGAGCGTCAGCATCGACGAGCGCCGGCGGCTGGCCATGCTGGGCGGCCGGGAGAGGCCGGGCGCCGCCGGGGCCCCACTACACTACAGGGTGCGCGGGGGCGGGTCCTCCCAGCCGGGTCCCAGCCCCACCCCGCCCCTCCACCTCGCCTCTCCACCTCGCCTCCCTCGACTCAGTCCAACTGCTGCCCTGTACCCTGCTGCGCCCGGGCCCCACCCTTACCCCTTCCCGCCCCTCAAGGCTCCCTGACCCACCCTCGCCCGCAGGACATCGTGCAGATGGTAGCCCAGCTGGTGTCGGAGGACGTGGACAAGGACGTGCTGTTTCCCCACCCGCTGAGGTCCACCGAGTCCACCAACGCCTTCCAGGCCTTCCTGTCGCGGAGTGCGCCTTTCTGGCATAATGCGACTTTCGAGGCCCGGGCCTCGAGGTCACCCCCTTCCTAAGAGCCCGACTCAGCCTATTGTCTGTCTTCCAGTGCCTTTCCTTGGGGGCCTAGGGTGGGGGCAGCCTCTGCGCCTTCTTTGTGCCCCACCAGGGTATCACGACCACCCATGATGGTCAGGCAGAACCTGGCTCCGGACAGCCTGCAGCTCCTGAGGCCTTGGAGACAGGGCTAGGGGCTATCAGAGGCCATCTAGGGGAGGGAAGTACTTCCCCGGGTCAGTTTGAGGGGGCTCTGGCAAGGCCTGGGTAACAGGAGCTTGCCCTCGGGACGGCTGGGAGGAGGCCTCGGGGTACCTGGGCCTGTCTGAGGTGCACTGGTGTCCTGGGATGCCCCAGTGGCAGGCGCTGCCTGGAGGCTCAGCTCCTTTGCTGGCCTGGGGAACTGGGTACCTGCATGCACCAGGCTGTGAGATGGGCCAGGCAGAGTTCTCCAGGGGGTGGGGTTTCACATTGGGTCCTGCCTCTGAAGACCCAGAAGGGCACACAGGACCCCAGGGGTGCTGTGGTGGGGTGCAGCAAGCCCAGGGACCCAATACGGTGCCCAGCATAGAGGGAGGCTGTCTGGAGGCAGAGCTGCCTCCTGGCCTCTGGACAGCGATGCTGGTGGTGGACGAGGGCCAAGGGGGTAGCCTACACAGGGGGTCTGAGCAACTGCTTACCTGTCAGCTCCAGAGCTGGCTGGAGCAGGGGCCTGTGGGCCATGGTCCACTGGGTGACTGCCTTGTTTCCAGGCTGCAGGGCCCTGGGAAGGGTGGTGTCCCAGCTGCATTTTGGGGATACTAAGTTGCAAGAAGACTGGATTGGGAGGCGGGGCAGGAGGGCTGTGAGCATGGGTTCCCAGCCTGGGGTGGGTGGGGGTGGGGAAAAGGCCCTGGACTCCGTGACTGACCGTTAGGGGCCTGACTGGGCTTCTGTGGAGGTGGCTAAGTGGAGAGGCTTTGGGGCAAGCGGAGGTGATCACTCCTGGGCCCCAGGTGAGGGCAGGAGCTGGACCTGTGCGGTGGCCTGGACCACCAGACACACTACATGCTGGTTGTGCTGCTCACCTGGCCTCCACCCCTCCCCTTCCCACTGCTGAGAAGCCACCTGACTGCACTGCCAGCCACCTGCTGCCCTGACACTGGATCCCTGGCCCAACTTGAATCCTCTGCACCTGCCTGTGTCCCCTTCTTACTGTAAGACTCAGTGAAGTTCCCTCCTCCTTCAGGAAGCCTTCCAAGATTACACAGCCAGGTGCCCCCCTTCTCTCCCAAGTCTTCTGAATGTCATTTGGTGCACCCTAGGGATCCTCTGCATTTCTCAGGAGCCCTAGGGTAGGTGGATGGAGGGCAGATCCTCCAGGGGCTGGAGCAGGTGTCCTTAAGGGTGTGGTGAGTTCTGGGCAGGGCATTGGGGCCATAATGACCCACCCCCTCTGAGGTCCCTGATGATGATGTGGGGAATGGGGTCCTATGGGCCCAGCTCCATGCCAGGCAGGAAGATGCAGGTGAGCCCTGCATCCCCAGGTGTAAACAGGGCAGAGCGGAGCTGACAGGTAAGCAGTTGCCATGGGGGTGGCGAGCTGGGCAGTCCTCTGTTCCTGGGTGGCTTTGAAGGACCCCTCATTGTTATGACTGTGACTTGGGGATGGGCTGGGCTCATCCCGCCAGCTCTCCTGCTCTCGTTTGGGTGTCTCCTGAGGCAGCAGTCAGAGGGTGGTGGTCCAGGACGCTGGTAATGCTGGGATGGTTGCCCTCTCTGCTCCATGAGGTCTCCCTACAGAGCACCTCCCCCATGGTGGCAGCAGAGGCAGAATCCTGGCCTCCTTCAGGCTGAGGCCCAGAGCCGGCCTCCTGGTGGGTAAGGTGGCCACAGGGCCAGCCGGCAACAGGGTATTGGCACTGAGAGGCACAGGCCTCTCCAACAGAGGTGGTGCCAGGACAGGGGCAGTGCCTGGAGACTGCCTGGATTGTCACAACTGGGATTTGTGTACTAGTTTTCTGTAGCTGCCATAAAAATTGCCACAAATTCAGTAGGTTTTGGTTTTTCCATTTTTTGGTGTTGGTGGAGGTGGGGGGTGGGGCAGGCTTCTGTGTTGCCCAGGCTGGTCTTGAACTATTGGACTCAAGTGATCCCCCCACCTTGGCCTCCTGGGTAGCTGGGACTGCAGGCGCATCCAACCACACCCGGCTTTTTTTTTTTTTTTTTTCTTTTTTTTAAGTTTTTGTAGAGAAACAGTCTTGGTATGTTGCCCAGGCTGGTCTTGAACTCCTCGACCCAAGCAATCATCTTGCCATGGCCTCGTGAGTAGCTGGGGCTATAGGAGTGTTCCACTGGTGCCTGGCTTTGAATGTTTTAAAACAACACTAATTTATTAGCTAAGTTTTATAGAAGTTCAAAATGGGTATCTTTGGGCTCAGAATGAGGGGTTGGCAGAGTTCTGTTCCTTCTGGAGGCGCCAGGGTAGACTCTGTTTCCCTGATTTTTCCAGCCTCAAGAAGCTGCCCACGTTCCTTGACTGGTAGTTCTGGTCTCCTTTGGAGCGGCCGTGCCCCTCTCTGCCCTGCCCTTCTCTGCCCACCTCTCCTCTGCCTCCCTCCTGCACCCTGAAACACCCTTGTGGCGACGCTGGGCCCACCCGGAAGATCCAGGGTCGCCTGCTTGCTTTCGGGTGAACTGGTTAGCGCCCTTCCTAACCTGCCACTTAACCCACTTTACCCAGCCTGCTCCAAGGTTCTGGGGATTTGTACACAAGTATCTGTGGGAGGGGCATTCTGCCTTCCACGGGGGCTACCGGCACCTGGTGGGTAGAGGCGGGGGTGCTGTGCTCCTCAGGATCCCGAAGTGCACGGGCAGCCCCAAACCACGAGGGCCCGGCAGGAAACCCTGGGGCAGAGGAGGGTTCGTGGGGCGGGAGCGCATGTCAAGCCCACCTTGCAAGGAGAGGGGCGCGCTCGTCTCAGGACGGCAGAGGGCGAGTCTCCGAGGCGCGTGGAATCAAGGGGACGGAAGAAGCAGTCTCGGGAGTGGGAAGGATCCTGGGAGGGGAGTGAGGATCCCCCGAAGTATCGCAGCAGCAGTGAGGTGCTTAGGCCGTCGCCCCGGCCGCCACTGCGCCTCCCCACCCGCAGGCCTCCGCAGCGCCACGGGCGGCCGCGCGGGGTAGCGTTTGGGGGCTCCCGAGGACGCGGTCTCCGGCTCGCAGGTCCGCCCAGGGTTGACCGCGTGGTCCCCCGGGCTTCCCACGCCTGATTCGAATTGTGACTCCGGCTGGCTCCGGACCGAGCCGAGGCCGCTCCGGCACCACAGCAGGAGCCGCGCGGGCGGGGGCGCGGGGCGCCTGGGAGATGTAGTTCGCGGCCTGCCTCTGCGCACCAGACAATGCCCGGCGCTGCCCCGCTGGAGAAACACCTTCCTTGGCTTTGCAGAAACACCGCTTACTATTAATACAGCAACGAATACAGCTTTAAAAACGCGCCCCACAGTGTCCTCCCTGGAATAACAGCTGTTAACATTACCTGAAGGTTATCCCAGATATTTCTAAATGTATATGGGGAGATAAAAGTATGTAATGGAAATACAAAAATACGTGTCGAGCTGCTACTTATACACTTCTAAATATTTAAAGAAAAAAATTGCTAAAAGCAGATGAATGCTTCTTCACCTCAAGTTTAAAAGTCTTAACAATGGTCGGGCGCTGTGGCTCAGGCCTGTAATCCCAGCACTTTGGGAAGCCAAGGTGGGCAGATCGCTTGAGCTCAGGAGTTGGAGACCAGCCTGGGCAATATGGCGAAGCTCCATCCATACTGAAGATACAAAAATTAGCCGGGCATGGTGGTGCGCGCCTGTAGTCCCAGCTACTTGGGAGGCTGAGGTGGGAGGATCGCTTGAGCCCAGGAACTCGAGGCTGCAGTGGGCCAAGATAGCCCCACTGCATTTGAGCCTGGGTGACAGAGTGACACCCTGTCTCCAAAAAAAAAGTCTTCTATGATGATTTTTAGAAATTACAAAAACATCAAGAGATGGGTGTGTTTGGTTTTCAGCAGCACAGCACGGTTCGGCTGAGGTGGCACAGGGTGACTTCTGCCTGTGAATGGTGAGGAACTGGCACTGTCATTTCTGTATCCCCTGGCAGGGCATTTCTTACCGGAAGATCAAAGCTCACCACCAGTATCTGACCCACTGACAGTCTTTGTTTTGATTTACATCTTTACTGGTTGGACTTAAGATCAGTTTTTGTTGTTGTTGTTGTTGTTATTGTTTTTAGACAGGGTCTTGCTCTCCCACCCAGGCTGGAGTGCAGAGGTGCTATCTCGGCTCACTTTGAACTCTGCATCTCAGGCCTAAGCTATCCTCCCGCCTCAGCCTCTAAAGTAGCAGGGATTACAGGTGTGCACCACCACGCCCGGCTAATTTTTATATTTTTTAGTAGAGATGAGTTTTCACCATGTTGCCCAGGATGGTCACGAACTCCTGGGTTCAAGTGACCTGCCCAAAGTGTTGGAATTTCAGAGCCAGAGCCCTGGCTTTATATACTTTATTATGTTCCCCTCCCTGCTAAAATGCAAACCCTCTGAGGGTAAAGGCGGTTTCCTTACCCTCCAAGGCCTAGAGTGGCCTGTAGCTTGAAGTAGGTGTTTAACAAATAATACATGAGTAAATTATTGTGTTAATCACTTTGTCTTGCTCTGAAATTATCTCAAGCCTTTCCTCTCCGAGTAACTTGATATTCTGCCCATTGCTGTTTTTGACTCAGTCCAGCCACAGTGAGATTTCGGTGCTTTCAGTTTCCTGGGCTCTTTAATCTTCCTCTCATCCTGCTGTTTTATCGTCTAGCATTTGAATTCCTGATTGTTGAATTCATGCTGCTATGAAGATCTGAAAGCAGTCCTGTGGAGTCCTCTTCTGTTTCTTCAGTTGTGTTTTATTTTTTATTCATTTTTTTTTTTTTAATTTCTGTTTCTTTGAGACAGAGTCTCACTGTGCTGCCCCCAGGCTGGAGTGCAGTGGTGTGGTCTCAGCTCCCTGGTTCATGCAATTCTCCTGCCTCAGCCTCCAGAGTAGCTGGGACTACAGGTACGCGCCACCATACCCAGCTAATTTTTTTTTTTTTTTTTGTAGTTTTAGTAAAGATGAGGTTTCACCATGTTGGCCAGGCTTGTCTCGAACTCCTGACCTCAGGTAATCCTTCTGCCTTGGCCTCCCAAAGTGCTGGGATTACAGGTGTGAGCCACCGCGCCCGGCGCTGTTGTGTTTTCTTCCATACTGGGCTTCTCACCAGCCCCTCACACCCTCGCTGAATTGTTTTTCTGTTGTTGAATGACACGGATGTGGTCATGTGCCACCTCAGCAATGTTCCCACCTCAGCCTCCAGGGATATGCCACTACTTCTGTCACTTCTGTCCTGACGCGAAAGCTCTTTCCTGAATGCCTATTTGCTCTTTTTTTTTTTTGGAGACGGAGTCTCACTCTGTCGCCCAGGCTGGAGTGCAGTGGCACGAACTCGGCTCACTGCAAGCTCCGCCTCCCGGCTTCACTTCATTCTCCTGCCTCAGCCTCCCGAGTAGCTGGTACTACAGGTGCCTGCCACCACGCCTGGCTAATTTTTTCTATTTTTTAGTAGAGACGGGGTTTCACCGTGTTAGCCAGGATGGTGTCGATCTCCTGACCTCGTGATCCTCCTGCCTCGGCCTCCCAAAGTGCTGGGATTACAGGCGGGAGCCACCGCGCCCATCCGGATTCTTCTTGATTCTCTGTTTTTATTGTTTGACTCACCTGAGGTCTTTGGACTTTGCCTCTGAGCTGGCTTAAGGGCAATCCACCTTTTTCACTGGTCTGGAGTGGGGAGGCAGAGTAGGGGTCGGCTGGAGGAACGGGGCTCTGTGCTGTCTTTTGAGAGTTTACTAAACTGTCACTCTGCATGGTGAGGGGGTGAGGGGTGTGTCCTCTCCGCTGCGGTGTCCTGGCTTGAAGTTCAGGTTGTCTCCCTGGGACGCCAGACCCTGCGCC
Organism: Rhinopithecus roxellana; assembly: GCF_007565055.1. Classification (NCBI taxonomy): domain Eukaryota; kingdom Metazoa; phylum Chordata; class Mammalia; order Primates; family Cercopithecidae; genus Rhinopithecus; species Rhinopithecus roxellana. Next base: position 164,127,897 of record NC_044553.1, read on the forward strand.
GTGCTCCCTCAGAAGGACAGCCTTGACTGTCTCCGCTCCAGCAGTCAGTTCTCCTCTCCACCCCCACTGGGAGAAGGAGCAAAGGCTGGTGTCTTCAGGAGGCTCCTCTCCAGGCCAAGGCCAGGGGAGGGTGTGCATGTCACTGTCAGGAGGTGTCCTGGTGGCGTGGCCGGGTTCTCAGGGCGAAGCTCCTCTGTTTCTGGGATGGCAGCAGAAGCAGGCACTACACACACAGCTTCGGGGGACTCTCCCCATGCCTCCTAGCTGCCTGGCACTTTCTGTTGTTTCTGGCTAACTTTCTGACCATGCCAGGAGTTGGTGGAAGGAGATCTCAGGCCGCAGCTTTGCTTTCCTGCTGAGGAGACAGAGGTAGGCCGGGGCTATAGGACAGGGGAGGCAGCAGCCCCACCTTCTTTCTGGGGAGACGCTGCCTGTCTGTCATTGCCCCTCTCCTGCACCTGGCCCCTGGCTGTCTGCTCTTCCCACCCAATCACCAGCAAACCAGCTCCTGTTCCCTGCAGCCCGTAGGATGTGTCCTGGGACCCACAGCCCTCTCTCCCCAGAGACAGCACTGCCTTGCAGCTCCGGTTCCTGGCCCTGTGCTAACCCTGGCAGGGCTTTCCTTTCTGGTCTGCTCTGCAGCCAAGACATTGTGGCCACTGCTCTCCTTGGGACCCCCACCTGGCTTTCGTCCCAGCACATGCTGTTTTCTGCCCACCTGGCTGGTGTCCTGTGTGCTGGATTCCCCATGCTCTGTCCCTGGCACCCTGACCACATCTGTCCCACCTGCCTAGATCTTGCACCGTGGGCACGGGGCTCCCTCCTGATAGCCCTGGACACTGCTCCATGTCCTACAGGGAGGGATGTCCCAGGTAGATGTCAGCTCTCTCCAGTCACTGACCTCCAGCATCTGAGCAGGCAGGGCAGAGACCCATGGTGCTGCTCAGACCAGCAGCCTGGAGCCCCAAGACAGCTCCTTTTCCTCACCTCCCCGAACACTGATGTTGCACCTGTCTCCAAGCCACTCTGGGACCATCTGTTTCTCTCCATCTGGGAAGCCCCCTTCCCACCTCATGCTCTTCCTGGCTGGGGCGTCTGGGTCACTGGACTCTCTTCTCGTTAGACCTGTGCACAAACACACACAGGAAGGCATCCTGACAGGTGGTGGGGAGGGAAGGCAGCTGCCTCACTGTGGAAAGAGCGCGGCCGCTGCGGGACTCCAGCTCTGTTAGGGCTGGGGAGGTCAGCAGGCGCTGGGTTCCAGCCTCAGGTGGGGTCTTTGGAGGTGGCCTCTGGGCACAGGCACCTCCTCTGTGGCCTTCTCACCAGGTCACAGTTCAGGGAGGCTTTGCCGGCTACGGAGCCTGCCCACACCAAGGCGCGCACGGTCACCGGTCCAGAGATGCCAGGCGGGCTGGGCGGCGAAGGCCAAGGACACACGCTGCCAGGTGTCGAGGGCAAAGGTTAGGCCTGGAAGGGAGGTGTGGGGTGGGGACCCCGAGGCCAGGGCTGGGCCGCTGAGCTTCAGGGCCCTTGTTGGGGGGTCAAAGGGGAGGGCCGGAGGACCCCAGCATCAGGAGGAACCCCCGGAGAGTTATGGCAGGACTCACCTGTGGGGCACAGGGAAGGACCCTTGTGGAGGATCCTTCCTCTACCCCCAGGGCACTAGGGGAGGATCTACCAGGGGGTCCTGGTGGAAGGGCCCACCCGGGAAGCGGCGCGCGGGGAGGACTCGGGGGCGCCGGGAGGAACTGTCCGGGAAGGGGCGCGCGGGCCGCGGGCAGCGCGGGGTCGGTAACGGCCCGCGCGGTGGGCGGCGGCGCCCGAGGCCCCTCCCCGCCGCCCGCGGCCGCTCCTCCTCTTCCTCTCCCGCCCGCGCCGCGGCCCTCCCGTCCCTGCGCGGCCTCGGCGGCCTCGGCGGCGGCGGCGGCGGCGGCGGCAGCAGCGCGGCCCCTTTAAACGCCTGCGGCGCCCCCCGCCCCCGCCATCGCGCCTCCATTTTCCCGGCCGCCCGCGCCGAGCGCCGCGCCCGCCCCGGGCCCCTCCGCCGCCGCCGGCCCGGACATGGCCGCCAACATGTACAGGGTCGGAGGTAAGGCCGCACCGCCTTTATGCCCGGCCCCGACCCGCCCGCGGCTCCCACCCGCCGCCGCTGCCGCCTCCCCCATCCCTCCGCCCCGCAGGCCCCGCGCCCCCCGCCCGCCCCCGCGGCCCCCGGCTCCTTCCCGAACCTCCCCCCGCAGTGCTCACCCCAACCCAAAATGGCCCCGCGGGTCGGCCCCATCGGGGGCGGGCGGGGCGCGGCGGCCCGGGGGTGGGGGGCGGCCCACCTGTTGGGGCCGAGGGGGCGGCCGCGGGGGTGGCGGGGGGGCGCGGGCGGCCGGGGACATCCGGGGGGCCGGGGCCGGGAGCCCCCAGCGGGAGCACGTGGCCTTGGGAGGCGCCGGCTGCCGGTCTGGGAGCCGGAGTTTTGGGACTGTGGGGTCTCCCCCGGCCCGCGGCCCTGTGCCAGGACTCCGGTGCGTCCCCTCTGCGGATGGGGAGCCCCGGTGAGGGGCCACGTTCCTCCCTAGAGCCCTCCTGCAGCCTGGCCCCGGGCTTCCCCCAGCAGGGCTCCCTCAGGGGGTCTTCAGCAGGGAGCGAGCATCCCGAGCACGCCTCTAAGTCCCCCCCAAACTTTTCCCTGCCTCCCGCTCACCTCAGCCCATTCGGGAGGCGCTTTGCTAGGGTTGGGGAGAGGCCGGAGGGTCCCCTGGGCAGGGCCCCGGGGCTTCCTCTCTGGGTCAAGCCTCCTGTTGCTCGGGCGCCGCGGGCCTGCATCTTTGGGCCTTGCCCTCCTTCGAGTGCCTGGGACTCCGTGGGGTCTCTCACAGGGAGGTGGGGGGTCGTGCGCATTCCATCATTCCATCAGTGCCTCCCTCCCCGGGACTCTTGAGACCCCTCCCTGCCTGTGACCCTCTCGGCAGGTGCCCATTGCCTTTCCCACCTGCAGCGTGCGCTGCAGGAGGGAGCTGGGGTCTCTCCCGCTCCGGCCTGATGCCCATGCCCGTGACCCCGAGTGCCCAGAACACTCTGTGTCCCTCGAGCGTGGCTTCTGCTGCCTTGGACGCCTTGTGGTCTCGCCGGCCAGCCTTGTGACCTTGGGGACGGTGGGAGCCCCCGACACCCCGTCTGTGAGATGGGTGGTCAGTCTGCATCAGCAGCTCTGGGCCTCCCCTGTCCTCTCACAGGGGCGGTGGGCCTGTACCCCATCCAGCGGCAGCCCCCTCCCACAGCCTCATACAGCTTTGCCAGGTCCCTGTGTGGACACAGGTGAGCTGAGCCCACCCCACGCCTGAAGCAGCCTGGGTGCGGGGTCCCTTGAGGGAGGGGCCTGTTTCTTCCTGTTCTTTCTCCCCACCTGGAGACCCCCCTTCCAGCCTGACATGAGGGCCCAGTTTCTCATCCTGGTAGAGAGGATGCCTACTGCCTGGGATCCAGCCGGGCCCACTGCGCATGGTTTTGGGATTGGTCCCAAGAAGAGCTCTCCCTGCCCCCACCCAGGCTGGGGTTGGGGAGTGGTGGCGGCTTTGGGCTCTAGGGCTGGGGACACCCTGACCCCGACTCATGCCTTCCCAGTGGCTACATTGCTCGGCCTTCAGGCCCGCCTGCCTGTGAACTTGCCACCAGCCTGGCTGTCCCCCCACCGTCCCGTGTCTCGGTTTCCCCATGGTGTGGGTGAGGACCTCGTCTCTCAGTTGTCCTTCTGTGCCCTGTGGCGGCTGTGCTGTGGCTGACGAAAGCCAGGACCCTGCCTTGTCCCGTCCCGGAGGTGCAGCTCCCCTGGGCCCTGCACAGGCTTGGGAGGAGCCCTGTGTGGGGCTGCACCGCCCTCCCGGAACCCTCTGTCCCCCTGTGCCTGCAGGCCCGTCCCGGGGCCTCACTGACCCACACGCTGCAGTGCTGTGAGGCTGGGTGGCCTGGACCCCTAGGCTGTGGCGGAGGTGCCCACCATGCCTGGCAGAGATGTTGCTGGTCTCTTCCTGTGATGAGGAGCATGGGAGGTTGGGTGCTGTCTGCTGGCAGCACAGCCACGCGTGGGATCCAGACTGCTGCTGTGTGTGCAGTCTGTGGTCACTGTGGCCAGGTGTGCTCAGGGTCGTCAGGCCCTCCATGTGCCCGCACCAAGGATGTCCTCTTCCTGCAGGTGAGACTGTAGGCCTCTCCCTCTCTACTCTGACAGTCCCAATAGGAGAAGCGGCATTTATCCCTGGCTTCTGGACCGGAACCCCGGGCTCCGGCAGGACCCCGGCGGGGCTCGGTGGTTGCAGTGAGCTGGGTGTTGCAGGCTGGCTTCCTGTCTTGGTGCTCCCCTGGGGAGGTGGGTGTCTGGATTCTTGAGCCCCCAGACAAGAGAGAGGAAGGTGTCTCCTGAGCAGCCTTTGTCCGTCTGTCGCCGGCTGCCTGGCATGGGCCCCGTTTGGGCGGCCGTCCTGGCCTGTGGGAGCTGCCGGCAGGGACTCAGCCTGGGAAGGGGTGTGCTCCTGCCCCCTCCCCCCGCAAAGCGACCTCATGTGTAGAGGCGCCAAATTTAGTAAAAAAAAGTACAGGATGCCCAGGCAAATTTGAGTTTCAGATAAACAGAAATTTATTAGTGTAAGTATGTCCCAAATATGGCATGGGACATACTTGTCACAGAAGATTCTTATCTGACATTCACAGTTATCTGGGCATCCCGTATTTTAGCTGGCAGGCTGCTCCGAGGCCTTGCCAGGTCGGGCTGGGCAGGGTGAAGGTGTGGCGGCAGCATTTTTGTGCCAGCTGAGCTGGGTGAAGTGGTGAGCGGGGAGAGAACAGGGCCTGTGTCTTCCCCGTGGAGTGCCCTGGCCATGGACAGAGCCCTTCTGTCTGTGCCTGTGAGGGCAGCGGATAGCCTGGGCAAGGGTGGCGGGGTCAGGGTGCCCTGACCTCTGCTCCTCCAGGGTTGTCCATCCCGAAGGCTGGGAAAGGCTTGGAACCTGCTGTGGGATGAGAGGCCCCAGGGCGATGGCGGGATGTTTCTTCTCTGAATTGAACGTGAAGATGTTAGATAGCATCCAAAACAGGACAGCAGCAATCAGTGCCTGCGAGCCGCCTGCAGCTTGCTCCTGTGGGGACTCTGCTTCTCAGTGGACAGACCGTTACCGTGTTGACTTGGGTGTTTCTGTTCTTCATTGCAAGAGGTTAACACCCCGTCTTTTGGATTTTTTTTTTTTTTTTTTGAGACAGAGTCTCACTGTCTCCCAGGCTGGAGTGCAGTGGCCGGATCTCAGCTCACTGCAAGCTCCGCCTCCCGGGTTCACGCCATTCTCCTGCCTCAGCCTCCCGAGTAGCTGGGACTACAGGCGCCTGCCACCATGCCCGGCTAATTGTTTGTATTTTTAATAGAGACAGGGTTTCACTGTGTTAGCCAGGATGGTCTCGATCTCCTGACCTCGTGATCCGCCCACCTCGGCCTCCCAAAGTGCTGTGATTACAGGCGTGAGCCACCGCACCCGACTGAATTTTGTTTTGTTTTGTTTTAATTTTTTTTTTGAGATGCAGTCTCGCTCTGTGGCCCAGGCTGGAGTGCAGAGGCGCGATCTCAGCTCACTGCAGCCTCCACCTCCTGGGCTCAAGCAGTTTCCTGCCTCAGCCTCGCAAGTAGCTGGGACTAGCCAGACGCCACCACGCCTGATTAAGTTTTACATTTTTAGTAGAGATGGGGTTTCTCCATGTTGGTCAGGCTGGTCGTGAACTCCTGACCTCAGGTGATCCAAAGCACTACCAAAGTGCTGGAATTACACGCGTGAGCCCATGCCTGGTCTTTTTGTTTTAATTTTAATATAGGTTGAGGCTGGGTAACAGAGCGAGACTCTGTCTCAAAAAAAAAAATTAATGTAGTTTGAAAAGATGCCAGAAAACCTCTGCCCCTGCAGGGCCTTGGTCTCTGGCGTAGCCTGCGCAGAAGCACCCCGTCCGTGCTGCTGGTCTTCCCTGGGCTTGGCGTGTGCCATCATCTGCATTCTGTTGTGCTCTTAGAAGTGCTGCTTTGGTATTTTTGTTCTGGTGTTTTTTTGAAGTTTAAACTTTATTGCTCTACATACTTGCCAGTGGGGAAAAAAGTAAACTTAAAAAACATTTCAGATTTTAGAGGGCTGCAACCAGCACCCTACCCTGCAGTGCTGAGTGCACCGTGTCCCTAGATACTTGCTGCTCCATGGGCCGATTTTTGGCGTCCCACCCATGTAAGAAGGCAGGGAAGAGCCCTGGAGACAGCCATCCCGTGAGCACCAGGAGCGGGAGTTGTAGAAGTGGCCGGGGCCCCAGGTGTGATGTCCTGGAGGGGACGGCGTGGGGCTGTCTCGCTTGGCCTGTGAGGATCGGCCTAAGCACTGCACCATTGGCAGCCCTGGCTCACTCTCCAGGCAGGATGGGCCACTGAGCTGCTCCTGCCTCAGCCACTCTTGGCTTGCTCCAGGGTGGGCTTGCTGCCTAGTGTTGGCCTTCCATATTCTTGTTTTTTTGAGACGGAGTCTCGCTCTGTCGCCCAGGCTGGAGTGCAGTGGTGCGATCTCGGCTCACTGCAAGCTCCGCCTCCCGGGTTCCCGCCATTCTCCTGCCTCAGCCTCCCCTCCCGAGTAGCTGGGACCACAGGCGCCCGCCACCTTGCCCGGCTAGTTTTTTGTATTTTTTTTAGTAGAGACGGGGTTTCACAGTGTTAGCCAAGATGGTCTCGATCTCCTGACCTCGTGATCCGCCCGTCTTGGCCTCCCAAAGTGCTGGGATTACAGGCTTGAGCCACCGCGCCCGGCTTTTTTTTTTTTTTTTTTTTTTTTTTTAGCAGAGAAGGGGTTTCACCGTGTTAGCTAGGATGGTCTCCATCTCCTGACCTCGTATCCACCTGCCTCAGCCTCCCAAAGTGCTGGGATTACAGGCATGAGCCACTGCGTCTGACCCTTTTTTTTTTTTTGAGACAGTCTCACTCTGTCACCCAGGCTGGAGGGCAGTGGCACAATCACAGCTCACTGCAACCTCTGCCTCCCGGGTTCTAGCAATTCGCCTGCCTCAGCCCCCTGAGTAGCTGGAATTACAGGCACGCGCCACCACACCTGGCTGGTTTTTGTGTTTTTAGTAGAGACGGGGTTTTACCATGTAGGCCAGGCTGGTCTCGAACTCCTGACCTCAAGTGATCCGCCTGCCTCGGCCTCCCAGAGTGCTGGGATTACAGGCGTGAGTCACTGTGCCTGACCCCATATTGTTCTGAGTGGAGAGTTTGACCATTAAGCTCTGAGATTAATAAAAAAGTAGCTGTCAATGAGAGATGTTGGAATGAATCGTCCAAAGAAGCATATCCCTCGTGCCCGACTGTGGCAGTGCCATTCCCGCCCGTGTGTGTGGGCTCTGGGTGTCAAGACTGCTGCAGTGACCCTGCAGGCGTCCTACCTAGAGGTGGGTCCCCAGCTGCGCATCTGGACGCTGGTCAGCAGGTGAGGCCGGGATGCCGGGGCAGTGCTGTGTGCCTGGCCAGGTGCCTGGAGGAGCACTGGCTGTAGGGCCTTCTTCCTCCTCCAGCCGAACTTGGGGTGCTCTTGCCAGATTATGGGCTAAGTCCTGCTAGGGATGGTGGCCCCCCATTCCCCAAGAGGAGCCCACCCTGAGACCCTGTTGGGGGGCAGCTTAGACGCTACCTTAGACTCCAACAGGCTGCCTTGAGAGCGTGTAATTATGTTTTTTTGCGACAGGGTCTCCTGTTGCCTAGGCTGGAGTGCAGTGTCACCATCACAGGCTCACTGCAGCCTCCACCCCCCAGGCTCAAGCGATCCTCCCACCTCAGCTTCCTGAGTAGCTGAGACCACAGGTGCACACCCCCATACCCAGCTGATTTTAAAATTTCTTACAGAGGCAGAGTCTGTATGTTGCCCAGGCTGGTCTTGAACTTCTGTACTCAAGCAATCCTCTTGCCTTGGGCTCCCAAAGTGCCGCTGGGGTTGCAAAGTTGTGAGCTACCATGCCCAGCAGAGCATTTAGTGTTCTCCAGATGGTCTTTCCTTGGGTGCTGCCTGGGCTCACTGCTTTCTGGGGCTCTCGTGTTGCTGGTGTCCCCACCCCCACCTCCACCCCAGCTGGCCTGCTCCGTTCCTGTCCCTGTGGGCTCGTGTCTGAGTGTGCAGACGGGGGGATCTTGGTGGCAATGGAGCCAAGCCCAGTGAGGCTGGAGCCACCCTCATAGTACAGGGCCACCCAGCACCCCGCACTCTTATACCCCACCCACCCCCCCAACATGCCCCCCGCACTCCTGAGGCCAGGCCCCAGGCTTGCTTCTTTGGGCTTTGCACCACCCACTAGGCTGTTCCTGCCTGGGCTGTGCAGCGCACGTGAGGGGTCTGAGGTGACTGCTCCTCAGAGCCGCCCTGCAGCCTCCCCAGGGCTGGCTGGCCTCAGCACTGCAGCCCCACGATCCAGCCCGGCGTGGGCTCTGCTGCTTTCTCTACCTGGACAGCCCTGGTGGCCTGAGGAGCTCGAGTGCCCCTCTGCCCCCAGAGCCCTTCCACGTTCAGGGCCTGATCTCTGTGGGTGCCATTAGGAGGAGGGTTTACAGATCTGTGCGGCTGGGGCAACCCTGGGGCATGGAGGGACCCATGCGTCCCTTCCCATCTGTGCCCTGCCAGGCTGTCCTCATGGCAGCGTCGTCACAGGGGAGGAAACCGGGGCAGTGGCAGCGGCTCCTAGTACCAAGCACACCTTAAAAATGAGCCCATGGAGGTTGCCGTGAGCCAAGATCACACCACTGCGCTCCAGCCTGGGTGACAGAGCGAGACTTCGTCTCACACACGCACAAAAAAATGAGCCTCAAGGCCCATGCCGTTGGTCAGTGGTGGAATCAGGTGTGGGGCGTGGCTGGTTCTGCCCTGGCTCATCCCCTGCCTTCAGAGGACGGCGCAGCACACATGGGGGCTGGCCCTGAGGTGTGGCTTTCTCTGGGCTGGGCTGGGCTGGGGCAGTTCTGGGGGAGGGGCGTGTTCTGTCCCTTCCTCCAGGAGACACGGTGCCTGCGCCATCTGGCCACTTGCATGAGGGAACGTCTGTCTGCACCCCCTGTGGGCTGCTGTCCCCATCCCTGGCTGCCGGATGCACCTCGGACGCTGGGGCTCTGGTCTCCCATCCTTCCTGGACTTTGTGGGGACAGCGACGGAGGAGGAGCATGCCCCCGAGGATGGGCCAGGCACAAGGCTTGCAGCAGTTCCCAGGTTTTGCAGATAAAAATACAGGACATCCCTGCAGCGTTTGGGATGTTGTCACATGGAGACCTGGCTCCTGGAGTACGAGTGCCGGGGGCTTCCCAACGACTGTTGCTGTTTCTCTTGACTCTGTTCCCAAAAGGGGAAAACCAAAAAAGTTCCTGTCGGTGCTTCCTGGTGCCCTGTCTCTGACCATGGCAGACCTGGCTGTGGGTGAGCTCAGGAGAGTGGGTTGTGCCTTGGAGGGTCCCGCACAGGCAGGGGCCACGGGCACTGCTCTGCAGCGCAGCTCTTGGTGCTCAATGATCTTGGGGGATGTGTCTGTTCTCCCCCAATTCTTTTGTGGCCCCCTCCCCTACTTGCTAAAACTTACGTGTAACCCCAAAATTCACACTTATGTCACTTTCCCCGTCATTTGCGGGCACGCACAGGCCGCTAAAAGCCCGAGTTGCGTGGTGCCTGGGTGCCTGCTGGGGTGAGCGGGGGACCCTGCCCTCTGCTACTGCTCCCATGTTGGAAGCAGATTGTCCTTTCTCCATCTATTGAGGGCCATGCTTCTTGCATTTGAGGGCTCTTGGTGCTTTTGCTTTTTAGACGCCCCTGGGGGAGGTGCTGCGGTGCTGTCGAGTGTCCCTGGGCACAGGCAGACTGGGACGGGTCCCATGGAGAGAACGTGTGTTGGACAGGCTCTGTCCCCACGTCAGTTCAGTGTCAGAGAACAACAATAATTATCATATAAAGTTCTTTGACAGAAACGTAAAATAAGGCTGTTGCATGTTGATTGGTTGCTGAAAATGTTGTGACCAGAGGCTCGTAGTAACCTGACCCTGTATTTCCTGTAGGAACAGAGGTTTGGTGTTCCGTAGTTCAGTATTAGTGGTGACTTTGTAGAACATAATTAGTATGAATAATTAGAGTTGACTGTGGGTGTGTGTATATTTTTTTAAGTTAAAGCAAGGTTTAGGCCAAGCACAGTGGCTCACACCTGTAATCCCAGCACTTTGGGAGGCTGAGGCAGGCAGATCACTTGAGCTCAGGAGTTTGAGACCAACCTGACCACACAGCAAAACCCCATCTCTACTAAAAATACAAAAAAAGCCAGGCGTGGTGGTGCGTGCCTGTAATCCTAGCTGCTTGGGAAGCCAAGGCATGAGAATCACTTGAGTGCAGGAGGCAGAGGTTGCAGTTAGTGGAGATCGCGCCACTGTACCCCAGCCTGGGCAACAGAGCAAGACTGTGTCTCCAAAAAAAAAAAAAAAAAAAAAAAATTAGGTTTATTGAGATACCCGTTTCACATGGCAAACCCACTTATGTGTAGAGGCCTGTGATTTTCCACTCGTGCACAACTGTGTGGCCACTGCAGCTCTTCCACACCTGATGTGCTTCTCTTGTGACCTTTTGTAGTTAGCCACCTCTTCTCCCCCAGCTCCCAGCAACACTGACTTATTTTCTGTTCCTACCGTTTTGCCTTGTCCAGAGTGTGGCAGAAGTGGAATTGCACAGTATGTGGGCTTTTGAGTCTGGCTTCTTTCTTATTTTTTGAGATAAGATCTCTGTCACCCAGGCTGGAGTGCAGTGGTACAATCCTGGCTCACTGCAGCCTCTACCTCCCAGGCTCAAGTACTCCTTCCACCTCAGCCTCCTGAATAGCCAGGACCACAGGTGTGCGCCACCACACCCAGCTAAGTTTTTCTATATTCAGTAGAGATGGGGTCTTGTTATGTTGCCTAGGCCGGTCTCAAACTCCTGGGCTCAAGCTTTCCTCCCACTTCGTACTCCCGTCGTGCTGAGGCTACAGGAGTAAGCTGCCGTGCCCAGCCTTACAGTCATTCTTGAAATCAAGCAGTGGGAATCCTTGAACTTCGTTCCTCATTTTCAAAATTGTTTAGCGTGTTCTGGTTCCTTGGCTTTCCCTTACAGAGTTTAGAATTGGCTTGTTGATTTCTGCAGAAACCAAAAAGAAGTGTTTCTTTCTTTTTTCTTTTTTTTGAGATAGCATCTTGCTCTGTTGCCCAGGCTGGAGTGCAGTGGTGTGATCTTGGCTCACTGTAGCCTCAGCCTCTTGGGCTCAAGTGATCCTCCCCACTTCAGCCTCCTGAGTAGCTGGGACTACAGGCATACGCCACCATGCCTGGCTAGTTGTGTTTATTTTTGTAGAGATGGGGTCTCACTGTGTTGCCCAGACTAGTCTCCAACCCCTGGCCTCAAGTGATCCTCCTGCCTTGACTCCCAAAATGCTGGGATTACAGGCATGAGCCATTATGCCCAGCCTCACCTTGCACTTTTATGTGATAGAAATGGCTTCTTTCCTTTAACTTCACGAGCCAACTTCTGCTAGCTTCAGATTTTTCTTCTGCAGCCTCCTCACCTCCCTCAGCCTTCATAGAACTGAAGGGAGTTAGGCTGGCTCTGGCTGAGGCTCTGGCTGAAGGGAATGTGTCTGCTTTGATTTCCCACCTGGCCACTTCAGCTTTCTTCCTGTCAGTACTGAGGCTGTTGAGCTTTCTTATCATTCTTGAGTTCACTGGAGCAGCACTTTTTTCTTTTTTTTGAGATGAAGTCTCGCTCTGTCACCCAGGCTGGAGTTCAGTGGCGTGATCTTGGCTCATTGCAACCTCCACCTGGGTTCAAGTGATTCTCCTGCCTCAGCCTCCCAAGTGGCTGGGACTACAGGCACATGCCACCACACCTGGCTAACTTTTTTGTATTTTTGGTAGAGACGGGGTTTCATGATGTTGGCCAGGCCAACCTCCAACCCCTGACCTCAAGTGATCCACCGGCCTTGGCCTCTGAGTAGTGGGATTACAGGTGTGAGTCACCGCGCCCAGCCTGGAGCAGCACTTTTAATTTATTTTTTCTTTTTCTTTTTCTTTTTTTTTGTGACCGAGTCTCGCTGTGTCGCCCAGGCTGGAGTGCAGTGGCATGATCTCAGCTCACTGCCACCTCCACCTCCTGGGTTCAAGTGATTCTCCCGCCTCAGCCTCCCAAGTAGCTGGGACTACAGGCGCACACCACCACGCACGGCTAATTTTTGTATTTTTAGTAGAGATGGGGTTTCACCATGTTGGCCAGGCTGATCTCAAACTCCTGACCTCAAGTGATCCACCCGCTTTGGCCTCCCAAAGTGCTGGGATTACAGGTGTGAACCACCGTGTCCGGCCCACTTTTAATTTCTTTCAGGAACTTTTCCTCTGCATTCACAACTTGGCTACCTGCTTGACGCTGAAGGCCAAGCTTTCCATTAGGGTATCTTGGCTTTCGACGTGCCTTCCTAACTAAGCTTAGTCATTTATTTCCAGCTTTTGTTTTAAAGTGAGAGATGTGTGACTCTCAACTCTTCCCTTCACTGGACTACTTAGAGGCCATGGCAGTGTTACTCGTTGGCCCAATTTCAATATTATTGTGTCTCAGGGAATAGGGAGGCCCCAGGAGAGGGAGAGAGATGGAGGAATGGCCAGTTCCTGGGGCAGTCAGAACACACACATTTATGATTAAATTCTTAGGTGGGTATGGCTCACGGTGCCCAGAACAATTACGATAGTAGCATCAAGGATCGCTGACCACAGATCACCATCACAGATAGAATCCTGGTTAAAAAGTTGGAAATACTGAGAGAATTACCAAACTGTGACAGCAACACGTAGTGAGCCCCTGCTGTTTAAAAAATGGCACCGATGGACTTGACTTGATGCAGGTTGCCACAAACCTTCAATCTGTAAGAAAGACAGTACCTGCAAAGCATCATCAAGCTAAGCATGATGCCCATGTAGATCAGTTTGGGAAATAATTGGCATCTGAACCGATCTTGGGTCCTTGCGTACAGGGACTGGCAAACTGGCCCACTGCCTGCTTTTGATGACTCATGAGCTAAGAATGGGTTTTACATTTTTTAATTGTTGAGAAAAAAAATCAAAGGCAGAAAACTTCATGACACATGAAGATTATATGAAATTCACATTTCAGTGCTCAGAAATAAAGTGTTATGGGAACACGGCCACACTAATGGGATTCAGTTACTATGTGGCTGCTTTGAGCCACCGTGATGGGGTTGAATATTTGTGATAGGGACAGGAAAAGCCTAGTTTTTTTCTACTCTCACACATTCAACACAGAACATTTCACCTCTAGTCCCTGGAATGTGTGTGGGGTTTCTCCCCACCAGCGGCCAGTCGGTTATCCAGTGATGTAACCCAATTTTGACACTGCTTACCTGGAGAGAATATTAGGTTATGCAGCTGAAGGGCTGAGTTGCACAAGATTGTCTTCACTTATCCTGCTTTAGCCTCCCGAGTCGCTGGGATTACAGGTGCCCACCACCACACACAGTTAATTTTTGTATTTTTAGTAGAGGCTGGGTTTCACCATATTGGCCAGACTGATCTCAAACTCCTGACCTCAGGTGATCCACTCGCCTTGGCCTCCCAAAGTGCTGGGATTACAGGTGTGAGCCACCGTGCCCAGCCAAGCTGTTTATTAGCAAGATCAATAAATTGAAATTATAGCCAGACAAAGAAACAGAGAGAAGCTGCAAGTAACCAACATCAGGAACAACAGATGAGACATCACTGCAGGAACAACAGATGAGACATCACTGCAGATCCTGCTGACAGGAGAAGTGTGTGGCACAAAAAGGGCTTGGTTGGACAAATGTACAAGTGTTGTTAAACATATAAAGTGCTAAAAAGCCTATAGTTATTCATTCTATTACTTGTTGACAGGTAAATATTTTGTGGAAAGTATTTGTTTAGTTTTTGAGATGGAGTCTCTGTTGCCCAGGCTGGAGTACAGTGGCACAATCTCAGCTTACTGCAACCTCCGCCTCCCAGGCCCAAGCAATTCTCCTGCCTCAGCCTCCCAAGTAGCTGGGACTAAAGGCATGCACCACCATACCTGGCTAGTTTTTCTATCTTTAGTAGAGATGGGGTTTCACCATGTTGGGCAGGCTGGTCTCGAACTCCTGACCTCAAGTGATCCACCTGTCTTGGCCTCCCAAAGTGCTGGGATTACCAGGCTTGAGGCATTGCACCCGGCCTGTGGAAAGTGTTTGAGTCTGTCATGCCTTATTGAACCAGTAGTGTCAACAGTGAACTTTATTTGACCTTGTGGACTTGACTGTCATCAGTTCTGTGAATTAAAAAACCTTTTTTAAAGAGATAGAGTCTTGCTCTATTGCCCAGGGTGGAGAGCAGTGGCACAGTCCTGGCCCACTGCAGCCTCGATCTCCTGGGCTCAGGCGGGAGCCCCTGTGCCTGGCCTAAAGCTGAATATCTTGACTTGCTCTCCTGTGCAGCAGCTTGGTGGCTCGGCAGCGTGAAGTTCTATTGCTTTTTTATTTTTATTATTTATTTACTTATTTATTTATTTTTTTTTTTTTTTGAGACGGAGTCTCGCTCTGTCGCCCAGGCTGGAGAGCAGTGGTACGATCTCGGCTCACTGCAAGCTCTGCCTCCCGGCTTCAAGCAATTATCCTGCCTCAGCCTCCCAAGTAGCTGGGATTACATGCACATGCCACCACACCTGGCTAATTTTTGTATTTTTAGTGGAGACGAGGTCTCACCATGTTGACCAGGCTGGTCTCAAACTCCTGACCTCATGATCCACCTGCCTCGGCCTCCCAAAGTTCTGGGATTACAGGCGTGAGCCACTATGTCTGACCTGCTTTTTGAAAAAGCACCAAAATTGGAAAATTTCAGAACGAGAAGAACCACTGTTGACTGCCATCATCAGTCCACCGGATGACTTGGGAAACTAGTTTTTGCTGCATGAAGTTCTCTACGTTCTTTATGAATTCATCTTAAAGTACAAGGCACAACCACATTTGCAAAATTTATACAGGTGATGAAGTCGTTTTGGTAACAGCTCATGTTTAAATCACAAACTGCTTTGTACAGTTATTGTCGAGGTAAAATGAGAGGCAAAGTCTCCATTGCCACACAGATTTGCAGTGAGCTTCTTTTCTGGGCTCAAACTATGGTTACAGCAGTGTGTTTGGGACTTTGACGCAAGTACAAGAGAAACGTCTACATTCCTTTTTTTTTTTTTTTTTTTGAGACGGAGTCTCGCTCTGTCGCCCGGGCTGGAGTGCAGTGGCCGGATCTCAGCTCACTGCAAGCTCCGCCTCCCGGGTTCACGCCATTCTCCTGCCTCAGCCTCCCGAGTAGCTGGGACTACAGGCGCCCGCCACCTCGCCCGGCTAGTTTTTTGTATTTTTTAGTAGAGACGGGGTTTCACCGTGTTAGCTAGGATGGTCTCGATTTCCTGATCTCGTGATCCGCCCGTCTTGGCCTCCCAAAGTGCTGGGATTACAGGCTTGAGCCACCGCGCCCGGCCACAGTGTCTACATTTCAAAATCCACTTAGCTGTGTGTTAAGGAGCTCCCACCTGACCTCCAGCCGAGAGCGATTGGACTGTCGCGTAATCACATGCTGTAGTGTAGGGGGCCCAAGACCACCCTCGGGTTCAGTAATTCACTAGGACTCATAGAATACAGCAGAGCATTTCTGCCAGGGGTGCAGTTCCTTAAAGCGAAAGGACGCAGACTCAAACCAGCAAAGGGAGCGGCACAGGGGCCGGGCTCAGGAGAGACCACGGATGGGCTTCTGGGCTGCTGTCCCAGGAGGCATGGGAGGTGCGTGGACCTGGCAGTGGCCTGTGATGACAGGCCTGGTGTATTGCCAACCAGGGAAGCTCCCCTGAGCCTTGGTGGCCCAGGTGTTTTTAGTGGTTGGTCAGGTGGGCCTGGCTGAGCACCCATGTGGCTGCCCTCGGTCCCTCCGTCTCAGCCCCTCCAGAGGTCAGGCGGATGCCACAAGGCGCCACGGTACATCACTCTGTCAGGGTAGCCTGTCTGAGGCGGCCTAAGGCCCTGGGTGAGCAGATGCTGTTGGCCGGCAGGATGCTCCAAGGGCTCTGAGGTGACCTCCTAGGAGCAGGTCAAGGGTCAGACCTCTCTGTGGAAGGAAAAATGCGGGCAGTCCAAGCCTGCTGAGCTGGCCATTTCCAGGAAGGGGAAGACATACTGGCTCAGTAGCCAGGCTGGCACTTTGAGCTACGCACCTGGGGCTGACAGTGTGCCTGGCAGTGCCTGTGTGGAAAGACAGTCACAGAGGAAACACGGGAACGCGCTGTAAGCCGGCACTCATGGATGCACCTTTGTCGTTGATTTTGGTGATAAAGAACATTAAATTTGAACCCAATTAAGCAAAGTGTCATCTCCCAAAACAATCCAAGTCCTCTCATGAGTGCATCTGTGTTATAGAAAGCTGCACTCAGCTTTTTTTTTTTTTTGACACAGTCACGCTCTGTCACCAGAGTGGAGTGCAGTGGCATGATCTCGGCTCACTGCAAGCTCCGCCTGCCAGGTTCAAGTGATTCCCCTGCCTCAGCCTCCCAAGTAGCTGGGACTATAGGCATGCACCACCACACCTGGCTAATTTTTTGTATTTTAGTAGAGACAGGATTTCACCATGTTGGCCAGGATGGTCTCGATCTCCTGACGTGATCTGCCTGCCTCCCAACGTGCTGGGCTTACAGGTGTGAGCCACCACACCTGTAATCCCAGCCCAGTTATTTTAATTTCATCAGTATAAAATGTGTGGAAATTGTTATATTAGTCCTTACGTAATATCCTTGGTATGGCCTCTTGGCCTGCATAGCGTGGAGTATTTACTATCCAGACCTTTATAGGAAGCTCACCAACACGTATTTTAACCCTTTACATCTCATCTGTTACCATTTATTTAGGTCTTTTGCTGATTTTTCTCACCAGTGTTTTGTACTTTTCAGCATATAGATCTTTGCACAGATCTTTTGATCTTTAAACATCTCTAGATCTTTTGTAAAATTTATATTTAAGTATTTAATTTTTCTTGGTGCTCTTGTGAATAGTACTTTTACAATTTTGATTTCTGTTTGTCAGTAGTACGTAGAAAGAGGACTTTTTTTTTTTTTTTTTAAAGACAGAATTTCACCATTGCCCAGACTGGAGTACAATGGCGTGATCTCGGCCCACCACAGCTTCCACCTCCCAGGTTCAAGCCGTTCTCCTGCCTCAGCCTCCTGAGTAGCTGGGATGACAGGCATGCACCACCACGTCCAGCTAATGTTTTTTGTATTTTTAGTGGAGATGGGGTAGCTCCATGTTGGTCAGGCTGATATCGAACTCCCGACCTCAAGTCATCCGCCCGCCTCAGCCTCCCAAAGTGCTGGGATTACAGGCGTGAGCCACCATGCCTGGCCCAAAAGAGGACTTATTTTTCGATGTTGACCTGTGACCTTGCAAAACTCTTACTCAGCGGTTTCCATAGCTTTTTTGTAGACACTGGGGATTTCTGTATAGCAAGTCACGTTGTCTGCATATAGAAAGTTGTATGTCTTCATATCCAGTCTTGTGTGCCTTTCATTGATTCTTCTCATTGTGCTGGCTGGGACTTCCTTGATGGTCTGCAGTGGCGGTGAGAGGCAGTGGCGGTGAGAGGCGGTGGCGGTGAGAGGCGGTGGCGGGGAGAGGCGGTGGCGGTAAGAGGCAGTAGCGGTGAGAGTAGGTATACCCCTGCCACATCCCTGATCCCAGCAGAAGCAGCCCTTTTCTCACTGCTGAGGATGATGCTAGCGGTAGGTTTTTTGTAAATGTCTTACCAGACTGAGGAAGTACCCTTTAGTTCCTTGTTTGCTCAGAGTTTAATAGAGTATGTGTTGAGTTTTTTCAGATTATACTCTTGCATCTAAGGAGATGGTCATAGGGTTTTTCTTACTTAATCTGTGAATATGGTGAGCTACACTGATTTTTGAATTTTTTTTTTTTTTTTTTTTTTGAGACGGAGTCTCACTCAGTCGCCCAGGCTGGAGTGCAGTGGCCAGATCTCAGCTCACTGCAAGCTCCGCCTCCCGGGTTTACGCCATTCTCCTGCCTCAGCCTCCCGAGTAGCTGGGACTACAGGCGCCCGCCATCTCACCCGGCTAGTTTTTTGTATTTTTTAGTAGAGACGGGGTTTCACCGTGTAGGCCAGGATGGTCTTGAGCTCCTGACCTCGTGATCCACCTGTCTCGGCCTCCCAAAGTGCTGGGATTACAGGCTTGAGCCACCGCGCCTGGCCGATTTTTGAATTTTTTAAAAACTTTAAGTTATATTTAGAGATGGGGTCTCACTCTGTCACGCAGGCTTGAGTGAGTGGTACCATCATGGCTCACTGCAGCCCCAAACTCCTGGGCTTAAGCAATCCTTCCGCTTTAGCCCCCAAGCAGCTGGGACTACAGGCACATGCTACCACACCTGCCTAATCAAAAATCATTTGTTTTTAGAGATGGGCTCTGAAACTCCTGGACTCAAGTGATCCTCCTGATTCCTTGTGTGCCTTTGGTTTTGGTATCGGGGATGGTGTCCACACTGCCCTTTTCTGTTTTCTGGAAGAGTTGCGTAGAATTGGTGTTAATTTTTCCTTAAATTTTTTTTTTTTTTTTTTTTTTTGAGACAGAGTCTCGCTCTGTCCCCCAGGCTGGAGTGCAGTGGCACGATGTCGGCTGCAAGCTCCGCCTCCCAGGTTCACTCCATTCTCCTGCCTCAGCCTCCCAAGTAGCTGGGACTATAGGCGCCCGCCACTGCGCCCGGTTATCTTTTGTATTTTTAGTAGAGACGGGGTTTCACCGTGGTCTCGATCTCCTGACCTTGTGATCCGCCCGCCTCGGCCTCCCAAAGTGCTGGGATTACAGGCGTGAGCCACCGCGCCCGGCCTTAAATGTGTGATAGACTTCACCAATGAAGCCATCTGGGCCTCGGGTGTTTGTTGTTGTATTTCTGTAGTGTGAATAGGGTTACCTGTGTCTTCTTGAATGAGCTTTGGTGTTTATATCTTTCAAGCAATTGGTTCATTCCATTTAAGTTGTCAAATTCTCTGGCATAAAATCCTCCATAATATTCCTTATACCCCTTCTTGTGTCAGTAGGATCTGCAGTGATGTCCTATCTGTCATTCCTGATGTTGGTTACTTGTGGCTTCTCTCTTTGTTTCTTTGTCAGTCTGGCTATAGATTTCAGTTATTGATCTTGTTAATAACCAACTTGTAGGCTGGGTGTGGTGGCTCATGCCTGTAATCCTAGCACTTTGGGAGACTGAGGCAGGTGGATCACCTGAGGTCAGGAGTTTGAGACCAGCCTGGCCAACATGGTGAAACCCGGCCTCTACTAAAAATACAAAAATTAACTGGGCGTGGTGGTGGGCTCCTGTAATCCCAGCTACTTGGGAGGTTGAGGCAGAAGAATCACTTGAACCCAGGAGGTGCAGAGGTTGCAGTGAGCCGCGATCGCGCCATTGCACTCCAGCCTGGGCAACAGGAGCGAAACTCTGTCTCAAACAAACACCCAGCTTTTGGTTCCTTTGATATTTTCCCCTCTCCTATTTTTGTTTCACATTATTTTTACTCTATCATTTCCTGCCTTCTTGCTTTATTTGTCCGTTTATTAAAGCATAATTTACATTCAGTACAATTCCTTTTACGTGTACAGTTCTGTGAATTTTGGAAGTCCATAGTCATGTCGTCGTACCACAGTCATGATACAGAACAGTTCCCAAATTCCCTGCATGTTCTCTTATCTTCCACGCCTTGGTTTTCCTGTGCCAGCAGCTTGTAGGTGGCCCCGCTGCATGCAGCCATCGTGCCCGCCACCTCCCCCGAGTGGGCCTTCCGGTGCTGCAGGCCCTGTGCTGCCAGGGGCCTTCACTCCTGGCCCCGGCCAAGGAGTCTTCCATCAAGTGGACGGACCCCACCTTGTCTGTCTTTCCTCACTTAAGGGACGTTTTTTCCCCAGTTTTTGGCAAGTTTGGTGCATTTGAAAAAAAAATTTGAGGTATCTACATGTGATGAAATCCACCAATTTTAGCCAGGCACGGTGGCTCATGCCTGTAATCCCAGCACTTTGGGAGGCTGAGGTGGGCAGATCACGAGGTCAGGAGATTGAAACCATCATGGCTAACACGGTGAAACCCCGTCTCTACTAAAAATATAAAAAATTAGCCGGATGTGGTGGCTGACACCTGTAGTCCCAGCTACTCGGGAGGCTGAGGCAGGAGAATGGCGTGAACCCGGGAGGCGGAGCTTGCAGTGAGCCGAGATCGCACCACTGCACTCCAGCCTGGGCAACAGAGTGAGACTCCGACGTAAAAAAAAAAAAAAAAAAAAAAAAAAAAAAAATGCCGGGCGCGGTGGCTCAAGCCTGTAATCCCAGCACTTTGGGAGGCCGAGACGGGCGAATCACCAGGTCAGGAGATCGAGACCATCCTGGCTAACACGGTGAAACCCCATCTCTACTAAAAAAAAAAAAAATACAAAAAACTAGCCGAGCGAGGTGGCGGGTGCCTGTAGTCCCAGCTACTCGGGAGGCTGAGGCAGGAGAATGGTGGGAACCCGGGAGGCGGAGCTTGCAGTGAGCTGAGATCCGGCCACTGCACTCCAGCCTGGGCGACAGAGCGAGACTCTGTCTCAAAAAAAAAAAAAAAAAAAAAAAAGAGAAATCCACCAATTTTGAGTATGTGATTCAGTGAATTCTAGCGTTTTCACAGCATTGCCCAAGCATGGCCACATCCTGCTTTCTGAACACCCTGTAACTCTGACAGAGATTTGCAGGCCTCCTGTCGCTTCTACAGGCTTTTCTGCAGGGAACGCTCACTGCTGTGCGTGTCCCCGGGCACCGAGGCTATGTCCCTCTGGACTCTCCATGCTCCTAGCCCATTGTCCTGTGGAGCTCTGTGTGGGCGTAGCCTCATCTGATCGGCTGGTTTGCTCAGGCAGCACGGGGGGCTCAGAAGCCACACGCACAGGCGTGACTTTGCACATGGGTGCCCACACAGGTGCATCCTCGCAGGTGTGCACCCACAGGTGTGTCCTCATGGGTGTGTGCCTGCAGGTGCATCATGGGTGTGTCCTCACGGGTGTGTGCCTGATGTGTCCTGACGGGTGTGTCACGGGTGTGTCCTGATGGGTGTGTCCTGATGGGTGTGTCCTGACAGGTGTGTGCCTGCAGGTGCGTCCTCACGGGTGTGTCCTCACGGGCGTGAGCCTGCAGGTGTGTGCCAGCAGCAGGAGGGAGATACTCTCCAGGCCCCTCCACAGGGTCCTCGCAGCACAGGTTTGGCCTCCACGTGGACAGATGGGCTGAGCTTTTTTGGTGCTGGTCTTGCTGCATTTTGCTGAATCCCAGGCCTGTGTGGCCTCTGGGCTGATCCCAGCTGAGACAGGCCTCCTGCTCAGTCCTCCCTGCAGAGCTGGTGCAGGTGGGCTGGCGAGGGTACTCGTGGCGCTGGTTCATGAGGATGCGGCCTTGCTGCCTCCCAAGCTGAGCCCCTGCAGCGGCCCCAGGAGGCCTGGAGCATCGGGGTGTCAGCACCACCAGCCTGGACTTCCCTGGGCCTTCCAGAGTAAGCCTCTGGGCTCCGGAAGTTTCAGTGGCTCTCCGTGTGTGGAGCTGGTGAGAAGGCTGGAGGGCCCCATGGTGTCATCGCTGAGGGAAGTGTTGTACTCACCTGATGGCCGGTCTCGGGGCACTCCCAGTGCCTGCTGCCTGTTGCTGTCCCTGAGCCCTGGTGAGGGTGACCCTGTCATTCCTGGAGCAACTCTGCCCCGTTTCTGAGCCTGCCTGGGCCCAGGAAGCCCCAGCTGTGTTCTCTGTGTGGTCGCTGCTGTTGGTTTTGGAGGGAAAGAGGGGGACTGCTGTGGGCAGGGCTGGGGGCTGGTGGTGGCCATGTGGCTCTGAGGGTGTAGCATCCAGGCTGGCAGCTGCCAGTGGGAAGGTGTCCCGGGGCTCCTGGCAGGGTCTGGGCAGTGCTGGAGCTGGGCTTTGCCTGGGAAGCTGCCACCTGGCCCCCACAGCTTCCCCAAGAAGGGCCTGAGCCTTTGGGAGTGGCTGGCCTCTGTGAGGATCCGGGATGGGGGCTGCTGGCTCCTGCTGGGAATGGCCCCTCCTGGTGCATCTCCCTGGCCCTGACCCAGCCTGTCAGTCCATTCTGGTTGCAGCCACCCCTCCCTGATGGTGTGGGGGCTTCACTTCCTCTGTTTGTTCCTCGCCTGAGGGAGCAGAGGTGGGGGTGGTGACACTGCCCTGCCTGAGCCCCGAGGCTCTGGGCAGCGGGAGGTGGGCCTGGATCTGGCCTTTGGTACCACAGGTGACCCTCTGTTCTGTCTGTTGCTGTTTGCAGACTACGTCTACTTCGAGAACTCCTCCAGCAACCCATACCTGATCCGGAGGATCGAGGAGCTCAACAAGGTACTGGGTGGCCCTGGCGTGGCTGCAGGGGGTAGTGGGTGGGGGCTACACCAGCTCCTGCCCTGTGGGTGGCCAGTGTGGGTGGCCCCCTTTTGGGGCTGACCTTGGATTGGCCACTGTGCAGGCCCTTCGGTGACTCCGTCCACTGTCACCTGCACCCTGGCCCCTCCTTGGAGAAACTGAGTGAGGGGCCTGGTGGCTTCGTGCAGGACCCAGCGCGGCTGCCCTGAGCTGCCTGCCCAGTCCACACTTGGTCTGTGGGCGCTGGGTCCCCTGAAGATGCCAGCGTCCCCTGGGGAGCCTGAGCAGAATGGCATGATTCTGAAACCAACCAAAGGCTGCAGGAAGCCACACTCGGTGCCCCTGCCCTGCCCAGCTCCCAGCAGCCAGCCCTGCAGGGCTGTGAGCTCTGCCCCTGACCCCTGAGGTGTCTGCGTGGCTGGAGGCACCCTCCCTGGTCACTTGGGCAGCCCTTGCTCCCATCTGGTTCGTGTCTGCCATGAGTCCTCGGCAGATGCTTGCTGTTTGATTGGGGACGTGGTTGTGCCCATGCATTGAGCCTGGCAGCACCAGATCCTTCCTGGGGGGTGGTGACACATGGGCCCCTCAGCCCCAGCTACTCCTGGCCTCCACTGCCTCGGCACAGCCTCCGTCCCGTCGGCTTGGGAGACAGAGCTGCAGATGGCTGTGGAGGTGCAGGGCACCCGCACACCCTGGGACCCTTCTCGCTGTCCTCAGGGATGGGGGTGGGTACCCCAGCCTCCCTTCTCGCTGTCCTCAGGGATGGGGGTGGGTACCCAGCCTCCCTTCTCGCTGTCCTCAGGGATGGGGGTGGGTACCCAGCCTCCCTTCTCGCTGTCCTCAGGGATGGGGGTAGGTACCCAGCCTCCCTTCTCCTCCTGGTTGGAGACTTTCTAAGGGTATTGAGGGAGGGCAGGTCGTCCCCACCAGTGGACACATGGTTCCAGCAGAGAGTGGAGTGGGGTGCTAGGTGCTTCACAGACCTCTCTGTGCCTGCCTGCAGGGCTCCCGAGCCCCCGAACCCCTGGAGCCAGTGGCCTGATGGCTGCCTTCTCCTAGGAGCCCCGCCCACTCCACAGGCCTGGGGCACCCGGGCCCTTCGTGTTCCATGCTGGATGCTGCAGGCTTACCTGTGAGAAGCTGCCTTCCTGGACATCAGGCTTGGTGGCAGCGGTGATGTGGGATTCTTGGAATCAGAGGGGACCGGGTGGGGAAGGTCAGCATGCCACCTCTGACGTAGCCATACTGGGCTCTGGGCTTCCCTGGCTGTGCTTGTCGAGGGCCATTCCCTGTGGCATCTGCCACCACCTGGGGTCGAGGAGTGTGGGGTGTGACGTCTGCTCCCCTGCAGCTTCCTGGGAGGTCTGAGAGGCAGGCCTGTTTGTTGGAGGCACGGGCAATGATCCGGGTGTCCTCTGAGTCCGTCTCACTGCCCCTGCTGGGCAGGGCCTGCCCTCCTGCAGAGCAAGGCCACTTGGACTCTGGGTACTGCTGGAACGGGCACTGCTCTTGTGGACTGAGCCTCCCGAGTGCGGGGCTGGAACGGGTGCTGCTGCTGTGGCTGGGCCTCCCGATTGCGGGGCTGCACTTTACACATCACAGCATGCGGACTGTAGGGAAACTGAGGTGCAGAGGGAGGTTCCTCAGCTGAGTTGAACCATGGCTCGGGGAGGCCCTGGGTCCCTCCTGGTCCGTGTAGTGGAGGGGCGGCTGGCAAACGGCGCTGCTGGCTCCACATAGCCAGCTGGCAGGCAGCCTGGGGCGGGAGGCTGCAGTGCCTCCGTGGGCGCCTGGTTGAGTGCCACTGCTGGGAGGTGCCACTGCTGAGAGGTGCCACTGTTGGGAAGGTTCCCTTGTGCCGCTTCTGGCTTCCACGTGCAGACAGTAGACTGCAGGCGTGTGCAGGTGGGGGCTGGCTTCCGGCCCTTTGGCGATGTTCAGGTACAGATGTAGCATTGTGCACGCTCAGAGCTGTCCCCTTCGTCCTAGCACTCCCTCCTCCTCAGGGCCAGGGCCACATGGCCTGGACACTTGCCCGTCTCTGGGTAGGACACCAGCCTGTGAGGGGCACGACTGCTGTCTCAGACAGTTCAGGCAACCGACCCAGACGCTCACCGTGTGGAAAAGAGCCCGTGGGCCTGTGACACAGCGTGGCTGGTGCCCTCCACAGCAAGGAGCTCCAGGCGGGGCTTCCAGGTGGGCGCAGCTGGTTGAGTACAGACCTCCCCTCTGTTCCCTGGCCTGAACGCCCCCTCAAATAACAAGAAAGGGGTGCTGGAACTCTGCACCCACAGGGCAAGGAAGGTGGGAGTGCGCCACTGGGAGGTGTGGGCGCAGCTCGGAACGCAGCCAGCTGGGTTGGGCAACCTGAGAGGCCCCGGCCCTGGCCTGGGTCAGGGTCGGGAGAACAGGAACCATGCTGACGTGCGCCTGGCAGTGCGGAAGACAGGTGGAAGACCCATCTGGGGGTCAGGTGAACCTGCAGAACCCTTCCCTGGGCTGGAGCCGTGGACTCAGAGGACCCAGATTTGGGGCACTAGGCCCAGGCCAGCACGGTTCATGCGGGGGCTGCAAGTGTGGGTCACCTGGCTCATGGGCTGTCCTCTGGTGGGCCCCCATGCCCTTCTTGCCTCCTTGGCTCCCAGTACCCCAGCGGCCAGACTTCTAAAGCCCACAGACCCAGCTGCTGGCATCAGGGACCCAACAGGATGCCCGCTACCCCAGTGCCCATGGGTGCAGTGCATGCAGCGAGCTGTCCAGCACCTGGGAGGCTCCCGGTGACCAAAAGTCACAAGATGGTTGGGGAGGGCTTTTGACATGAAGATCAAGTCGGCACACGTGAAAATGGAACTCAGGGCCGGGCGCCGGACTCAGCCAGTAATCCCAGCACAGGGAGGCTGAGGCGGGTGGACCGCGGGGTCAGGAACTCAGGGCTGGGCGCGGGGACTCAGCCGGTAACCCCAGCACGGGGAGGCCGAGGCGGGCAGACCATGGTAACCCCAGCACTGGGAGGCTGAGGCGGGTGGACCGCAGGGTCAGGAGATCGAGACCAGCCTGGCTAACTCGCTGAAACTCCATCTACTAAAAATACAAAAAACTAGCCAAGCGTGGTGGCGGCGCCTGTAGTCCCAGCTACTCGGGAGGCTGAGGCAGGAGAATGGCGTGAACCTGGGAGGCGGAGCTTGCAGTGAGCCGAGATCGTGCCACTGCACTCCAGCCTGGGCGACAGAGCGAGACTCCATCTCAAAAAAAAAAAAAAAAAAGAAAAAAATGGAACTCAGAGGAAGGGCCAGTGCGGAGAACAGAAGGAAACTAAAGCACAACAAAGCCCATGAATGTTCTCAGAGAAAGAGAAGGGATCCATCCTGGGATGTGGTCAGATGAGAGGAAAGCACTTGACACTTGGGTTAGGAGAAGTAACAAATGGAATGAAAGGACCAGGTGATAAAGTTGAGGATACCGCCCAGAGGACGGGGCAAAAACACAAAGAAACTAGGAGAGAAAAAAAGTCAGACAATCAGTCCATTGGTCCAATGTCCAGTTAATAGCAGAGAAGAAGGAGTGAACAAAGAAATAAAGAGGGGCCCCTTCAAGGTGTATTTAAACTGTTAGAACATGGGAGAAGAAATGCGTTTAGAGAAAAAGCGGGTCACATACAAAGCCCTGAAGTCAAACCCCACTTTGCCTTTCGGCAGCCACGTTCGGGTGTGGAGGCTCCAGGCCCAGCCAAGCTCCATCTCCGGGAAGGCAGATGAGTGAGGTTTCCTGACTGAGACCTCGGAGTACACCCCTCCACGCCTTTCCACCACGAGGAAGGTGCACGTTCCTCCTGCCCAGGAGGACACAGTCCCCGGTGCGGGTAGCCAGCAGGGTGGACACCAGCTCTGGGAGGGTCTCCCGGGAGCCCTGATTGAGCCCTTTCCCTTCAGGAGCTCTGCTGCCGAGCACTTTAGGGAAGAATCAGCGATGATTCCATGAAAAACGAGGCAAGTGGAGAAAATGAGACAATTGTTACCCTCAGGAAGCAAAGCAGTTCAAAGGAAGAAAAGAAAGAATGGCCTAGTGCAGCCTCACCACCTTTACCTGTGTGTGCAGGAGTGCCTCAGAACAGACCCCGAGCATGACTGAATCCACCGTGTGCAGGAACACGACGGAACAGAACAGACCCCGAGCGTGACTGAATCCACCGTGTGCAGGAACACGACGGAACAGACCCCGCGCGTGACTGAATCCACCGTGTGCAGGGAACACGACGGAACAGACCCCGCGCGTGACTGAATCCACCGTGTGCGGGAACACGACGGAACAGACCCCGCGCGTGACTGAATCCACCGTGTGCGGGAACACGACGGAACAGACCCCGCGCGTGACTGAATCCACCGTGTGCGGGAACACGACGGAACAGACCCCGCGCGTGACGTGAATCCACCGTGTGCGGGAACACGACGGAACCAGACCCCGCGCGTGACTGAATCCACCGTGTGCAGGGAACACGAGGAACAGACCCCGCGCGTGACTGAATCCACCGTGTGCCGACGAACAGACCCCGCGTGACTGAATCCCACCGACGTGGGAACACGAGACCAGACCGCGCGCTGACTGAATCCACCGTGTGCGGGAACACGACGGACCAGACCCCGCGCGTGACTGAATCCACCGTGTGCGGGAACGAACGCGGACCAGACCCCCCCCGCGAACTGAATCCACCGTGTGCGGGAACACGACGGACCGACCCCGACTGAATCAACCGACGGACCAGACCCCGCGCGTGACTGAATCCACCGTGTGCGGGAACACGACGGACCAGACCCCGCGCGTGACTGAATCCACCGTGTGCGGGAACACGACGGACCAGACACCGCGCGGCTGAATCCACCGGTGGGACCGCGGACAGACCCGCGCGCCTGTGGTCGGACCACCGACCCGCCTATGTGCGGGAACACGACGGACCAGACCCCGCGCGTGACTGATTACCACCTTGTGCGGGTGAACACGACGGACCAGACCCCGCGCGTTGACGAATCCACCGTGTGCGGGAACACGACGGACCAGACCCCGCGCGTGACTGAATCCACCGTGTGCGGGAACACGACGGACCAGACCCCGCGCGTGACTGAATCCACCGTGTGCGGGAACACGACGGACCAGACCCCGCGCGTGACTGAATCCACCGTGTGCGGGAACACGACGGACCAGACCCCGCGCGTGACTGAATCCACCGTGTGCGGGAACCGACGGACCAGACCCCCCGCGCGTGACTGAATCCACCGTGTGCGGAACAGACGGAGCCAGACCACCCGCGCGTGACTGAATCCACCGTGTGCGGGAACACGACGGACCAGACCCCGCGCGTGACTGAATCCACCGTGTGCGGGAACACGACGGAACCAGAACCCCGCGCGTGACTGAATCCCACCGTGTGCGGGGAACACGACGGACCAGACCCCCCGCGCGTGACTGAATCCACCGTGTGCGGGAACACGACGGACGCAGACCCCGCGCGTGACTGAATCCACGTGTGTGGAATCACGACGTACCCAGACGCCCGCGCGTGACTGAATCCACCGTGTGCGGGAACACGACGGACCAGACCCCGCGCGTGACTGAATCCACCGTGTGCGGGAACACGACGGAACAGACCCCGCGCGTGACTGAATCCACCGTGTGCGGGAACACGACGGAACAGACCAGACCCCAAGCATGACTGAATCCACCGTGTGCGGGAACACGACAGAACAGACCCCGCGTGTGACTGAATCCACGTGTGCGGGAACACGACAGAACAGACCCCGAGCGTGACTGAATCCACCGTGTGCAGGAACACGACAGAACAGAACAGACCCCGCGTGTGACTGAATCCACCGTGTGCAGGAACACGACAGACCAGACCTCAAGCGTGACTGAAGCCACCGTGTGCAGGAACACGACAGAACAGACCCCAAGCGTGACTGAATCCACCGTGTGCGGGAACACGACAGAACAGAACAGACCCCAAGCGTGACTGAATCCACCGTGTGCAGGAACACGACAGAACAGACCCCGCGTGTGACTGAATCCACGTGTGCAGGAACACGACAGAACAGACCCCGCGTGTGACTGAATGCACCGTGTGCAGGAACACGACAGAACAGACCCCGCGTGTGACTGAATCCACCGTGTGCAGGAACACGACAGAACAGACCCCGCGTGTGACTGAATGCACTGTGTGCAGGAACACGACAGAACAGACCCCGCGTGTGACTGAATCCACCGTGTGCAGGAACACGACAGAACAGAACAGACCCCGCGTGTGACTGAATCCACCGTGTGCAGGAACACGACAGAACAGACCCCGCGTGTGACTGAATCCACCGTGTGCAGGAACACGACAGAACAGACCCCGCGTGTGACTGAATCCACCGTGTGCAGGAACACGACAGACCAGACCTCAAGCGTGACTGAATCCACACAGTGATCCTGGAGAGGGGGTGCATGTGTGGGAATGGGAGGCCTGGCCTGAGGCTCCGAGCTGGTGGGAACCTGAATGTGGAAGAGCCTG
The DNA here is from genome assembly GCF_007565055.1 of Rhinopithecus roxellana. Classification (NCBI taxonomy): domain Eukaryota; kingdom Metazoa; phylum Chordata; class Mammalia; order Primates; family Cercopithecidae; genus Rhinopithecus; species Rhinopithecus roxellana. The sequence goes on from NC_044553.1 coordinate 164,156,949, forward strand.
GCCCCACGGTCCCGGCTGCCCAGACGGGGCGGCTGCGGTTATGTGTCCCGCAGTGTTCATGGCTTGCTATGTGACACTGGATGGTCTGTGTGTGTCACTGTGATAAAATGTGGATGTAACCTGTGGTGGAGTAGGTCAGGGACACAGGAGCCAATAGAGCGAGAACCCAGCAGCCAGAGTAGGGACAGCTCGACCTGCAGGAGGGGTCAGGCCACGCTGGATTGTGACTTGAAGCAGAACGTGGCGGTCCTGGGTTCACACCCCCGTAGTGAGCAGATGCAGATCTGAAGGGGAGAGGAGATGCACGTCCCAAGCAGAGGAATTCCGCCCTCGAGAACGCCCTGCTTCCGGGCAGGCCGTGCAGAGCAACTGAGCACTTTTCTCTTTATTCTCTCTTTTTTGTTGTTTTTTTGAAACAAGGTCTTGCTCTCTTGCTCAGGCTGGAGTGTAGTGGCACGATCTCAACTCACTGCAGCCTTGACCTCCCGGGCTTAAGTGACCCTCTCACCTCAGCTTCCCAAGTAGCTGGGACTACAGGCGCGCACTACTGCATCTGGTTAATTTTTTTTTTTTTTTCTAAGACGGAGTCTCGCTCTGTCGCCCAGGCTGGAGTGCAGTGGTGTGATCTCAGCTCACTGCAAGCTCCGCCTCCCGGGTTCCTGCCATTCTCCTGCCTCAGCCTCCCGAGTAGCTGGGACTACAGGTGCCGCCACCACACCTGGCTAATTTTTTGTATTTTTAATAGAGACGGGGTTTCACCGAGTTAGCCAGGATGGTCTCGATCTCCTGACCTTGTGATCCACCCGCCTTGGCCTCCCAAAGTGCTGGGATTACAGTATCTGGTTAATTTTTTAAAAAACGTTTTGTAGAAACGAGGTTTCACCATGTTGCCCAGGCTGGTCTCGAACTCCCGGGAGTGAGCCACCACACCCAGCCCATTTATAACATTAAACCAAATTAACTCTAAGAAAAGTGGCCAGGCACTATGGCTTACTCCTGTAATCCTAGGACTTTGGGAGGCCAAGGCGAGCAGACTGCTTGAGTCCAGGAGTTCAAGATTACCTTGAGCAACATGGTGAAACCCTGTCTCTACAAAAAATTTAAAAATTAGGTTGGCCAGGCGCGGTGGCTCATGCCTGTAGTCCCAGCACTTTGGGAGGCCGAGGTGGGTGGATCATGAGGTCAGGAGATCGAGACCATCCTGGCCAACATGGTAAAACCCCGTCTCTATTTAAAATACAAAAATTAGCCAGGTGAGGTGGCGGGTGCCTGTAGTCCCAGCTCCTCAGGAGGCTGAGGCAGGAGAATGGCGTGAACCCGGGAGGCGGAGCTTGCAGTGAGCTGAGATCCGGCCACTGCACTCCAGCCTGGGCGACAGAGCAAGACGCCGTCTCAAAAAAAAAAAAAAAAAAAAAAAAAGCCTGGCATGGTGTAATTGGACTGTAGTCCCAGGAGATGGAGGCTGCAGTGACCTGAAATCACACCGCTGCACTCTAGTCTGGGCAACAGAGTGAGACCCTATCTCAAAAAATTAAAAAGTTATGTGAGACTGGGCGCTGTGGCACACCTGTAATCCCAGCACTTTGTGGGGCTAAGGCAGGCAGATTGCTTGAGGTCAGGGGTTCCAGACCAGCCTGGCCAACATGGCAAAATCCTGTCTCTACTAAAAATAACAAAAATTAGCTGGACGTGGTGGCTCATGCTTGTAATCTCAGCTACTCGGGAGGCTGAGGCAGGAGAATCCCTTGAACCCAGGAGGCGGAGGTTGCAGTGAGCCAAGATCACACCACTGCACTCCAGCCTGGGTGACAGAGTGAGACCCCATCTCAAAAAAAAAAAGTTATGAATGGTAGTCCATGAGGCACTTGTACCGTGGTTAGAATCACAGCACAATTCTTGAGGTCACAAATATGTTATAAAAACTCATTCCAAAAACATACCTTCTTCTGCGGTGGCATTTTGCAGCAGTCTTGACTCGGAGACATTCGTCCGCCAGGCCAGGTGGGGGCGCCTGTGGCTGCTCCAGGAGGGTAATGGGAGGGCTGGTCCCACACGGGGGTCCACGCTGCATCCGCTGCTCAGGCTGTGGCTGCACAGCTCACCCGAGAGGGACTGGGATAGCTGGGCGTGGGCTCCCAGGAGCTGACTGAGGTCCTGCCCAGTGTGGCGGGGCCTTTTCCTCACTGGGACCCTGGTGTTCTCGGGTGGTACACTGGGGTCTGGAAGGGAGGGAGGATGGAGACACAGGTTGAAGTTGGGTGCGCATGCCCACCTTCTCGCCGGGGATAGACCCATGGGCGTCCAGAGCTGCAGGATTTGCTCCATTTGTGAAGTGCCCTCCTGGAGTCCTGAGGGGTAGTGTGGTGACGCCCGCAGTCCTGGGACGGCAGGGGCCGGCCTTGGAGCCCCTCCTGGGAGCTGTGCAGCCCGGGTTTGGCCGCGTTTCTCAGACGCCCCTGCCTTGCTGTTACAGACGGCCAATGGGAACGTGGAGGCCAAGGTGGTGTGCTTCTACCGGAGGCGGGACATCTCCAGCACCCTCATCGCCCTGGCCGACAAGCACGCAAGTGAGTCCGGCCTTCCCCGGGGTGCCCGCCTGGCGGGAGGGTCGGCCAGGGAGGGCTGGCGGGGTCCTTCTTCCCTAGGGTCCATCCTCGGGGTCCTAGCCTCGTGGGGCCACCCTCTGCCCAACTTGCTCTGGCCTTTTTCTCCCTTCCACGGTGGGTGGGGGTGTCCTGGCTCCGTTTCCTCGGGGCTGGGCAAATGAAGTCCTCACAGGCCCCTCCGGAGCGGTGTGTTCCTCACTGGCATCCTCTGTGAGCTTGTCATGGGATGTGCCTGGGTGTGGGCACCATTGGTTGGGGCTTTTTTTTCTTTTATGATGACTTCTGGAGACTTTTCAGGCTAGTGGGACCCTGCTGCCCGCACCTGCCAATGGCTCTCGCCTTTTAATTTTGTGAAGAGGCCTTCTGTTGGCACTCCGAGTAGTGTTTTTAGGAAAGCAGTCCTCGCTTTCTTCTTTACAATTCAAACCCTGGCACTCTGAGCAGTGTTCTCAGGAAAGCAGTCCTCGCCTTCTTCTTTACAATTCAAACCCAAATTCAGTAAACTGGCTGGAAGGGGCTGCTGTGGCCAGCACCGTGTTTGGGGGGAAGCCACTGGCTGCATGGGGATGCCCTCAGCCTTGGGGGGGCCCAGCTCCTCCCCTGGGAACGTACTCACAGGTGATGGAGTCTCCCGCACCGGGGGACGTCGACTTCAGAGCCAGGAGCCAGAGGCACCCCCACGCCCTCCACACGCTACTGACACAGGGCCTGCCGGGCTGGGCCCACCTGCACCAGACACTGTGGTGCCCCCACTGAGGCCTCTCATGTGTCGGTGGGGGCAGGCGCGAGGGCTGTTTTTGGCTTCCGCTCTGACACATCACCTGGGGTGGGATTTGAGCCCAGGCTGAGGCTGTGGTCGGTAGGGTGACATTTCCCAGTAGGTGAGGCATGTGACTGCCCGAGTACCTGTGTTGCTGGGGTGGGCCAAGGTCCCACCTGTAGCCTCCTATGACCCCTAATGGGGTGAGGTCCAGGGACTGTGGATTGGCAGTGGGTCAGGTGGGAGGACCCTGACATCTTCTGCCCCTGTCCCAGTGCTGTGGGTGACCTCCCCCTGCCCTGGGAGGGGCTTAGGGACAGGACAGACCATCCTGCCACCGATGCCTTGTTCCTGAGCCTTTGCTGGGAGTCCGCCAGGGCAGGCTCTTGTGGAAGGAAGGGTCCCTTAACCCCACTGCCTTGCCCACCGGACAGCTTTCCTCGGCACCCAGTGGATGCGGACGTGAGCTGCCCTGGGGCAGTGCAGCTGGGCTGGGCCCCTGAGCCTGGGTCCACTCTGGACACTGGGCTGTGGGGCCTGTGGTGGCCCAAAGGGAGCTGCCAGTTGACCATGGGCTTTCTCTGGCTTCGGGAGGAACTGGAACCTTCTAGCTCTCTGCTCAGAGGAGGGGAGCATTCAAGGTGGGGCATGGTGACCCTTGACCTCTGACCTCAAAGCCTGTGTACTCCACTGGTGCGAGCTCCAGGCACCAAGGAAGAGAGCTGGGGATGTTGAAAGTCCACAGTCTGCACATTCTGGAGGGGCATTTGGTGCGGCCCTTGGTCCTTCAGGTGCTGGACGCCAGCCAGCAGCACAGCTGGTGGTTCTTGGTGTCGGGGGTTGACCTGTGTCAACTCCGCAGGGAGCGGGAGAAGCAGTGGTGGGGAGGGGGCTGGTGATGGAGAAGCAGTGGTGGGGAGCGGGCCGGCGCTGGAGAAGCAGTGGTGGGGAGGGGGCCGGCGCTGGAGAAGCAGTGGTGGGGAGCGGGCTGGTGATGGAGAAGCAGTGGTGGGGAGCGGGCCGGCACTGGAGAAGCAGTGGTGGGGAGGGGCCGGCACTGGAGAAGCAGTGGTGGGGAGGGGCCGGCACTGGAGAAGCAGTGGTGGGGAGGGGCCGGCGCTGGAGAAGCAGTGGTGGGGAGGGGGCTGGTGATGGAGAAGCAGTGGTGGGGAGCGGGCCGGCGCTGGAGAAGCAGTGGTGGGGAGGGGGCTGGTGATGGAGAAGCAGTGGTGGGGAGCGGGCTGGTGATGGAGAAGCAGTGGTGGGGAGCGGGCCGGCGCTGGAGAAGCAGTGGTGGGGAGGGGCCGGCACTGGAGAAGCAGTGGTGGGGAGGGGCCGGCGCTGGAGAAGCAGTGGTGGGGAGGGGGCTGGTGATGGAGAAGCAGTGGTGGGGAGCGGGCTGGTGATGGAGAAGCAGTGGTGGGGAGCGGGCCGGCACTGGAGAAGCAGTGGTGGGGAGGGGGCCGGCGCTGGAGAAGCAGTGGTGGGGAGCGGGCTGGTGATGGAGAAGCAGTGGTGGGGAGCGGGCCGGCACTGGAGAAGCAGTGGTGGGGAGGGGGCTGGTGATGGAGAAGCAGTGGGTGGGGAGGGGGCCGGCGCTGGAGAAGCAGTGGTGGGGAGGGGCCGGCGCTGGAGAAGCAGTGGTGGGGAGGGGGCCGGCGCTGGAGAAGCAGTGGTGGGGAGGGGGCCGGCGCTGGAGAAGCAGTGGTGGGGAGCGGGCCGGCGCTGGAGAAGCAGTGGTGGGGAGCGGGCCGGCGCTGGAGAAGCAGTGGTGGGGAGCGGGCCGGCGCTGGAGAAGCAGTGGTGGGGAGCGGGCCGGCGCTGGAGAAGCAGTGGTGGGGAGCGGGCCGGCGCTGGAGAAGCAGTGGTGGGGAGCGGGCCGGCGATGGAGAAGCAGTGGTGGGGAGGGGGCTGGTGATGGAGAAGCAGTGGTGGGGAGGGGGCTGGTGATGGAGAAGCAGTGGTGGGGAGGGGGCTGGTGATGGAGAAGCAGTGGTGGGGAGGGGGCCGGCACTGGAGAAGCAGTGGTGGGGAGCGGGCTGGTGATGGAGAAGCAGTGGTGGGGAGGGGGCCGGCACTGGAGAAGCAGTGGTGGGGAGGGGGCTGGTGATGGAGAAGCAGTGGTGGGGAGGGGGCCGGCACTGGAGAAGCAGTGGTGGGGAGGGGGCTGGTGATGGAGAAGCAGTGGTGGGGAGGGGGCCGGCGCTGGAGAAGCAGTGGTGGGGAGGGGCCGGCGCTGGAGAAGCAGTGGTGGGGAGCGGGCCGGCGCTGGAGAAGCAGTGGTGGGGAGGGGGCCGGCGCTGGAGAAGCAGTGGTGGGGAGCGGGCCGGCGCTGGAGAAGCAGTGGTGGGGAGGGGGCCGGCGCTGGAGAAGCAGTGGTGGGGAGGGGCCGGCGCTGGAGAAGCAGTGGTGGGGAGGGGGCCGGCGCTGGAGAAGCAGTGGTGGGGAGCGGGCCGGCGCTGGAGAAGCAGTGGTGGGGAGCGGGCCGGCGCTGGAGAAGCAGTGGTGGGGAGGGAGCTGGTGATGGAGAAGCAGTGGTGGGGAGCGGGCCGGCGCTGGAGAAGCAGTGGTGGGGAGCGGGCCGGCGCTGGAGAAGCAGTGGTGGGGAGGGGGCTGGTGATGGAGAAGCAGTGGTGGGGAGCGGGCTGGTGATGGAGAAGCAGTGGTGGGGAGGGAGCTGGTGATGGAGAAGCAGTGGTGGGGAGGGGGCTGGCGCTGGAGAAGCAGTGCCCAAGCTAAGTGGCCGCAGTGTGGCCCTGCCAGTCTGTGTGGCCTGGGGAGTCAGGCGCCACTGTTGAGTTGTGCATGTTTGTGGCTGGCCCAGGGCGTGTACTGTCTCTGTCCTCTGGCACCTGGGAGCACAGTGTCGCTGCTCCAGAGTCTGTATCAGTGGTTTTTTAGGGTACTGTGGCCCCCTTTCCTGAGGTTCTGCTCTCAGACACCCCAGAAGATGGCCTTTTGCTAGGAGGGCCCCAGAAGGGGACTCCAGACATAATGTGATTAGAGGTATCAGAGGGCAGGTTTTCTAGAAGGGCCTCGTCGGGGCTGGTGGGACTGGGCAGAGAGCAGCAGTGTCCCGACTCAAGCATTAGCCCCCCCAGGTGCCCAGCACAGCCCCTTTGGACGGTGCTCCCTGGAAAGCTGCATGGCGGCCCCTCTGCAGGGCGTTCCTGTGAACTGACAGCCCAGCTGCAGGGAGCAGGCATCGTGGGTGACGGGTCTGCCGCTGGTCCAGGGGCTCGGAGCGCAGCCCCACTCTTGCCTGGTGACTGGGCCTTGCGGTGACTCTGCAGGGCCCACCTCCCCCGGGGTTGTGTACATCTGTGCGTTTCTCCTGCTCACTCTGTGAGCTCATTGCAGCCAGGGTGAGGCCCCCAGCTGATCCCAGGGACAGGTGTGAGGACACTCTGGGAGGCCTCTGGCTCTTCCACGTCACTGCCTCCACCCAGTCCCTGCTGGGGCGTCCAGCCCACAGTGCAGGCCTCAGGGTGGAGGGTAGACATCCGCCAGGCTGCACTGCGGCCCCTGCGGCAGAGAAGACCTCACCCCGGCAGGCTGTGAGCATGAAGCCTTTTACAGACAGAACGACAGGGAGAGGGGAGCGTCCCTCCTCAGAGCGCCGCAGAGCAGGTGTGGGGGCCCTGGAGACCACAGCCTAGAGTGGGTGTGAAGGCATAGCCTGGGCCTAGTCCTGAGCCTGGGGCTGCCATTCCCTGGGCCTCATGCTTAGGGGTGTATCCAGGGTCCGAGGGAGGGTTCGGAGTGTGGGCGGTGCAGGGTGCACTGGCCAGCCCCGCCTCCTGCCTGGGTGTTTCTGCCTGTTGAGGGCCTCCTGAGGAGCCGCAGGCCTACTTCGCCCACATCTCCGACAGGCTGCATCCCGCAGCCCTGTTCTGCTGATGGGGGCACTGGTGAGATGGGAGTCTCAGAGTCGCTGTGGGCTTCTCTCCAGGCTGGGTCGGTGCTCTGACGGGGCCTGGCATAGGGCGGGTGTGAACGAAAGCCAGCCTCTATTCTGGGATGGTGTGTGGGCCTCTGGGCCCTGGGGATTTCTGAGTTGAGGGTGCAGTTTGCTTGTAGGGCCCCAGGAGTGGGAGCGAGTGAGGTGTGTTGGCCTGGGGTGCTGGGACTGGGATTATCCTGGTCGGCCCTGCCCTGTTCTATGGACCGGGGGGAGGTGAGGCTCAGCAGGCGGACACCCCAGGCTTCTGAGGCCCAGATACGGCCTGCCCAGAACAGGCCCAGCATGGCTGCTCCCAGCCTCAATCTGGGAGCGCGCCTGGGAGCGCCCAGAGGAGCCAGGACTTCCTGCAGGCACCACAAGGGGGCCACAGAGAGCGAGCAGCCCGGCTGGCTGTGGTCCGGTCTGGGGACCTCGGGCTCAGAGAGCCGGCAGGATGCTGAGCGGGATGAGTGGCCCACTGGCGGCCGGTGCTGGGTGTTCGAGGGGACGGTGGGGAGCACCACTGCACACCCCCGTTTTGGGTGTTATAAGAATCCTACTTGGGTTCCTAGCACAGGGCAGGAATGCCCATGCTGCTGGCCCACGGCCGGCCCTGGCCTCATCTGGACAGCCTGTTCTGGGAAGCCGCAATGGAGTGAGAGCAGGGGTGGTCGCTGGACAGGGGCCCTCCACAGCCAGGCTTGTCTGGGCTCTTCCCAAAGAGGCTTGGCACCGGGTGGGTGGCGGCTGAAGTGGGGGGACGTTGAGGCCTAGATGATCTTCAACCGGGTGGTCTTCACACCCCACCGGGAGGCCTGTGGCCCCCGTTCTGCCCTGCCCCCTGGTGGCACAGCCCTCGGTCCGGGCCCTGGGCAGGGAGCAGGCCGCTGCTCTGCGCTGACCGTGCTGCCGGGTGCTGTCTGTCTGTTATATAGCCCTGTCAGTCTGCTATAAGGCCGGACCGGGGGCGGACAACGGCGAGGAAGGTAAGAGCCGGCCTCCGCAAGGAGGGCGTCCTCCTGTCTGTGTCCCTGGGCTGGGGGCGGCAGCGCCGCTGAGGGACAGAGTTTGGGCGGGCCGCCTGCATGCCTGCGCCCGGCCGGCCCGGCTGAGGAGGGGCCCTCCCTTGGGTCCGGCCCACAGCCCAGCCTTGGTGCAGCCCCGGCCTGAGGGTGACCTGCTGGTGTGGGAGGTCTGTGGTGGGCTGTGTGGGGCTGTCTGGTCACGAGATGGGGATGGACAGAGGGCAGCTGCCCCTCGCCCTCCTTGCCTGGGCACGTGGCAGCCGCCGGCTCCCCTGCTCCTCTTGGTCTTTTGTCTGCTGCTTCTGGGGCTGGCCCAGACCTTGTTCTCCCTCCTCCTTCCATCTTCATGCCCTGGGGAATCTGGGCCTTCAGGGTGCCTGGACTTAAAGGGCACATGGGCACCAGAGTGTCTGCAGGGGTACCTGCCAAGGAATTGCTGGGCTGCCATGGGGTGGGACAGCGGGACAGTGTCCGGCAGCGGGAGGACGTGCACCTGCCAGGACGGGAGGACGCGCACCTGCCAGGACGGGGCCTCCTGCGTGCCGGCTCCGGGTGGGGCCGGTGGGGTGGGCTTTGGTTTGGCAGCGTGCATCTGCTGTGGTGCTGACAGGGGCTCCTTGTCCTTCAGGGGAAATAGAAGAGGAAATGGAGAATCCAGAAATGGTGGACCTGCCCGAGAAACTAAAGCACCAGCTGCGGCATCGGGAGCTGTTCCTCTCCCGGCAGCTGGAGTCCCTGCCCGCCACGCACATCAGGTAGCCCCCAGCAGCTCCCGCCCTGGGCCCCTCGGGCTGTCCTCGCCCTTCCAGCCTGCCCGTCCTTCTTTTCCAGGGGCAAGTGCAGCGTCACCCTGCTCAACGAGACCGAATCGCTCAAGTCCTACCTGGAGCGGGAGGTGAGGCCCAGCCCGGCCTGGTCTGCTGCAGCCAGTCCCAGGCCAGTGTTTCCTCCACCCATGACCTCTGCTGGCCTGGGCAGCGGGGACGATTTTCCCTCCTCCCTCTAGGCCCAGGCTGTTCTGGAGGGAAGCGGGGATTGCGTCCTGACAGCCACTTCCAAGTGTCCTAGTGTGCAGCTGCCCCTACTCTATGCGTCCAGAGTTGTGGGCCAGGAGCATGGTGGGGCTTTTTCCTCTTGCCACCGCCTCCCAGACAACCAGCGAGGGGAGGTCCCCCTGGGGAGGGTGTGGCTGAGGCATATGGGGGCAGGGGCCACCTGGGTCTTCGTAGGAGTCTCGGCTAGTCTCTCCTGGGCAATGGGCAGAGTCCTGGTAGGCCCACCTTGGGGTCACCTCTGATTATACTGTGTTACCTGCCACGTAGCATCCCCCAAGGTGTGACAACCAGAAAGTGTCTCTAGACAATGCCATACATACCGGAGAGCAGCGTCGCCTGACGGAGAGCAGCGGCACTGAGGCTGCTGTGAGATGCAGCTAACGGGAGGGTTGGCTTTCTGAGGCCACGTGGGGGCAAAAACGTCTGGAGCATGTTGGTTCCCTGGAGTGCCTGTCATAGTTGCAGGGTACACCTGCCCAAGGGGCAGGCCCATCTCCAGGCCTGGGACTTGGCCTCCCACAGGCTCTGCTCCCATCTGGCTGGAGACTTGTGGGCTGAACACCCCCAGCGTGTCCAGCCAGCCCAGATGCAGGTTGCTGGACGAGGCCCCTACCCTCCCTGTGCTGGGGGGGCTCATCTCTCTGCCGTGGCCATCGGCGCTCTGGGGTGGGCTCTGAAGGATCCAGGATGGCCACGGTGTGTCCCAAGCTCAGTCCTGTACTACCCCTGTGGCCCCAGTCCCCATTCCCACCACACAGCCTGGAAACAGGCATGAAGGACGGCAGTGGCTCAGCTCGGGCTGTGGTCATGCCCCAGGCCTTAACTCAAGAGTCATGAGCAGGCAGAGAAGAGCAGGCAGGGCTCGGCCCGGGGTCGTAGCACTTGCCTGGAGCATGGGCTGGGCTCGAACCCTCTCAGGCTGCCAGACCAGCTTCCCAGAAGGCTGAGCCGCAACCTGCTGGGCGTGAGCAGAGGCTGTGGGGGTCGCCGTAAATGCTTCCACTCGGGAAGGAGGAGTGCCCTTATTGACAGAGCCACACAGAGAGGGTGAGGCTGCAGAAATGTCTCTATGGACGCAGAAAATGTGTGTTAGCAAGAAAGGCCCATGAGGAAGCAGCAGGTGCAGTGACAAGCCTGTATGCACCGCATCAGCCCTAGAAACGGCCAGGTCGACGCTCACGAGGGGACAAAGCAGGCTGCACAGGCACCCTGAAACCCTCCTACTGCATGATGCAGCCTTTCCCCCCTTTTACTTTCTTTTTTATTGAGACAGAGTTTCGCTCTTGTTGCCCAGGCTGGAGTGCAATGGTGCGATCTCGGCTCACTGCAACCTCCGCCTCCTGGGTTCAAGCGATTCTCCTGCCTCAGCCTCACGAGTAGCTGGGATGACAGGCGTGTGTCACTACATCTGGCTAATTTTTAGTAGAAATGGGGTTTCACCATGTTAACCAGGCTGGTCTCGAACTGACCTCAGGTGATCATCCCGCCTCAGGTGTAATCCCTCCCACAGTGTTGGGATTACAGGCGTGAGCCTCTGCGCCCGGCCACTTCCCTCTTTTTTCTTACCTGGGGTTTCTGAACAGCCCCAATGTGGGAATTTAACGTAACAGGCTCAGGGTGAGTACACTTAGCACCCGGCAGAAGCTTGCGCCACTGACCCCTGGGGGATAGTGCCCCTGCCTCGCCTCAAATAACCCTCACTGATGAAGTCCTGACAAACACGGACTCACATCACAGATAAGCAGGAGTGCAGAAACATCACACAGCAGTCACAGACACACCCAGGCCCTGGCCGGTGGAGCAGTCCGGCACCAAATAGAAACCATGTGTGTTTATTAATTAAAGAAATAGGCCGGGTGCAGTTTCTCATGCCTGTAATCCCAGCACTTTGGGAGCCCAAGGCCGGGGGAATCACTTGAGCTCAGGAGTTCCAGAGCAGCCTGGGCATCATAGTGAGACCTCAACTCTACAAAAGTAAAAATAAATTAGCCAGGCGTGGTGGTGCGCACTTACTGTTGTCCCAGCTACTCAGAGAAGCTGAGGTGGGAGGATTGCTTGAGTCTTTCAAGAGGTGGCGGCTGCAGTGAGTCAAGATTGCACCACTGTACTCCAGCTTGGGTGATAGAACAAGACCCTGTCTCCAAAAAAAAAAAAAAAAAAAAAAAAATGATCCAGGCAGAGTAGGACCTGAGGCTGAGCCTGGCAGCTGGCCTCTGGATAGTCGTGTCAGTTCAAGAGGATGAAGGCCCTGCTGCAGCGTGGCTCGTGGTCACACATGGAACAGATGTCATGCTGGACTTTAAAGGTAGCTCTTGAAAGAAAAAACGCAGAGCAGCTTTCAGAATAGGTGAGAGGGAGCCGGGCACGGTGGTTCACGCCTGTAATCCCAGCACTTTGGGAGGCCGAGGCAGGTGGATCACCTGAGCTCAGGAGTTTGAGACCAGCCTGACTAACATGGTGAAACCGTGTTTCTACTGAAAATACAAAATATTAACTGAGTGTGGTGGCAGGTGCCTGTAATCCCAGCTACTTGGAAGGCTGAGGCAGGAGAATTGCTTGAACCCAGGAAGCGGAGGTTGCAGTAAGCCGAGATCACGCCATTGTACTCTAACCTGGGCAACAAGAGCGAAACTCTGCCTCAAAAAAAAAAAAAGGCAAATAAGTCATGGTGTTTGGGCTGCAGTTGTATCCACCCTGCCTTGGTAAGGGCTTGTGGAGCCTGGCCCCGCCCCTGCTGACCCTCAGCATGTCTCCTCCGTGCAGGGTCATGGGGCAGGTGCATCCCCCGGTGACCCTCAAGGCCCCGCTGTAGGCTCCTCCCGGGCATGGCCGGGAGCTGTGGGGGCTCCTGTGCCCTCCCTCCGGCACCTGTGTCACCCTGCAGGTGCTCTGGGCAAGACTGTCCCGGCAGCCTGGCTGTGCCAACGCCTCTCTGTCCCTCCCGGCAGCCCGGCCGCGCTGACGCCTCTGTCTCCTGTGGTGTTTTCCAGGATTTCTTCTTCTATTCTCTAGTCTACGACCCACAGCAGAAGACCCTGCTGGCAGATAAAGGAGAGATTCGAGTAGGAAACCGGTACCAGGCAGACATCACCGACTTGTTAAAAGAAGGTAGGGTGGGCCGCCCTGGGCACGGCGCACTGCGTCCTGTCCTGCCCTGCCGGGTGACACACTGGGCAAGAGGAGGCTGGGACATGGCCGCCGTGTCAGTGACTCCTGTGTGACTGGGGGCAGCAGGCGCATGCCTGGGCTCTGTCCACACGGGTAGTGCGTGTGGGCTGGTGTCCCGGAGCCTTCCCCGACCCACTCCTGGTGGTGTTGGGGGTCTGGGGAAGCCCCAGACCCTCAGGCAGGACGTGGTGATCAGTTGTCCCTGCACAGTGAGACCTGGTTTCCTTGTGGCAGTTGTTTTTCTTTTTCTTTTTTTTCAGATGGAGTCTCGCTCTGTTGCCCAGGCTGGAGTGCAGTGGGGTGATCTCAGCTCACTGCAACCTCCGTCTCCTAGGTTCAAGCGATTCTCCTGCCTCAGCCTCCTGAGTAGCTGGGATTACAGGCGCCTGCCATCACACCCGGCTAATTTTTTTATTTTTAGTAGAGACAGGGTTTCACTGTGTTGGCCAGGATGGTCTTGAACTCTTGACCTTATGCCTCCCGAGGTGCTGGGATTAGAGGCGTGAGCCACCGTGTCTGACCTTGGCAGTTGTTTTCACTACTTTTTTTTTTTTTTGGACAAGATCTAGCTCTGTTGCCCAGGCTGGAGTGCAGTGCTGCGATCATAGCTCACTGCAGCCTCAACCTCCCAGACTCCGATGATCCTCCCACCTCAGCCTCCTGAGCAGCTGGAACTACAGGCACGCACCACCACACCCCGCTAATTTTTTTGTATTTTTAGTAGAGACAGGGTTTCACCATATTGCCCAGGTTGGTCTCAAACTCGTGACCTCAAGTGATCTACCTGCCTTGGCCTCCCAAAGTGCTGGGATTACATGTGTGAGCCACTGCATCTGGCCTCATTACTTTTTTTTTTTTTTTTTTGAGATGGAGTCTCGCTCTGTCGCCCAGGCTGGAGTGCAGTGGCGCGATCTCAGCTCACTGCAAGCTCCTCCTCCCGGGTTCCCGCCATTCTCCTGCCTCAGCCTCCCGAGTAGCTGGGACTACAGGCACCGCCACCTCGCCCGGCTAGTTTTTTGTATTTTTTTTTTTTTTTTTTTTTAGTAGAGACGGGGTTTCACCGTGTTAGCCAGGATGGTCTCGATCTCCTGACCTCGTGATCCGCCCGTCTCAGTCTCCCAAAGTGCTGGGATTACAGGCTTGAGCCACCGCGCCCCTCTCGTTACTTTTTTAAAGTTCTTTTTGTCTCCAGAAATGTTCTTCTGTGCGAATCTGCCTGCGTTTCTTGTGTTGCCTGTGGGTGCCCCACCCTTGAGGTCTGATGGGGCCACGGAGCTCTGACGCAGCACGCACTCCAGACGCAGGCGGCCTCCTCCCTCCGCCGGGTGCTTCAGCAGCCCTGGTGGGAAGTCCTGAGGCTCACTGTCCCCGTCTCAACCCTGTCCCTCATCTCCCCGCTGGGCAAGGCTGTGAGGCTGCCCTCAGGACGCAGGGCTCTGCCCTGAGGGTCAGCAGGGACTCTCATCCCTGCTTCTTGTGGTTGTGATCGAGGCGTTTGGTGATTTTCCTGTTTTGGTTTGCTTTGAGAGTGGGTCTTGCTGTGTTGCCCAGGCTGGACTTGAAGTCTTGGGCTCCAGCGATCCTTAAGCCTCAGCCTCCCGAGTAGCTGGGGCTGTTTCGTGTTCTTGGTTGTCCATAAGGATGCTGGTGCATCTCACAGGTGGCTGGGGGTGCCACCTTCCCCAGGCACCTGCGGGCTCTAGCACTGGGCTAGCAATGTAGCGGGCCTGCTGCTTTCCAAGCTCTGGGAGGTGCTGGGCAGTTGGGGACAGACCCCCCCACTCTCCAGACACACAGGGCACGTTGAGGCCTGGGTCAGCCGTGGGGAGGCCTCTGTGCTGAGGCCTGTGGGTCTGAGCGTGGAGAGGCCTCTGTGTTGATGCCTGGCCTGTGGGTCTGAGCGTAGAGAGGCCTCTGTGCTGGGGCCTTGCGGGTCGGAGCGGGAAAGGCCTCTGTGCTGGGGCCTCTGCGGGACTGAGCGTGGAGAGGCCTCTGTGCTGGGGCCTGCGGGTCTGAGCGTGGAGAGGCCTCTGTGCTGGGGCCCGGCCTGCAGGTCTGAGCGTGGAGAGGCGTCTGTGCTGGGGCCCGGCCTGCGGGTCTGAGCGTGGATAGGCCTCTGTGCTGGTGCCCGCCTGCGGGTCTGGAGCTGGAGAGGGCCTCTGTGCTGGGCCCGGCCTGCGGGTCTGAGCGTGGAGGAGGCCTCTGTGCTGGGGCCCGGCCTGCGGGTCCTGAGCTGTGGATGCTCTGTGTGGGGGCCTGGCCTGCGGGTGGGGAGGCCTCTGTGCTGGGGCCTGGCCTGTGGGTCTGAGTGTGGGGAGGCCTCTGTGCTGGGGCCTGGCCTGTGGGTCTCAGCATGGGGAGGCCGCTGTGTTGGGTCTGGGCCTGTGGCCTCCAGGGTGCCCTGCTGTCATACAGGGTCTCCCAGCCTGGGGCTGTCTTGCCTTTCTGGCCTGGCCAAAGGTGAAGAAGGTCTGGCAGCCACGCCTAGGTGGAAAGGCAGCATCCGTGGCTGGGAGACAGGTGAGAACACAGATCACATGAGGGCCAGAGAGTGAGGAGCCGTTTCAGGTCAGAGGCCCTCACGTGGCGCATCCGTGCCTTCAGCCTGGGGCTGGTGGGCCTGGCAGGAGAATGGGCCTTGAGGTGCCCCCATCCTCCCGTGTACACAGGGCTGAGATCCGACCTGCAGAGTCCTGGCAGAGCTCTGCAGGGCCTGGGGCGATGGGACTAAGGGTCCACCAGCGTGAGCCAGCCACAGGAGCCGACCTCCCCCTCCCCACGCTGCCTTCCCCACTGCCCTGCCGTTCCTTGGCTTTTGGGCCGCTAGTGTAAGGGCCAGGGCTCCCACAAGCTCGTGTAGGGCTGGGACGTGGCTTCCAGAGCCTTCCCCACCTCCAGGAGGCCGTGTCCCTCTTGAGTGATGGAAAATTGCACACTAGTTGTGCACCTGCCTTTAGTGAGTTTGAAACATCAAAGGGAGTGTGACCGTCATGACCAGCGGTGAGCATACACAGAGGTACCGTGGCTTGCGTGGTTCACACCAAGGCTCAGCTTCTTGGCAGTCAGGGAGCGGGGCCCCAGCTTCCCCAGGGTACCCCTGAGCCAGGGTGAGGAGTCCACAGCAGGCCGAAGACCCCCCAGCCTGCCTCACTGGTTCACACAGCTCTAGGCTCTTCACCTCCAGGGCTGTGCAGCAGCCCCTCCCTCTCCAGCACTGCGCTTCCCTGGCTGACCCCGTCCTCTGAGACTGGCCAGGCACTGTTTCCTAGAGGCCGCAAGGCCTGACCCTCCCTGGACACACGGCCCAGGATGCCCGGCCCTCAGGGCAGTGTCTGGGAGCCCCTTGGCGAGGGTAGTGCTTTCTTGGGGACTTTCTAGTCTCAAGAGCTCTCTCCATGCTGGACCTGCAGCCAGGCGCCCCAGTGGAGGGAGGGAGGCCCCACACCCCGTGGTCCTTGGTCAGGAGCCTCGGTGCTGCCCGGGGCCAGAGGGGAGCCGCCTGCAGAGTCTGAGCCTGGCACCCTGCACTGAGCCGTGGAGGCGGCTGGAGGGGTGGACAGAGGACAACTGTGGAACTCTTTCTGCCCGTCCTCCCCTGGGAGTCAGGCTCGGCCGTGCTCAGACACACATTCTCCTGAGGGTGTCTCCCAACACCACGGTCTTGTTGTTTTGCAAGTAAAAGACTGTTTTGTCAGAAACCCTCCTGGCCCTGGCCGACTGCAGGCGTCAGGTGGCCTCTTCACCAGCCTTGAGTTCTCCATCGTCCCAGCTCCCAGAAGACAGGAAACAACTGGTGACCCCAGAGGCGCCCCCCCGCTGCTCCCTGGCTCTGGCTGTGCCAGGTTTAGAGCAGTTGCCCCAGAACCTGCCAGGGTGGAAGAGGGGCCAGGAGGGAGCCTGTGCCCCCGGAAGGTCCCTGGAGGTGGTCTGCCTGCTGCTGTGATGTGGCAGGGCTCTCTTTGCAACACCATGTGAATCCGAGTATCTCAAAATAAAAAGCTTGGGCCGGGCATAGTGGCTCGTGCCTACGATCCCAACACTTTGGGAGGCCAAGGTGAGTGAATCACCTGAAGTGAAGAGTTTGAAACCAGTCTGGGCAACATGGTGAAACCCTGTGTCTACTGAAAATACAAAATTTAGCTGGGCATGGTGTCGGTGCCTGTGGTCCCAGCTACTCAGGAGGCTGAGGCAGGAGAATCGCTTGAACCTGGGAGGTGGCAGTTGCAGTGAGCCAAGATCGCACCACTGCACTCCAGCCTGGGCAACAGAGACTCAATCTCAAATAATAATAATAATAATAAATAAATAAAGAGCTTGATTTAAATTTACAAACCAACCTTCCCATCTCTTGTGGCCACAATTCTTGAAGCCCTGCATTCTGGGCGGGCTGAGAGGCCCCTTGCGTGTACACCCCATCCCTGGGTTGAGAGGCCACTGTGTGCCAAGTGTGCATGCGTGTACCTGTGTGTGCAACAGCCTCTGACCAGCCTTGCACCCTGGCCTCACCTGTGGGGCCCTGCAACCCTTCCCCTTCCCCATCCCAGCAGCTCCGTGCGCCTGGGGAGGAGAGGCGCGACCCGGCGCACTGGGGGACCCTGTCTCAGAAAGGCCACACTTCTCTCTGTAGGCGAGGAGGACGGCCGAGACCAGTCCAAGCTGGAGACCAAGGTGTGGGAGGCGCACAACCCACTCACAGACAAGCAGATCGACCAGTTCCTGGTAGTGGCCCGGTGAGTCCTGCTCCCGGGCAAGACCAGCAGGGGTGGTGCCTGGAGCTCCTGTTCTCACTGCCCTGTGGTGGGTGTTGGGGATGTGACAGTCTTGGATCCCATATCCCAACATGAAGCCCATGCGTTGCGGCCCTGACACCCTGTTAGCAGTTCCCAGAGAGACTCGGGAGCACTGGGCCCAGGCTCTTCATTAAATAGAGGGCGGCCCTTTTCGGGGGCGGGCCTGTGTGCCCACTCATGTGTCCCTAATGGGACTTTCCCAGGATGGGCCAGAGGCGTTCTCCCACTCCTGGGCCGCTGGGAGCAAGTGGGCTGGGCCTAGTCAGGGAGCAGAGCAGCTGCAGCCCGGGCAGACCCCTGGGGCAGGGGAAGGCCGAGGCCCAGGAGAGGACCATGGACCTTCCTGCCAGCAGCCTAGGAGGTGGAGAAACCCCAAAAGAAGCCCCAAGGCGATTGTCGGTCTATCCGGACGCCTCAGTCAGACACACCTGGGTTCTGGGGTGGGTGCTGGGCCCCACTGCCCATCCTGGGGCCCAAGACACACAGAATCCTTGCCACCTGTGGGTTGCTACCTGTGATGCCCGTGCAGTTTGTCCCTGCTGCCCATGGTTCCCTGGTCCGTGGTATCTGGGGATCGGTGTGCCTGGGTGGAGCCCCTGCTCGACCGTGGCCCCTGGTCCGTGGCCCCTGGGGAGCGGTGTGCCTGGGTGGAGCCCCTGCTTGGCCGTGGCCCCTGGTCCGTGGTGCCTGGGGAGCGGTGTGCCTGAGGGGAGCCCCTGCTCGACCATGGCCCCAGGTCCGTGGTGCCTGGGGAGCGGTGTGCCTGGGTGGAGCCCCTGCTCGACTGTGGCCCCTGGTCCGTGGCCCCTGGGGAGCAGTGTGCCTGGGGGGAGCCCCTGCTCAGCTGACACTGGTCAGCGCATCTCCTTTCCCCAGCTCCGTGGGCACCTTCGCACGGGCCCTGGACTGCAGCAGCTCCGTCCGACAGCCCAGCCTGCACATGAGTGCCGCAGCTGCCTCCCGAGACATCACCCTGGTAAGTGGGCCTAGGGTGGGACAGCTGAGACCTGGAGTGACCCACAGCCCAGGGTGGCTGTGCCCTTCCTCCTACCTGGACCCAGCACCTGCTCCAGGTATTCAGGACCCCCGCAGAGGTGCTGTCCCCCCTGGACTGGCCTTTCCTGTCCATCCCAAGCTCGGCCAGACTGTCCTGAGGGTGCAGGGAGGGCTGTGCTGCCTGGTCCCACAGCAGGGGATCCTTGAGGCCCTGAGGGAGGGGTGCCGTGCCACAGGTGCAGGAAAAGCCATCTTGGCCCAGGTGACCTTGCTATCTCCTGCCTCAGTTCCATGCCATGGACACTCTCCACAAGAACATCTATGACATCTCCAAGGCCATCTCAGCGCTGGTGCCGCAGGGCGGGCCCGTGCTCTGCAGGGACGAGATGGAGGAGTGGTCTGCATCAGAGGCCAACCTTTTCGAGGAAGCCCTGGAAAAATATGGGAAGGATTTCACGGACATTCAGCAAGATTTTGTGAGTACCGTGGGTGGCGATGTGGGAGTGGCTGACCATGCCCATCTCCAGGTGGGCTGTGGGGGCGTGGGGTCCACGTCCCCCCCTGCCCTGAGGGAGCCTGTCCTGCACCCTGATTCCCTGCGTGGAGCTGCATGAGTTCTGTCTCAGCTGTGCTCGGCCACCACAGTCCTGTCACACTGGTTCAGCAGACAGGCGTGGGGGCACTGGTGGGGCCTGGGCATAGCCACGCTGCTACCACCACTGCATGATAAGGCTAAGGGCTGGCCCAGGTGATGGAGGCCAGGGTGTCCTCACAGAGACTTGCCCTTCCTTGCCGCCTTCTCCAGCCCCAGCCTTGGTTTTGCT
Source organism: Rhinopithecus roxellana (assembly GCF_007565055.1). Classification (NCBI taxonomy): domain Eukaryota; kingdom Metazoa; phylum Chordata; class Mammalia; order Primates; family Cercopithecidae; genus Rhinopithecus; species Rhinopithecus roxellana. The sequence goes on from NC_044553.1 coordinate 164,176,116, forward strand.
TTGTTTTTGACTAAGCTGAACCTCTCTTTCCTCATGTCCTTGTTTTCTGTCTCATGCGAGTTTGGCCCAGCAACAGGCCGAGAGGGTCTTCATGGTATGGGGTCTCCCCTTCCCTGTACCTCCACCTCAGGACCCCCATCCTCCCACCGTCAGCCCTCCTAAAATACATTTAAACTGGTCTGTTAGAAGGGCATCCCCACGTGGAGGTGGTGGGACCCCTGACCATCAGCCCTGGGGAGGTGGAGCCTGTAGCAGGGCAGGGAGGAGCCCCAAAGGGGCCAGGACACAGCAGGGTTGCTGCTGTCTGATGAAAAGCACCATCCACGCAGCAGCGCATAGGCCAGCGTAGCAGAGACTGGAGAGGCATCTGGAATTCGGAAGAAACAAACATGGGGTTGGGTAGGGTGCCTAGACCTGAAGAGGAGGAGGGACAGCAGCCAGGCGCGAGGCAGGAATGCAGCTTTGTGTGGGGGCCTCTGGCCAAGGGGAGAGCTTGGCCAGGCGGGAGGAGTCCTTGACTGGGGCAGCGGCCTCTCCAAGGCGGATACGGATTTCTCCAGGCTTAAAATCTGACCAAGATGAGCAGAACATGTTCAGACAAGAGGATGAGGGCTAGAAACAAAATTCACCAACTAGGCTCAGACGAGGGCAGAATTTGAGGGAGACCCTGCTGCACATGGTTCCAGCAGAGGAGACCGCAGTGCTGAGTCCACGTGAGCCTAGCGAGGCGGCGCTCGGGGCCGTGGCTGCGGGGCTGAGTCCACGTGAGCCTAGCGAGGCGGCGCTCGGGGCCGTGGCTGCGGGGCTGAGACCACGTGAGCCTAGCGAGGCGGCGCTCGGGGCTGTGGCTGCGGGGCTGAGTCCAGGCGTGGGGTCAGGAGGCTGCAGCTTCGGGCCGTGTTGAGGGAGCAGGCCCTGCTCTTCCTTCCTGCCAGATGCAGTGGACCAGACTGAGGAACTATCTGAACCCTTATTTAATAAGACAGGTTTCTTAAATCCATGCCACAGGCTGGGCATAGTGGCTCACGCCTGTAATCCCAGCACTTGGGGAGGTCGAGGCAGGAGGATCATGAGGTCAGGAGATCAAGACCATCCTGGCCAACATGGTAAAACCCTGTGTCTACTAAAAATACAAAAATTGGCTGGGTGTGGTGGCAAACGCCTGTAGTCTCAGCTACTTGGGAGACAGAGGCAGGAGAATCGCTTGAACCTGGGGGGGTGGAGGTTGCTATGAGCCGAGATTGCGCCACTGCACTCCAGCCTGGGCGACAGTGTGAGACTCTGTCTCAAAAACAAAAATGGCTGAGATGGCCGGGCATGGTGACTCACGCCTGTAATCCCATTTGGGAGGCCGAGGTGGGCAGATCACTTGAGGTCAGGAGTTCAAGACCAGCCTGGCCAACATGGTGAAGCCCCATCTCTACTAAAAGTACAGAAATTATCCAGGCATGGTGGCACGCATCTGTAATCCCAGCTACTCAGGAGGCTGAGGCAAGAGAATCGCTTGAACCCAGGAGGCGGAGGTTGCAGTGAGCCAAGATTGCACTACTGTACTCCAGCCTGGGTGACAGAGCGAGACTCCATCTCAAAAAAAAAAAAAAAAAAAAAAAAAAAAAGGCTGAGATGGAGGCTGGGTTGTCAGTGCCACCTCAGCAAGATCTCAACCTTGACCCTGTGTCAGCTTCTCTTCCCCTGGCGTCACTGTGTTTTTGGCACCTGGCAGGGGGGACCCACTTCATCAGCTGCGCTCTGCACCTGCCTGCCAGCAGGGGCCTGGCCTCAGCGCACCAAGCACACGTTGCCCTCCCACCTCCTGCCCCCTCTGTGGCTTTCTGGCCGCAGCCCTGCCCCTACCCTCATGATGTGCCTGCCTCCTGCCCCTTCCTGCTTGTGTGACACGCCTCTCCCACCCAGCTCCCGTGGAAGTCTCTGACCAGTATCATTGAGTACTACTACATGTGGAAGACCACCGACAGATACGTGCAGCAGGTAAGCCCGCCTGCCATGCAGCACCCAGGGCGCGCCACCTCCGCGTCCTGTGCCCCATCCTCTCCCAGCAGGTGGGCCTGTACTGCTGTAGCCGGAGGGGAAGGAAAATTCCTGAGTCCTTGGCCCGGCTCTCCTCTCCACTGGGGCTCTCCTCTCCACTGGGGCTCTCCTCTCCACTGGGCTCTCCTCTCCGTGGCGCGCTCCTCCCCATTGGCACGCTCCTCCCCATTGGCGCGCTCCTCTCCGTGGCCTCCAGCCTGTCTGCACCACAGCCCCAACCTGGGCCTAGCCCGCTGACCTCTGACCTTCTCTTTTGTTTTAAGAAACGCTTGAAAGCAGCTGAAGCTGAGAGCAAGTTAAAGCAAGTTTATATTCCCAACTAGTAAGTGTGCCCTTACAGCCGTCATTCTCGTGGCCCTGGGGGCCAGGGAGGGTGGGCACAGGGTGCCGGGGCCAGGCGGGTCCCAAGGAAACTCAGGCTCAGAGGCTGGGAAAGTGAGGGCAGCCCCCGTGAGGGCGGCGCAGGGCTGGGGGGATTCTGGCTGCAGATGCAATGGCCATGTCTCCGTCGTCCTGGCCTCCTGGTCAGTAAGGGGGCATTGGGATTCCAACCCACACCGCCAGGGATCAGTCCCTGAGCTGGGCTCCATGCTAGGGGGAGGACGGGCGCCTGGAAAACAGCTCAGACCTCAGCAGTGGCTCCCAGGCACTGCTGAGGCCGAGGGGTGCGAGGACGTGGTTCTGGACGAGGGGTGATCAGCCGTGGTGCGTGCTGGGCAGTTAGGCCCTTGAGGTTTGTGCTCCTGCAACTCCTCTCTTCTCTCCTTTACCTCTTTAAGTAACAAGCCAAATCCAAACCAAATCAGCATCAACAACGTCAAGGCTGGTGTGGTGAACGGCACGGGAGCACCGGGCCAGAGCCCTGGGGCTGGCCGGGCCTGCGAGAGCTGTTACAGTAAGTGCCCTGGATGGCTGGGGGCACACCGCACACCCGCCTGTGGGCCGTGGTGCCTGCGTTGGCCCTGAGGGCTCCAGCGTGGCCCAGCCTGGGAGGGGCCCACTGATGTTGGGGGGCTGCGTCCCAGGGATGTGGTTGGGAGAGCCTTGGGGCATGTGCGGGGGTGCCTGGCGGGTGGGGGCGGCCGGCGCGGGGGTGGTGGGGAACGCTCTGACATCACTGGTTCTGCTTAAGAATCCGTCTATTTCCAACTTTGTTGTCCGTAGCCACACAGTCTTACCAGTGGTATTCTTGGGGTCCCCCTAACATGCAGTGTCGTCTCTGCGCATCTTGTTGGACATATTGGAAGAAATATGGTGGCTTGAAAATGCCAACCCGGTTAGATGGAGAGAGGCCAGGACCAAACCGCAGTAACATGGTAAGGGGGGGACATCTGCCCTGCCTGCCGTGAGCGTGTCAGCCCTGCGGGTCCTCGGCCCCCGGTCATGGCACTGTGTTGGGGCGGTTATGCCCCCTTCCGCAGAGTCCCCACGGCCTCCCAGCCCGGAGCAGCGGGAGCCCCAAGTTCGCCATGAAGACCAGGCAGGCCTTCTATCTGCACACGACGAAGCTGACACGGATCGCCCGGCGCCTGTGCCGTGAGATCCTGCGCCCGTGGCACGCCGCGCGGCACCCCTACCTGCCCATCAACAGCGCGGCCATCAAGGCCGAGTGTGAGTCATCCCAACGCCCCGCTCACTCTGTTGCTGCAGGCGGTGGGGAGGGAACAGCAACCTTGGGGCCCACCCTGTAGCCCCACTGGGAGTTCTCATCTCAGGGAGCCCCATTTCCTCCTCGGTGCTGACATGGCTGAGCCCAGTGAGGGCTTCCAGGTCAAGGCGCAGGCAGGGTCCCGTGCTCCCTGGGGATGCCCCACCCCTCACACCGTGTGGTACCCCGCAGGCACGGCGCGGCTGCCCGAAGCCTCCCAGAGCCCACTGGTGCTGAAGCAGGCGGTGCGCAAGCCGCTGGAAGCCGTGCTCCGGTATCTTGGTGAGCAGTCCAGGCGTGATGGGGACTCCTAATGCTGCCTGCAGGCAGTTTGTGAGCAAGCTGATGCACTGGGGCTCCCAGCCTTCTCTAGCTAGGAGCTCCTGACAGCCCCCCAGGGCCTGGAACTGTCCTTTTGGGGTACTCTGCACCGTGCCAGGCTCAGGCCGACCCACTAGGACCCAGGCTGCTTTCTGCTCCTGGGGTCTTGACGGGGCCCAGTGCGGAGTGGCTGCCGCCCTGCCTTCTGCAGGGCCAGCCTCCTCAAGGCACACCCAGGGGGCTTCCCTGCCAGCCTCACTGCCGTTCCCTGTGTTCTGATCGTCCCTGGGGCCTGAGGCTGTGGGGTTTGGGCAGTGCACACCCCTGCCTGTAATGCCACTAAGGCAGGGTGGCACCTGCTGCCTGCAGGGAGTATACTTCCTGAGCCATGCCCACTCCACAGGGGCAGCACTCAGGCCTCTGTAGGCCCTCGGCAGGGGGAGGTGCACACCTGGCAAGCAGCCTCAGGGAACCAAAGATAAGGTTCCCTTATCTTTGAGGGTCTGAGGATACCCGAGAACCTCAGCTGGCTACCCTGGCCCAGCCAGAAGCAGCCTGGGGGCTGGGCCAGACATTTGTGGTGGCGGTGGGGGGCCTCCCCCATTTGCTGGGCTCAAGTGGGCTTGTGTATCTGCCCTCCTGACACAGGGTGACTGTCCTGAGAAGGACATTCCCAAGCCATGAGCCAAGTGTGCTCTGAGATTCAAGTGGCTTTGGCATTGCTCCCTGTTTGGGGTCGTGGCCCCTGTCCTGTGGGAAGAGGTGGCTGGTATCAGGGCTGGTCCTCAGCAGCTGTGTCCCTGGCCAGGCTGGCTGGACGGTCGGTTCGCTGTCTGACCAGCAGCCAGCCCTCCACCAGCAGCTCTGGAGGCCTGGGCATGGGGGCTGTTGAATACGCGTTGTGCTCACGGGCCTGTGTGTGGATCGTGTTGTGCAGCGGCTGAGGGGCCTGGCCCCTGCCGGGTGGTCTCCCTGCTCTCTGGAAGCCCTGAGGTGCAGGCTTGGCCTGGGCACACGTCTTGCGGAGAGCCCTTGGTGCTCCTGGGCTCCTGGCTCTGTGGTGACCTCCCTGCTTCCCGCCCAGTCAGGATGGGGCCTCGGGTGGGAGCCACGTGGAGCTTAGTTCCTGGTCGTATCCCAGAACCATGAGGGCTGGAGCCTGGGCCTGCCTGCCCATCCCCTGCTGGGCAGAGGCGACTAGCTCTGCCTGTGTCATTCCCGGCAGAGACCCACCCCCGTCCCCCGAAGCCTGACCCCGTGAAGAGTGTGTCCAGCGTGCTCAGCAGCCTGACGCCCGCCAAGGCGGCCCCTGTCATCAACAACGGCTCCCCCACCATCCTGGGCAAGCGCAGCTATGAGCAGCACAACGGGGTGGACGGTGAGTAGCCCCCTCGCCCGGTGAATCCGGGCCCGCCCCGCCCGGTGAGTGTGGCCCTCCCCGCCCGGTGAGTCCGGCCCGCCCCCGCCCGGGGCACCCGCGGTGCGTGCTGACGCTGTCTTCTCTCCCTCTCTCCCACCCCGGCGCTGCCAGGCAACATGAAGAAGCGCCTCTTGATGCCCAGTAGGGGTAAGGCCTGGGGCCGCGGGCGGGCGCTGCGCCGGCCCCGCCCGTGATGCCTGTGCTGTGCTGCTGAGTGTGTCCCCGCGGCGGGCGGCCCAGGGCCCATGCTTGGGGCAGTCCACGTGAGCCCAGCCACAGCCCAGTCCCCCACGTTCCTCCTGACATCACTGGTCCCTTGGTGAAGACCCCCTGAGCCCAGGCATCTGGCCTTCGGCCCCCTGGCCCCACACCCTGTCAGTGGACTGTCCTGGCACGTGTGGCCCTGGCGCCCCTGCCTGCGCTGTCTGCCATCGCGCTGTGACTGCCCGCATGCTGCCAGCCTCAGCTCCTGGGGCCGCCCGTGCTGTGCCTGCAATCCTTTCGTGCGCCTGCTAGGCGGGACAGTGGGGAGGGAATGGTTGGGGGTGTCTGGGTCGTGGGCAACTGAGCTTGCACACATTGGTGACTTCTGTCGGAGAATTGGCTCAGGTGCTCTGTGCTGGTTGGTTGGAGCAGGGGCTGCGGGACCCCAGGCCCCTCGGGGAAGAGCAGATAAGACCAAGCCCAGCATGGGGGTGCCAGGTGTGTGGGCCTGGGTGTGCACCCAGGCCTGGGCCTCCGGGGGTACAAGTGCTGGGCCTGCCAGTGTGGAAGTGCCTGGAGCCCCTTCCCCAGGCGGCTTTCACTGAGGGTGCTGGCCAGGGCAGCAGGGCCGGTGTGGGGACCTGGAGGTGGATATGGGCAGTGGCCGTCCAGCCCAGCCAGCCTTGTCCCCTCAGGGCATTCTCTCAAGGCTGCTGGGTGCCCTGGCAAGCACGTCCCGCGGGGTCAGCACGCCAGCTGCAGCGCAGGGTGGGCCTGAGATCGGGTGCCAGGCTCCGCCATCTCCACCTGTCTGGACACGCACCCCTGGCCTGTCCGTGCAGCCTCTGCCCGACCGCCCTTGGCGGTGTCTCTGTCTCACCCCAGCCCCCCTCCTTTCCTGGGGCGCCCTCCCAGGCATCTGGTATTGGGGCTGCCCCCATTGTCTAGTCCTGGGCCCAGGGCCAGCCCACTCTGGGCTGGCTTTACTGGTCTGTTCCCAATGGCGGGGAACAACCCCATGAGAACTGGTAGAAACAGGAGGGAGTCCTTGTCAGCAGGCGTCTTCGTACTTTTTGTTTTGTTTTGTGAAAAGCGGTTAACCAGCAAGTTAGATAAAAGCTTATTTATTCCCATTGAATTTTCCACACTGCACACTTCAGTCCCAGCTGTGCGGTGGTTGTGAGAGAGTACCACCACTCGCCGCCTGGCTGGGTGGGCCCTGGGCTCAGAGGGGTCAGCCACAGAGGAAGCGCCTGTCCTGACGTGTAGTGGCCAGTACCTGGGCGCTGGAGGGGGCTGGCTGGGTGAAGATGCCACCCGGGGGCATTGGCACACACGAGATGGGGTCTCTGTCCAGCCCGGGTAGGCGTGAGCTGAGCCTGCCCACAGCACGGGGCCCTAGCGCTCTAACCCGGCCATTTGCCCATGCAGTCTGCTGCTCTGTCCCCACCTGCGGGGCCTGCAGATGGGTGCGTGTGGCTCACTAACCTAAAGCGTGTGTTTTCTTCCCTCTGCTGTCCACCGCTCTGGTAGGCACTTACCTGGGTAAGTAGTTTTGTGCTACTGGCCAGCCCTGGGTGCTGGGCCTTGGCCTGTGGCAGGTGCCCTGAGGTATGGCCGCTCCTGTTCAGGAGCACTGTGGATCAGGCACCTGGGCCCCCACCTGACCCTGCCCAGCAGAGCTAAGCAAACTGGTAGGGAAAGGCTGACCCAGGGCTCCAGGGCTCCAGGGCTCCAGGGCCCCGAGTTAGGAGGCGGCTACAGGTGGGGAGGGGCTGGACAGGCCGCTTCTGTTCCTTAAGGGATGGGCCTCAGCTAAGCAGTGTTTTTGGAGCTGGCAGGTTGCTCCGATGCCCCTGGGCCCTGGCACCTGAGTTGAGTATGATGTCCTGTCCTCTCTGGGCTGGTCCTGCTGGGAGCCGAGCCATCCTGGGACCAGCTCCCACATGCACACACCCACACTCACACAGGCAGGGCAGTGGGGGAGAGCAGCGGTGGTCCTGGGCCCAGCTGGGGTGACCAGGAGCATGGACCCCGCCTCTTGGCCCAACTCCCGCAGTGCCCCTTGGGCTCCTCACCCTGCACTGTGGGAAGTCAGAGGTCTCTGGCACCCCATCCCCGAGCACATGCCAGGGTGGCTCGGGCCCAGCCGGGCAGTGGGTGGTGACCTGTTTCTGGCCAGGGTGGCGGCTCTCTCGGAGCCTTGGGAAGAAGCCCAGCCTCCTGGTGGGACAGTGCCAGCCACGGTATGGCTGCCCTGCAGAGGGGCTTGTGCCGCTGCTGGACTGACAGCCTTGTGAGGCTTTGCTTGTCTCGGCACAGGTGGGCAAGTGGGTGGGCAGCCTGGCCCCTGTGCAGGGAGGCGGCTGTCAGGTCCAAGGCTCCTGGCCTCCTGCATGGAGCCAAGCCAATGTGTCTCTGGCCAGAGAGCTGTGGGGCCACCAGGCAGCCCAGGACCCAGGGAGGCGAAGCCCCACGTCCCCCAGGCCCATCCTGGGTGTGGGCTGTGGCTTGGTTGGCAGGTGGCCCCGGCCCATCGTCCAAGGTGGCCGAGGCCGTGGTGGGTGGTGGGAGTGCAGGACGCGCGGTCTCGGGGCCTCATTTCTCTTCTCCATTTCTCGTCAGGTCTGGCAAACCACGGACAGACCAGGCACATGGTAAGAGGAACAGCCCATGATGGGATACCGTGTGCTCGCCCTTGTGTACCGCATAGCTCTCTGGGGTGTTGAGAAGAGGCCCGGCCAGCCCTGCCAGGGTGCCACATGGAAGCTTCCAAGAGGCCTGGCAAGACCAGAGGGGCTGCAGCACGTGGGGGCCATGGCCCCTGGACCAGGCCCAGCGGTGTGGGGCCGACCAGCCCTCAGGGCTGCCCTGGGCCAGGCCGGGGGTCTGTGTAGCTCCCTGGGTGTGGTGGGGGGTCGGCCAGGCGTGGGACCTTGGCTCGTGGCCCCTTCCAGCGGGAGCCCTGCAGTTGAGGTGGAGCTGGCCCTTGGCCTGGCTGCCCAGGAATCGCACCCGCTCTGCAGGGACCAAGCCGGAACCTCCTGCTCAACGGGAAGTCCTACCCCACCAAAGTGCGCCTGATCCGGGGGGGCTCCCTGCCCCCGGTCAAGCGGCGGCGGATGAACTGGATTGATGCCCCGGATGACGTGTTCTACATGGCCACTGAGGAAACCAGGTGGGGCCTTCCCAGGGCAGGTGGGAGGGCTCTGCACAGCGTCCCGGCCCTCACCGCCACCTCTGCCCACAGGAAGATCCGCAAGCTGCTCTCATCCTCGGAAACCAAGCGCGCTGCCCGCCGGCCCTACAAGCCCATTGCCCTGCGCCAGAGCCAGGCCCTGCCGCTGCGGCCGCCGCCGCCTGCGCCCGTCAACGACGAGCCCATTGTCATCGAGGACTAGGGGCTGCCCCCACCTGCGGCTGCCCCCCCGCCCCTCGCCCGCCCACGCGGCCCCTTCCCAGCCAGCCCGCCGCCCGCCCCTCAGTTTGGTAGTGCCCCACCTCCCGCCCTCACCTGCAGAGAAACGCGCTCCTCGGCGGACACGGGGAGGAGAGGAAGAAGCGCGGCTAACTTATTCCGAGAATGCCGAGGAGTTGTCGTTTTTAGCTTTGTGTTTACTTTTTGGCTGGAGCGGAGATGAGGGGCCACCCGTGCCCCTGTGCTGCGGGGCCTTTTGCCCGGAGGCCGGGCCCTAAGGTTTTGTTGTGTTCTGTTGAAGGTGCCATTTTAAATTTTATTTTTATTACTTTTTTTGTAGATGAACTTGAGCTCTGTAACTTACACCTGGAATGTTAGGATCGTGCGGCCGCGGCCGGCCGAGCTGCCTGGCGGGGTTGGCCCTTGTCTTTTCAAGTAATTTTCATATTAAACAAAAACAAAGAAAAAAAATCTTATAAAAAGGAAAAAACCAACCCGTCTTTCCCTGTGTCTTTTGTTCCCAGTCCCTCTCCCTGACTCAGGCCCTGGGCTCCCCACCCGCATCGGGCGGCCCTAGGCTGTGGCTCTGCCCTGGAGCCGGAGGCCCCTGGAGAGCCACCTCAGCCAGGAGAGCCACCCCAGCCTCTGGGCTCTGTTCCTCTCCCACCTGCCCACAGACCTTCCCCTGCGGGGGCCTGGCGCAGTGCTCTCTGCCCTCCACAGGGGGCAGCAAGCAGTCGCAGGGCCCAGCCCCCTTCCCCAGTGGAGCTGTGCTGAAACCGTCTGTGCGTCTGTGTCTGCAGCAGTGCTGGGCCGGGGACTGCCTCCCACCAGGCAGAGCTGGCCCTGCCGAAGACCCTGTGGCTTCCCACCAGGGCAACCAGCACAGCTGGGCCAGCGAGGCCTTGGAGTGCTCCAGCCGGAGTTCCAACCTCCTGGCCATACAGAGCCTGGCCCCAGCCGCCCAAGCGTTTCTGCCCAGAGCTGTGGCCCCCAAGCAGGTGTGCACTCTCCACAGTAAGAATCTGCTCAGATTTCAGCAAGCACATTCTCAGAAATCCTGCTTGGCCCATCCTCCAGCACCCGACTTGCAGGCCCAGGGACAGGTACAGGCCGGGCCACCAGAAGGAGGATAACCTGGCTCCAGACCACCCCTCTGGCCGTGCCACCTCAGCCGGCCAGGAGGGTCCGCCCAGGCTTCTCTCAGGGAGAGTGGCTCCTCTGTCTCCCCAGAGTTGTGCCTTTGCTCCCCCAGCCCACCCAGGCGCCCTGTCATGTGGAAATCTCAGCCACGGAATTAAAATAGACACCACTTCTGCTGTCTCCCAGGAGACAAAGATAAGGGGGCGTCCTGGCTTCCCATGGGAGCCTGTGCTGGGGCCCAGCAGTGACAGGACTGGGTGTCGGGGACTCGGCTGCAGTGCATGTCCCACCCACCCTCCCTGGGCTGCTGGCACCCCGCCACCCTGCCCCCACCAGCCAACTCTAATCTGCAGCCTGCATCCAAGTGACCCCACAGCCTGAGGACTTGTCTGTAGTGCGTCATTAGAGGGCTGGGAAATCAGGTCCCTGACCTCATGAAGGCCACAGCCCCCTCTGAGGCTTTTTTCCAACCCTGGGGGACTGGAGGAAGGGAGCAGGGGCTCAGTGAAGACCCCAGCCCCCTCTCCCTTCCCCAGGCCTAGGACCTGCCTCCCAGTGCTGCCTGTGAGGTTCCTGGCCTCAGCAGCTCTTCCGTCCCCCAGGGCCTGTCCTGCTCTAGAGTCAACATGTGGGCTGTGAGGTGTCCTAGGTCCTGGGCTCTGTCCCAAGGGCAGGGAGGCCTTGAGAAGTGGGGCCCTTTCCCACCCCAGACACTCTCCCCAGCCAGACACCCAGGCTGCAGCACCCTCACAGGGCCAAGCTCTGGCCACCTGTGCTGGGTGGGGCCTGGGCTGCTTGGGGGTCTAAACCTGGACTTAGAAATGAGTGGGCACGGGCCAGGGGGAGCATTGGCCTTGGTGCCCAGGCCATGAAGGGGACTCCCAGCTTTGCTCTGTCCTCACCAGGCCCTTACCTGCTGATGGGACAACAGCCTGCTCCCTGCACCAGCAACCCCACAGGGGCTGTGGCTCCCCAGGGCCAGGGGCATCTCAGGGTGGCAAGGCCATCATGCTGTCATGCCTGGAGACCTGTCCTGCCAGCTCCGCTCCACCCTGCTAGGGCCTCTGTCCACCACTCAGCCCAGCCTGGCTTCCCTGCAGTGGAGCTGAGTGGCAGGGGGCTGCCATCTGCCAGTGTCACAGGATGGCGGAAGGCACCAGACCACTATGGCCCAGGGGCGTGACCTAGCCCCACGCTCAGCCATTGGCCCTGCCAGCTCCCTTCACACCCGCTGTGTCCTGTGCCCCCCCTCACCACTCGTGCTCGTCCTGCTCCGTCACTGCCCCTGCCTGTGACCCACCGCAGCCTCAGAAGTGGAGACCAAGACCACTGCTCTGCACCCATTGATCCTGACCCCTGCCTGCCAGGCCCAGCACAAGCCCCATCGCATTAGGGAGCTTCTGGCTGCTGCCCAGGGACTGTGGCTGGGGTGAGGGCAGTGCAGCAGCTGGCACACTCCCTGTCCCACCCCACCCTCCATGTGTCTCCAGGGCACCTGGCCAGTGCCAAATGCCATTCCTTTGCTGCCACCCTGGGAGGGGCCTGCCTCCACCCTCATCCACTCTTCGGGCAGGGCTGGGGACCGTGGAGCCGGTGGTCTCCCTCCAGAAGACCCCTGTGGCCAGTCAGCCCTGTTCTCCAGAGCGAGTGCCACAGGTCGCGGAGGTGGGGTGAAGTCAGGGAGGGTAATGGCTTAGCCCCAGGCTCCCAAGCTGGGCAGAACAGGGCAGGGAGCTGGAGAGGGTCTGGCAGTGGGTCCATGAATCCAGCCTGGGCAAGGTCCTGCTGTGAGGGACCCCTAGGGACCCCTGGGCCTGCCAGGGAGGAAGGACTGCCTAGGAAATGTACTGACTGATGCCTCCTTGCCATCTTCTGCCTTGGCTGGCACAGATCCCAAGTGCAGAGGGGGAGCTGGTCAGGCTGGTCAGTCGGGCGTGGGGGCGGGGGGCATGTTTCTGGCCTGCTGTCACCATGGAAATGTCAGTGGCTGCAGGGTGTGTGCGCAAGGGAGGAGGGTGCTGCCACAGGGAGCCTGGCCAGGGCCACCATGAAAGCCAGGAGTGCCTAGGGCCGTTGGCTCACAAACATGCCTGGTGCACCAGGCAGAGGAAGCAGGCAGGTCTCCGTGTCCAGCCCACAGCCTCCAAGACACTGAGGGAAGGGTGTCCAGAGTCGGCTGCCCAGCAAGCACGTTCTGCTGCCCCGCTGGGGCCAGTAGGCTCAGAGAAGAGCCCACAGGGACAGAGCACCAGGAAGCCTGTGGGTGCGGAGGTTCCCCCGACTGGGGCCAGGCAGGCTCCAGGGAGCTCTAGGGCGGAGGCAGGGTGGTGAGGAGTGGTCAGGCAGGCCCTGGTTGGGAGGAGGCCAGAGGCGGGATGTGGGGGTGGGGTGACTGGCTGACCCCTCAATCTCCCGCCTGACCCCTCGAAGTCAGGCCCTGGGCCCCGAGGCCCGCAGCAGGTCCTGGGCGGTGCGGCAGAAGGGACTGGAGTGTCAGCCCCAGCCAGGGGAACCGAGGGCACGCCCATTCCTTCCCCTCCTTCCCTTCCTACCTCCTCACCGCCTCCCCGGCCGCCCCCTGGGTGGGAGTGCTTAGGGTGGACGCCTTTAGCGCGGAACCCTCGGCGCTGGTGCCCGCCGCCCCTTCCCGGCCTCAGAGGCAGACGTAGACCTCCCCACACCCCCCACCAGCAGCTTCTCGCGCTGTTTTTGGAGGTGGCGGCGCCTTCCTTCCTGAGCCCTGCCCTCCACCCAAGGAGCCTTCAGCACCACAGACAGTGTTGGGGCGGGGCGCGGAGGGGGCGGAGCGGGACACGGAGACCCGGACAGGGCTAAGGGCCGTGCCCACCGGGAATCCGACTCCGCTCCCCCGGCGCGACTGTTGCTATGGAAACCGAGCAACAAAGGGAAGCGGGACCGGCGCCGGGCGCGGCGAGGTGGGGGTGGGGTTCTCCCGGAGCCTGCGCCTCTTCCCGCGGCGCAGCGCAGCCTGAGCGCCCAGGGCCGGGAGTGGTGGACCCCCAGGCCCAGCTCACCAGGGCTTCCCGCGAGCCGAGGGCCAGGCTCCCCACACCCCGCCCGCAGCCCCGGAGACGGCCCGGCCAGGCGGCCCCGACGTCGCCATGGAAACAGCCGGGGCGCGGGCGGCGCGGCGGTCGCCCCGGCGGGCCCCCGTAGACGCCACCTCCGGCGCGAGGGGCGCGGGGGCGCCAGAGCTGGCCCGGCTGCCCCGCACCCGCCACCCCTGGCAGGTGCGCCCCGCCTCCGCGGCGCCCCTAGGCGGCCCCCGGCCCGGGGGGCGGGTTATCGAGGCCCCGCCCCATCCGCGGAGCCAATGGGCGCGCGGACAGCCGGGCAGGCGGGGCTGGGCGCGGGCGGCTGCGGCCGGGAGGAGAACGGGCGGAGGGCGCGGGCCGACCAGGCGCACCGACCATGGCCTCCAAATGCCCCAAGTGCGACAAGACCGTGTACTTCGGTGAGTGCGTTCCCGCTCCCGGCCCGCTCGGTGCATCCTGCCGCCCTTCGCGGCCAGTCCCGCGCCGCAGAGCCGCGGCGTAACTTGGGGTGCGCCCGGCCCCGGCCCCGGCCTGAGGATGCGCGTCCCGGAGCCTGGCTGGCCGCGCTGCCCACGCGGCTGAAGCCAAAGGGTGGGGCTGCGCGAAAGCGGGGGCGGCCACACCCGAACCCCGAAGCCGCTTGTCTGGGCGGGGCAGGGACCACCCGGGCGGGGCTTGTAGTCCCCCGGGATGGGGCCGGTGTTTGGGGGAGCGCTCGGGGATCCGCGGACGCATCCCGGATCCCAGTTCCTCGGACGGCGCCGGGCGGGGCGGGGCGGGGCGGGGCCGGGCGGGGCAGTACGTCCTGGGTGCCTCCCGCGCGACCCCGTGGGCCTGGGCCCTTTCTCCTGGACCCCCCACACTCGCTGCCCCGGGAACACGTGGCCAGGAACAGTGACCCCCCCAGCTCCCACTGGCCTCCGCCGAGCTGGGCTGGGCCAGGTTTGGACTCTGTTGGGATTCAGTCCAAGCGGGGGCGACCTTGGCCTCTACCTCCTGCTTGTCCCAACGCATTCCCTTGGCGCCAGTTCCCCCAGGAGTTTCACACGGGGGTAGGGTGGGGGCGGGTGTGACACAAGAGTCCCCGCGAACCTGAGAGGGACCTTGTGCTCAAGAAGCCCAGGTGCCCAGGACCCCTGCCCCCTCAAGGTCAGAACAGCCCTGGACGGGATGCAGGTGGTGGCGGAAGGAGGGATGTCTCACAGGGCGGCCCTCGGTCGGTAGCCCCTCCCCCAGGCGCGCTCTCCGTCTGGGCTTACTCACTCCCTGGGCCTGGATGCGCCCTTCCTACCCCCTTCCTCCTGGCTGATTCCCTGCCCAGCTTTCTTCAGGGTGGTAAGGTCCCTGCCCACCTACCCACCAGCTGCTGCACTAGGGGATAGACTTAGTGAAGCAGAGAGGAGGGCCGGGACCAACAGGGCCCCTGCCACGGTCGCCCCATACCCAGAATGCAGCCAGGCTGCTGGGAAGGCCGCCACTGGGCTTCCCGGGCTCACAGGCTGGAGGGGGTTGAGGGGAGGTTGTATTTTGCTGTTCCCAGAGGGTAAGGACCGGATTTGGCCTGGAGTGCTTCTGGCGTGGCGGGGAGCCGAGGGGCTTCCGGCTGCCACGCCTGGAGCCCGCTCAGCCCTCAGTCTCTGTCCCAGTGAGGGCTGTCTCTGCAAGGCTTAGGGTGGGAGACCTTCCCCAGGGCCCTCCTGCAGTCCAGCTCCCCATGACTTTGCCCCAGGCCAGGCCAGGCCAGCCTGGGGCTCTCCAGGGTCTTGGCCAACAGTCCTGTGGACAGCCTGGAAAGGCCTTCTGCCTGCCGGGCCGGCCGAGGCTCTCAGCGGAAAACAAAGGCGCTTCAGACCCAGCTGGCTTCTGTCCTGCCTGGGAGGCACTGTGAGGGCGAGGGTCCAGAATCCTGCCCACCCTCACACCAGGCTGCCCCAGCAACTTATACCTGAGTAGAACCCAGGCTGGCATGTCAGAGCACATTGAGGATGCCGCCCCAGAGCCCATGCAGCCAGGGTGGGCAGCTGGTTTTCTTCGGAGCCATTAGACCCAATCGATTCTCTGTTCCCTACTCGGACCCCGTAATGTGTGGCCATCGACCCACCCAGTGGGTCTGAGGGCCAGTTCCCTGCCCCCACTTGGCCCACGTCCCAGAGCTGGCCAGAGCGGAGTGCTGGCAGCCCTGGGCTGCAGCTGCCACGGCCGATAGCCATCGAGACTTCCATGCTGCTGCTGGGACATGCCTGCCCACTGTGCAGCCAGCCCCTGCCTGCCCTGGTGTGTCCCAGCTTCCTGAGTGAAGTGGTTCTGGGCAGAGGGCTCTGAGCTGGTGCAGCCTTGTGGTTGGGCTGGTGTCCTGGAGGTTGGCCCTGGCCGTGCCCAGAGGGTTGTGCCAGGGCCATGGAGAGCCAGCATTCACGGCCCTCTACCTAGTAGGCCACCTGGGGGATCCCATTTCACTGTCAGGAGCAGCACCCATGGACCTCTCAGAGTGGGCTTCACCCTAGCCAGGTGCCCTCCCCGATATCTGCCAGACAAAGGGCGCTGGGCCGCTTGCTGAGAAGGGGGGCCAGGAGAGTCACTGGTCCTTGGCCGCCTGACGGGCTTGGCCAGATTCTGCCAGACAGGGTGGGCCCAGCCTGCATGCTCCCTCCCCCCAGGGCCCGCAGCTTGTCCCCTTCCCTTCAGAATTCCGGCTCTGCTGGGCCCTTCCTGACCCTCCCCACCTCTTCCTGCCTGGCTCCCTGGGGAGGCCTCTGCTTCCGTCCACCGGGAAGCCGCCAAGTAGCCCTAGTGCGGGGGTGGGAGGCAGCGGCGGAGGGTCCCTGACCCTCAGCAGCTGGCCTCAGATCTTCCATGCCAGTGGCAGCCAGGGGCATTAGGGTGGGGGAAGAACTCAGTGTTTAGGACAAGGAATCCACAGACAGATGTGGGTCCCGCCTGGAGGCCCCACGGGGACGGGGCCTGGCCTTCCCACGAGGGAGCTGGAGGCTCTGGGGCCGCACCTTTGACTCAGCAGCGGGGCACTGCCAGCCCCATCAGGGCCCAACTGGTGGGGATCAGGGGCATGTCAGTGCGAGGCAGGTGTGGGAGGGAGAGCACATGTGTGGAGGAAGCAGGTGCACTGGAGAGGCAGGTGTGTGAGTGTAAGAGAAGTGTTTGAGGGAATGACAGGTTGGGGAGAGGCATGTGTGGGGGGGGAGGCAGGTGTGTGGGGTGAAGCGGGTATGTGGGGGGAAGGTGTGTGGGGGAAGTGGGTGTGGGGGAGTAGGCAGGTGGGGGGAGGTGTGTGTGTGGGAGGCAGGTGGGAGGAAGCAAGTGTGGGGAGGAAACAGGTGTGTAGGTGGAAGCAGGTGGGGGGGAAGCGGGTATGTGGGGGGAAGGGTGTGTATGGGAGACGGGTGTGCGGGGAGGTGGGTTTGGGGGGAAGTGGGTATGTGGGGGAGGCGTGTGTGTGTGTGGGAGGTGGGTGTGTGGGGGAGGTGTGTGTGTGGAGGCAGGGTGTGGGGGAGGCAGGTGTGAGGCAGGTGTGTGTGGAGGCAGGTGTGTAGGGGAGGCAGGTGTGTGTGGGAGGCAGGTGTGTGTGTGAGAGGAAGGTGTGTGGGAGGCAGGTGTGTGTGGGAGGCGGTGTGTGTGTGAGAGGAAGGTGTGGGGGAGGCAGGTGTGTGGGGGAGGTAGGTGTGTGTGAGAGGAAGGTGTGTGGGAGGCAGGTGTGTGCGTGAGAGGAAGATGTGTGGGAGGCAGGTGTGAGGCGGGTGTCCAGGAGGCAGGTATTTGAGCGGGGGCAGGCCCAAGCACAGGCCCCTTCACTGCAGGCACTGAGGGGATTAACAGGGCAGCCCCCGGCCCCTCCTCAAAGGCGGCTCTAGCGAGTTGCAGGGCTGGGGGCGCTGAGACCCAGAGGGAGAGCAGGACCTGGGGGCACCCAGCTAACAAGGGTCTCAGAAGGAGGTGCAGGGCCTGCCAGGTGGAAGGAAGGCACCTGGCGGAGACATCCTGAAAGTCGGGACCCCCGGAGCGCGTTGGAGTGGTGGCTGCCAGGTGGGGACGGAGGGGGTGCGGGGCGCGCCCCGGCCCTGACCCCCCTCCCGCCTCTCCTGCTCAGCTGAGAAGGTGAGCTCCCTGGGTAAGGACTGGCACAAGTTCTGCCTCAAGTGCGAGCGCTGCAGCAAGACGCTGACGCCTGGGGGCCACGCCGAGGTGAGCCCCCCTGTGCGGCGCGGGCGGGGGTGGGGTCGCGACTCCCGCCACCCTCGGGCAGGGTCCTGACGCGCGCCTCTCTGCGCAGCATGACGGGAAGCCCTTCTGCCACAAGCCGTGCTACGCCACCCTGTTCGGACCCAAAGGTGAGCCCCGGCTGCCCTTGGCCTGCCCTGGGACCTGCCGGGAGGAGCCTGGCGCTGGCGCTGGGGAGGGCTGCGGATCCCGGCCCAGACTCCCCGCCACCCTGGAAAGCCCCCAGTCCCCAGCCCCCAGCGGGCCGTTTTGTGAGACGCTGGGTGACCGCGGCCCCCACCCCACGTGCCCCCACCTGCAGGCGTGAACATCGGGGGCGCGGGCTCCTACATCTACGAGAAGCCCCTGGCGGAGGGGCCGCAGGTCACCGGCCCCATCGAGGTCCCCGCGGCCCGAGCGGAGGAGCGGAAGGCGAGCGGCCCCCCGAAGGGGCCCAGCAGAGGTGGGCTGGGCGCGGGCTGGGGCTGGGGGTTGTGGGCACCCGTGCCCCCGGCCCCGCCCCTCCCTGACTCGTGCGCCCACAGCCTCCAGTGTCACTACTTTCACCGGGGAGCCCAACACGTGCCCGCGCTGCAGCAAGAAGGTGTACTTCGGTGAGTGCGCGCCCGGGCCCCGGACCCCCGCCCCTGCCCCCGCCCCGGGGCTCCGCCTCACTCCTCCCCCTTCCCAGCTGAGAAGGTGACGTCTCTGGGCAAGGATTGGCATCGGCCCTGCCTGCGCTGCGAGCGCTGCGGGAAGACACTGACCCCCGGTGGGCACGCAGAGGTGAGGGGAGCGCGACAGGGCTTGGGGGCCGGGCAGGGGCACGGGGGGATGAGGGTGAGAGGCGCTCCAGGAAGGGATGGGGGGTGGGAGGTGCAGAATTCTGGGAGCTGCGCTGTCCCTGGAAGCCTCCAGGTTATGGGTCGGGGGAGTCTGCGGACCCCTTCCTCAGCACCCACCTTCTGCCTCAGCACGATGGCCAGCCCTACTGCCACAAGCCGTGCTATGGAATCCTCTTCGGACCCAAGGGTGAGTGTGGCCAGGGTGGTCAGCGTGTCTTCCCTGCCCGCCCCATCCCTCCACTCTTCCTCCCACCCACCCCAGTGGCCTCCCTCCACAGGAGTGAACACCGGCGCGGTGGGCAGCTACATCTATGACCGGGACCCTGAAGGCAAGGTCCAGCCCTAGGCTGCAGCGGCTCTCATGATGTGGGCCCCCCTGCTTGGCTCTGCTGGAAGAGTGCCCAGCCACCCAGTCCTGCCTGCAAGCCCAGGGCGAGTATTGGAGGAGGGGCAGCCACGGGCAGAGCGCCATGCCCATCCCTGAGTCTGTGGTGTGTCTGCCCCCTCTGGCGTCCTCTGGGCGTCCCATGACCCCTTCTGTGTCTGTGCCTCCGAATCCCCGTGTGACCCTGTTCCAGCACTTTCCCGCCAGCCCTGCGTGTCCCTGCGGCACTGTCAGCTCTCCTTCCCTCTCCTGCTGCCCACCCACCTGCCAGTGTTATTTATGCTCCCTTTGTGGGTGACGGCCACGCCCTCACCGTGTCCCTGGCAGAGGGTTTGCCTCTGGGATCCCCTGCCTGGTGCCCACACTGCCTCACAAGCCCTCGCCACCCTCACGTGGCTCACCTGCTGCTGAGCCTTGTGCTGTCAATAAACGGTTTGAGGATTGCAGGATTGTCTCCGCTTGTGGGATGGATGCAAGTCCCAGACTGGGGTCCCTTTCTCCGACCCATGCATGCTCCCAGCCAATGCCCCTGGGCCTGGCTGCTAGTCGGCGTGGGCCCTCCTTCCTGAGGGTGATGGTGGGAGGTGGGGCCCTGGGATATTTCTGAGGAGGAGGGAGGGATGGGGGCGGGCAGCGTGGTCCCTGGTTTGGGTGGTGGTGCCCACCCAGATGGGGAGGCAGTAAGAATGCCAGGCTGTGGGGAGGTAGGGAGGGTGGGAGGCATTCCGGGGCCAGGGTCCTGGCCAGGGTCAAGTGAGGGTGGGATCCATGGGGGACAGAGCCCTGGGGGAAAGTTGAACCTGGAACCCTGAAAATACCAACAGCACACCTGAGAACCCGGAGCTGCCTGGGTCTGTGGAGCCTGGGAAGCGCAGGAGGGGTTAGCCCTGAGAGCAGAGGGTGTGGCCGTGGAGGGAAGGGGGCAGGGGACCAGAGGAGGGGTCCTGGGCAGAGAATGGGGAAGCTGGTGAAGGGTGGGTGTAGCAGGGGTCTCTGGCAGCTCAGGACTGGACTGAGAAGCGCAGGAGGGTTTGGGGGCTGTGGTCAGAGCAAGGACTGGAGGGGCTCAGTGTGGCTGTTTCCAGCTTTTGTCCATAGGGTGACGGACAGGCTTTTGTGGACAGGCCTGCCTTGGCCTGGGGTGTGGCCCAGGGATAGAATCCCTGCCCAGGTGTTCTGGTGAAGGTTTTAGTGATGACCGACTCGCCCCTGTCGTCTTCATGGTCCAGGCTCTGCCTTTTAGCCAGGGGCCCTTGCGGCTCCTCCCCCACGCCCGGCGCCCCGACTTTTCTATGCGCCACTCCTCGGGTTCCCACTAGAGGGCGCACTATTCCATTCTGGCAGCACAGGGCAGAAACGTGGAGACCTTCCCCAGTGGCCGAGCCTTGTCCTGGCTCCATCTGGACTCCCCACCTTGGTTTATGCTCCTCGGCTCCTGGTACCACACTGAAGATGCCTCAGCCCTTCCTGCGGTGAGGGGCACTCAGACCTGGCCACTTCCAGGCCCCTGTCCCCAGTGCTACAGGGTGGCCAGGGCTTTATGCCTCTTCCCTGCCCCCAGCGGTTGGCACAGCCCCCTGCCTGGCTACTCTCCAGCCCGTGGGCTCTGACGGAGCTGAGCCTGGATGCTGAACCCATTGTCCTGAGAGCAGCCATCCATGCCCTGGCAGGAATGGCTGGCTGGGCCTGGGCTGGCTCCGGGGTCCAGCCGTGCCACAGCTACCCTCCAGCCGGGCACCCAGTGCAGCCACAGCGTCTCCTCCCACCTGGAATTTGGCCAAAACCCCCAGGGCCTGACGTCGCGGAAGGGACGGCCACTCCCCAACCCCAGGCTGAGGGGGAGGATCAGGTGGGTTCCAGACCCCTGCTCACAGGAGAGGCTGGGACGGTTCCCCTTCTCACCCCCTCCTACCAGGCCAAGGCTTCCTCAAACGTGGGGGGTTGTTTCGGGAGAATTGAGAATTCCCGGAGTGCCTGTCTCCACCCTTGCTGCGGGCTCCCAGGGTTGCATGGGAAATTCCTGCTTTCTGCTTGGCGGGGCAGGGGCAGGGTGGGGTGGGGGAGGGACTGGAGGGCTCAGCTGGACTCCCCCTCCCTTGGGAGCCTCCAGTGGAAACTATGTCTTGTAGAGTGGTGGGTGGTGTGCCCTTCCCTAAAACCCGGGCGGCGGTGGGGGTCAGGGTGGGAGGACCACCCTGGTGGGGATGATGTAGGCAAGGGGTCTCCTTCAGAGATAGCCCCTGACCCCGCCAGGGACAGCAGCAGCCCCGACCCCAGGTCTGGCTGGGGCAGGACCATTTCCTGCGGGGCCAGTTGGATGACGCCTGTCTGCCGTGTTTGTTTCCAAGTCATTGTCATGGAAACCGGGGCGGTTTGTTGCTACTGTTTGTCTGGACGGCGTCGTCGCTGGGCGGTGTTGCTGGGGTTGGCTGGGTGCCCATGGCACTAACAGGGCTCGCTTGGTGTCTCCAGCTCCAGGAAGCTATCCGCCTGCAGCCGTCTGCCAGGCAGGTGCTTCCTTGGGTGCCCACAGACCCACCCAGATATCTCCTGAAAGGAAGGGGAATCTGGAGTGGGCTCTTTTGCCCTTGGGCATGCCTCCTCCTCCTCTGTCCCTGCTTTGGGGGCTGCTCTGGCCTCAGTCTTCACTCTCTCCTACTTGGACCCATGCCCAGCCAGTGAGGCTGCTGTGAAATGCTATCTGCTCCATCCCTCCCCTTCAGAACCCCTGGGAACCGAGTCCAGGGGTTCACAAGGCCCTGGTGCCCCCGTGGGGCCAAGCTCACACCCCGGCACTCTGTTGAGCTGAGCTGTGCTGCTCCCCGTCTGCACCTCCACTGTCCAATCTTCCTGTGCCTCTTGGCCAGGCCCCTCCAAGGTACTCCCCACTCCAACCTGGGCTGGTAGGGACCTCACTGGTGCCCCCAGCCAGGCATCTTTGTGGGGCCAGCTCAGCCTGCAACTACCCCTGTCTCCACTTCTGGCCCCTGCCCTGGACCCCCAGCACCCTTCCTCCAGCCTCTGCCCAGTCTCCCCCGAGCCAGTGACCACAGCATCAGCCCTGGGTACCCCCGCTCCCCTGCCACCAGAGAGGTGGATGTGAGGAAATCACCCAGTGCTGTGGGTCCCTAGCTCTGGACCATGGAGGGCTGGCCACAGGCAAGAACAGGCTGGGGACCAGGATGGCCAGGTGTGGGCCACACTTTTCCCAGCGCTTGATGGGCTTCCAGTCGGGGTGTGGGGTCCAGCTACCAGGCGGGGAGGCTGGAATTCCAGCCTCTGGAATTCCTGGGCTATGACTATAGGATGCTGGGTGCTAGACCCAGTCTCAAGGGAGGGGAAGGAGGGCAGGGGCACCCCATCTGGCTGGTCTTTGGAGCCCAGGCAGGGGTGCAGCCCTGTTGGGGGCAGGGCTGGCTGAGGGAGTCCCCTCCTTCCACACTTTGCCATGTCTGCTCTGGGAGAGGAGGAACCGGGCAGCCTTCCCACCTGCTCGGGACTGGAGGTGAGGCCCGGAGGACAGGAGGGGCCTGTCTCATAAGCCTGTCCCATCCCAGCCCCATGCTGGGTCTGCCCAGGGCAGGAATGGCCATTGGGCTCAGCACAGTCAACTAGGGCCAGACCACAGGCCAGACAGGGGGTCCCGGGAGACAAGCAGCTGAAAATAGACCCTGGGAACTTGGGAGTATCTGAGACTCAGCTGGGCTGAGCGGGAAGGCCAGGGAGGTGGGCCCTGGGGAGGCTCCTGTTGCCAGCTCCGCGCTGTCCTGGCGCGCGTATTGGCAGTGCAGGGCACCTGGTTGCAGAGCGTCCAGGACAGGCCTGGCTGGCCTGCAGCCTCAGGAGGGCACCTCACACCTGCCCACACCCTCAGCCTGGGCATGGGGCAAGGGGAGGTGGTGGGGAGGGCTCCAAGGACAAGGAGGGGCGGTCTCAAGGCGAGTCCCCAAGCTGAGTCTGCAGAGGAAGGGGCTGTGGGCCGAGAGGAGCAAAATAGACAGTGGGATTCCTCAGGGACAGTGGGGCTCAGCCCTGCCTCTTGGGTCACCCTGGTTCCTGGAGCCCAGGCCTGGCTGCAGGCTGCCGCACCCCATCCCCTATGGGCTTCAGCCAGAGGGCCAGCAGGAGCAGGCCAGAGCTCAGAGATGTGTGCAGAGGGTGGGCTGAGTACACAAAGGAGGCCTCGGCGATGCACCTGGAACCCTGCAGCAGCCTCACCACCTCCAGGTCTAGGGCCTTCTTGTTGTCCAGCTGCAGGGTGGAATGTTCTGGGCATAGAGGCAGCCTGAGGCAACTAGCTGGAGAGCTCTGTGTCCCTGTCCCGACCACTCTGTCCTCTGTTTGTTCCTGCAACAAATGCCACGAGGACTCTGCAGAGTGGGCTGAGAGGGGCAGGGGCTGGGGTCTCCAGCCAGCCCAGGGGGCCCGAGTCAGGCTGGCCCCATGGACCAGGTCAGTGCCCCGCCCCAGGTCCCTGCGGCATCCCCCGCCAGGTGAGAGCCAGGGGAGCCGACAAAGCCGGAGGCCTAGTGCCTGGGCTGGGGCCGGTCAGGGGCAGTGTGTCGCAGAAGCTGGCAGGACCCTGACCTGCTCAGATGGGTGTGGGCCTTGGAGGTGGGATGGCCTGAACATGGAGTGTGGGTGGAGAAAGGAACTGGAAGCTGGGGTCCTGCAGCTGATGAGGGCCCCCCCCACCCCCAGAGCACAGGGTGGATGGGGAGCGCAGGAGAAAGGGGGTTTGAGGGGCACATCAGTCTGTGGCTGAAGTTTAGGGAGGGTTCCAGGGATAGTGTGTATGTGACTGTGTGTGTCTCTGTGTTATCTCTGTGTGAGTGTGTGCCTGTATCTATGCATGTGTCTGTGTGTATCTGTGTGTGTGAGTGTGGGTGTCTGAGTTGAGTATCTGGAAAAGTTGCTGTGAGCCAACACAGAAGGCACGGCCCCACAGCGAGGGCATCCTGCCCCCACCCCACCCGTGACCATGGCGACAGGAAGAACAGCAGGGAAGGCCAGGAATGGACTCATCACCCTGGTTTTCAAGGAGGGGCTCCCCCATTGGCAGGGCGGGTTGGAGTCCAGAGTGCGGGGGAAGGGACCATCCCTGGGGGGTGGTTAGAGGGGAGGACAAGGACTGGGTCATTGTCCCCATCTGCCCTGGCTAATGTCCCTACATGAGCTGCAAGTCACTGGGCGAGGAGCTGGGATGGGCTGGGGGCGGGGACTTTACAGAAATATGGGCGGACAACTTCGAGAGGGACCGCACACACACTCGTGGGGACCCCAGAGACCCCCGATGGACACGCCCACACACAGGTATGTCCGCAGGCACCGGGCACACACGTGTGCATCAGGCACTTGCCCTGCACCTCTGCACCCGGAGCACATCATCCTAGTGGGGGTGTGGACAGTGGTGCTGGGCACCCTGGGGCTTGTGGGCAGCGCACACCCCAGGGGAAGTGCAGTGACAGAGCCCCCGGCCCCCCCAAGACTGTCTGGGCTCCCCTGGCCTCTCCCTCTGCCTGTCTGCAGGTTTGTCCCACGGCGCCCCACACTCAGTGGAGATGGCAGGTGGGCCCAGACCTGAGAGTGGGTTTAAAGGTTCATGGGCTGGAGGCTGGGGGTTCCAAGGTTGCAGGACAGGAGTGCACCCCTGCTCTGGAAACCTTACCTCTGAGGGGTCTCAGAACAGGGGATGGGGAGGGCTCCGATGGGCCCCTGTAGAAAGTCCTATCAGACCCCAGCCCTCTCCCCAAGCTGGGGGCCTGGTGGCGAACAGGGCAGGGCAGGTGGTTTCTCTTCCTCTCAGTGCAGGCCTCGAGGTGCTGACAGTGGGGCGGTGGGCTTCAGGGAAGGTGAGGTTGGGATCACAGGTGCAGTTAGCGCTAAGTGCCCTCCAGGGGTAGGCCAGCAGCTCCTGGGGCCTGGGACGATGTTTTACAGCACCCCTGGCGGGGACAGGGCCGGCACAGGCCCAGTGGAGATCGAGGGCAGATAAGGACGCTGGTTAACATGGCTGACA
Organism: Rhinopithecus roxellana; assembly: GCF_007565055.1. NCBI lineage: Eukaryota > Metazoa > Chordata > Mammalia > Primates > Cercopithecidae > Rhinopithecus > Rhinopithecus roxellana. Next base: position 164,200,836 of record NC_044553.1, read on the forward strand.
GGAGGGATGGTGGGTGGGGAAGAAGGGCAGGACGGCCCTTATGCTGTGGGAGCTTGGGCACAGGCTCCTCGCAGCACGGAGGTGAAAGGCCTGCAGAGAGAGGGCTCCCCTGCCCAGCGGGAGGAGAAGGGCTGACGGTGACCCGGACCCCTCCTGAGGCTGGCCGGCCAGCTGGAGGGCTGACCCCAAAGCCCGAGGACAGCGCAGCCCCCTCGGCCCTCCTGAATCTCGGGGGCAGGTGAGGCAAACAGCCTCCGCCTGGCACCGGGGCCATCCTCCGCCTCAACTGAGCAGCGGACTTGGACCGCTTTGGCCTCCCTGGGCGCTTCCCGCAGAGATAAGGGCCCCTCCCTACGCCCGGCCCGAGCATCTCCGAGCCGGCCTGGGGGTGGCTGAACTTTCCTTTGCCGGCCGAAACCCCAGCCCCTGCAGCCGATCGGGCCTCAAGCTACAGCTCTCCTCGCTGGGAGTTCCCGCTGCGGTCCGATGGACCTTCCAGAGCAGCGGAGGTCAGAGGAGCTAGCAGAGGCGGGGACGTCCCTTGGGAATGAGGGGACTGAGAGGGGCGGCTTCCTAACCCTGGGTGGGATGGAAGGCCAGAGTGAGTTCCTCGGTGGAGGGCAACAGCGGGGGCTCCCCGGCAACTGTCACCGGCCCTCTGTCCTGGGGAGGGCGGGATCAGAGCGCCGGCCGCTTTGCATCTCTTTGCATTTTAGTGTTTTGTCCAGGCCTGGCCCGGACAGATATGGGGATCGGGCGCGGCAGGGCTGGGGGTGGGAGCGGCGCTTCCTGCTGCAGGGGAGCCTTTTATCCCGGATCCTGGACCCGGGAGACATCACCGCGCTGGGCTAGCGGCGCGGTTTGAACTCGCCTAAGGAGCTGCAGTCCCTCAGGAAGTCCCCGTGGCCCCCTGCCCCCGCGCTCCGTCCTCAGTCAGGTCTGGGTCCTGCCTGAAGGCGGGGGTGGACCAGATGATCTTTCTCGGGCCCTGGGCCTAGATTCGAGGTCCCCAGGGTCCAAGTCCTGGGTCCAGGGGGCGGGGCGCGAGGGGCGGGGTCTCCAAGGGGCGGGGTCCCGGGGTCCCTGAAAGGCGCGGACGGGGCCGGACCCACCCAGTCCCGCGCCTGCAGCCCGTGCTCCCCAGCCGCTGTCGCCTGCACCGGACCGGAGCCGCCATGCCCAAGTGCCCCAAGTGCAACAAGGAGGTGTACTTCGGTGAGCGCGCCCACCGGCCCCGCGAGGAGGCGCCGCTGAGGGGGCGACGGGGCTGGGGGCCTCTCAGGAGGACCGAGGGCGCTGGGTCCCCTGGGCGCCGCCCCGGGGCATACGCCTCAGCCTGGCCCGCCGCCTGCCCCGGGATGAGGGTGGTGGTGGCCCCTGCGTCCGAGGGCCCTGGCGATCTCTGCCTGTTCGCCGTCTTCCTGCGCTCGGCGGGCTGTCTTGGACTCAAAGCCTCCCCGTCTCTGGGTCCTACGGTCTCTTCCGTCTCTTCTCGGACGCGCCCTGGGTGGGGGACCCGCAGGGCTGGAAGGAACGCAGGGCTGGGCCGCGCCTCTCAGCGCTAAGTAGAAACAGACGCGGAAACCGACGCCCGGGGCGCGATCCCGGGCGCCCGCCTTCCTGCCCCGCGTGCGCACGCCCCGAGGGGAGGGAGGAAGTGGGAAGTCACCCCTGTCCCCGCCAAGAAGGGCTCTCGCAGGCTCCACCCTTGCCACCGCAGAAGCCCGGGGCTGAAAGCCGGCAGCCAGGCCCAGGCCCTGCTGACCTCAGCCGCAACCCCTGACCCTCGGCCCCACCCTCCAGCCCCACCCAGCCCTCAGGAGCAAGACTCCAGGCCACACCCGCAAGTGCCCCGGGGACCAGCGACCCCGCGCTTTGTTTGGTTGTATTGGCTCTGGAGATTGGAGATGTCCCCCTCATGGGGGTGCTGAGACCTTAGGGTGGGCTGCCAGGCTGGGCGGATGCAGCCCAAGTGCACAGGACCTTGGGCAGAGCTGGCTGCAAGAGGCGGATACGCCAGTGGCGGGCGGGCACCGCCTCCTGCAGCGTCTCACCGGGGCCTGTCTGTGCCTCTGCAGCCGAGAGGGTGACCTCTCTGGGCAAGGACTGGCATCGGCCTTGCCTGAAGTGCGAAAAATGTGGGAAGACGCTGACCTCTGGGGGCCACGCTGAGGTAGGTGGGACCTACCCTGGTGGCAGGGGCCAGGGGTGATTGCACCCCCTCACGGCCCTTCTCCTTGCAGCACGAAGGCAAACCCTACTGCAACCACCCCTGCTATGCAGCCATGTTTGGGCCTAAAGGTATGCTCCCTTGGTCCCCGCCCCACCCCACTGCCTCCTCCACCCCAACCTGTTGACTTTTTCCACCTTCTCTGCAGGCTTTGGGCGGGGTGGAGCCGAGAGCCACACTTTCAAGTAAACCTGGTAGGTAGGACCCCACTCCCTATCCTGCCCCCTGGTTCCACCCTCAGGATGGGGATGCCCCTCCCAGGGAGGCCTGACCACGCGTGGGGCCCAAAGGGAGGCCATGGATGCTGCACTCACGTTTGTGCCTGTCTCTCTCTGCACAGGTGGTGGAGACCCCATCCTTAGCTGCTTGCTGGGCCACTGTCCAGGCAAATGCCAGGCCTTGCCCCCAGATGCCCAGAGCTCCCTTGTAACCCCTAATGCCCTCAATAAACCGTTTAACAGTTGGAAAACCTGTGTGTGCATGCACGTGTGTGCTGGGGAGTGCCAAGGGAGCTGCAGCGGGGCTCTGGCTGCAGGCTGTCACTGGCGCCTGCCCTTCTGCTGCCTATTGCCCTCCCAAGGGGGCTGTTCCAGGGTCTCATAGGCCAGGGCTCCCTGTGCAGGGTGAGTCCAGGCCACCCTAGACAGCCCGCACCCAGCCCTGGCACTCTGAGTTCACCTCTGCAACTCCCAGACCCTCAGAAGTGCCCCTGAGCCCTCCTGGCCTTCTAGGAGTGGGGAGGGGGGCGCTCTGCAGGACCCCAACCAAAGGCTCAGCAGGCTGAGAGGCCTGGAGGCGGGTGGGACTGGCCTCGGGTCAGCGGGTGAATCAGCTCATGCTGGCTCCCTTTCAGAGAGGCACTGGGGGAGTCGTGGGGACTCCTGGCCTTCCCCCTTTCCACCCCCCAACCCTGTCCTCATTCCTCACCCCTCCAGGCCAGGCCCAGCTTCTGCAGGGGCCTGATGAGGCTGCTCTGCCCCTGACCCAGGCACCACTGCCCCACGTGCGTCCTGATCTGCCATCTACCCTGAGCCCAGGGACTTACCCAGTGGCCTGGCGTCCAGTGGGGAACTTGAGTACTGGCCGTGCACAGGGGCTGGGGGACCTTCTGGAAACCCTTGCTAACCTCAGCCAGCTGCTGCTGACTGGCCACCTTCAGAGATCCCCTTCCCCACACTGGCCACTTAGATTCCGGCTTTGGTAGAAGGCCATCCCTCCAGATACGCATTGACTTAAAAGAGCCCAGGGGTCTCGCCCTGCCTTAGGGCTGTGGTGGATGTGCTGCAGGCTCAGCTCGACAGGTGCTGTGGGGGCAGTCTAGGGTGGCCCGCAGGGTGGGGTGTGTGGGGGTGATTGGGGGATTCCTGGAATTCCAAGAGCTGGGAGCCACAGCACTTTTGATGGGATGGGGGCAGGGGAGGGGAGGGGAGGGCGCTGGGGGTGCTGAGGTGAGGCTGGTTTCTGGCTGGACGGTGGTGGGTGGAGCTGAGGGAACTGAGATCTTTGAGACTCAGCGACACCTGGTGCAGAGAAAAATCCGCAAGCTCGGGGGTTGGGAGATTGTTGAACAAGGCCGCAGAGGTGCTCCGCCATCTCCCCCACGCTTCCTGCCAAGTTCCTGTGGCGCCGCGGTTCCCCACCCTCTGCTCCCATCCCCCTGGCTCCCGCCGCCCTGTAGCTCGGCAGGTGCAGTAGGTGCTCCGAGGAGGAGGCCCCTTAGCTTCAAGGAACCCGCGTGGGCGGGGTGATAAGCGTAGTCTTCCTACTGGCGCCATGAAGGAGGTCGCGGTGCGCCGGAGGGAAGGAGGCTGCGGGCGGGGAAGGACGGGGGTGGGCGGGGAGGGAGAGGAGGGGCTTGCTCGGGTGGGGGCCCCGAGGCGGGGCCGGGAGGGCTGCCTGGAGGAGGAGGTCGGGGGCGAAAGAGGCCGGGGAGGAAGGTGGGGCCGCAATCTCTCCGGCTGCGCCTCGCGTGGGCGCGGCCAGGCAGGGCTGGGGGTCCAGGAAGGACTGAGTTTCCCTCCCCCGCGCCTTCGCCGCCGTCCTCGCAGGCCCGAGGTGCAGGTGCATCGCGGGAACAGCCCCGGTGACGCGCGACCCGGGGTCTTCACGAATGCTCGGAGGCGCCGCTGGTTCTATCCCCAAAGACAGCCCCGCGTTCTTCCCAGCCCGCGCCTTTCGGGGCCGCCCGTGCATGCGGGCCCGGCTCAGCGGCGACCGGGTAGCAGCTGCTTCCGTGCGTCGGCTTCCTCCGGGGCTGCTCCGTGGCGGCGGCAGAGAGAAGCGCTGCCGCGGGCGGGCGAGGACCGGGAGCGCCGGAGGAGGCGGCCGCGGGCTCGGGCCGCGCGTTCGGGACCCAGGAGCTGCCCGGGACCTCGCGCCCGGAGCCAGAGGCCGGCCGCCCTGGGATCTTCACTGTGCGGCGCGGCGGGCTCTGGGCGCCCCCTGGCGGCCCGGCCGGGAAGGCGGTGCGATGGGGCGGGGCTCGTCAGCTCCGGCTGCGTGCGCAGCCCCACGGGGCGCCCTCCGGAGTCTGCGCGCTCCCGCCCGGCGGTTGCTAGGTTGCCAGGGGCGTGAGGCGCTGATGGGTGGGGCCTGAGCGAGGCGGGGTGTCGGGTGTCGTGACGATTGAGCAGGCAAGGCGGACTCCGTGGAGTTCTCCATATCGACTGCCCTGCCAGGAGCCCGGAAGTGGGTCCGCACGAAACAGAATAGACTGCACTCAAACTCCAGGGGAACCGTTCATTGGGCTTGGCCACGAAGGCGGGTCCCTGCCGACGCAGGGGTGGGTGCATTGTCCGGCCAGCGCGGTGATTGGGCGCAGGTCCCAGCCGGCGCGGTGATTGGGTGGAAGTCCCAGCCGCGGCAGTAGACCCGGCCTGTGCGGTGATTGGACGCAGGTCCCGGGCGGCGGCGGCGGCGGGCGACCGGAAGGCCGCCGGCTGCATGCGGGGGCGGCGGGTGGACCCCGCGGCTGGGGCCCGGGCCGGGGCCCTTCCTGAGGCCATCGCTGCGTTGAGTCGGTCGCTGCCCTCGGGACCCAGCCCCGAGATCTTCCGCCGCGCCAAGTTCGACCGTCCGGATGCGGTGACGCTCGCGCGGAGGGCAGCCGGGCCGGGTGGGGTCCCGGGCCCTCGCAGGGAGTTGAGCCGGCTCCGCTGACCGCCCGCTTTTTATTTTCGCAGACCTCTGCGCTCTGGCAGCTCCTCTTCCGCGTGCTCTCCCCACTCCCTGCGGGCAGCGCCTTGGCCTCGATCGCCCTGGGTAAGCCCCGCTCCTGCTCCCGCCTGCTCCTGTAAAGCCCCGCCTTCCCCAGTAAGTCCCGCCCCGACGGGCTCGAGCCCCCACCCAACCCGGTAACACTGACCCCGCCTGCCCCTCAAAGCTCCAGCTTCCCCAGTAAGCCGCGCCCCCGACGGGCCCTAGCTCCACTCCCTTGGGTAGCACCGGCTTCTACTCCTACAAAGCCCTGGGGACGTCCCCGTTGAGCTCCGGTCTCCTCATCTTGGTCTGAGTTCCAGCTCTCCTACCATCATCTATTCTGAATTAGGTCTTGAGCTTCTGCTTGAGTGACCTGTGGGGATCTCTGGAGGGATCCAGGTGGTGTCACCTCCAGGCAGGTGGTCCCCACTAAGGTGGTGCTTTTCTGTCCTAGAGGTCCAAGCCCGCTTGGTGAAGTCAGCACTGTGCTCCCAGGGCTACCCGAGGCTGGCACTGGCACAACTACCTGAGGATGGCTCGCAGGGCAGCCGGGAGCTGCTGCTGGCTCTGTCCTGGCTCTTGGCCCGAGGACCTGTGCCCGAGCAGATGCTGGCCCAGACCCGAGTGCCTCTGGGTGACGAGATGACTGTGTGCCAGGTCCGTGTGGGTGAGGGTAAGCCAAGCCAGCTCTGGTCTCAACTCCTGGGGTCAGAGCAAGGGCAGGCCTGGGACAGTCCCCTCTGTGTCTGCTTTGCCCCTCAGGGCAGTTCTATGAGGGGTTACCCAGCTGCCCGGCTGAAAGCACGGAGACTCCCTGTGTGGGGAGCACCCGTTGTTCTTGGCTGTACCTCCACTCCCGTTTCCATCCTGATCCTTTTTGGGGGTAGAGTGGGGTGGGAGCAGGGCCTCACCCTTACTCCTCTTCAGTGTGACGCCCTGGCCAGCCTTGGACCACCTGCACCCCACATGGAAACAGAGGGTCCTGTGGATGTCCGCCATGTGCAGTGGTTGATGGGAAAGCTGCGGTTCCGGTGGCGCCAGCTGGTGTCCAGTCAGCAGGAGCAGTGTGCCCTCCTGAGCAAGGTAGAGCTGGCGCAGGGCTTCCACCCAGGGGCTGCCTCCCGTGCTGCAAGCCACCAACTGCCAGTCCCTGGAGCTCGTCCTATGAGGCCCGGCACAGGCTTTTGACTGGATGTGGGCCTTCCTGCCCTGGGCTTACCCAGAGCCTGATCCCGTGGTTCCAGGTGGTCCTTGCAGGGGTCCAGGGTAGGATAGAGGTGGGCAGAGTTGGGCAGGGAGCCCAGTGGGGTGGGCAATGGTGGGCAGAAACTGGTGTCAGAGAGCTCACAGAATTTGCCTTCTTGTTCCCAAAAATCACCAGTGGTCTTCCAGCTCTGTGTCACTAAACAGTGGGATGGGCTCTGGGCCATAAAAGCCACCTCCTCCTGGGCACTGGAGGGGGAGGAGGACAGCCCCTGCTCCCACCACATCCTAGTGGGGGCTGACTTGTGGGGTGGGCAGCTCCTGTGGGTCCCTGAAGGTGGTGGGGGCTGGCTCAGGGGCACAGGTACCCAGCAGCATGCCCACTGTGCGGCCAGGGCTGACAGGTGGGTCTGTGGCTCCCACCAATGCGGGACTCCTTGGATACCCCCCATTCCCACCCTTGCAGAGGGTCTGTTGCTCAGCTGGCCTTTCCAGGGACCTCTCACCAGGCTTGGCCTGGACACCAGCTGCTCCGCTTACGTGCCTATGTGTGACTCTCTGTGCCACCTTCCAGCCTCCCTTTGCTGGGGAGCCCTCCCCATTCCCCTAGATCCAAGCAGTCGTTCATGTTCACACTGTGAGTCTGGCTGAACTGCTGTTCCTGTCCCTGACGCTGCTGGGGAAGCCAGGGTACCCCACTCCCATCTTGCTGCTGCCTGGGAGCTGGGCGGGATGGGGAGGCCATCAGTGGAATTGCCTGGCGCCCCCCTTCAGCAGGCCCCAGCGGTGCTGATGGTTGTTCTGCACCCAGCCCAGCCCCGCCAACCTCAGGCAAGGAGTGGCTTTCTTCGAGCCCTCTCTTGTTATCTGTGAGGTGGGCTCTGACGGCCGACCTCCCTGGAGTGGTGAAGACTCAGTGTTGGGGGAGGTGCTTGACTCCCACTCAGCCCGGGGTCTGCGCTGCCTGTTTCAGATTCACCTGTACACACACGGCTGCCACAGCGACCAGAGCCTTGGCCATCTGTCTGTCACTGAAGCGGAGATGCTCAGGGACCCAGAGGGAGGCCAGCAGGTGAGGGCCGGCAAGTTGCTTCCGGAATGGGCTTGGGTGGGCGGTGGGGGCGGCAGTGGGGGCACTGCCCAAGGTGGGAGGGGCCTGTGGGGGGCGTGGCAGCTCTTCGGCCTCCAGCGGTGGGTGTCTCTGCATGTCCGCCACTGGTCACTTTCAGACTGTGTGACTGACAGATTCTCTGGGCCTCTTCTAGCCTCATGGGCCACTTATCCTTCCCTTCCACAAATTGAGATGTGGCGTGGGTGGGGACCCAGGATGCAGGAGCCTGGGCTGCACTGGCAGCTGGCTGAGGGCAGGCTGTTGGGATAAAGGAACACGGATCTCAGGTGTGAGCTGGTGGTGTTGGCGTCTCAAGCAGGTCTCACCTGGTGTGTCAGGGGTCACCTGGGGGTGTGGGGGGCTAGCCCACACTGGGTGAAGGGTTGGGCACAGGACTGACTGGGAGGGGACAACTACCCTTCAGAGCCCAAGGCCAGGCCCACATGGGATGTGCTGGGCTAAGCCTGCCAAGCTGAAGCCAGCTGCATAGGCCCTGGAGACTTGCAGGCCCCGTTCTGCTTCCTACACTGGGACCACCCAGGGGGCACTTTCTAGGCAGGCCTGCCCCAGGTGACGGGGTCTCTGTGGTCCCGGGCAGATCCTGGGCCCTGGATAGCAGAGACCTGGAGGAAAGCCTGGCCCTGAGCCCCAGGTGGCCATGTGACCTTGGGCAGACAGCGTCCTGCTCTGACTGGGGCTATTGGAGCACTAACCAAAATGTCAGGGTTGACCTAGCCCCAGGCATCTTCCCCGGGAACGGCCGCTTCCTCTCACCCTGCGCTGGCCTTCCACCCCCATCTTTCTTTCTGGGGGTCTGCCCGCCCATCATCACTGGCTTCTTCCTCTTGTCTGGCTTATTTTCAGGAGAAAGGGCAGGGCTGGCTGCCACTCTTTTTATTTATTTTACTTTCTTTCTTTGAGACAGAGTCTTGCTCTGTCACCCAGGCACAGTGGCACAGTCTCGGCTCACTGCAACCTCCACCTCCTGGGTTTAAGCGATTTTCCTATCTCAACCTCCTGAGTAGCTGGGACTACAGGCACCTGCCACCACATCTGGCTAGTTTTTTTGTGTTTTTAGTAGAGACGGGGTTTTGCCACGTTGGCCAGGCTGATCTCAAACTGCTGACCTCTGGTGATCCACCTGCCTCGACCTCCCAGAGTGCTGGGATTACAGGCGTGAGCCATGCCCGTAGGCTGGGCTCTGTGCTGTCCTGAGTGATGGGCTGGCACTGTCCTGCTGCTGCAGATGCATATGGCCGGGCAGGAGGGCAGAGGCTCAGGGCTGGTGTGATCTCTTCTTCCAGGCCCAGTCCCCCTTCTCTGCCTCTTTCCTCTCCAACCCCAGAGACTTGGCTCCTGTACCTCATCCCAGGCCTGCCCAGGGGGACCCAGGGGTCAGAGGCGGATGGCCTGGCTCCTGGCCCCTAGTCTTGTGTCTACTGGGGCTTCCTGTTTGTGGCAAGGGCCCGTGGGTTCCAGCTCTGCAGCCCAAGTCTGTGGGATGGCACGCCTCACTTGTGGGCTCACAGGGCCCAACCCCTGATGCCTGCCTGGCCCCTGGTACCAGCTGGGCCTGTGTCCCTGGCTGAAGCCGGGCTGGCACCCACCCCGTTGGCCTGCACTGGCGTTGGTGGTGCTGAGGCAGCATCTGGGTGTCCTGGTCTGCCCTTCCCCTACCTGTCTTGTAGAGGCGGCTCAGCGGACTGGGACCCCTGGGTTGCGGCAGAGCAGAGGCTGCCCTGGCCCCAGCCTGCTCCTGCCCAGTGCCTCTGTGGGACCACTCTCTGTGGTGGGCTGGGGGGCCTGGAAGTGAGGCCCCGCCCTCTCCTGGAAGCTGCGTGTGGCGCTGGCCAGGGGGACTGGGGCCATGCCCGGCTTCCTTCCAAGGTTTCTGGAGTGGGAGCCGCCCAAAACCTGGACCTGGCCTACCCAAAGGGCCTGCACTTCTGCACTCCTGGGATGGGTCCCAGAACCTTCTGGAATGATCTGTGGCTGGTATGTGAGCAACCAGGCCTGTTGCCAGGTGACTGGGCAGCTCCCTTGGATCCTGGTGGGGCCTCAGCCTGCAGCCTCCTCTTCCCTCTTAGGGTGGTAAGCGGAGGGAGGCTGGCAGGGCAGTGGAGACCACAGGACTTGGGGGTGGGTGGGAGGGGGCGTGCTTGCCGCTCTTCTCCTGTCTGCTCCCACCCTGGCCCTTCTCGGGAACTGCGGTGATTGCCCTTCTGCTAGGTATGTTTAAGTGGCTCTCCCCATGGTGGAGATCTTCGCTTTTCTCGTGGCCTGCCTGGGTGGGCAGGTGGGCCGCAGCCCCTGGCACCAGCCTTCTCCATCTCCCATGCCGCCCACAGACCTGCCTGTCCTCATATTCTCTGACCATGGGCCTGCCTGCCTCTGCTCTGCTCCTCCCCAGGTGGGCTGGGTTGGGCCTGGTGTTCAAGGCTGTCCCTATCTGCCCCCCAGCCCACTGCTGGAGGCCCAGGCCCCTGCAGCCTCCTCCACAGTCTGGGTTCCTGGGGGAAGCCGGGGTGGAGTGGGGCAGGATTCAGGGGTAGAGGGCCTGTCCCCAGCAGGGGTCCCCTGCCCTGGGGCCCGGGGTCATTGGTATAGACACCCCATGAGTGAACCTGGGAGGCCTTCCGTGTGTGGGGAGAGCGGCTGCTATGTCCAGCCGCCTGTCTGTGGGCACACTGTGGGCAGGTACCTTTGTGCAGGGCCATGGGGCAGGCAGGGCGGGGTCTTGGGAATGTCACGTGTTGCTCAGCTCTGCCTTTTCTTCCACCTGGGTCACCAGGCAGACTTAGGGGAGTCCCTGAAGTTACAGGGCACGGGTTTTCCCTGCCCCAGAGCCTGGCTTGCTCCTTAGTTTGGGGCCTCCCCGTCCTCCTGCAGTCCTTGGATACAGCCCCCATTCAGTGAGGGCTGTGGGGCAGAGGTCTAGGCTTGAGAGGCAGGGCCTGGCCATGCATTGGATGGGGGCTGCCCTGTGTTGCAGAAAGGACAGTGGGCTGTGGCGTCTGCATCACACCAGGGTGCCTTGCTCATCACTCTGGCCAGAGAACCTGGGCGCAGGCAGGGGAGGGCTGCAGGGGCAGGGCGTGTGCTGGGCGTTGGGCCGGGTGTCGGCGCTGAGTCCAGCTGTCCATCCGACTGTCTGTCCATGGGGTCCTGTGTGAGTTTCTAGCCCAGCTGCCATTTGCCTTCCAGCTGCTGCGGACTCTGGAGCAGGAGAACCGGCGCCTGGAGGCTGTCCTGGCGTGGCGGCGCACAGAGCTGGTCTTCTGGCAGTGGATGGTGAGGAAGCCTACGCACCCTCCCCTGACATCCCTTCCCACAGCAGCCCCCAGGTGGGGAGCTGGGGATCTTCCCGTTTTCCAGACAGGAGGAGGGGCTTTTCGGGAGGCCACAGACCTAGCATAGGCTCTTTCTAGGGTTTCTACTCACCTTCAGGGGAGGCCCACCGCTGCCCCCATCCTCGGCTCTATGGCCTTCTAGAGTGTGGCCTTTATGCCTCTCTGGACGTCATGGCTGCTGAGATGGTGGCATCCAGCCCGCTGTGGAACCTGCCCTCTGTCCCTCTGTCCTCTTGGCTTGGTGCACGCTGTCTCACTTGGGTCTCTGTAGGACACAGTTCTGGGCACCTGTGCCCCGGAGGCACCTGCTGCAGCTTCACAGCCCACCTTCCTGCCCTGGGTCCCTGAGTGCGGGGATGGCGAGTTGGAGCTGGTAGTGCGGGAGCTGCAGACCCTGGAGGAGGAGCTGCGGGAGGCTGCCGAGCGCAGGCGGGTGGCCTGGGAGGCCAAGGTGAGTGCCAGCCTCGCTCTGGGCACCGGCCCAGCCCCACCTTTGGGGGACCGTTGACCTGAGGGCGCTTTGGACTTGTTGAATCATACAGTTGCATCTGATTAAGCATGGCAGGCGACACACTTACAGGCATGCACTCTGAGGGAGCGGGAGGGCAGTTGGCGAGGAGCTGCAGCTGCTGCGAGACGGCCCCGGCCCTTCTGCTGGAGGTCTGTTCTGATTCTTTGCATGAAGGAGGGAAGCCGGTGCTGTGTGGGCCCTGCTGCTCCCATGCCTCTACCACACATGCATTCACAGGGTGGTGGCCACTTCTCTACACCTGCCCGGGACCCGTCTAACCTGCTGGTGGCCACCTGGGTCTCCACCCTAAACACAGAGCCGCCCTCTTACCTGCTGTACAGGTTCGTGGCTGTGAACACGGGGCTGCATTGGCTCTGCCTATTTTCTTCTTCTGAAGAATTTTAACATAAATTGCAGGCATGATTTTTCCCTTAAAATCTTCAGTAAGCCTCTCTGAAGAGCATGGGCATTTCCTGCATGCCTGCGGCGCCCTCATCCCCGAGTCAGCCCAGGGGATGCCAAGGGGTCCTGAGGCTAGTGTCCTGGGGGGACAGAGCCAGTGCCGTTGTCTCCCACGCAGGCTCGAGGCTGTGGACGGGGGCCAGAGTGGAGTGCCACAGCGGCGGGCCTCTCAGGAGACTGTGGAAAAGGAGCTGGGAGCTCTGCAGCGGCGCTGGGAGCAAGACAGTGGCCCAGCCCAGGCCCATGGGCCACACCGACTGGTGAGACGAGAGGATGGGGCAGCAGGCGACCGGGACCTGCGGGCAGCTGAGCTGATCAGGACACTGAGGAGCCAGGAGGCCTGCCTGGAGGCGATGCTACATCAACTACAGGGACAGTGTCGGCAGGAACTGGCCAGGGTAGCGGGAGCCCTGCCTGGCCTCATCTGGATCCCGCCACCTGGACGCTGAGGGCCTGTGGACGGGCCTCATGTGGGAAGCCTGCCCTGGCCCAGCCTGGCTGTGTCCTGGAGAAGCAGATTCCAAGGCCAGGTGGCCACAGGGACGATGCAGATGCAGAGCCCACGTCACATGCTCACTCCAGGGGCTGGGGCTGGGCTGACTCTTGCTGGAGCCCGGGCCCGTGGCCAGCAGCACGGGGGACAGGAATGGCCGATCCCCTGAGGAGGCCGTGACAGGCCCAGCCTGGTGGTCTGGAGGGAACTCGGAAATAAATGGTAGTGGCTTTCCTGTGGGGCGAGGCTGCCGGCCCTCCCTCTGCCACCCTTTCAGGTTTCCTTGTTTGGGGCTGGGAGTGTGGAGGAGCCCCTGGGCCATGGTGGCCAGTGTAGGGCTGGCCAGGTGCTGGAGGACGTGCATTCCCTAGACCGGTGAGTGGCAGGCCCATGGGGAGGTGGCACAGGCCTCCCTGGAGGGGGATTGCCTTGGCCCTGCCCCCCTTCATCGGGCTTCCACTGTGGGCCCAGCCCTGGGCTGGAAGCACAGCCGCCCCCACCTCCGGCCATGGCTGTGCCTGGTGGGTGCGCTGGATGGGAGCCCGGGGCTCTGCTCCTTCCTGGGAGGTGGTGCTCCGGGTGGGGAGGCACGGCTTGGACAGAGGGGCTTTGTTCCAGAGGCTGCCCAGCAAGCCCAGCTCTGCCCTGACAAAGAACCGTCTGTGTCCGGGGGACGAGCCCCAGCCTGGCGGAAGGAGGCTGAGCCTCACAGTGCCCCCAACCCCCACCCAGCAGGCACAGGTGGCCCTGAGGCCTCCAGCCCTGCCTGCCTTGCTGGGCTCCCCTCTCTCTGGGGCTGTCGGACTCTGACCTGAGGTGGGCAGACTGGGGCTTGTGGGACCACCTCCAGGCTCCTACCAACCCTGCCCCGAGGCCACGTCCATTCGCGCTGCCAGAACGTGCTCTCACTGGACCTTTCCCGTCTGCCTGGGGCTGTGCCTGAGCGACAGCGCACACCTCCGGCTCCACCTCCAGCCTCAGCCTGTCTGGGCCTCCTTGGTCCCGGGGGTGGACGTGCCTAGGCCACCTGCCTCCCCATTCCCATGCATGGACCCCAGGAGCACCGGCAGGACCTGGCCATGGCCAGCAAGGCCTCCCTTTCAGGAGCATCTCTCTGATCCTCTCATGCGGCTGGGCCTCCTGTGGGCTGCCAGGCCTTGTGCAAATGTTCCCTGGCCTGTACCACCCTCCGGCCCCTCTGCTAGCTCCTCCTAAGGGCTCCTGCCATCTCCACCTGTTGATTCCAGCTCTGTTCCGGGCACTCAGACCTCAGCCTTCCTCCGCTTGCAGCCTCTGAAGGTCCCCAGTGCTCTCAGCCACCCTCGACTGCCGGACAGGGCTTTTCTTGTGCTGGGAGCAAGTCCACTTGAAGCCCTGCTTTTTATAAACTACCACAGAACCGGGCTCTCACTGGCCTTGGGGACTTGAGTTTTACGAACGCAAAAGCAGGCTTGTTGTCATGGGGTTGTCACCACTCAATATGATGCGTGAATTCAGGGCAGTCCAAGTCCTGGGTGCGTGTGTGCCCGTGATGCTGATGGTGGAGAGGGCCTGAGAGGCCAGGGCCCACAGGAGGGCTCCCTGCGCACCCACCCAGGCTTGCTGTGGTGCTGCCTGTCATCATGGCGCAGGGATGGGACCCTGGCCTTCAGCTCTAGCTGTTACCACACATGGAGTAGCTCGAGTTGCCTGAAGTCACAGCCTCTTGTTCTGTTGGTCCGGGGTTGCCAGTCTACAGGGTTAAAGCTGGATGGGCAGGCAGGGCAGTGTGCCCCCAGCCCAGAGCAGGCATGGAGATCTTCACTACACTGCCCCTCTGACACTCCTGCCTCCCTCCCCTGCCTTCAGGAGCCCCAGTTATCCTCAAGTCCCCCGTCCCCTCTGTCCCCACAGACTTGTGTCTTAAGGCCAGCTGTAGCTTTTCCCTCCGCCATGCGACCTGCCCCAGACCCACGAACAACCTGGAGGCCCACAGCATTGGCCTGGCTGGGGCAGCGGGGCCTTGCACCCTGGATGAGCCAGCGTCCGTCTAAGGACAGTGCAGTTTGCTTCCGAGGAAGACGGAGGTGAAGATGCCCTTGCAGGAAACAGATGTTACCTGGCATGTGAGACCAAGTACACTCACTGGAAAGTGCAATCAACTCAACAAAACTAGAAACTTTTTTTTTTTTAAAGAGTCTTGCTCGTGTTGCCCAGGCTGGAGTACAATGGTACAATCTGGACTCACTGCAACCTCTGCCTCCCGGATTCAAGTGATTCTCCTGCCTCAGCTTCCCGAGTAGCTGGGATTACAGGTGCCCGCCACCACGTCCACCTGATTTTTGTATTTTTGGTAGAGATGGGGGTTTCGCCATATTGGTCAGGCTGGTCTCGAACTCCTGACCTCATGATCCACCCGCCTCGGCCTCCCAAAGTGCTGGGATTACAGGCATGAGCCACTGTCCCAGGATCAAGTGATCCTCCCACCTCAGCCTCCTGAGTAGCTGGGACTACAGGTGCGTGCCATCATGCCCAGCTAATTTTTGTATTTTCATTGTTAGTAGACACAGGATTTCACCATGCCACCCACGCTGATCTCAGACTCCCGGGCTCACGTGATCTGCCTGCCTCTACCTCCCAAAGTGCTGGGATTACAGGCGTGAGCCACCGCACCTGGTAGGAGAGAAGTGTTTCTGAGTGGCTCCTGTTTATCTCTTGGGGACCCTGACAGCTCAGTCCACACGGCCCTTGTCTGCCCCGTGTTCTTGTGTGTGGTTGTGGCTGGCGATGATGTCCTGGGCCTGGGCTCAGCTTCCAACTGTGTGGCCCTGCGTGTGTGCCCGCACTGGCTCTGCAGCCATCCCTGTCCTCAGAGTGGTCGGAGGGTGTCCTGCACGGCCTCTCGCTGCCTGGCTTGTCTGTTCCTGCCTGGCTGTGCTGGGCTGGCCCCTCAGTCATTCTATCTGGAGTCACGTGGTGCCTTATATGTGCCATTCTGAGGGGCCCCATGGCCATGTCCCGGAGGGAGGGGCAAACACCTTACAGGAAAGTACTTACTTTCCTCTATGAGGAGGACATGGGTGCCCACTGGGGCTCAGCCGCAAGGGGGCACACGCTGAGAGTAGGCAGGGCCCAGGCTTCGTCCCCATCCGCTGGTGGGGAGGTTCTGGCTCAGAGGAGGTGGGTTCGGGCCCATTGGGGCACAGGATTGGCCGCCGTCTCGGTTGTGGGTGTGATGTAAACAGCCGTGGTGGCTGGGCCCATGGTTGGTGGTTTGAGAGCTGGGCAGGCTGGGGTGGGCACCGCTGCTTGGTAGCCTGGCTCTGACCTGCTAACAATCTTGGCATCTTAGTGGGTGTCAGGTGGGCAGTTGGCTGCATGAACCTGGAATTTGGGGCTGGAGAATGGAGTGTGAGAACCCAGGGTGTGGGTGGCTCAGCCGGGTGGGAGGACAGGCAGGGCCCCAGGGTGCGGTGAGCCCGGGGTTGGTGAGGGGCCTGAGCCTGGGCCTGCACAGTGATCGGAAGCACAGGCAGGGCAGACGGGATGGAGGTGATGGCTGGCAAGTGGGGGTGCGGTCAAGTGGAGGGTCTTGGTGGCCGAGTAAAGACAGTGCTTCCGGATGGAGGGGCTCATCACCTGTGTTGCTGACGGACAGGGCTGGGGCTGAAGATCACACTTGGGGTGGGGGCTGCACACCTGACAGCGGGGATGAGGGGCTAGGGAGCAGGACACAGGGGCTGTGCTCTCACCAGTCTCCAGGGTCTCGCCATAAACTGCAGCAGAGACGTGGGATGCTGGCTGCAGGGGGTTTGGGCTGCAGCCTCCTAAATTTGGGGCCTGTGTCTGTTTTAAATGAGCCTAGAATTTGTTGTCATCAGGGAGGGTAACACAGACGCAGGAAAGACTGTCTTGTGGGAAGAAAGTTCTTTTATCCACAGAGAGTGGGGGCCGCTCGACGGACCTGGGTGGTTGGGGCGGAGGAATGGGTAAGACGTCAGCATCAGAACTACAGAAAAAGACACACTTAGTGCAGTGGTACAACAGCTACCATGACCCCAGCTAAGAAAAAAATATGGGCCTTGAAGTGGGGGGCCCATGGCTTGTCACGCTGGTGGGGGGCACCAGGCTCGGGGAGGCACTGGGCTGGAGGGGGCACCGGGCTGGTGGGGGCGCCAGGCTGGAAAGGACACCCAGTTGGTGAGAGTGTTGGGCTGGTGGGGGCGCTGGGCCTGTTGGGGCATCGGAGGGGACCGCCAGGCACGGGGGGGGAGCCAGGCTGGAGGGGGCACTGGGTTAGTGGGGCGGTGGGGTGGAGGAGCTCTGGGCTGGTGGGGGCACCTGGCTGGACGGAACGCTGGGCTAGTGGGTCCCCAGGGTGGTGGGGGGCACTGGGCTGGCGGATCCCTGGGCTGGTGGGGGCACCTGACTGGAGGGGACGCCGGGCTGGTGGGGCCCTGGCATGAAGCTGGCATTGTGATCAGAGTGTGCTCCAGTGACTTGGAAAGCAGACACACCGCTGCCAGCCCTGTAGTTTCAGGGAAGAGGGAGGAAAAGGCCTGGATATTACTGGCGAGGGCCGTATGCATCTGGCTCCATGTCACCCCTAGGAGATGGGCTAGAGCAAGGCCTTGCCAGTGTGAGAGCAGAAACAAAGGGCAGTAGACAGGGAGGGAGTTTGGGGCCTTGCCTGTGGGAAAACCTGCTGCTCATGACTCCAGACTGCAGGAAGTGCAGTGGTGGAGAGACTGCAGCCCTCGCAGATCCGCAGTGTGCAGGAACTAGTGGAATGTGGCAGCCACTGCCAGCCCCTCCCTCCAGTCACTTTTTTGGGTCTGTTTTTGACAGCAGCTGGCATTATCCTCACTCAGGGTTTCCTGCACTTTCTCAGTTCATGGCACTCTTAGTGTCCCAGTGATTTTTTTACAGCACCCCTTGGTCAAAAGAAAAACCCAACAGTTCTGTTAGGGCCAAACGCCTTAAGTATTTATGTCCTAACAACTTAGTAGCAGTTTTTGGGGAAAAAAATGTCATATAAATTGAAAAAAAAACCGTTAACTTAAATATTAAAATAATTATAATTACTTACTTATAGCATACTTGGGTCTGTTGGGGTCTGCACATTTTTGCAAACCTTAATTAGATTGGACATCATCTGGATTTTCTGATCCACATTATCTTTTGCCTGGTATTTGCTTTTGATCACAGCAACTGCTGTAAAATCAGCTTTGGAAAGAGACACCATCGCAAGGAAGGTGCAACCCACTGTTGAAACTCTGGGCTCTCTCTTTTTTTTTTTTTTTTTTGAGACAGGGTCTCGCTCTTGTCCCCCATGCTGGAGTGTAGTGGTGCAATCTCGGCTCACTGCAACCTCTACCTTCCAGGTTCAAAGGATTCTCTTGCCTCAGCCTCCCGAGTAGCTGGGACTACAGGTGTGGGCCACCATGCCCAGCTAATATTTGTGTGTGTGTGATTTTAGTAGAGACGAGGTTTCACCATGTTGGCCAGGCTGGTCTCGACCTCCTGACCTCAGGTGATCTGTCCGCCTCGGCCTCTCAAAGTGCTGGGATTACAGGTGTGAGCCACTGCACCCGGCCTGGGCTCTCTTGAATTGTTCATGAGGTAACGGACGTGTTGTGTATCCCTGCATTTCCATCAGAACTTATTTATTTATTATTTATTTTGGAGACAGAGTCTCACTCTGTTGCCCAGGCTGGAGTGCAGTGGCTCCAATCTCGGCTCACTGCAAGCTCCGCCTCCCGGGTTCACAC
Organism: Rhinopithecus roxellana; assembly: GCF_007565055.1. Lineage (NCBI taxonomy): Eukaryota > Metazoa > Chordata > Mammalia > Primates > Cercopithecidae > Rhinopithecus > Rhinopithecus roxellana. The sequence continues at coordinate 164,219,144 of NC_044553.1, forward strand.
CATTCTCCTGCCTCAGCCTCCTTAGTAGCTGGGACTACAGGCGCCCGCCACTACGCCCCGCTAATTTTTTCTGTTTTAGTAGAGACGGGCTTTCACCATGTTTGGCAGGATGGTCTTTATCTCCTGACCTCGTGATCCGCCCGTCTTGGCCTCCCAAAGTGCTGGGATTACAGACGTGAGCCACCGCGCCCAGCCTCCCTCAGAACTTTAAAATACTTTGTAGTGGCCCCGAAAACTCTTGATGGCACCCTGGCACCCTGGGGTGATTCATTTTGGGAACTCTAGCCCTAACTTTCCCATGATTTCTTTTTTTTGAGACAGAGTCTCACTCTGTTGCCCAGGCTGAACTGCAATGGTGCGATTTTGGCTCACTGCAACCTCCGCCTGCCAGGTTCAAGCGATTCTCCTGCCTCAGCCTCCCCAATAGCTGGGACTACAGGCACCTGCCACCACACCTGGCTAATTTTTGTATTTTTGTAGAGATGGGGTTTCGCCATGTTGGCCAGGCTGGTCTCAAACTCCTGATCCACCCGCCTCGGCCTCCCAAAGTGCTGGGATTACAGGCATGAGCCGCCATGCCTGGCTTCATGATTTCTTTCCACTTAGTGTTGTGTTTTAAGCTCCATCCTCTAAGGTGCACCTGCAGCGACTCACCGCTTCCAACTCCTGCACACATCCAGTGGGGAGCAACTAACCACCCACTCCCCACAGACGGGTACCACGCTGTCCCCAGATCCCTGCCACACAAAAGATCCAGCTCTCAGGTGGGACCAAGGGATCAGGCCACAGAAAAGGAGGGCTGGTGGTCCTTCCCTTGGTCGGGGGCATGCCGTGACTCCCTGAGTGGCCTTTTTGGCTCGTACTCCTGTCCAGCTCCTACCTCCTGGGTCCCTGCCCTCCCTCCCTCAGCGTTTTCTAGCGTTTGCGGGTTTGCCAGCAGAGTGTCAGGTGGTCTCTGCGTCTAATTTCCATCTCTCTGAGTATTGACTGAGCATCTTTCACACACTTGCTTTGTTTCTGGGTTTCCGCTTCTGTGAGCTGCCTGGTCATATCCTTTGATCGTTTTTCTTCTGGGACTGCTGTCTTTTAAAAACTGACTGGCAGAAACTCCTTGAAAATTCAAGATAGGAATCTCTCAGTGGTTTTACACTCTATAAATAGCTTCTCCCATTCTGTCATCTGGTTAAAGATTTGCCCATGGTTGCCCAGAAAAATTTAACTTTTCTATAATCAAATTTGTCTTTTTTTTTTTTCTCTCTTGGTTTTTTTTTTTTTGAGACAGAGTCTCGCTCTGTCGCCCAGTCTGGAGTGCAGTGGCACGATCCCAGCTCACTGCAAGCTCCACCTGCCGGGTTTACGCCCTTCTCCTGCCTCAGCCTCCCGAGTAGCTGGGACTACAGGCGCCCGCCACCTCGCCTGGTTAGTTTTTTGTATTTAGTAGAGACGGGGTTTCACCGTGTTAGCCAGGATGGTCTCGATCTCCTGACCTCGTGATCCGCCCACCTCGGCCTCCCAAAGTGCTGGGATGACAGGCGTGAGCCACCGCGCCCGGCCTAGAATTTCCATTTCTTGTTATGTTGATGTCTGGTTTTGGTGTCAAAGTGAAGATGACTTCAAAAGATGAGTTGGGTATTGCTCTTTTAGTTTTTTCATTTGTAAAAGAACTTTTCTTGGGGCTGGGCGTCATGGCTGACGCCTGTAATCCTAGCACTTTGGGAGGTTGAGGCAGGTGGATCACTTGAGGTCAGGAGTTCGAAACCAGCCCGGCCAACATGGTGAAACCCTATCTCTACTAAACATACAAAAAAATTAGCCAAGCATGGTGATGCATGCCTATAGTACCAGCTACTCGGGAGGCTGAAGCAGGAGAATTGCTTGAACCCGGGAGATCGAGATGGAGGTTGCCATGAGCCGAGATGGCACCACTGCACTCCAGCCTGGGTGACAGAGAGAGACTCTGTCTCAAGCAAACAAACAATTTTTACCCCCCGCTTTTTTGGGGGGTAAAATTTGATCATTTTTTTCCTTCAGTGTCTGCAACAATTCATTACTGATACCCTCTGGCTTGGAGTTTTCTCCGTGGGAAAGCTTTTATGAATGGATTCAACTTCTTTTATTATTCCAAGATGATTCCAGTTTTTTATTTCTTTTTAATAAGTTTTATTTTTATTTTATTTTATTTTTTTGGAGACGGAGTCTCACTGTGTTGCTCAGGCCGGAGTGCAGTGGCATGATATTGGCTCACTGCAACCTCTGCCTCCCAGGTTCAAGTGATTCTTCTGCTCAGCCTCCCAAGTAGCTGGGACTATAGGCACCTGCAACCACGCCTAGCTAATTTTTGTATTTTTAGTAGAGATGGGGTTTCACCATATTGGCCAGGTTGATCTTGAACTCTTGACCTCATGATCTGCCCGCCTCGGCCTCCCAAGGTGTTGAGATTACCGGTGTGAGCCACCACGCCTGGTCTATTTTTCATTTGTTTAGAGACAGGGTCTTGCTCTGTCTCCCAGGCTGGAATGCAATGGTACAATCATGGCTCACTGTAGCCTCGATTTCCAGGCTCAGGTGATCCTCCCACCTCAGCCTCCTGAGTAGCTGGGACCACAGGTGTGCACCATCATGCCTGGCTAATTTTTCATATACATTTTTGTGTAAAGACAAGGTCTCACTTTGTTGTCAAGACTGGTCTCTAACTCCTGGGCACAAGTGATCTCCTGCCTTGGCCTCCCAAAATGCTAGGACTGTGGGTGTGAGCCACCACGCCTGGCAAGGTGAATTTTTTTTTTTTTTTTGAGATAGAGGCTTGCTCTATCACCCGGGCTGGAGTGTAGTGGCACCATCTCGGCTCACTGCAAGCTTCGCCTCCCGGGTTCACACCATTCTCCTGCCTCAGCCTCCTGAGTAGCTGAGACTACAGGCGCCCGCCACCATGCCTGGCTAATTGTTTGTATTTTTAGTAGAGATGGGGTTTCACCGTGTTAGCCAGGATGGTCTCGATCTCCTGACCTTGTGATTTACCCACCTTGGCCTCCCAAAGTGCTGGGATTACAGGCTTGAGCCACCGCAGCCTGGCCTCCCTCCCTCCCTCCCTCCTTTCCTTCCTTCCTTCCTTCCTTCCTTCCTTCCTTCCTTCCTTCCTTCCTTCCTTCCTTCCTTCCTTCCTTCCTTCCTTCCTTCCTCCTTCCTTCCTTCCTTCCTTGCTTCCTTGCTTCCTTCCTTGCTTCCTTTCGAGTGTCTCACTGTTTTGCCCAGGCTGGAGTGCAGTGGCACAACCTTGGCTCACTGCAACTTCTACCTCCTGGGTTCCAGCAATTTTTGTGCCTCAGCCTCACAAGTATCTGGGATTACAGGTGTGCACCACCACATCTGGCTATTTTTTTTTTTTTTTTTGGTATTTTTAGTAGAGACACGGTTTCACCATATTGGCCAGGTTGATCTCAAACTCATGACCTCAAGTGATCCCCCTGCCTCGGCCTCCCAAAGTGCTGGGATTACAGGCGTGAGCCACCATGCCTGGCCTATTCTCTTATTTTCAATCTTTCTGTATATGTATTATAAATGTAAATTGCAGAAACAGAATATATTTGTCTTATGATGGACTTTTCTAGTTGATTTGTAATCACTAACATATTTGGGTTTAAATCTACCATCTTACTAGGAACATGGTGAACCATGTTAGCCAGGATGGTCTCGATCTCCTGACCTCGTGATCCGCCCGTCTCGGCCTCCCAAAGTGCTGGGATTACAGGCTTGAGCCACCGCGCCCGGCCCTTATCATTGTTTAAATCTGCATTTTCCTAACATGGAACTCCTCATGTGCTGATTTGCATCCATGTATCCTCTTTGGTGAAATGTCTGTTCAAGTCCTTTGCCCATTTTTAGATTATTGTATTTACTGCAGATTGATTTATTTTTTATTTTTTATTTTTAGAGACAAGGTCTTGCTCTGTCTCCCACGGTGGAATGCAGTGGCATCAACATAGCTCACTGCAGCCTCGAACTCCTGGCCTCAAGTGATCCTCCTGACTCGGCCTTCCAAAGCACTGAGATTACAGGCATGAGCCACTGTGACTGGCCTTACTGCCAATGTTAAGAGTTAAAAAAATATGTAGGCGGGGCATGGTGGCTCACGCCTATAATCCCAGCACTTTGGGAGGCTGAGGCGGGCAGATGACGAGGTGAGGAGTTTGAGACCAGCTTGGCCAACATGGTGAAACCCCATCTCTACTAAAGATAGAAAAAATTAGCCAGGCCTGGTGGCGCACACCTGTAATCCCAGCTACTCGTGAGGCTGAGGCAGGAGAATTGCTTGAACCTGGGAGGCAGAGGTTGCTGTGAGCCAAGATCGCGCCACTGCACTCCAGCCTGGGTAACAGGGTGAGACTCTGTCTCAAAAAAAAAAAAAAAAAAAAAAAAAAAAAAAAAAATATTCTAAGGTAAAACAATAACAGGTGCTGGTGAAGTTGTGGAGAAAAAGGAATGCTTATACACTGTTGGTGGGAGTGTAAATTAGTTCAACCATTGTGGAAGACAGTGTGGTGATTCCTCAAAGACCTAAAAACAGAACTACCATTCTACCCAGAAATCCCGTTACTAGATATATACCCAAAGGAATATAAATTGTTCTATCGTAAAGGCACATGCAGCACTATTCACAATAGCAAAGTCATAGAATCAACCTGAATGCCCATCAATGATGGACTGGATAAAAAATGTGGTACATATACACTGTGGAATACTATGCAGCCATAAAAAAGAAAGAGAATGAGATCATGTCCTTTGCAGGAACATGATTGGAGCTGAAGGCCATTATCCTTAGCAAGCTAATGCAGGAACAGAAACCCAAATTCATGTTCTCACTTATGAAGTGGGCGCTAAATGATGAGAACACGTGGACACATAGAGGGGAACAGCTGACACTGGCCTATCAGAGGGTAGAGAATGGGAGGAGGGAGAGGATCAGGCAAAATAACTAATGAGTGCTAGGCTTAGTACCTGGGTGATCAAGTACTCTGTACAACAAACCTCCACGACACAAGTTAACCTATATAACAAACCTGCACGTGTACCCCCGAACATAAAATAAAAGTTAAATATATAACTATGTATATTAGATATTAATATACCTTACATATTATATATGTGTGTATATATATATATTCTGCAAACAAGTCTTTTTTTGATATATAATTTACAAGTTGATATGCTTTGGCGGTGTCCCCACCCAAATCTCATCTTGAATTGTCGTTCCCATAATCCTCACATGTTGTGGGAGGAACCCAGCGGGAAGTAATTGAATCATGGCGGTGGTTACCCCTATGCTGCTCTTCTCTTGATAGTGAGTGAGTTCTCACGAGATCTGATGGTTTGATAAAGGGCTTTTCCCCCTTTGCTCAGCAATTCTTTCTCCTGCTGCCATGTGAAGAAGGACGCGTTGCTTCCCCTTCCGCCATGATTCTAAGTCTCCTGAGGCGTCCCCAGGCATGTGAAACTGTGAGTCAATTAAACCTTTTTCCTTTATAAATTACCTGGTCTTGGGTATTTCTTTTTCTTTCTTTCTTTTTTTTGAGACAGTTTTGCTCTTGTTGCCCAGGCTGGTGTGCAATGGCGTGATCTCGGCTCACTGCAACCTCCGCCTCCCTGGTTCAAGCGATTCTTCTGCCTCAGCCTCCTGAGTAGCTGGGATTACAGATGCTCGCCACCACACCCAGCTAAAGTTTGTATTTTTAATAGAGACAGGGTCTCGACATGTTGGCCAGGCTGGTCTTGAACTCCTGACCTCGGGTGATCCGCCACCTCTACCTCCCAAAGTGCTGGGGATTCTAGGCATGAGCCACTGTCCCCGGCCTCAGTCTTGGGTATTTCTTCATAGCAGCATGAGAATGGGCTAATACACAAATACTTTCTCCCAGTATAAAATCTGTCTTTTCATTCTCTTAATCGTGACTTTTACATAGAAAAATGGTTTAAATTTTGATGAAATCTAATTTATCAATTTATCTTTTATGGATTGAGCTTTTGTTGTTGTATCTAAGAATATTTTTAGCCTTGGCCCAGGTTGTGAAAATTTTTTCTATTTTTTTTCTTCTAAAGGTTTTGTAGCTTTACACTTGACATTAGACCTGTGATCATTTTGAGTTAATTTTTGCGTAAGGAATGAGGGTCTAGGTTGAGTATCCTTTTTTTTTTCCCCACACCCATGTCCAATTTGGTGAAAAGACTATCTTTCCAATGTCGAATCACTTTTGCAGTTTAGTTAAAAATTAATTACCACTTTCAAAAACCTAGGAATAGAAGGGAACTTCCTTAATCTGATGAAAGAGATCTGCTAAGCCTCACAGCTAACATTCTACTTAATGGTAAAAGGCAGGATGTTCTCCCCCTGGGATCAAAAAAAAGACAAGCATATCTACTGTCACCACTTTTATTCAACATTGTACTGGAGGCTCTAGCCAAGGCAATTCGGCAAGATAAAGAAATAAAAGACATCCAGATCAGAAAGGAAGAAGTAAAACTTTCTGTCTGGGGATGACATAATATTATATATAGAAAATCCTGGCCGGGCACAGTGGCTCACGCCTGTAATCCCAGCACTTTGAGAGGCCGAGGTGGGCGGATCACGAGGTCAGGCGATTGAGACCATCCTGGCTAACACCGTGAAACCCCGTCTCTACAAAAAATATGAAAACATTAGCCGGGCGAGGTGGCAGGTGCCTGTAGTCCCAGTTACTTGGGAGGCTGAGGCAGGAGAATGGTGTGAACCTGGGAGGTGGAGCTTGCAGTGAGCTGAGATCCGGCCACTGCACTCCAGCCCGGGTGACAGAGCGAGACTCCGTCTCAAAACAAAAACAAAAACAAAAACAAGAAAATCCTCAGAAATGAACTAAAAATATTAGCACTAATAAAGACATTCAGCAAGGTTGCAGAATCTTGTGATTGATGTGCAAAAAATCCACTGTATTTCTTTTTTCTTCTTTTTTTCCCCCAGACATGTGGAACCGTAAGTCCAATGAAACCTTTTTTTGTTCCCAGTTTGGGGTATGTCTTTATCAGCAGTATGAAAATGAGATAATACATTGCCCCTCCCTAGTTCTTGTTTTCTTACATGTTGTTACATTTCTTCCCTGCTATATAAACCCCTGGTTTTAGTCAGTCAGGAGATGGATTTGAGACTGAGCTACCATCTCCCCCGCTTAGCACCTGATTAAAGCCTTCTTCCTTGGCCATACTTGGCATCTCAGTGATTGACTTTCTTCGCAGCAAGCAGCAGGACCTGGAACGAAACCCTGGTGTTTCAGTAACATTGCCAGCAACTCTCAGCTTGCAGCTGCTTCCCTCCAACCTCTGTCTCCGTCCTGCCACAGCCTTCTTTCCTCCGTGTGTGTCTGTCTTCAAAACCCTCTCTCCTTATGAGGACACAGACATTGGATGTAGGCCCACTCTAATCCAATGTGGTCTCAACTTAACTAGATTATACCTACAAAGATCCTATTTCCAAATAAGGTCACGTTTGCAGGTACCAGGGGTAGGACTGAAACATATCTTTTTGGGAGCCGTGATTTAGCCCACAACAGATCCCTTCCTTAAAACAGACATAAAATTTAACTCAAAATGCATCATAGACCTAAATGTAAAACCTAAAACTATTAAACTTCTAGAAGAAAGCAGAGGAGAAAATCTTTGTGACCCTAGATTATGCAAAAACTTCTTAGGACACAGAAAAGCACAAACAACAAAATAAAAGATAGATAAATTGGGTTTAATTAAAATTAGAAGTTTCTGGCCGGGCGCAGTGGCTCACGCCTGTAATCCCAGCACTTTGGGAGGCTGAGGTGGGCAGATCATGAGGTCAGGAGTTCAAGACCAGACTGGTCAACATGGTGAAACCCTGTCTCTACTAAGAATAGAAAAATTAGCCGAGTGTGGTGGCATGCACCCACACTCCCAGCTATTCGGGAGACTGAGGCAGGAGAATTGCTTGAATCTGGGAGGTGGAGGTTGCAGTGAGCTGAGATCACACCACTGCAGTCCAGCCTGGGCGACAAAGCAAGACTCTGTCTTAAAAAAACAAAAGAAAAAAAAAAAGAAAAATTTCTGTGCTTTGAGACTCCATAAAAAACGTTGGCTGGGTAAGGATCACGCCTGTAATACCAGCACTGGTCAAGGTGGGAGGATCACTTCAGCCCACGAGTTCAAGACCAGCCTGGGAAATGAGAGTTGCAAGACCCTGTCTCTACAAAACTTTAAAAAATTAGCCAGCCGTGGTGGTACGCACCTGTAGTTCCAGCTACTCAGGAGGTTGATGGAGGAGGGTCACTTAAGCCTGGGAGATCAAGGCCCTGGTGAGCTGTCATCGTGCCACTGCACTCCAGCCTGGGTTGCAGAGAGAGACCCTGTCTCAAAAAAAAACATTGAGGCCAGGCGTGGTGGCTCACACCTGTAATCCCAGCACTTTGGGGGGCTTAGGCATGTGGATCGTCTGAGGTCAGGAGTTTGAGACCAGCCTGGCCAACATGGTAAAACTCCGTCTCTACTAAAAATACAAAAATTAGCTGGGTGTGCTGGCACACGACTGTAATTCCAGCTACTCAGGAGGCTGAGGCAGGAGAATCGCTTGAATACAGGAGGTGGAGGTTCAGTGAGCCAAGATCTCACCACTGCACTCCAGCCTGGGTGATGGAGCAAGACTCTGTCTCAAAAGAAAAAAAGAAAAAAAAGGCCAGGCACAGTGGCCCATGCCTGTAATCCCAGCACTTTGGGAGGCTGAGGCGGGCAGATTGCTTGAGCTCAGGCATTCGAGACCAGCCTGGGCAACATGGTGAAACCCCGTCTCTACTAAAAATACAAAAAATTAGCTGGGTGTGGTGGTGTGCACCTGTAATCCCAGCTACTTGGGAGGCTGAGGCACGAGAATTGCCTGAACCTCGGAGGCAGAGGTTGTAGTGAGCTGAGATTATGCCACAGCACTCCAGCCTGGGTGACAGAGCAAGACTCTGTCTCAAAAAAAAAAAAGAAAAAAAAAAAAAGAAAAAAAAAGGGCAGGCACAGTGGCTCATGCCTGTAATCCTAGCACTTTGGGAGGCTGAGGTGGGCAGATTGCTTGAGTTCAGGTGTTTGAGACCAGCCTGGGCAACATGGTGAAACCACATCTCTACTAAAAATACAAAAAATTAACTGGGTGTGGTGGTGTGCGCCTGTATTACCAGCTACTTGGGAGACTGAGGCATGAGAATTGCTTGAACCTTGGAGGCAGACGTTGTAGTGAGCTGAGATCGTGCCACAGCACTCCAGCCTGGGTGACACAGCATGACTCTGTCTCAAAAAAAAAAAAAAAAAAAAAAAAAAAGTTGAAACGACAATTCAGAAAATGGGAGAAAGTATTTGCAAATTACATATCTGATAAGAGAATTGTATCCAGAATATGTAAGGAACTCTTAGAGTGGAACAGTAAAAGGATAAATAACCCAATAGAAAAACGTGCAAAGGAGTTGAACAGACATTTCTCCAAAGGAGATATGTAAATGGCCAATAAACACATGATCCAATGCCTAGTGTCATTAGCCATCAGGGAAATGCAAATCAGAGCCACAGTGAGGTAACATTTCACAACATTTCCACTGCAATGGCTATGATTAAAAATGTTGATAATAACAAGTGTTGGCAAGGGTGTGAATAAATTGGAATCCTCACATATTGCTGTTGAAAATGCAAAATGATCTGAAAAACAGTTGGCACCTCCCCAAAATGTTAAACGTGGAGTTACCGTATGACCTGACCATTACACTCCTCGATGGATACCTAAGAGCAATAAACACAGGTCCATAGAAAATTTTGTACTCAAGTGTTCATAGCCATATCCATAATAGCCAAAAGATGAAAACAAAGCCAAAAGATGTCCATCAACTGATAAGGAGATAATAAAAGAATGGAATATTATTTGGCAATAAAAAGGAAGGAAGTAGTGATGCATGCTACGACATGAATGCGCCTGAAACACATTTTGCTTAGCAAAATAAGCCAGTCACAAGTGACTTTTGCTTTTCGAGACAGAGTCTCACTCTGTTGCCCACCTTGGCTTCCCAAAATGCTGGTATTAGAGGCATGAGCCACAGCACCTGGCGTGGTTTTTTTTTTTTTTTTTGGACGGAGTCTCACTCTGTTGCCCAGGCTGGAGTGCAGGGATGTGATCTTGGCTCACTGCAAGCTCCACCTCCTGGGTTCATGCCATTCTCCTGCCTCAGCCTCCCGAGTAGGTGGGACTACAGGCACTGGCCACCGTGCCCAGCAAATTTTTTATATTTTTATTAGAGACAGGGTTTCACCATATTAGCCTGGATGGTCTATGACCTCCTGACCTCGTGATCCGCCTGCCTCGGCCTCCCGAAGTGCTGGGATTACAGGCGTGAGCTACCGTGCCTGGCCTTTTTTTTTAAAAGTAAAAATAACAGATATGGAATCTTTCTACGTTGCCTAGGCTGGTCCTGAACTCCCGGACTCCCAGATTGTTGAGATTACAGGGGTGAGCCACCGTGCCTGGCCTGTTGCTTTTGGTGTTGCTTTTTTGTCGATCCCCTTTATGAGATTAGGCATGTTCACTTTCTAGTTTGCTGAGAGTGTTCATCAGGGATGAGTGTTGAATTCCATCAAATACTTTCTTTGAACTGATTGAGATGATCACATGGTTTTCTTCTTGAGACTAATATGGTGGATCACATCGATTTCTCACATGTTGAACCAGCCTTGCCTATCTGGGATAGCCTTCATTTGGTTGTGGTATTTGTGTGTGTGTTTTTAAATGCTGCTTGATTCTATTTGCTGATAATTAGTTGAGGTTTTTGTGTCATCTTGGTGTTGGTGGCTGTTGATTGTCTTTTCTCTTGCAGATTGGATTTCCTGGTTCTTCACATGCAGAGTAATTTTAGATTGTCTCCTGCACATTTAGACATTATGTTATGAGACTGCTCTTATTTAAATCCCATTGAGAATGTTGGTATTTTGTTTTATCATGCAATCAACCTAGTTGGTTTCAGGCCACAAGTTCAAATAGGTTCCTATGGGTCCTGCCTTCCATGTTGGCTTTGTTTTCAAAGCCTTTGCAGTGGGACTCAGATCTGTCGTTCGTGTGCATGGCCCAGTGGCCAGCGTGGGACATGGACAGTGGACTGTCCTTTTGTTCAGTTCTCAGTCTTTGGGATGTGAATGAGAGTCAGACTCGTACATCATGCACGGCTTCCACAACTTCTTGGGGTTTTTTTTTTTTTTTTTTTTTTTTCTGAGATGGAGTCTCACTCTGTTTCCCAGGCTGGAGTGCAGTGGCAAGATCTCAGTTCGCTGTAATCTCCCTCTCCTGGACTCAAGCAATTCTCCTGCTTCAGCCTCCCGAGTAGCTGGGATTACAGGCGTGTGCCACCACGCCCGGCTAATTTTTATATTTTCAGTAGAGATGGGGGCTTCACCATGTTGGCCAGGCTGGTCTTGAACTCCTGACCTCAGGTAATCCACCCGCCTCAGCCTCTCAAAGTGCTGGAATTACAGGTGTGAGCCACCACGCCCGGCCCATGGGATTGCTTTCTACTGCTTCTCCCTGCCCAGCATCTCTCCTGCCCACCACGGGACCACATCTCCTGGGGCTGGAAAGGAAGGCTCTTCTGCCTCAGTGTTTTAGGTGCTTGTAAACCCCATGCCTTGGTCATGGCTTTGGTGGGTTACTTAGGGGCTGGGGCATCAGAGAACGGAGAAGAGTAAAACAACCACTACCAAAAACACCCGTCCTCCCAAACCCTAAAACCCCCCGGACATTCTCCCGCACCCTGGGAGCATTAGGTGACCTTTTTCTTTCCTACCCCTTGTGCCAGGACTAGAGAACTTCTGGAGCTCTCTGTCCACTTCTGGCTTTCAGGCCATGTTGAGTCCAGGCCTGGGGATACAGGAAGAGAATCTGGAAGTTCACTACCAGTTGGGTGGTGCCTCAAATTTTGGCCTTTCCCCCAAATCTGGCGTCCCTTTACCTCTCTGACCCTCAGTCTCCTCCTATGTCAGAGGGAAGTGAGAGCAGTTCTGGGAAGGAGAGCAGGCAGGCAGAAAGGGCCCTCAGGTTCTCCTCTGGCTCACACGGGATGGACAGGATGTGGGTGGAGGGGCTCAGTGAGTGTCACCTCAGTGACAAAATGAGGCCGAAGTCCCCAAACCCTAGCTTGCCTCCTGGACTGGCCGGAGAAGAAGGTGGGGGCCGCTCATCATTCCTTTCCTCTGCCCTGAGAAGAAACCTGGGAAGGCTGAATTTCCGCGTGAGGGCCCCGCTGGCCAGGCCAGCCCTGCGCCTAAGTCCCTGCCAGCTCCCGGGCCGGTGGGCACCTGTCCGGCTGAGTGGGGTCGCTCTAGGGGGCGGCAGCGGAGTTTCAGGGCCCGGGGGGCACTGGGCGGAACCCGGCAATTCTGGGCGGTGGGAGAGGAGGGTGGAGACCGGACTCCGGGCCTGGGGGTGCACGAGGGCGCCCCGCTCCCCGGAGCCACCAGTCCTGCGCGCCGCCGCCCAGTGCTGTCGCCGTGACAACCGGCGCCGCGGAGGGGGCGGGGCGCCGGGACCCCTGCGCTCCCAGGCCCCCAGGTCGCGCGGGGCTCGCGGGCCGAGGGGCGCGGGGCGGGGCCTCTGGGTCGGGGGCGGTGCCGCGCGGGCGGGGGAGGGGCGCGGCGGGAGGAGCCGGCGAGGCCCCGGCGGTGGTGGCAGAGGCTGGGCGGGCGGGCCCGGGAGCGGCGCAGCATCTGCGGGCGGCGGGGTAGGCGCGGGCGCGGGCGGGACTGGCTGGGCGCGCGGCTGCTTCCGCGGAGGGGGCAGCGGGCCTGGGCGACCCTGCACCTCCCGGCCGTGGGGACTGTGGGGTGGGGCGGGGGCCAATGCGGCAGGGGCGAGGCCTGGGGCCGGCGGGGTGAAGGGGACCCGGCCCTGCGTGGGGAAGCCTCGGGGGGACAAGCAGAGACGCAGCCTGCTGGGAGCGGCCCAAGCTCTGCACCGGCCCGCGGCAGGAGCGCAGCAGCCCCCTCCCGCCCTTCCTCCCGGGGGCTCCGAGGGCTGGTTTTGGGCGGGGATCCTTGCGGGGCGCGGGCAGTGAAGAGCCTGGAGGCCCCAGAGTCTGTGCCAGGTCTGAGCCGCGGGGCGTGGGGCGAGGAGGGGCCTCGGCCGGGGCCCAGGAGACCCAGGACAGGTGGGCCTGGGGCCAGGTCCCTAGGGAGGGGTGGCCGGGCCGGGCCGGGCTCTGGCTTCCCGGGGTAGGGGCTGTGCTGGGGGCTGGAGTCCGTCCCTTCGCCAGCGCAGAGCCCCGCGGCCCTCGGCCCGCTTCTGCCAAGTGGCTGAGGATCGGGCGACAGCGTAGTGGGGCGGAGGGGCTGGAGGCACGGCCGGAAAGGGTGAGCGGCGCCGCGGCTCCTCGGCTATTGGGCCCCGCCAGGCGCGGAGAGGGAGGAAATTCTCAGGCTGCGGCTGCAGCTAGGGGAGGCCCAGGTGGGCCCGGAGTGCTCCCAGAGAGGGCTTTCTGGGTCAGACGTGTCGATCCAGTGGAAGTAAAAACCGGGTGAGTGTCCCGGTGGGACCCGGAGTGCGGGAACCTTGGAGGCAGGGGCATGTGCTGAGGACCCCCAAGGCACCCTCTGCGCGACCTGTCAGTGCTCCGAGGGGTGGGGGTGTCCTGTGTGTGGCTGTGGGGATCCTGGGAGGCGGGTGCTGTGTGGCGGCAGGGGTGGGAGTGCAGAGTTCAATGCTTTCCCGGATCAGTGGGGGCTGCAGTGTCACCAGGGCAGTCCGAGCGCCCGACTGTCACGGGAACATTACATTTTATGCCTTTGTCTAGACAGGGCAGTAAACGGAGCCCCAGGCCTGGGGCTGTGGAGGGGGTGAGGGACTGGCTGGGAGTGAGCCTGCCAGTGACTTTGGGGTGGGTGCGGGCGTGCGGGCCTCCGTCGTCCCCCAGGTGTGCGCAGGCCCAGGTGTGGGGACTCTGACAGCACGGCAATGACGACCAGTGCCAGGTGTGTGACAGAGGTGCAGGGGCCTGTCGACGGGCCTTGGTGGACGGGCTTCTCGAGATTCGAGGGCAGCCACAGGCAGCGCCCTGGCGCACAGGAGCAGAGTAGGGTGGCTATGCCGGGGCAGATGGTGGGGGACAACACCTCGCCAAGGCAATGCGGAGCCATGGGGAGCAGGACAGGCAGTGGCCACGCGCCCAGGATGGTGGACAGGAGGGGAGACCGAGCCTGCCAGTGCAGGGAGGAGGGGCGTGGGGGCTGCCAGGCAGGGGCGGGGAGGCTCGGAGAGGCTTGTGGGACGGATGCATCGGGACCTGGGTGACTCTCGGTCTGGGATCAGAAAGCCTGGGACGGCCGGGGCCTCCTTGGGCACTCCAAGAGCCAAGGGGCAGGCCCGCCTCCCTGCCCAGTGCGGCGTCAGGCAGAGGGTACGCCCGGAACTCCGCGGAAACGGCCTGGGGCTAGCAGCGCGGGCGTGGGGTCCGGGCCGCCGGAGCCAGGAGGGACGGCGGCGCGGGCCCAGCAGTGACAAACCCCCCCGGGCTCCGGGAACGCGCGCGGCGGGCAGAAAACGCGTCCGTTCCGTTTCCTTCCTGGCGGCGGGAACGAGGCCCGGGTGCTCTGGCGAGGCAGCAGCGCCCCCTGGAGGCCTCGCTGCGGTTCGCGGCCGCGGGTTCGCGCATGGGCGCAGGCGTATGCGATGCCTCGGGGCCCGGCGCGCTGGGAAGCACGCGGGGCTGGGGGGTGTTGGCGGAGACCGCCCCAGCCCGCACTCTGATCTTGTCTCCTCCGGTCTCCCCAGGTTCCGAGCTCGCCAGGCCGCGTCGCGCCATGCCCGCCGGCTGAGCGCTGCAGGGCCTTGTCCCGCCAGGCGTGGGGGCCGCGCGCGCCCAGGCCGGGGTCCGGCGGCCGACCATGGTGCTGCCGCCCCCGGACCGGCGCCACGTGTGCCTGACCACGCTGGTGATCATGGGCAGCATGGCGGTCATGGACGCGTACCTGGTGGAGCAGAACCAGGGCCCGCGCAAGATCGGCGTGTGCATCATCGTGCTGGTGGGCGACGTGTGCTTCCTGCTGGTGCTGCGCTACGTGGCCGTGTGGGTGGGCGCCGAGGTGCGCACGGCCAAGCGCGGCTACGCCATGATCCTGTGGTTCCTCTACATCTTCGTGCTAGAGATAAAGCTCTACTTCATCTTCCAGAACTACAAGGCGGCGCGGCGCGGCGCGGCTGACCCTGTGGCGCGCAAGGCGCTGACGCTGCTGCTGTCCGTGTGTGTGCCCGGCCTGTTCCTGCTGCTTGTGGCGCTGGACCGCATGGAGTACGTGCGCACCTTCCGCAAGCGCGAGGACCTGCGCGGCCGCCTGTTTTGGGTGGCGCTGGACCTGCTGGACCTGCTGGACATGCAGGCCAGCCTGTGGGAGCCGCCGCGCTCCGGGCTGCCGCTGTGGGCTGAGGGCCTCACCTTCTTCTACTGCTACATGCTGCTGCTGGTGCTGCCGTGCGTGGCGCTCAGCGAGGTCAGCATGCAGGGCGAGCACATCGCGCCGCAGAAGATGATGCTCTACCCGGTGCTCAGCCTCGCCACCGTCAACGTGGTGGCCGTGCTGGCGCGCGCTGCCAACATGGCGCTGTTCCGAGACAGCCGCGTCTCGGCCATCTTCGTCGGCAAAAACGTGGTGGCGCTCGCCACCAAGGCCTGCACCTTCCTGGAGTACCGCCGCCAGGTGCGCGACTTCCCGCCGCCTGCGCTAGCGCTGGAGCTGCAGCCGCCACCCCCGCAGCGCAACTCGGTGCCGCCGCCGCCGCCGCTGCACGGCCCACCCGGGCGACCCCACGGTTCCTCGCCCACGCGTGACCCCCTGGACACGTGACAGGGCCCGCGCGGCCCCCGGGACGCCCCTCGGGGGCAGAGATACCGGGCTGGCTGGGGCGCGGTTTGCATGGGATGGGGTGGGGGCGGGCTCCCCTAGGGGCAGGTGCCTCGAGTGCCGGTGCCTGGGGTCCCGCGGCCGCTTCTTCATCTCAGGAATCCCTCGGACCGCGGATCCTCAGCCCCAGCTCCACCAGCCCGCCCCAGGCGTGGGTCCGTTTGGGAGGCCTGGGCCGGAGCAGAGCAGAGGCGGTCCAGCCCCTGCCTGCTGGACCGCCCGGGTTGGAAGGGAGGGCAGTGTGGGCGGAGATCTGCTCCCTCGGTGGGGGCCTCTGGCTCAGATTTTGGGGCCAAGGAGGCCTCTGTCATTTTAAAGACTCGTGTTTACAGTTTTGTATCCAAGGCCGCACTGCTTTGCCTGTTCCTGTGTCCCTGTCTTTACCAGCCAGGCTGGGAGGCCGGGAGCCAGGAGGGGTGTGTGGAGCGCGGGGGAGATGGTGGTGTCCAAGTGCCAGATGCTGGTGGGTCTGGGCAGCTCCACTTCCCCGGGGGATCTCAGGAGCTCCTGGGGGCCACTGCTGCTCTGTCCCAGGGACAGCTCCTCCACTCCAGCTTTGTTGTTGCCACTTCTCTTCCTGGGATACTTTGACCCCCATCTTCCACCAGCCCCGTAGGTGTCCTGGCCCCTGCTCCCCTCAACCTCAGGCATGACAGTGTGTCACCCACATACCTGGTTCCCTCCTCCCCTCCTGTGGAACACACCTTCCCCGTGGGCTCCTCCAGCCTAGGACAGCCACAGCCAGATGGAATCAGGTGTTCCCAAGTTGATGTGGCAGCCCCAGGTCACAGCCCCAAAAGCAGCACGGAGCCTTGCCCCAACTTACCATCCTGGCCTTGCCCCAGCACAGAAGCTGGCAGCCCCAGCCCAGGCAGCACCCGCCCTGAAGCCCATCTGCAATGTGTCTCTCACCTGCCTTCCACCTGGGCCCCTGCACCTGCGATGTGGCCCTCGGTATCCATCTGGCCCGGGAAGGTCCATAGCATCTGGGGAGGGGCCCTTTATGAGGCCCCTAAAAGGACTGTTTGAAGATGCCTGTTCCATGAGTGGGTGATGGTCACACACATCTCACATGTCACAGTTCACTGCTTGGACCTCCACTTCCCGCATTTCCACGGCCCAAAGGCAGCAAGGTTTCGCCATCTGGGGCTAAAACCATTGATGGGAGTGGAGCAGGCTGCATAAGCGGGGTCCTCCCCAAGCGGGGTCCTCCCCAAGTGCCCTTCCGGACAACTGCAGCAGTGAAGGGCGTGGCTGGTGGCCGCCTCAGCCGCACCCCAACCCCACACAGTCCTCATCCCCCAGCTCCAGGCCACCTGGGGTCTGGCCTTGGAAAGTCACCTGCCTTCTAGGCAACTGGCCTTGGGACCACTGTTGTCAGGGTCATGGTCACGGGGATTACCTCCCTGCTCAGGTCAGACTGGCCGGCACTCCACCCACCTCTAAACCCCAGCCTTGACCCCACCTCCGACCATATCCCCAGCATCCCCTCCCAGCGCCATTGCTTGGGCACGGGGAACTGGCCTGGGTAGGAGGTCTGAGTCATCTTGCTCTAGGCTGTGCCGGGACCACTAACGATCGTACTGGGAAGTGGAAGGTCTGTGGGGTCAGGGGGGCTGGGGGGCCAGGGAGGGGTGGTGATGAGCAGCCGTGGAAAGGCCCCAGGCCTGGCATGGAGAGAGAAGAGGGGCCGCGGGACTTGTGGTGGGCCAGAGGAAGGACCTGGGCCTTCTCGTGAGGGTTGGTCTGGAGTGGGTCGCAGTGGGTGAGGGGCGAGCTTCATCCTGGAGCTGGAGCCTGTTTCCACCCTGGGCTGAAGCCAGTGCCAGCCCCATCCTGCCTTAAGGGTCTCCTGGGTGAACACGAGCCCACAACCCTCTTGGCTCTGGCATCCGCAGCAAATCCCATGGGAACAGACGGGCAGCGTGGCTATAGGTGAATGGGGCTGAGGGGCTCTGGGCTCCTGACATCCTGTTCTAACCCTTCCTGAAAGCCCGTGGTCTCTTCCCTGCTGGCTGCAGTCAGGGAGGCGGTGGGCCCAGCTTGGCCTGTGAAAGCCCACATCCCCTAGTCAGAGGTGGTTTGGCCGCTGCTGGTTTAGCTACTCCCCTAGTTGAGCTACTCTCAGGGCAGTGAGGGCTCTGGGGCTCCAGGACACCCCAGGCAACCCTGTCCTGCCCACACCTCACTCCTCCCGGCCTTTTCAGGAGTGGCCCCTGCTCTCCATGCTCCTTGAAACAGGCCAGTGCCCTCTACCTCTGCCACCACATCCCTGGCAGTGGAGGTCCAAGTCCCAGCTGTCTCCCCCTCACCAATGGGGCCAGGGACCCTGGCTCTACCCGCTCCAACTTGGTTCAATGGCCCATCGCCCCTGCAACTGACTCTGAGGGCATTGGAGCAGACACCAAGCCCCACCCTGCCCAGTGGCACCCGGTTTCCACGACGAGGCTCAGCTGTGGCTCCGACTGCAGCAGGGCTGGGAAGCAGGGGGCCTTTGTCAGGCTCCTGGCCTGAGGTTTTTGGCCTCTGGGATCTCCCCTGGAAACAGGATGGGGACCTGGTCGCACTCCAGCCTGCCCTTCCCGAGTTTTCTGAGGTGTCCTGCGATGGCCAGATTCAATGGAGACGCCAGCCGGCTCCCTTGTCCCCTCACTGATTCCTGGTCAGTACCTGAGTCCTGATGCGTGTCCACTACCCACTGGCCCCGTGCTGGGCCCCAGTGCCCAACCCACACAGAGACGCCAGGGGATAGCCACACTTTGGGGAGTTAGGGCCTGGGAGGAGCAGGGAGGCCTCCTCAGGTGGGCTTGGGAGCTGGCCCCGGGGAGTCCCGCAGGTGCAGCAGCCTGGAGGCAGACAGCTGGGTGTGTCAGCGCCTGAGAGGACCGTGGTGGGCAGCTCACCAGCAAAGGGAGCCGAAAGGGCCCCAGGGAGAAGTGGGCAGCTCAGAGGGAAGAGGCGGGGCTGGGATGCTGAGCAGAGTGTGGACGGAGATGCAGCTGGGTGCACCCGTGTGGTTCGGCTGGGAAGGGAGGTGTGCATGTGGGGGACAGAAATTGGGCAGTGGAGGTCCTGTCCCAAGAGAGAGGCTGTCTGCA
This sequence comes from Rhinopithecus roxellana, assembly GCF_007565055.1. Lineage (NCBI taxonomy): Eukaryota > Metazoa > Chordata > Mammalia > Primates > Cercopithecidae > Rhinopithecus > Rhinopithecus roxellana. The sequence continues at coordinate 164,238,190 of NC_044553.1, forward strand.
GGCGATCTGCTCCCTCTCGTGGCCTAGTCCGCCTCTACACCAGCAGATACCTCCCTGCCCTGCAACCCCTGCCTCCCAGTACGGCCAGATGCTGTCCCTCGTTCTCCCTGCAGCCCTCTGAGGGCAAGAGAGTCGATCAAGGGGCAGAGAAGACAAACACTGTCTCTGGATACACAGTGGCTTATGTCGCCGCCCCGGAGTGGGGTGTGCTGTTCTCCTAGCATGAGTGGGTGTGGCAAGAGACACCCCACTTCCAGATGACAGGGCTCTGCCTTGTCTGAGATGCTCGCCAAAACCCCCGTGTGTGTCCCTCGCCCTGACACATTTGAGGCCCGGAGGCCTGGCCTGGCCACGCAGTATGCATGCCCCACCATAGCTCCACCGCCACCAGGAATTCGGGTGCTGCTGAAGCTGCACCGAGAAAGCTCCAGCCCAGTCGGCTCCTCTAGATGAGTGAGAGCGAGCTCTTTTCTAATTGTGAGGTACATGACAGATTGTAGCTGTGAAGACATTGTCGGGTCACTCTGTGGAAGTCTGAGGTGACCCCTTCCAGGGTCACCTGGCCATGGAGGACCCAGGCTCAGCCCATCTTTCTTCACCATCTGGGTGGGTTGGTGATGGAGCCACAACAGCAGCGAGCATCACATTGTCTCAAAATATCATCCGTGTGAGGGAAGGAGGGACGGCGCCTCCTTGGGTGCCTCCCTCTCCTTAGGAGGAAAATGCTTCTCAGAAGTGTCCGATCAGGTCCTGTGGTCCAGAGCTTGTTCCAGGACAATCTGTACACTTCCACTGGCAGGGGACATGGGTGTCATGACTGGCCACCTGCCCACAGGTGAGCCTGTGGTATCATGGATGCCCCAGAAGACACGAGACTCCTGGGTCTGAGACAAAGGGCTTTGTTTCTCAGCACGAGCTTCAGCTGTGGCTCCTCTTGCCCACAATCCTGTAGGGGCGATGGGAGTGCCTGGTGATCCAGCACACACAGCTGGCAGGAGCCCACCCTCCCTCTGCCATTGCCCGGGAGGCCCCAGCGTGACATCAAAAATACTCTGCAACTTGGCCCAGGCTCACATTCTGCAGAAGCCGTGAGCTTGCAAATTGCCTTTGATCATATAAGAGCCATCATGGTGATCAAGTTCTTTCTACATAACTCCAGCACATATTTAACCCCTCACATGGAGCAACATCCAGCTTAACCTGCACGGCAGCAACCCAGCCTCCAGCTCTGCTTCACCCAGCACATGTCAACAATTCTCTTCCCAGGAGATTCCAGCAGCACAGTCTGGGAGCTCCTGAGTCCTTGGGAAGTTCTGCAGCCCGGCTTACCCAGGGCCGCCCTGGCCAAAGCCCCAGCCACTCTCCTTTACTGCAGAGAGTGGGACCATGTCCCCCTTCATTTCCCTAGAACGGTAGGGCTGGGAGCTGGGTCAGACCCGCCTCCACCTGCTTGTGGGAAGAGATGTCGGAGTCTAATCACAGACGCAACAAGATCAGTCATCCAAAAAGATAAAATATGCTTGAACTTCTGACCCTTCATCTTCCTTTCAGAGCACACTCACATTTTCTATAGGAAAACAGCCTCATAATAATAAAAACCCAATTGAGCGAAATTGAACTCACTTATCTTAAGCAATAAAAAAGCAAACATTATTGGATTCATTTTATGCAGTAAAATAATGGAGATGCACTAAGTGGCAACCCCAGAGGGAAAAGCCATCAGAGTCACTGCCAGTGCAGAACGGTGGCGGAGGCGGCAAAGCCACATTCCCACCCTGGCTGAAACATAGGTGGCTTCATTTGTTGTAAAAACAAGGTAACGCCATTTAACCAGAGACAGATGAAGGGAAAAGCCACCCCCCAATCAGAGGATGTCAGGGAGACCCGCTGTCTTTGGGGCTGGGCCTGCAGGCAGGCCCCGGGAGTGTGACTAGGGCTGCACTGGGCGTGAGGACAAAGGGTGCAGAGAGTCAAGAGGTGGGTGAGGAGAGGGTAGAAAAGGCAGTGGGCAGGTTGGGGGAACACCAGAGGGAGGCAGAAGGGGGCAGGAGGAGGAAGGGGCCTGGGTGCCAGAGGGAGGTCAAGACAGAGTGGGAAGGTGAGCAGCAGTGTTGCCAGACACATGGCAGCCCCTGGCCCGTACCCATCCCCACCACCCTGCACTGGCACGAGGCCCCAGATTTCCCTGGGACAGTACCGCCTCTCCTCACTCCGTGGCTGATATGGAGTGGACTCCGTCCTCTCGGGGCTGGGGCAGCTGCCAAGGAAGGGGCGTTAACATCACACTGCCCCCGAGAGAGAAAACCCATGGTGGCCGCTGGGCTTTAAACATTTGCGTCCCCTCCAAAACTTATGTTGAAACATAATCCCCAATGCAACAGGCTGTCCATTTTGTGTGGCTATAATAATACCACAGGCTGGGGAATTAGTTTACAAAGAAAAGACATTTATTTCTTACAGTTCTGGAGGCTGGGAAGTCCAAGATCGAGGTGCCAGCTCTGGCGAGGGTCTTCGTGCTGTGCCAGCTCATGGCAGAAGGTGCAGGGGCAGGAGAGGGTGAGAGATAGAGAAGGCCCAGCTTGCTGTCGTAACCACCCATGGTGCAGATAGTAAACACACTGCGAGATAACGACATTAACCCCTCCGTGAGGGTGGAGCCCACCTGGCCTCATCACCTCTTAACAGCCCCATCTCTTCACCTCTTTTTTTTTTTTTTTTTTTTTTTTTTTTATTGAGACTGAGTCTCGCTCTGTCGCCCAGGCTGGAGTGCAGTGGTGTGATCTCGGCTCACTGCAAGCTCCACCTCCCAGGTTCATGCCATTCTCCTGCCTCAGCCTCCCGAGTAGCTGGGACTACAGGCACCCGCCACCATGCCTGGCGATATATATATACATTTTGTATTTTTAGTAGAGATGGGGTTTCACCGTGTTAGCCAGGATGGTCTTGATCTCATGACTTCGTGATCCGCCCGCCTCAGCCTCCCGAAGTGCTGGGATTACAGGCCCGAGCCACCGCGCCCGGCCTGAGATGGAGTCTTGCTCTGTCGCCAGGCTGGAGTGCAGTGGTGCGATCTTGTTTCACTGCAGTCTCCGCCTCTGGGGTTCAAGCAATTCTACTGCCTCAGCCTCCCAAGTAGCTGGGATTACAGGCGCCTGCCACCACCCGGCTAATTTTTTGTATTTTTAGTAGAGACAGGGTTTTGCCATGTTGACCAGGCTGGTCTCGAGCTCCTGACCTCAAGTGATCTGCCTGTCTTGGCCTCCCAAAGTGCTGGGATTATAGGCGTGAGCCACCGCACCCAGCCCCCCACCTCTTAATATTGCCACAGTGGCAATTAAATTTCCACATGAATGTTGGAGGGGACACTCAAGCCCTACCCCAGGCTAGGATGATGGTGGTGCTTGTCAACATACACATTCATTTCCCTCCCAGGCGAGTTTGGGCAGGTGGTCCAGGCTGCCAGGACACAGGTCCCTCCTACTCCTGGTCCCTGGGTCCTGGGTGTAATTCTTGCTCTCACAGGTCAGGGTGCGCCATCAGGTCTCAGCTGCAGCACAGCCAGGGTGGAGGAGTGACAGGGGATGCTTCTGGGGTCTCTTTGGGATGGGTCTCAGGAGCTGGCACAAGGCACCTGCCTACATGCTGCTGCCCAGAACTTAGACATGCCAGTGCCCTGAGCTGCCAGGGAGCCAGGAAGAGGGACCTGCCTTTGGGTGCCGCATGCCCAGGCGAGGCTGTCATACTGTGAAGAAGGGGAGCCATCCTGTGTTGCTGCACCTTGGTAACTTCACTGGATTTTTCAGTGTTTTCTTCCCAAGCATCACCCGAACCTGCATCCTGCCCAGCAGTGTGAGAGCCCCAGGGGCCACCTCCTCACTCACACCTGCCGCTGGCAAATCCTCTGGACAAAGTGTAATGCTGAAACATTTTACAAAACAGAGTCACCCTTGATGGTCATAATGGCCGAGGAGAAAAACTCAACGATGATGGAAGCCATCAACTGGCGAAATTTGATATGGATGAGCACCGGCCCATGGTTCAGGTCTTCGCAGTAACATTTATGTGGGGGAGAATTTTTTTTTCCTTTGAGATAAACATGTGTTTAATGGTAAAACTTAGCACACCCCAGCACCAGGAATGGTGTGGAGTAGGGACAGGCAGCAGGGACAGGCAGGTGATGCCCACGGAGCCTCACATGAAGAGGACGAGGAAGATGATCATCAAACAGAAGAGTCCCATGGCCTCACACAGAGCAAAGCCCAGAATGGCATCGGAGACGAGCTCTGCTTGAGAGACAGGCTCCTGGCATAGCCAGCGATCAAGCTTCCAAACACTGTTCCAATGCCAGCCCCTAAGCCAGCCACACCCACTGGGGCTGCTCCAACATCAATAAACTGAGGCTGTGTGAATGAATGTCCCTTGAGACAGCTCTGGTCCGGAACTCCCATCGGGCCACCTGGCGTGGGGAGTGGCTGTGGGAAAGCTGTTTAGATGAATTCTCTGGGCTGTTCAAGAAGGAGAAAGACACAGGCCTGATCAGACTCCTGGTACGACAGCGGACCAGAACTGGAGAGATGAGTAATGCCCCGGGGATCTGCATTTTCTCAGTCTGCACTCCCACTGCCGTGCAGCCCCTGCTGGCCCATAGCACTTGCCCAGCTGAAGGTGACCTAAGGTGACCGACTCACTTGTACTCATTGCTTGTGAAATAAGCTGAATGTGGAGCTCATTGGAAACACGTGTGGCAAAGTGCATGCGCCTTGAGGAAACCTTTCTCCCGCCCTCATGAGTATCCGCCCCAGGGAGTGATTTCCCTGAGAGCTGGTCCGTGTGGCGTTCCCTCAGTGAACACTTTCTTTTTTTTGAGATGGAGTCTTGCTCTGTCGCCCAGGCTGGAGTGCAGTGGCCGGATCTCAGCTCACTGCAAGCTCCGCCTCCCGGGTTCAGGCCATTCTCCTGCCTCAGCCTCCCGAGTAGCTGGGACTACAGGCGCCTGCCACCACGCCCGGCTAGTTTTTTGTATTTTTTAGTAAAGACGGGGTTTCACCGTGTTAGCCAGGATAGTCTCGATCTCCTGACCTCATGATCCGCCCGTCTCGGCCTCCCAAAGTGCTGGGATTACAGGCTTGAGCCACCGCGCCCGGCCGTGAACACTTTCAAGGCTGCTGTGGGAAGTTGCACACAAACGGCTGTTGGTCCTGGAGGGGATGGTGAGGCGGGGTGGGCCTGTGCACCGGATGCCAAATCCACAACACCAGGAGGCAGTTCTCACCGCAGGAGCCACACAGCAGGTGCGGGCTGGTCTCCCATCTGAAACCTGCACCCGTGGGGTGCACCTGAGTGACCCCCGCCCCCCGGGGCGTCTCTGGAACGCCTCCTAGGAAGAGAGGGTCCATGCCTGGATGGAGACAGGTATCACACAGGTGCGTGCGGTGGAGTGTGATGCAGGGAGGTTGGTGCAGGGCCACACAGAGAGACCCCACTCAGGCAGGCCTTGGGCTAGGGTAGGCCTCACCACGTGACGTTACGGAGGGACTGGACCGTGGCCACGGCTGGCCTGTAGGTGGGGGGCAAACATATTCCTGGCGGGTAGGGCCTGCCCTCGAAGCTCACCTGCCTGAGATCCCCATCTGGCTGGGGCAGGCGGGAGTCTCCGGACCTTGGCGCCAGCGGAGCCTGCAGTGTCGCCGGATGGCCACAAGGGAGCTCCCGAGCCCGGCGCTCGGTCCCTGTGAGGAGGGAGGCGCCGGGACCCGGCTGTGAGACCGAACCTCCCAGTGGGGCCCCGACCCCGACCCCCACAGGACCCTGCCCGGCCAAAGGCTAAACCTGCCCCAGCCCCAGGCTGGGCTGATGTTCCTGACCAGAACCCGAGCCCGATTCTGCTCACTGAACACTCATCCGCTCCCTTGCCTCTGCCTGCCCCGGCAGCGAGGGCCTGGCCAGTGGGTTGCTGTCACCTCCCGTGTCATCCGTGTGTCACCTCCACGTCACCCCTGCATCAGCTCTGTGTCACCTCCCACATCACCTGCATCATCTCGCATGTCACCTCCATGTCACCTCCCGCATCACCTCCTGTGCCACCTTTGTGTCACCTCCTGGCTGACCGTGGCCCAGCAGCATCTCCCCTGTTGCAGTGCCCGGAGAGGCTGCAGTTCCAGGGGTGGGCTAAGGAAGGTGGTGCCTCGACATGGGCCCTGAGTGACTCCTGGAGCGGATCCCACCTCCCCACCAAAACCCGAGCAGGAGACCACCCTTTGCTGCTGAAGCCACTGAGCTCCTGGGGCCTTTGTTTTTGCAGCAGAGCCTCGTCCCCCTGACTGACACATCTCTCACAGTCCCAGGCCCTGAGCGCAGGTCCACACTGAACCTTGACACTCATCGCAGACTGACCCTGGCTTGCCCTGGGTCACACTCAGGCCAAGACTCCGACAGCCTGGCCCGGTGGAAGCTCCCCAGCTTATCTCACTCACACTGTTGTCCAGGGCCCAGCCTTATGGTGATATCTGCCGCAAGAAGGCTGGGACTCTGTCCCACTTGTGTTCAGGAATGAGGGACCCTGACTTGGTCTCTGCTATCAACACATTACAAACATCACTGGGCATTACAAAAGGTTTCCAAGGGCTGGGTGCTGTGGCTCACCCCTGCAATCCCAGCACTTTGGGAGGCTGAGGCTGGAGGATTGCTTGAGCCCAGGAGTTTGAGACCAGCCTGGGCAACGTAGTGAGACTTTGTCTCTACAAAAAATTTAAAAAATTAGCCAGGCATGGTGGTGTGTGCCTGTGGTCCCAGCTACTCGGGAGGCTGAGGCAGGAGGATCACCTGAGCCCAAGAGGTCAAGGCTGCAGCAAGTAGAGACGGTGCCACTGCACTCCAGCCTGGGCAATAGAGCAAGACCCTGTCTCAAAAAAACCCACAAAAAACCCAAAGAAAGAAAGAAAAAACCCAGATTTCAAAGAATTTAAACTTATTCATCCAACACAAAGCAGTTCTTCACAGGCACACTTTAAACTTCGAAATTCTTTGCTCTCCCCATGCTTGGCTGATTGGGTCTGGGGCAGGCAATGGTGCTCACTGGATCCAGTTTCTGACAAATCTGAATTGTGACAAGCTTCAGAACTGGCCCAGATGATCAATTTTCATGTAAGTTAAGGTATCCTTCTTGTTCCCCAGCTTTTAGGTGATTTATTTTATACTTATTTATTTATTATTATTATTTTTGAGACAGAGTCTTGCTGTCTCGCCAGGCTGGAGTGCAGTGATGGCATCTCAGCTCTCTGCAAGCTCCGCCTCCCGGGTTCAAGCGATTCTCCTTGCCCCAGCCTTCTGAGTACCTGGGAATACAGCTGCATGCCACCACGCCCTGCTAATTTTTTGTATTTTTAGTAGAGACGGGGTTTCACTGTGTTAGCCAGGATGGTCTCGAACTCCTGAGCTCAGGTGATCCACCCGCCTCGGCCTCCTAAAGTGCTGGGATTACAGGCGTGAGCCACCATGCCCGGCACTTTTAGGTGATTTGATAATACTTTTTTCCATTAAAATTTTATGATGATACATAATATAGAATCTATGTAAAATGATGTCCATATATTTATGCACATACAGCCCCCTTTGAGAAACAGAATATGAGGGCCTTTGGTCCTGCCCAGGGCAAAGAAAGTTAATAAAAAATCAACTCTGGGCCGGGGGTGGTGGCTGACACCTGTAATCCCAGCACTTTGGAAGGCCGAGGCAGGTGGATCACTTGAGGTCAGGGGTTCGAGACCAACCTGGCCAACATGGTGAAACTCCAACATGGTGAAACTCCATCTCTACTAAAAATACAAAAATTAGCCGGGTGTGGTGGCCATGTCTATAGTCCCAGCTACTTGGGAGGCTGAGGCAGGAGAATCACTTGAACCTGGGAGGTGGAGGTTGCAGTGAGTCGAGATTGTGCCACTGCACTCCAGCCTGGGAGACAAGAGTGAGACTCTGTCTCAAAAACAAAACAAAAACAAAAACAAAACAAAAATCAACCCCGGGCCAAGTGTGGTGGCTCACGCCTAGAATTCCAGCACTTTGGGAGGCTGTGGAGGGAGGATCCCTTGAGCCAAGTAGTTCCAGACCAGCCTGGGCAGCATGGCAACACCCTGTCACCACAAAAAATTTAAAAAATTAGCAGGGCATAGTGGTGTGCACCTGTAGCCCAGGTCCTTGGGAGGCTGAGGTGGGAGGATCTCTTGAGCCCAGGAGGTGGAGGCCGGAATGAGCTATGATCACACCACTGCGTTCCAGTCTGGATGACAGAGCAAGACACTGTCTCAAAAAAATGAAACAAATCACCCTGGAGAAGCTGCATGCATAGGAAGACATATTGACTCCAGTGGCAAACGCTTAGGGCTGCAGAGCCCCGGGCAGGCTGGATACTGTCTTGGCCCCATGTGGGGTGAGGGCTGCAGACTGGGTGAAGGCCCCGGGGAGGTGGAGGGAACCCTCAGGAACCATCTCCCTGCCTTCTGCTCTCACGACTGACCCTTTCTTGGCGAAACTTGGTGGGGGCACCCGGGCCTCTGCCGCTGGCATCCTTTGGGTGCTTCCTGGTGGTGGCAACGCTGTGGGGAGGAGTTGGGGAACCTGTGGCCAACGCAGCTCCGGGAGCTTTGTCAGGCTGCAGGGCACCTTTGGTTCTCCCTTCCCGACCCTCTCTGCCCTTCTCCTTTCTGCTCTGTTTGTCAGATTTTTTTTTTTTTTTTCTCATTTTGATTCCATTTTGCTTCTGACAACTTTCCCAAGACCGTTGTCCCTCCAGAGGCGGCTGGGTCCACACAGCTTCCCTTTGTGCTGGACCCTGGCCTCGCTGGGTTTTGGGCTGCAAAGCTTGGATGCTGGCAGCCTCAGGTTCCTGCACTGACCCTCGCGGTTTCCGCATCCCACTCATCCCACTCTAACCTCTAGTTCCTTTGGAGATAGACCTTCCATGGAAAATCCCAAGTTGGAGCACACCCGCCGCGTTTCCATTCCCTTGCCCGCCTACTCCGTCCACGTCTCCCGGGCTGGGCTGCAACTGTGGAGACCACCCCCTCCAGCCTTCTCCATCCTGGAGACGGGAAGGTGAAGCCTGGCTAGAGGGCAGCCCGGTGGTGCGGCAAGAAATAGGAAGGCTCACCGGCTGAGCCAGGGTGGCGAGGCCTCTCTGCTCCCTCTTCCTCTCTCCAAAGCTTGCCAGGACCCACCCAGACCGGGCTGTGGCCTTCAGCACTTCCCCAGGCCACACCGGAAGTCAGAGGAACTGAGCCGCTCTGGGGGACAAACCCTCCCAGGCCAAAGTAACAAGACGCCTGGCGAGAACAGCGCCCGAGAGAAAAACAGCGCCCTCCACAGCATGACTTGTGTGCAGCAGGAGGGTCAGAAGCTCTGGGCAAAGAGTTGAGGATAAATGCGGTAACATCCTTGACGTATTAAGGAAAGATACTAGCAGCAGAAAGCGATAACAGGGAGCACAAAGAACTAAGTAGGAATTTCAGGTATCAAAGAATGATTGAGAAAAATGTGGTAACTGAAATACAGTGGGACAGGCGCAGCGGAGGAAAACAATCTGCAAAGTGACAAACGAGGGGAAGGAACCCTGGCAAAGCAGCCGGGGCACAGGAAGAAGGACAGGGACTGTGAGGAGAGAAGTGGGTGGGAGGACAGAGCAGAAGAAAAAGGTGAGAGGGATTTTCAAACGTTAGGGAGGAAAGACGCCACAGAATTCCAAAAGGTGATATGAGGAAAACCGGTACCTAGTCACAATTATATTAAAATTTAAGAATATTAGAAAAAAAGGGAAAATTTAAAAAAATTTGAAAAGAAGGAAAGAGTTTTAATGAGAGAGCAGGTCGTGGATAAAGGGTAAGAATCACACCGACTTCAGACCTTTCAACATGATTCAACAATGCAAAAAGACTACATATTATTTTTAAGGTATCAAAAAAAAACCCCACTTTATACCTACCATTTTTTTTTTTTTTTTTTTTCTGAGACAGGGTCTTGCACTGTCACCCAGGCTGCAGTGCAGTGGCTCAATCACAGTTCACTGCAGTGTTGAACTCCTGTGCTGAAGCAAATCCTCCCACCTCAGCCTCCTGAGTACCTAGGAGCACAGGTACGTGCTACCACACCTGGCTCATCTTTTAATTTTTTGTAGAGATGGGGTTTCCTTGTGTTTCTCAGTCTGGTTTTGAACTCCTAGCTTCAAGCAATCATCCTGCCCCAGCCTCCCAAAATGCTGAGGTTACAGGCATGAGCCACCATGGCCAGCCTACACCTATAATCTTATATCCAGCAAATTTTTAAATTCAAATGTGAGGGTATAATAAAAACATTTTTAGGCAAAAGAGGCCTCAGACTACTTGCTGTACAGAGACCCACATTGAAAACACTGTAGGAAAAAGTTCTCACGAAGGAAGGGAAAATCCCAGGAGCTGTTGCAAGAGATACAGGAAGTAACGAGTACAGGTTATTGTTAATATCATGATATATACCTATATAATATACTGTGGATAACAGCTAATATTTTGAAAATGAAAAATTGATAATATGTCCACAATTACCCATAACCAAAATTCCAGAAAATATCAATATGATGCTGGATGTGGAATTAATCAAGGAACTAAGATTATGCTAAAGCATATATCTTGTTGGGAGAATATGAATTATATTTATGAATTAATATATTCAGTAAATGAGTAAGGTAATTACAAATTAATCTTAAGAACAATCACTATAAAAATTATAAGTACAATTTTTTAAACCAGTGGAAAAAAATGTAATCTATTCAGTGGAAAACAGGAAATATGGAAGAAACAAATAAAAAATAGCTTTGATGATATAACTAAATTGTAATACAGTTGTAATCACAATAAATATTAATGGCTTAAACTGATCAGTTAAAAAATAGAGATTCTTGTATTGAGATTAAAAAAAATTGGGATGAGACAAAGCTAAGCATAGTGGCAGACACTTGCCTATAGCCCCTGCTACTCAGGCTCAGGAGGCTGGGGTAGAGGATTGCTTGAGTCCAGGAATTTGAGTCCAGCCTGGGCAACACAGCAAGACCCTGTCTCTGAAACAAACAAATGAACAAACAAAGAAACGAGCCCTCCAAGAGCAACTTTATAATTAAAACAAAAGAAGACACAAGTTGAAAAATAGAAGGATAGAAAACTATGAACTAAGAAGGTTGTCATCACAGTTATAGCAGGGAAGCTAGGAATGGAGAGGGATTCTGGCCATTGAATGCTTAGACCTGGAAGTTCCATACATCACTTCTCAAATATCATTGGCCAGAACGAATGACAATGCCAAGGGGTGAGGGAGGAGTAACTCTGTGCTCCTAGAAGTAGAGAACCACTGAATATGAGCAATATTTACTGCTACCACACACACACACTCTTAATATAAGATAAAAAGAAAACATCACAAATCAATGGGACAAGATTATTTATAAATGGTATTGGCAAAATGGACTCACTATACAGAGAAAAATAAAAACTGGGCCTCCACCACTTGTTCCATATGAGCGTGGACTTGAGCCAGATTATAGATCTGTGAATTGTTATAAATTAACTATAAAGTTAATGCTAAAGAAAGGAGGATCACTTATTGATGTTGGAGCAGGGAAAAAGTTTTAAAATAAAAATTTGGAAGCACAAATCATAAGGCAAATAATTGAAAAGATAGCTTCCATGAAAATTCAGAAAATACTTCCTGACTGTTCTGTGCTTGCCTTTCCTCACCTATAAAATGGGGGTTAATTTAACTAAGGGGTTGAGAACTGCCCCCAGGTCATTGTAGGTACTTCATGTGGAGATATTATAATAATCAGTATTTCATGCCCTTTAAAACATCTCTAGTAATGCTTTTCCCCAAAACATCAATTTTGCCTGAGAGTAAAATGCCACAAAACTCACAAAAATGTATGTATGCATACACTACTGTATGCCTGGTTTATCTTTTCCCCCCAGCTCTTCTGTGTCATTTTGTTTTGTGTGTGTCTTTTGAAAAACCACATAGCTGGATTAAGAACATCCATCTTTTAACTGGAGAATGTAGTCCATATCTTTTTATTTTCATTAGTCATATTTATTTCTACCTCCTTATTTTGTGTTTCTATTTATCTTGCTTTTCCTCAGTATCTTTTAAATTGTTTCCTTATTTCTTTAGGAGTTATTTTCCTCACTCAATCTTTCTTCTTCTGATTTAGAAGTTATACATTCTGTTTCTATTCTTTGTGAAACAATTTTTAAATTTTATTTTTTAGAGACAAGGTTTCACTTGTCACCCAGGCCAGGTGCAGTGGTGTGCTCATAGCTCACTGCAAACTCAACCTCTTGGGTTCAAACGATTCTCTAGCCTTAGCCTCCCAGTAGCTAAGACTACAGGCATGGGCCACAACACCTAGCTAACTTTTAATTTGTTTGTAGAGACAGGATCTTGCTGTGTTGCCCAGGCTGGTCTCAACCTTCTAGGCTCAAGTGAGCCTCCTGCCTTGGCCTCCCAAAGTGCTGGGATCATAGGTACGAGCCACTGTGCCTGGCCCGGCATCTCGTTTTTATGTGGTATTGAAAAGCTAAACATATTTGGGTCTGTTAATCACATGAGAAGCTGTACTATGAGGAAGCACATGTTTTTAAAAAGTATGAAATGTTAATCTACAGAATGCTGGTGACAGACAATTCACAATTTCTAAGGATTAAAATTCTGAAAATATATGTAATTAAAACAATTAGAATAATAAAGAAACTTTGTATGCAAAATATATAGGGAGTAATTTTAGTAAGAAAAGTTATAAGACATGAGGTTGTGTTTTCTGTTAAAGGAAGAGGAGTAATATTAATCAATTATGTACTGAAAGATAATGACTGGCTGTTTCAGAATAAGAGAGACAAAAATGTAAGAAAAAGCAGCTGAGGCCAGGGGCGTCTGTAATCCCAGCACTTTGGGAGGCTGAGGCAGGTGGATCACCTGAGGTCAGGAGTTCGAGACCAGCCTGGGTAACATGGTGAAATCCCATTTCTACTAAAAACAAACAAACAAACAAACAAAAATTAACCAGGTGTGGTGGTGCATGCCTGTAATCACAGCTACTTGGGAGGCTGAGGCAGGAGAATTGCTTGAACTCAGGAGGCAGAGGTTGCAGTGAGCTGAGATCGCGCCATTGCACTCCAGCTTGGGCAACAAGAGGGAAACTCTGTCTCGAAAAACAAACAGAACAACAACAACAACAACTAAAAGAAAAACAGCTGATACATTAAAAGAAAAAGATTGTGAAAGGGCCAGGCACGGTGGCTCACGCCTGTAATCCCAGCACTTTGGGAGGCTGAGGCAGGTGGATCACATGAGGCCAGGAACTAGAGACCAGCCTGGCCAACATGGCATAACTCCATCTCTACAAAAAATACAAAAACTAGCCGGGCGTGGTGGTACATGCTTATAATTGCAGCTACTGGGGAGGCTGAGGCACGAGAATCACTTTAACCCGGGAGGTGGAGTGAGCCAAGATTGCACCACTGCACTCTGATCTGGGCGAAAGCAAGACTCTGTCTCAAAAAAAAAAAAAGTTGTAAAAGGATTGTGGAAAAGGGATCTTATGTGGTCAAAGTTGGCTGTGATGGGATTTATTTATTTTTTTGAGACAGAGTTTCACTCTTGTTGCCCAAGTTGGAGTGCAGTGGTGTGATCTCGGTTCACTGCAACCTCCGCCTCCTGGGTTCAAACGATTCTCCTGCCTCAGCCTTCCCAGTAGCTGGGATTACAGGCACCCACCACCATGCCCAGCTAATTTTTGTATTTTTAGTAGAGACGGGGTTTCACCATGTTGGCCAGGCTGGTCTTGAACTCCTGACCTCATGATCCACCTGCTTTGGCCTCCCAAAGTGCTGGGATTACAGGTGTGAGCCATTGCACCTGGCTGGATTTATTTATTTATTTATTTATTTATTTATTTATTTATTTATTTATGAGACAGGGTCCCACTGTGTTGCCTAGGCAGGAGTGCAGTGACACTCAGCACTGAGGCCTGGAGGCCAGGCTCAAGCAATCCTCCCACCTCAGCCTCCCAAGTAGCTGGGACTATGGGCACACGCCACCATGCCTGGCTAATTTTTTTTTTTTTTTTGTATGTTTTGTAGAGACAGGGCTTCCCCATGCTGTCCAGGCTAGTCTCAAACTCCTGGGCTTAAGTGATCCACCCTCCTTGGCCTCCTGGAGTGCTGGGACTACAGGTGTGAGTCACCTTGCTCAGCCTGGATGGATTTATTTATAAGGTTTAATTAAAATTAGCTTTAGTATTAACAGTTCAGTGATGCAAAAGTAGAATTTGGTCTTCTCTGTTAAAGTGACAGTTTCCTGGAATATTGGTCTGCTCTTGATTATGGAAAGTTTTTCTTTCTTTTTTTTTCACCTTGAAAAATACATATTTACAGGAACAATTCCCCATTTTCTGGGACTCTTTAGAAAAAAAAAGGTCAATTTTGGGGAAGTAAAACAAACAGTGGAGACGAGTGTAGCACCGTCCCCCAAATCACCAATCCCCAGGTCCTGAGGCCTGGGCTGGGCCAGGGCTGACAGGTGAGTCCAGCAGTCTTTTGAACCTACTCTCTCCTACCTAGAATAGAGACAGGACAGGCTTTATGTCCCCCATTCCTCCCTCCCAACTCCAGGGACATTGAAAGGGTCCTTCGTACCCACCTGCAGGAAACTGGGGAGCTGGGAGAGAGGGATCTGAAAATACACATTTGGTATCATAAATAAACACTTGTGGGGAGAGGCGGCAGGAAGATACCCCCCCAGATCCCTTCCTTCCCACCCACCCCACCAAATATAGGAAGAGATGACTCCCTCTCCCCTATTGAAAATCCCCATTTAAAAATAGATTATACTATCAAAATGGCAGCAGAGGAGAGACAGGGAGACCTAGAGTACTGGCTGGAGGGGCCCCCCAGATGGGGACCACCCCCAAAAATCCCCTCCACTGGGGGAAAACAGGCAGGACCCCAGGGAGTTTGGCAGACAAAGGAATGGCTTCTCAGGGGGAAGAACAAAGGGACATTCCTTCCTGGCCAAAAAGTTGGTTGAAAAAGGATAAGCTGTCTGAGAGAAAGGCTGGGGAGGTGGAAACTTCTATTTCAAGGGGGCGATTCTTCCTTGGCCAAGACTCCCAACCCATTAAATGGTACAAATTCTTCCTGGACCCCTGAGTATGGCCAGGAATAATAGAACGAAATAAACTAACTCTTCTACTCACATCCGAAAATGCAGACAGGGCTCCCTCATCTCCCCAAGCGCAGGCTGAGGAATAAAGAAAGGTCTAAGCCAGACCCTGATTGTCTTGTCTTGGGGAAAAAAGTGGGGAGGTGGGGGAGATGTCCTCACCATCCTAAAAGGTTAGGTCAGTCGCCTCCCAGTGGCCTTCAAAAAATAAATAAACAAACCGCCCCTACCACTGAAGTAGGAAACGTGTAAGGGCAGCCACTGGGGGACGGACAGAAAAGAGAGAAGCTGTGGCAGCTGTGTGTTTTCTGTGGAGGAGTTAATGAGAGTTAGTTACTCCTGGGAGTAATTCTTCCCAAGGATCCCCACCCCACCACAATCAGAGCATGAGTCTTTCAGTTGAACTGTTTCTCCTTGAGAGAGCATGGATGGAGTGACCCCAGAAGGGATGATGGTGGTGATGGTGGCAGTCATGGCTTCTGGGGCCCTGGGGAGAGCATCACCGGGTCGAGAGGCCACCCACGCTGATGGAAGGGGTGTGCACCTGGGCGCTGCCACTGCACGGAAGCTGGCAGGAGAGCTTGGCCGGGCTACGGGGCGCAGTGGGACTCGGGGTGCTCCAGAGTGAAAGCTGGGAGGCAGCGAGCTGGGTGTCAGCAGCACCGGGGTCAATGTATGCGTAGGAAGCAGGGACGGGGTGGGCGCCGGCCTCGGCGCCGGGAGGCCGGAGCCAGTATCCGATCCTGGGGTCCGTTCGGGTCCCGGCCCGCCTAGCAGGCTCGGGCTGAGTGGAAGCTCTAGGTCCCGGGGCTTCCGGCCCTTCTGCGGCTGGGAGCTCTCAGGGCTGGAAGCCGCGTGGCCGCCGGCTGCCCTGCGGTGTCCGTAACGACCGGGGCCTCCGGGCTGGCACGCCCTCCCGTGGAGGGACTTCGGGCTCGGCCTTGGCGGTTTCCGGCACAAACCCTCTCGCTCCCGCAACTTCCGACTCTTCCTCGGGCCCTTCCACTCTCACGCCTGGGGGCAGAGGCCGGCCAAACCCGGCTCCACATTCAGCTCTTCCGATTTCAGGGCTGGGGCCTCGGGCCGGGTCAGGAGGGCCTGCGGAGGCAAGCCGGCTTCCTCGGCCTCCAGGCGGGCCTGCAGGCGGCTTGGACGGGTGCTCCTGCTCCCCGGGGGCGCTGCTGCTCCTGCGGGAGCGGCGTTGGGGAGCAGCACAGCAGGCCGAGGCTGAGGGGCGGCTGTGGCTGCAGAGACTGGATGGTGCAGGTGAAGTACCCGAGCGCAGGGACTTGTTCCGGCTGCTGCGCGCCAAACCGCCAGGGCCGGCCGTTCCTGCAGCCTCGGGCGTGCCTGGCTTTCCTGACACCGTGTTCCCCGGGGCGGCAGGTACAGCAGCAGGGGCCACATTCGCCATGGCGGAGCTAACAGACACCGCGGGTTGGGGCGGGCAGTCCTCAGCGGAGCACCCTGCGACCTCAGGATAGGACACTGACTTGTAGACGAGCTTCTGGCCGCCCTCCTTGCGGATGATGTTCCTGTCTTAGTAGTACGGCAAGGCCCGGCTGAGCTTGTCGTAATTCATGGTGGTCTTGTTCTTGCGTAGCCCCCACAGCCGGGCCGCCTCCTCTGCATCCACCAGCTTGAATTCACCACCATCCCGTGAAGTCCAGGCGAGGTGGCCATTGCCTTGCTCTCTTGGCAGCTGCAGCAGAGACTGCCACAGCGTCACAGATGCGTCCATCGCTGGGGGAGCGCTCACGCCATCCGGGGGTACCTGTGTGTAGCGTGGCGGTGGCGCTGGCAATGTTGGCAGCTCCGGGGGGCGGGGGCTCCATACACTGCCCCACCGCCCCCCAGGCCTGGGTTCTGAGGCGGCGGTGGCGGTCTGAAGGATTTTCTTTACCTTTTGAGCAATTGGCCTAGGAGACTAAGATTTTTGTGTTTCATCAAGATAATGTCTTGTGCTTCACGTTGTCTTTCATTATGTCTGATTAATGAAAAAGAGCTATTTTTTTTCCGCAAAGATACTTTTCTGAAGTAGAGAGCTGCCTTTGACTTTGCAAGTCTCCACAACATATAACAAGACAAGCATCAAAAGTAATGATTTGGGGCGACTTTGCCCTGGTTACATTAATAATGAGATGTGGGGTAGCTAAGGGAAAGAGAGGAGGACAGGCCGATTAGGCTTTTTTCTTTAACGTTACTCTGGTGGGGACTGGTCCTGGGATGAAGGTCCATGACTTTGGAGAGGGCAAGGCCTTTTTGCCTCGGGTATGGTGGGCCCACCCCTTCTCAGCGGTCCGACTGCCATCTCCGTCGTTAGGAGCACCAGATAAGGTCCTTCCCAGGTGGGTTCACGCTTTTCCGCTTTCCAGCTTCTGATGAGAACGTGATTTCGGGGCTGGTGTTGGTGAGCTGGGAATTCAAGGGAGGAGAGAGTAGAAGACAGACTGAATACACAGATTTTAAGAAACTGATCTTTTGTCTCAAATGTTGGGAGGTCAGTAGTGGAACTTAAATAAGGCAACGTATAAAGCATTTCATGAGGGGATAGGCCGGTGTCTTTTCAGGGAGCAGTTCGGACCCTTAACAGGGCAATGGGAAGACACTTAGCCCATGGTAACCGGGTTTCTAGAATTAATTTAGGTGGGCGGGTTTTTAGAGTCTGCTTCATTCTTTCTACTCTTCCTGGTGAGGGTGGATGCCAGGGAGTGTGGTATTCTCCCTTTATTTCTAGTGCTTGGGTTAGCCCTTTAATAATGAGCCTGGTAAAGTGGGCCCCATTGTCTGAATCAATGGTGTCTATTAGTCCAAACCTGGGTATTGTACGTTCTAACAGGGCTTTGACGACATTACTGGCTGTTGCATGTGGGAAGGGGAGAGCTTCTGCCCAGTGGGTAAGGTGGTTTACTATCACTAGTAAATACTTGAGGTGGCCTATTGGGGGCATTTCAGTAGAGTCAACTTGGACGCTTTGGAATGGCCTTACCCCTGGAGTTTAGGCCGGGCATGGTGGCTCCTGTCCATAATCCCAGCAATTTGGGAGTTCAAGGTGGGAGGATCGTTTGAGACCAGGAGTTCAAGACCAGTCCTGGCGACTTAATGAGACCCTGTCACTATAAAAAAAATAAAAAAATTAGCCAGGTGACATGGCACATGCCTGTAATCCCCACCACTCCGGAGGCTGAGATGGGAGGATAGCATGAGCTTGAAAGGTGGAGGCTGCAGTTAGCCATGGTTGCACCACTGTATTCCAGCCTGTGTGACAGAGCAAGAGCCTGTCTCAAAAAAAAAAAGAGAGAGATTTTAAACTAATTAGGCTTTTTTTTTTTTGAGACAGACTCTTGCTCTGTCTCCCAGGCTGGAGTGCAATGGTGAGATCTCGGCTCACTGCAACCTCTGCCTCACGGGTTCAAGTGATTCTTGTGCCTCAGCCTCCCAAGTAGCTGGAACTACAGGTGTGTGCCATCACGCCCAGCTAAATTTTGTATTTTTAGTAGAGATGGGGTTTTGCCATGTTGGCCAGGCTGGTCTCAAACTCATGACCTCAGGTGACCTGCTCACCCCAGCCTCCCAAAGTGCTGGGATTACAGGCATGAGCCCCTGCGCCTGGTCTAACTGGGCTTATTTGATAAGTAAAGTTATAAGGAAAACATTATAAAGTTATAAGGAAAGCAAATAGTATTTGATGCTACATCTTTAAATTATATTTTTGGAAATGTTATTAATGAGTGCCTCAGAAATTATGTGGAAATCCCAGAAATCTGATAGGTCCTGGTGTAATTTTATCAGCCATAATTTCAGATATTGTGTTAAAGTGTTGTATGTTACAGAAATAACCAGATTTCCTTGTCAGTTGTATCATTATTATAATGAACTCTCATCACATCTTTAAAAATGGCCATTTTAAGCCTTTGCCATTCAGTTACTGTTTTCCTTTGATTCTTTTCTAAAGTCATTTGCAATTAGCTACAGACAAAAGTGGCTTCTTCTTCAAGGAGATTCATGAAAAAGACTGACAGTTACTCCGAAATACAGACTGCTGCTGATGGCTTTAAGATTCTACCATTGGACTGTGTAAGAATTTTCAGAAATGGAATGAGAAAACTAATGTCATGAAACTCCTAATCCAGCACAAACAGAACAAGATTTAATTACATGGGACTGAATGAACCAATCAGGATAATTTTTGTTTTTGAGATGGAGTTTCACTCTGTTGCCCATGCTGGAGTGCAATGGCGCAATCTCGGTGGAGTACAATGGCGTGATCTTGGCTCACTGCAACCTCCACCTCCCGGGTTCAAGTGATTCCCCTGCCTCAGCCTCCTGAGCAGCTGGGATTACAGGCATGCACCACCGTGCCCAGCTAATTTTTTTGTATTTTTAGTAGAGACAGGGTTTCACCATGTTGTTCAGGCTGGTCTCAAACTCCTGACCTCATGATCTGCCGGCCTTGGCCTCCCAAAGTGCTGGGATTACAGGTGTGAGCCACTGCACCCAGCTGAGGATAATTTTTAAATGACTTTTTGTTGGAAATATTGCTGGTTCTTTAATGTTTTGTTTTCCAGATTTTAGAAAACTTTTTTTCCCTTAAGCTGTCAATAGTTTACAGCAATTTGGTAAGTTACACCTTTGCGAACAGAGATGAAACAAGTATTTTCTCCCTTCCTAATCCCTCCAGAACCCCAGAACGAATAGTGAGTGTTCTTATTGAGGGCAGCCAGCCCCTCCACACCTGTGGGTATTTCTCGTCAGGTGGGACGAGAGATTGAGAAAAGAAAGAAGACACAAAGTGTAGAAAAAGAAGAGTGGGCCCAGGGGACCGGCGCTCAGCATACAGAGGACCCGCACTGGCCTCAGTGTCTGAGTTCCCTCAGTATTTATTGACTGCTATTTTCACTATCTTGGCAAGGGGAATGTGGCAGGAGAACAAGGTGATAGTGGGGAGTAGGTCAGCAGGAAAACATGTGAGCAAAGGAATCTGTGTCACAAATAAGTTCAAGGGAAGGTACTATGCCCAGATGTGCATGTAGGCCAGATTTATGCTTCTCTCCACCCAAACATCTCGCTGTAGTAAAGAGTAACAGAGTAGCATTGCTGCCAGCATATCTCATCTCCAGCCACAGGGTAGTGTTCTCCTATCTCAGAATAGAACGAATGTACGATCAGGTTTTACACCGAGACATTCCATTCCCAGGGACGTGCAGGAGACAGTGGCCTTCCTCTTATCTCAACAGCAAGAGCCCTTCCTCTTTCACTAACCCTCCTCAGCACAGACCCTTTATGGGTGTCGGGCTGGGGGACAGTCAGGTCTTTCCCCTCCCTCGAGGCCATATCTCAGGCTGTCTCAGTGGGGGAAACCTTGGACAGTACCCAGGCTTTCTCGGGCAGAGGTCCCTGCGGCCTTCCGCAGTGCATTGTGCCCCTGGTTAATCGAGAATGGAGACTGGCGATGACTTTTACCGAGCACACTGCCTGTAAACATATTGTTAACAAGGCACAGCCTGCACAGCCCTCATCCCTTAAACCTTGATTCCATACAGCACGTGTTTCTGTGAGCACAGGGCTGGGGCTAAAGTTACAGATTAACAGCATCTCAAGGGAAAACAATTTTTCTTAGTACAGATCAAAATGGAGTTTCTTATGTCTCCCTTTTCTACATAGACACAGTAACAGTCTGATCTCTTTTTCTTTTCCCTACACTTGTTTTTATGACGATAGAATTATTTATAAAAGTTCAATAAGAATCTGTTCTCCTTGTAACAGGGCACAATCACAGACACTGATGATATTACCAAGGCTTTGACTGGAACGTCATATCTTCAGATATGGCCACACAGCTTTAAGGAACTAGGGTTGACTTTATGGAGCTGATAAACCCCCACTTGGAAAAACTGGCTTGAGGGTTCCCGGTCTTGCAGGTTGAGTAAAGCAGCCCAGCAACCTCAGGGCATTTTGGGGACTGTGAGAAGAAAGGAATTCATCCAGATCTACAGGTACCGAGTGCCAAGTCAGATGGCAAGTTCTTAGGTGCGACTTCCCAGCCTCAGGAGGCTTTACAGTTTAATCTGAGATTCTTTATGAAAAGCTCCAGCAAAGCAATTTTTGTTTTTTTTGAGCAGAGTCTCATTCTGGCACCCAGGCTGGAGTGCAATGGCGTGATCTCGGCTTGGTGCAACCTCCGCCTGCTGGGTTCACATGATTCTCCTGCCTTGGCCTCCCGAGTGGCTGGGATTAGAAGTGCACACCACCACACCCAACTAATTTTTTTTAATTTTTAGTAGAGACAGGGTTTCACTATGTTGGGCAGACTGGTCTCGAACGCCTGACCTCATGATTCTCCCTCCTCGGCCTCCCAAAGTACTGGGATTACAGGCGTGAGCCACCGCGTCCTGTCTCCAGCAAAGCAAATTTAAAGAGAGCCAGTGTGGTCAATTGCTTCTTGTTGCACTTATATAAACAATCAGGCCAAATTTAGTGAAACTAGACTTACTTTGCAAACATATCACTCCTATTTGGATCAACATTTATAGAAACATGGGAGTGACTGTGGAGAAAAAAATGACTCAATGGAAAACTGCAGGGCACCATGATGAGATTTCAGCCCTGTTCATTGTTTACGAGGTTTTGTTATTTATCTGCACACTGGACTGGATCTTGAATTTGTAGGGAAAGAAAGAGAGATCAGACTGTTACTGTGTCTATGTAGAAAAGGAAGACATAAGAAACTCCATTTTGTCCTGTACCCTGAACAATTGCTTTGTCCTGAGATGCTGTTAATCTGTAATTTTGCCCCAACCTTGAGCTCACAAAAACATGTGTTGTATGGAATCAAGGTTTAAGAGATCTAGGGCTGTGGAGGATGTGCCTTGTTAACAAAATGTTTACAGGCAGTATGCTTGGTAAAAGTCATCGCCATTCTCCATTCTCGATAAACCAGGGGCACAGTGCACTGCTGGAGAGCCACAGGGACATCTGCCCTGGAAAGCTGGGTATTGTCCAAGGTTTCTCCCCATGTGATAGCCTGAAATATGGCCTCGTGGGATGGGAAAGACCTGACTGTCCCCCAGACTGGAAACCTGTGAAGGGTCTGTGCTGAGGAGAATTAGTAAAAGAGGAAGGCCTCTGCCTCCTGCCTGCCCCTGGGAACTGACTGTCTCAGTATAAAACCCAATTGTACGTTTGTTCACTTCTGAGATAGGAGCAATACCGCCCTGTGGCGGGAGGCGAGACATGTTGGCAGCAATGCTGTTTTGTTATTCTTACTCACTGAGATGTTTGGGTGGAGAAAAGCATAAATCGTGGCCTACGTGCACATCCAGGGTACCTTCCCTTGAACTTACTTGTGACACAGATTCCCTGGCTCACATGTTTTCTTGCTGACCTTCTCCCCACTATCACCCTGCTTTCCTACCGCATTCCACTTGCTGAGACAGTGAACATAGTAATCAACAAACACTGAGGGAACTGAGAGACCGGTGTCAGTACAAGTCCCCCGTATGCTGAGCGCCGGTCTCCTGGGCCCACTGTTCTTTCTCTAGACTTTGTCTCTGTGTCTTATTTCTTCTCTCAGTCTCTCATCCCGCCTGACGAGAAATACCCACAGGTGTGGAGGGGCTGGTCCCCTTCATCTGCCGCCCAACGTGGGTGCCTTTCTCCAGGGTGAAGGTACGCTAAGAACGTGAGCGTTGAGGACAGTCGACGAGAGATTCCCGAGTATGTCCACAGTCAGCCTTGCGGTAAGCTTGTGCGCTTGGAGGAATCCAGGGTAACAATGGGACAAACTGAAAGTAAATATGCCTCTTGTCTCAGTTTCATTAAAATTCTCTTAGGAAGAGGGGGAGTTAGAGCTTCTACACAAAATCTAATTACACTATCTCAAACAATAGAACAGTTCTGTCCATGGTTTCCAGAACAGGGAACTTTAGATCTAAAAGATTGGGAAAAAATTGACAAAGAGTTAAAACATGCAAGTAGGGAAGGTAAAATCATTCCACTTACGGTATGGAATGATTGGGCCATTATTAAAGCAACTTTAGAACCGTTTCAAACAGGAGAAGATAGTGTTTCAGTTTCTGATGCCCCTGAAAGCTGTGTAATAGATTGTGAAGAAGAGGCAGGGGCAGAATTCCGGAAAGGAATGAAAAGTTCACATTGTAAATGTGTAACAGAGTCTGTCATGGCTTGGTCAACGCAAAATGTTGACTACAATCAATGACAGGAGATAATATATCCTGAAACATTAAAATTAGAAAAAAAAGGCCCAAAACCATCGGGGTCATCAGGACTAAAACCAGGATGGCCACCTCCTTCTCAGCAGAGTGAGTGCTGGGGGAGGGAGCCCGAAACCAGGCTCTCTGCGACTCGGCTCCCAGGGCCCATTATTGCCCACATGCAGTTCACTACGGTGAAGGAGCAATTCAGACTCGCCCTGCAACATCCTGTCTGGGTCAAACAGTGGCTGCTCCCTAAGGAAAAGTTGGGGGTGCTACATAAAATAGTTAAAAAACTATTTAAAAAAGGACATGTTTCACCCACTTTCTCTCCTTAGAATTCTCCAGTGTTTGTAATTCAGAAAAAATCCGGCAGATGGCGCATGCTGACTGACTTAGGAGCCGTTAATGGGGTAATTCAACCCGTGGGGGCCTCTCCAACGCGGCTGCCCTCTCCCGCCATGATTCCCAAAGATTGGCCTTTAATTAGAATTGCTCTGAATGATCTCTTTTTTACCATTCCTCTGGCAAAACAGGATTTTGAAACATTTGCTTTTACTATATCAGCCATAAATAATAAAGAACCAGCCACCAGGTTTCAGTGGAAAGTCTCGCCTCAGGGAATGCTTAATAGTCCAATTATTTGTCAGACTTTTGTAGCTCAAGTTCTGCAGCCAGTTAGAGACAAATTTTCAGACTGTTACATCATTCATTATGTTGATGATATTTGTGTGCTGCAAAAACGAGAGACAGATTAATTGACTGTTACACATTTCTGCAGACAGAGGTTGCAAACACGAGACTGACAATAGCATCTGATAAGATTCAAACCTTCGCTCCTTTCCATTACTTGGGAATGCAGGTAGAGGAAAGGAAAATTAAACCACAAAAAATAGAAATAAGAAAAGACACATTAAAAACATTAAATGACTTTCAAAAATTGCTAGGAGATGTTAATTGGATTCGGCCAACTCTAGGCACCCCTACTTATGCCATGTCAAATTTGTTCTCTAGCTTGAGGGGGGATCCAGAATTGAATAGTAAAAGAACATTAACTCCAGAGGCAACTAAAGCAATTGAATTAGTTGAAGAAAAATTTCGGTCAGCACAAGTAAATAGAATAGATCACTTAGCCCCACTCCAACTTTTGACTTTTGCTACTGCACATTCTCCAACAGGCATTATTGTTCAAAACACAGATCTTGTGGAGTGGTCCTTCCTTCCTCATGGTACGATTAAGACTTTTACATTGTCTTGGATCAAATGGCTACATTAATTAGGCAAGATTATGAATAATAAAATTGTGTGGAAGTGACCCAGATAAAATCATTGTTCCTTTAAACAAGGAACAGCTTAGACAAACCTTTATCAATTCTGCTGCATGGCAGATTGGTCTTGCCGATTTTGTGGGAATTATTGACAATCATTACCCAAAAACAAAAATCTTCCAATTTTTAAAATTGACTACTTGGATTTTACCTAAAATTACCAGACATTTAGAAAATGCTCTGACGGTGTTTACTGATGGTTCCAGCAATGGAAAACCGGCTTACACTGGGCCAAAAGAACGAGTCATTGAAACTCAAGATCACTCAACTCATACAGCAGAGTTGGTTGCTGTCATTTCAGTGTTACAAGATTTTAATCAGCCTATTAACATTGTTTCATATTCTGCATATGTAGTACAAGCTACAAAGGATGTCGAGACAGCCCTAATCAAATATAGTATGGATGATCAGTTAAACCAGCTGTTTAATTTGTTACAAAAACCTGTAAGAAAAAGAAATTTCCCATTTTATATTAGTCATATTCGAGCACATACTAATTTACCAGGGCCTTTAACTAAAGCAAATGAACAAGCTAACTTGCTAGTGTTGTCTGCATTCATAGAAACACAAGAACTTTATGCCTTGACTCATGTAAATGCAACAGGACTGAAAAATAAATTTGATATCACATGGATACAGGCAAAAAATATTGTACAACATTGCACGCAGTGTCAAGTCCTACACCTGTCCACTCAGGAGGCAGGAGTTAATCCCAGAGGTCTATGTCCTAACGCATTATGGCAAATGAATGTTATACATGTACCTTCATTTGGAAAATTGTCATTTGTCCATGTGACAGTTGATACTTATTCACATTTTGTATGGGCAACCTGCCAGACAGGAGAAAGTACTTCCCATGTTAAAAGACATTTATTATCTTGTTTTGCTGTCATGGGAGTTATAGAAAAAATTAAAACTGATAATGGGCCAGGATACTGTAGCAAAACATTTCAAAAATTCTTAAATCAGTGGAAAATTACACATACACCAGGATTCCCCTATAATTCCCAAGGACAGGCCATCATTGAAAGAACTAATAGAACACTCAAAGCTCAATTCGTGAAACAAAAAAAGGAAAAAGAGAGTAAGGAGTATAACACTCCCCAGATGCAACTTTATCTAGCACTCTATCTTTTAGATTTTTTAAACATTTATAGAAATCAGACCACTACTTCTGCAGAACAACAGTTTTACTGGTAAAAAGAACAGCCCACATGAGGGAAAACGGATTTGGTGGAAAGACAGCACAAATAAGTCGTGGGAAACAGGGAAGGTGTAACGTGGGGAGAGGTTTTGCTTGTAGTTCGCCAGGAAAAAAACAGCTTCCATTTAGGTACCTACAACTTACAGAAGACGTGGCCATCCACCAAGGAAGCGAAGCCGCCGACCTGGGACCGAACAAAGGAACTGACACAGTTAGCTAAGAAGAGCCTGTAAAAAACAAGGTCTACAGGTGTATCCCGCAGCTCCGAAGAGACGGCGACCAGCGAGAATGGGCCATAATGACGGTGGTTTTGTCAAAAGGAAAGGGGGATATGTAGGGAAAAGAAAGAGAGATCAGACTGTGACTGTGTCTATGTAGAAAGGGAAGACATAAGAAACTCCATTTTCACCTGTACCCTGAACAATTGCTTTGCCCTGAGATGCTGTTAATCTGTAACTTTGCCCCAGCCTTGAACTCACAAAAACATGTGTTGTATGGAATCAAGGTTTAAGGGATCTAGGGCTGTGGAGGATGTGCCTTGTTAACAAAATGTTTACAGGCAGTATGCTTGGTAAAAGTCATCGCCATTCTCCAGTCTCGATAAACCAGGGGCACAATGCACTGTGGAGAGCCACAGGGACCTCTGTCCTGGGAAGCCGGGTATTGTCCCAGGTTTCTCCCCATGTGATAGCCTGAAATATGGCCTCGTGGGACGGGAAAGACCTGAATGTCTCCCAACTCGACACCCATGAACGGCCTGTGCTGAGGAGGATTAGTAAAAGAGGAAGGCCTCTGCCTCCTGCCTGCCCCTGGGAACTGAATGTCTCAGTTTAAAACCCGATTGCACATTTGTTCAATTCTGAGATAGGAGCAATACCGCCCTGTGGCGGGAGGTGAGATATGTTGGCAGCGATGCTGCTTTGTTATTCTTCACTGAGATGTTTCGGGTGGAGAAAAGCATAAATCTGGCCTACGTGCACGTCCAGGCATAGTACCTTCCCTTGAACTTATTTGTGACCCAGATTCCTTTGCTCACATGTTTTCTTGCTGACCTTCTCCCCACTATCACCCTGCTTTCCTACCGTATTCCTCTTGCTGAGACAGTGAAAATAGTAATCAACAATCACTGAGGGAAATGAGAGACCGGTGTCAGTACAAGTCCCCCGTACGCTGAGCGCCGGTCCCCTGGGCCCACTGTTCTTTCTCTAGACTTTGTCTCTGTGTCTTACTTCTTTTCTCAATCTCTCGTCCCACCTGATGAGAAATACCCACAGGTGTGGAAGGACTGGCTCCCTTCAGAATTCTTCTAGTTTTCTCTAATATCAGGCCACAACTCTGCAAACTAATTTCTCCAATTTTTCCTTCACCGTCTGACTTGGAATCACTAAAATTTTAAACTGAAGCCCTGTGAGCTGAAATGGGACAAGTTGATGTAAACATTAGAGAAGTATTCACCACAGATCCTGTGCAGGCAGCTTCTGCAAAACACCTGACCTGCAAATCAGGAAGGCCCCTCAGCTGCCTACCTGGCTGCAGCTGAAGATGCTTCAGGCCCGGCGTCTAGAAATCTGGCCTGGTGCCCATGGACTCAGAAACTGCATTTCTGTTAACTTTGGTTTTCATTGATTTTCACAGAATCTCTCCTCTTTAAATGTCCAACTGCTAGCACCATGCAGCAAAATGTCCTCTTCTACCCAGTCCCAATAGAAAATCCACTTGGTTCTTAATGAACAAAAGGCCATCCAACAAGAAAATGGACTTATATTGTTCGAGGGAAATGAGAATGTCTCCTCTTTCCTTAAACAGGGTGGACTGACAGAGATTCTCTGCTTGGCTAAACTGCATTTGGGCTCTGGAACCTTGTCCTAGGCCTGCTTGCACTTCCTCGTAAGAAAAAGGCTTAAAAAAGTACCTGGTGGGGCCCGGGGCGGTGGCTCACGCCTGTAATCCCAGCACTCTGAGGCCGAGGGGGGCGGATCACCTGAGGTCAGGAGTTCAAGATTGGCCTGGCCAACATGGTGAAACCCTGTCTCCACTAAAAATACAAAAATTAGCTGGATGTGGTGGCGGGTGCCTGTAATTCCAGCTACTCGGGAGGCTGAGGCAGGAGAATGGCTTGAACCCGGGAGGCAGAGGTTACAGTGAGCCAAGATCATGCCACTGCACTCCAGCCTGGCTGACAGAGCGAGACTCTGTCTCAAGAAAACAAAAAACAAAAAACAAACAAACAAAAAAACCTGGCTAAGTCACTTTAAAGACCCACTCTTGACATCTGATCACCCTTGATCCTGTTTCTCCTCTTCCACCATCTCCCAGTCTGATCACCCTGGTCTGTCTTCAGCAAAAATCTTCCTGGGCTAGTTTAGCCGGAACCCTCCTTCCCTCCAATATTTCCTCTTGGGAATGTTCGTCCTCTGAGTTTACCCAGCTCCCTGGCTGTCAATCCCTGCCAGCCCATGCTGTGTTATGAACTGAGCCCCATCTCTCTCCCCCATGGCCGTGGTGGTCCCTGCTCCTGCCGCGGTGGTCCTGAGTCACGCCTGCCTCTCCGCGCTGAACAACTACCATGGAATACTTTTTTCTTTTAACATTTCTAAACACACTCTTAGGAGGCGCCAGCAACCAGCGTGCGGGAGTTAAGTCCCTCTGCCCTTTGGATGAAAGTGTCACCGGTTGTCCTGGTCTTGAGGGGTGGCTTTCGGGTGAAAACGGCCGGCAGATGGGAGTAGATGCTCGGAGGCTGCCCCAGGCGTCTTGTCTGCTCCTGGGTTCTTGAGACTCTCCTGTCTATGAGAACGTGCAGTGGCACGGGACGGCCGCCGCGGGGCTCCCGAGTCCGGCTCTAGAGTCTCTGCGGCCACGCGAGTGCACCTGCCCGGGTCGGCCCGGCTCTGACACACGCACACACACACACACACACACACACATATTTATTCATTTATTTTATATAGAGTCTCACTCTTTGGCCCAGGGTGGAGTGTAGTGGCGCGATGGCGGCTCACTGTAGCCTCCGCCTCCCGGGCTCAAGCGATTCTCCTGTCTCAGCCTCCCGAGTAGCTGGGACTACAGATGCCCGCCCCCACGTCCAGCTAATTTTTATAATTTTAGTAGAGATGGGGTTTCACCGTATTGGCCTGGCTGGTCTCTTGAACTCCTGACCTCAGGTGACCCACCCACCTATGCCTCGAAAAGTGCTGGGATTACAGATGTGAGCCCACTCCCGGCCTCCTTCTGGATCCTTCTAAAGTCTCTTTGCCTCTGGTGTTGGCAGCTCCATCCGCAAGCGTCAAGGTGTGGACGTGGAGTTTGTTTTTATTTATCCCGCTTGGGACTTGGCCTTCTTGATCCTGACGCGTCCTATTATTCAGCGATTTTGGAAAATTCCCAGCCACGGCCTCCCCCGACTCTGTTTCTCCTTTGGACAGAAGAAGCCCTTGCGGGAGCCTCCATCCAGCCTCCGTGGGGCTGCACTGGGGCTGGGTGGTGTCTCCCACTCTTTCTTCCGTGTTACCAGCTCTTGCTCCCGCGTGTCCTCTGCGCTGCCTGTCCCATCCATTCTTATTTTAGCCTCACCAATTACAGTTTTCAATTCTAGAAGTTCTTCGTAAAACTCTCAGGTCATTTCAAAATGCAACGTGCAGTAATTTCTCATTTTGCAGTAATATTTGAATAGCTTCCGTAAGTTTAAAAAACCTCTTGGCTCAGCGTGGTGGCCACGCTTAATCCTAGCACTTTGGGAGACCGAGGCAGGAGGATCATGAGCTCAGGAGATCGAGACCATCCTGGCTAACATGGTGAAACCCCGTGTCTACTAAAAATCCAAAAAAATTAGCCGGGCGTGGTGGCAGGCACCTGTAGTCCCAGCTACTCGGAAGGCTGAGGCAGGAGAATCGCTTGAACCCGGGAGGTGGAGCTTGCAGTGAGTTGAGATCACACCACTGTACTTCAGCCTGGGCGACAGAGCGAGACTCCTATCTCAAAACAAAACAAAACAAACAAAACAAAACCTCTTAAGCACACATTGCATATTCTGTCTGATAACGCAGACATTTCACTTTTCTTTGGGTTCTTACTCTATAGTTTCTTGTTTCACTGATTTTTGTTTCTGCTTCTTTAGGACTTTTCTGATTTGTGTGTGAGCCGGGTTCCTGGGATCCTCATCTGGGTGCGTCTTTGAGGCTTGCCTCTGAGGTCCACAGGCCCCAAGCCGGCCCTGCATGAGTGGATGGCAGAGCGCCTGCCCGGGAGCCCACGAGGCTGCGGGGCCGGGGACCCCGGGAACCCCTCAGCAGCAGGACTGCAGTGGCACAAGACGGCCACCGGGGGGTCCCGAGCCCAGCTCTGGGGTCCCTGCTGGGGTTGAGGGGCTGTGGCCGCAGATGCGGACCTGGCAGGGGGACCCCAACCCCAACAGGCTGAGCCTGCCCTGTCCCACCAGCACCCAGACCCCGATGTTGGGCAGGGACCTTCCTTTTCTTGTCCCGGCCCTCTGAGGTTCCTCCCCGGGGTGTGAGCTGATTCTGAGCACACAGAGGCCTTCCTCCTCTCTGGGGTTCTGGAGCCCCTGGGGGCCTGCAGGACCTGGACCTGGGCCTGGCTGTTGTCCTCTGTGCTCAGAAGGCTTCTCCCACCCGCCGACTTCCAGGCACAGCCCCCAGCCCCACGCACAGCCGCCGGGAGGGCATCCCCAGGGGAGGACCCTCTGCTCCGCAGCCGCGTCCCTTGTCCTCCAGGGACAGTGGCCGGAGGCTGGTGCCTCAAGCTCGTGCGCCCCGCGCAGTAGCCCCTGGGTCCATTCGTGACCATAGCGAAGACCCGCAGGCCCCGGGCCCGAGCCGGCTCCTGGGCAGGCCGCGTTCTGGGGCTTCCGCGGGAACACTGGGCCACGCCAGGAGGAAGGGTCCTAACCAGGGTCAGGGAGCATTGGATGCTGCCGGTAGAAGTGGGGGGTGCGGGGCCCCACCGAGGAACCCAGGCCAGCTTCCCCAGCCGCCCCAGCTGCAGCCCTGCGAGGCCAGGCCACAGCGTCCCCGCACCCATGGAACGCAGGACTTTGGCAGAGGTTGGGATCCCAGACCTCAGAGCCCGCACAAGCTGACACGTGTTCGCGGGAGCCACAGCCACCTCCGCTGCAGGGGGTGGGGAGAGGAGGGGATCACAGTGCTGGACACGGACTGGGCCCCAGCCCCAAGCCCAAGGCAGAGCCGGGGTCCGGCCCAAGGGCACGCCTGGCCCTGCCCCCTGCCCTTGCCCCACCCCCTGCCAGGAGCTGGGTCCCGGAAGCGCCCAGTGGTCGGTGGCGTGCGATGCTGCTGTCGGCCACACGGGGGCGCTAGAGTCTCAGAGGAGGCAGGCCGCGGGGCCCAATTCCAGGCGGTCGGGGTTGGGCTGGCGGTGCCTCGGGGTCCTCCCCAGAGGCCCGCGTGTGAAACCTCTGGGTGGGCTGGGCCTTGGGCACTGAGATGGGTGCTTGGGACACGGGCCTATGGGACCCCACACGGCCAGAGAGGCAGGCCCAGACAGCCCAGGGTGGGGGTCCCATGGGGGCAGGAGGGGTGAAGCC
Organism: Rhinopithecus roxellana; assembly: GCF_007565055.1. Taxonomy (NCBI): domain Eukaryota; kingdom Metazoa; phylum Chordata; class Mammalia; order Primates; family Cercopithecidae; genus Rhinopithecus; species Rhinopithecus roxellana. The sequence goes on from NC_044553.1 coordinate 164,269,729, forward strand.
TGGGCGGTGGAGCAGCTGGGGCGTCCGGGGAAGGGCCTGGGGGGCAGAGGGGCGGCTCCCGGGACAGGGACGCACGTGGAGGGGCGGGGTTTGTGGCAGTCCCAGAGCCGCCTCACGGGAGGGGGTTCTGGCTGAAGTGCCCTGCCAGGGTCCTTGCTGAAGGCGGGCCAGCTTCACCTGGGGATGGTGGAGGATGAGGAAGCCAGTCAGATGGTGAGGGCGACCCTTATCGAGGGTGGTGGGTGTCGAGGGTGGGGGCTTCCTGCTACACTGTCTCAGCAGGGTTCTTCCTGAAATTTGATTTCGCAAGGAAGTGCACAGATGGCCCCTGGAGGAGCCTCAGGAGCCTAGCTGGGATTTGGTCCAGCAAAGCATCTTTGCTAATAGTAAGTTTGTAAGGGCATTTCAACCCCTGACTCCCTGACCTGCTCTCAGTGCTGACATTCATGTCGCAAATCGCCACTAGGGCCTCTGAGTGGGTAGAGCTGGAAATGTATGCACGTAAACATGCACACATCGCTATACATGCACAGGCATACGTGCACACTCAATCTGCGTCTGTTTTTATATTTCGCTTTACCTGAGAACCCCACCTGGCTGGGGCGGGGCCAAGTCTCTAGGACCTGGGCCGGCTGAGACTGCAGTGTCGCCGGACAGACACGAGGGGGCTCCCGAGCCTGACTCTGGGTCCCTGCGGGGACTGGACTGCTGGGGATGGGGCTGTGGCCTCGTAGGCTGACCTGCCAGTGGGGCACAGGATCCCGACCCCGACCGAGGTCTGACTGGTCCCAAAGGCTCAGCCTGCCCCTGTCTTTGCCCAGATCCCGACTGGCAGAGGCGCTCAACACCCCCAGAAAGTTCTGGAGGTCAGGGCTGCAGGCGGGGGCGGCTGGAACGCTGGCCTGGGCTCCTCGGGGGGCCCCTTGTCCCCGCAGTTCTGCCGGCGGCACCCGGTGCTCGCTGACCCTGGTTAGAACCCACTTCCTCCTGGCGTGGCCCAGTGTTCCCTTGGAAGCCCCGGAACGCGGCCTGCCCAGGAATAGGCTTGGGCCTGAGGCCTGCGGGTTTTCAGCGTGGTCGCGAATGGACCCCGGGGGCTGCCGCGTGGGGCGCACGAGTTTGGGGGTGTCCTTGTTGCGCTGCGAGTGTCAACGCAGCACCTGCCGCCCGCCCTGAGCAAGGAGGTAGGGAGCACGAGCCCCCGCAGCAAGTGAGGGACCCCTGGCCCCACCCACTCCTCCGGGAGGCGTAGGGCCGCCCTCCGGCGTCCCTGCGAGACCAGGTCCAGGTCTGTGGCCTGTCCACCCCGGGAACGCAGCCGCGCTCCTTCCAGGCTGTTCACGGACCCCACAGTCATTTCGGCTGCAGGGGGCGGGCCCGGAGGGGATCGCAGCGCTGGACACGGACCGGGCCCCAACCCTGAGCTCAAGGCAGAGCCGAGATCCGGCCTAAGGGCACGCCTGGCCCTGCCCCCTGGCCCTGGCCCTGGCCCTGCCCCACCCCCTGCCAGGAGCCGGGTCGGGAAGCGCCCCCCTGGTCGGCGGCGTGCGATGCCGCTATCGGCCACACGGGGGCAGCAGAGCGTCAGCGGCGGCAGCAGCGGGGCCCGGTTCCCGGCCGCCGGGGTTGGGCTGGCGGTGCCCGGGGGTCCTCCCTAGAGGCCCGCGGGTGAAACGTCTGAGTGCGCGGGGCCCTGGACACTGAGATGGGCGCTTGGGACACGGGCCCAGGGGACCCCGTACGGCAGCTAGGCAGGCCCAGACAGCCCAGGGTGGGGGTTCCATGGGGGCAGGAGGGGAGAAGCCCGGGCGGTGGAGCAGCTGGGGCGTCCGGGGAAGGGCCTGGGGGGGCAGAGGGGCGGCTCTCAGGACAGGGACGCACGTGGAGGGGCGGGGTTTGTGGCAGTCCCGGAGCTGCCTCTGGAGCTTCCATCTGCAGGCCCCTGCGGGGCCGCGTCTGCTTCTCTTGCTGGGCACCCACATCCACTCCCGAGGGGTGTGCGACAACCCCCATTCCAGCCCACTCAGATTGTCTCTAGCCCCTCCCATCACAGTTAACCCCGGTGTTGGTGCTAGAAGCCTCCGTGTTATCCTGTCAGCTTCCGTGTATTCCCGGACGTCCCTCTGCAGGCCCATCCCCACCTCACAGGCAGGCCCACCCTTCCCGGGCTTGCCCCCTCCCCAGTCCCTGGCCCCACCATCACCTTGCCGGGAGATGGTCATATGCAACCTCCATAAAACAAAACCCTAACGGAAAAGGCCAGAGTGGGGACTTTGTTTCCACGAGCAGGTGGGGGCAGACACCCTGGCTACCCCCGGGCAAAACCAGTAAAAATACTAGACTTCAATCCCTTCGAATTCCCCCTTCTACAGGCTGTTTCGTGAGAAATAAAGTGCCTTGCAAAGATCCACCCCAGGTGGGTGGGCAGCCCCCACGCGACTTGGGCTCCTGGATGCTGCTCCTAGGGAAGGGCCTGCCCAGGACAGGGGCCAGTGGGAGCCCCTGCCTGACCACAGGCTCTTCTTCAGCACAGGTCAGAAGCACTGGTGCCCGCCGTGTGGAGTGGCCCTGGTACTGACCACCTGGGGTCGGAGGTGGTCCTGGGTTGTAAGAGTCTCCGGTGCTTGTGAAAAGCTCGCACATCCTTCCAGGGGAGACTCGCACATGGGGTGAGGGCAGGAGCAAGAGCGGGAGCTCATCATTACACAGGAAAACAGGAAACCCTGAACCCCAGGCTCAGGAAGCAGCGGAGGGTCAGGTTTGGAGGGGCCTCGTCTCCCACCACCTCCCCATTTGCACCCCCAATCCCTGCCCCCCCAACTTTCCTCATTTGATCACTGCCCCCCACCCCATCCCCTCTCTGCCATCTCCCTCCCAGGAGGGGGCTGCTCCTGCCTAGCACGCGGTGCCCTTCCTCCCACCATGCTTAGTTATATTTGAAAATACAACATTTGAAACGTGCAAAGAATGGAGGAGCTTTCCTGTGAGTGCAGAGTGCCCCTCCCGTGTCCCCCCACCAGGGGGCTTCCCTGTCCAGTCATGGCTTGTCCCCTTTAATTTTAACAAAACGTCCTCACCACAGTGCATGTGTGTTTTATAAAAGCAGTATTGTAAGTTAATGTTTTTAATACAGAAAAAAAAAAAACAACAACCCCAAAAAACCAAAACAATATAACTATCCTAAGTCATGTTGAGAGGGGAGTGCCAGGTGGGAGCTGAACCGCGGGACCACCATCCCTCTACCTCCAGCCAGTCCTGGGGGTGTCATGTGACCTCTTCTGACCAGCCCTGGACAACCTCCAGATGGACAGGTGGGGAGGGGCCATGGAGGGGATCTGGGACGAGGAGAGAGAGGCCGTGGCCAGGCAGCCCCAGGAGGGCCCTCCAGAGCCTGAGTGGGCCTGTGTCTGTGGTCCCCAGGTGCAGTTCCTCGAGGTGGTGTGTGGTCCCCCCAGGCCTGCGCCCTGTGGTTCCAGTGCCTCCCCAAGCCTCTGCAGCTGCAGCCCCCACCCCTGCCCTTTCCTCTCCTTTGTCCGGGCTGGTGGTCCCTCTCTGTCCCACACTGCCCTCCCCGAGGAAAGCCTCCACCTTTTCTCTTAGTGAAATAAAAGCCCTTTTCAAGGTGACATGTCACCTACTCACAGAACAGTGCCCCAACCCAGCACGCAGCCTGAGGTCCCTCAGGAGCACTGTGTGCCCCCAGGCCTGTCCCCAGTCGTCTCCACCGTGGGCCCACCACAGCTGCTGCTGTCAAGGGCAGCCTGGGTCTGAGCCCCATCGCCCTGTGCAGGGCACGGGTCTGGGGTCTGGTTTGTCCCCTGCTGGGCAGTGGGCGGCCTGAGGTGTCTCCCAGACACGCTGCCTGCGGCTGGCTGGTGTGGACTGGGCCTGGTGGGCCAGGAGCTGCCCTCACTATGGTGACAGGATCAGGCTGCCAGGCTCCTGTGGGGGCTCAGCAGGAGGGGATGAGGAATGACAATGCTCAAGCCTGACCTGCTGCCCTTGTGGAGGGGGCATGGTGCCACGTGGCCAGCCTGCCTGAGAGACCCCCAGGACTGCTGTGGGAGCCTGGGGGAGCCCTGGGCAGGTGGTGGGGCAGTGGGCAGAGGTGGCTGCAGAGGGACAGGGCCTGGCCAGGACTTCACCCCAAGGCTGCTCGAGAAGTCAGCAGGGGCCCAAGGAGATGCAGGGATTGGCAACTGGGGAGCACAGGGCTACCCCTGAACCATGAGCAGCTATCAGGGACAAAGGTCATGAGCTGAGAGGGGAAAGGCCCAGAGCTGCTGGACGGTGGATCCTGGGCGCCTGATCCGCAGGGCAGGGTGGCCCTCTGAGGCACTGCAGGCAAGCTACCAAGGGTGTGTGTGTGTGAGGGTGTGTGAGAGTGTGTGGGTGTGTGCGAGAGTGTGTGAGGGTGTGTGGGTCTGTAAGGGTGTGAGTGAGGGTATGTGAGGGTATGAGGGTGTGTGAGAGGGTGTGTGTGTGAGAGTGTGTGGATGTGTGTGAGAGTGTGTGAGGGTGTGTGGGTCTGTCAGGGTGTGAGGGTATGTGAGGGTGTGAGGGTGTGTGAGAGGGTGTGTGTGTGAGTGTGTGAGGGTGTGTGAGAGTGTGAGAATGTGTGTGAAGTGTGTGAGGTGTGTGTGACTGTGAGGGTGTGTGGGTGTGTGAGGGTGTGAGGGTATTTGAGGTGGGAGGGTGTGTGAGAGGGTGTGCAGGTGTGTGTGTGAGTGTGAGAGTGTGAGAATGTGTGTGGAGTGAGTGAGGGTGTGTGTGATGGTGTGTGAGGATGTGTGGGTGTGTGAGGGTGTGTGTGAGAGGGCATGTGAGGGTGTGAGGGTGTATGTGAGGGTATGTGAGGATGTGTGAGGTACGTGTGTGAGGGTAGTGTGAGGATGTGTGAGGTATGTGTGAGGGTGTCTAATGGTATGAGGGTGTGTGAGGGTGTGAGGGGTGTGGGGGGTGTGAGAATGAGTGTTTGAATGTGTGAGAGTGTAAGGGTGTGGGGATGTGTGAGGGTGTGTGTGAGGATGTAAGAGTGTTGGGGTGCATGAGAGAATGTGAGGGTGTGAGGACTTGTAAAGGTTTGTGAAGGTATGAGAATGTGGGGATACGTGGGAGTGTGGGGATGTGTGAGTGCGAGGGTGTGTGAGGGTGAGATTGTGTGGGAGGGTGTGAGTGTGGGATGTATGAGGTTGTGGGGATGTGTGTGTGAGTGTGTGTGAGAGAATGTGTGGGTGTGTGAGAGTGTGAGAGTGTGTAGGTGTGTGAGAATATGTGGGTGTGTATGATATGTGTGGGTGTGGGTGTCTGTGGATGTGTGTGGGTGTGTGAGAGTGTGAGAATGTGTGTATGAGGGTGTGAGTGTGTGTGTGAGAGTGTGTGAGAGTGTGTGGATGTATGGGGGTGTGAGGGTGTGTGGATGTGTGAGGGTGTGTGAGGGTGTGAGGGTGTGTGTGGATGTGTGAGGGTGTGAGGGTGTGAGGGTGTGTGTGGATGTGTGAGGGTGTGTGGATGTGTGAGGGTGTGTGGAGGGTGTGAGGGTGTGTGAGGGTGTGTGAGGGTGTGAGGGTGTGTGTGGATGTGTGAGGGTGTGAGGGTGTGTGAGGGGTGAGGGTGTGGAGTGGGAGGTGGTGAGGGTGTGAGGGGGTGGGTGTGGAGTGTGTGAGGGTGTGAGGGTGTGTGAGGGTGTGAGGATGTGTGAGGATGTGTGAGGGTGTGAGGAAGTGGGAGGGTGTGAGGGTGTGTGAAGGTGTGAGGGTGTGTGAGGCTGTGAGGGTGTAAGAGTGTGTAAGGGTGTGTAAGGCTGTGTGAAGGTGTGAGGGTGTGTGGGGGTGTGAGGGTGTGTGGATGTGTGAGGTGTGAGGGTATGTGAGGGTGTGTGAGGGTGTGAGGGTGTGTGGGGATGTGTGGTGTGTGTGAGGGTGCATGTGGATGTGTGAGGATGTGAGAGTTTGTGAGAGTGTGTGAGGGTGTGTGGTGGTGGGTGTGGGGGTGTGACTGTGTGTGAGGGTGTGTGAGGGTGTGAGGGTGTGAGGATGTGATGGAGTGTGTGGGGGGTGTGGCGGGTGTGGGTGGTGAGGGTGCGGGGAGTGTGGATGAGGGTGTGTGAGGGGTGGGAGTGTGGTGGGTGGGAGTGGGTGTGTGGGAGTGTGTGTGCGGAGTGTGAGGGTGTGGTGTGAGGATGTGTGGGTGTGAGGTGTGGAGGGTGTGAGGGTGTGTTGTGAGGGTGTGTGTGGTGGGGTGTGTGGTGGGTGTGTAGGGTGTGTGAGGGTGTGAGGGTGTGTGGGATGGTGTGTGAGGGTGGTGTGTGTGGGTGTGTGGGAGGTTGGGGGGTGTGAAGTGTGAGGTGGTGTGCGGATGGTGAGGGCTGTGGGGTGTGTGAGGTGGTGAGGTGTGTGTGTGGTGGGGTGTGTGGTGGGATATGTGTGAGGGTGTGAGGGTGTGTGAGGATGTGTGAGGGTGTGAGGGTGTGTGTGTGGGTGTGTGGGTAGGTGAGGCTGGTGTGTGGGGTTGTGTGGGTGTGGATGGTGGGGTGGTGGGGGTGGTGGGCTGTGGGGGTAGGTGAGGGTGTGTGGATGTGAGGGGTGTGGCTTGTGGTGATTGTGGGGGATGTGTTGTGTTGATGTGTGGGGGGTATGTGTGTGATCAGCTGTGATAATTGGCCGAGTTGCCTGCTGCTGTCCCGGCCTGGGGCCAGGTGTGTGCCAGCTCTTGTGTTTGTTGCATGCCTGGCGTGTGCTGGGTGGTACTGAGTCGGGCTGAGGTGTCTGGGTGTGGCCCTGGGGTGTCCCTTTCTGGACGTGTGTCTCCATGCAGAATGGAGGTCCTTGTGTTCCCAGCAGGAAGCCCCCAGCCCCAGGCGGGTGCCTGAGAATGGACCTGGGGCCTGTGGGTGTGGCAGGGCTGCCCTCAGCTCCTCATGGACCCCCTGGCACACCAGTCCCACCCCGTGTCTGTGATGCTCACTCTCTGAGCCTTCCCTGACCCCATGTGCCAACGCTTGCCCCAGCAACGCCACGTGTGCACGTGTGAGCGTGAACTTGGCAACAGGTGGGAGAATGTGTGCGTTAGTGCATGAGCGTGAGCATGGCCTGTGCTTGTCTGGCTGTGGGGCTGGGGCTTCTGTGAGGCTGTGAGCCCGTGTGGGCCTGAGTGTGGCCGTGTGAGCTGTGTGCACACGGCTGTGGCTGAGTGTGAGCCTCTGAGTGTGTGCATCTGTACTGTGTATCTCTGTGTGTCTATGTGTCTGTGTGCGTCTCTGACTTTATGTGTGTCTGTATCTCTGTGTGTCTGTGTGTGTGTGGTAGCGTGTCTGTGCTTGTGTATCTATGTCTGTATGTGTCTCTGTCTCTGTGTGTGTGCCTCTGCATGTCTGTGTGTGTGTGGCAGTGTAGTGTGTGTGCTTATGTTTCGGTGTGTCTGTGTGTCTCTGACTCTGTGTTTCTGACTCTGTGTGTGCCTGTGTGTGTGTGTGGTAGTGTGTCTGTTCTTGTGTTTCTGTGTGTCTGTGTGTGTTTCTGTCTCTGTATGTTTGTCTATGTGTCTCTGGTAGTGTGTCTGTTTGTGTGTGTCTCTGTCTTTGTATGTGTGTCCGTGTGTGTGTGTGTGTGAAGTATATCTGTGTTGTGTGTCTCTGTGTGTCTCTGTGTGTCTCTGTCTCTATATGTGTGTCTATGTGTCTGTGTGGATCTGTGTGTGTGTGTGGTAGTGTATCTGTGCTTGTGTGTCTCTGTGTCTGTGTTGTCTCTCTCTCTGTGTGTGTCTATGTGTATCTGTGTGTCTCGTGTGTGGTAGTGTGTCTGTGCTTGTGTGTCTGTGTGTTTGTGTGTGTCTGTCTCTGTATGTGTGTCTATGTGTCTGTGTGTGTGTTAGTGTGTCTGTGTGTATTGTGTGTATTTCTGTCTCTGTGTGTCTACGTGTCTGTGTGCTCTGTGTGTTTGTGTGTCTGTGTGTCTCTGTGTGTTTGTGTGTTCTGTGTGTCTCTGTGGGGTGTGCATGACTATATTTGTGGGAGGTTGTATGTGCAGGACGGGCCCCTGAGCCCTGTCACCCAGGCTGCACCCTGGGGGTCTTCCCAGGGATGCCTCCCTCAAACTTGAGTCCTCCCTGGAGGGCTTAGGTTCCACTGGGGAGGTGGGCGCGGGCACAGACCCCTTCTCTAGGAGGCTGGGGTGGGGCTGGCCTGCCTAGCTGGGACATGGGTCAGAATGTCCTCCCACACGGTCCACCCTGTTCTAGGTACAGGGTGTCGTCTCCCAGGGTCTCAGCTGCGGGTGTGATGGGCCCCAGACAGCCCCTGGGTGTGGGGTGGGGTCCTGTGGGGCCCTCTGTGGCCCACTGAGGATGCAGGGCTGGGGTTGGGCAGGTCTGCACTGGGGCGGTTTCGTGGGGGCAACCCCAGAGGGTCCTGAGGCTGGGATAGGGTTGGGCGACCTCACCTAGGGTCTACAGGCTGAAGGTGCCTGGGTTGGCCAGGCCTGGGCACAGAGGTGACAAAAGTTTGGTGACAGGTGGGCTGTGAGGGGCTCCGCAGGTGCACTGAGGAGGCTCTGTCCCCAGGTGACCCACAAAGTCCTCTTCCAAGGGTGCTGGGGGTCGAGTTCCTGGGGGCCATGCCTGGGGTCTCCACTTAGGGGCCTCCTCCCTGGCCCAGCTCGCCTGGGGCAAGGCCCGACTTGTTGCCCCCTCCACCAGGCAGTCCTCTGGGAAGTGCCCTGGGGCCTGGTCACTCTGGGCCTGGCCACAGCACTGGCCTGGACATGGGGTGTGGCTGGGGACTGTGAATAGTCAGGAATCCTCCAAACCAGCCACCTGGGTGCCAGCCTTCCCCCCATCCCCCCAATGCAAATCGCCGTCTCGGGGGTGAGTGGGGGTTTCCACACCACTGTCCCACCTGTTCTGTGGTTCCCATTTTCAGCATTTTTAGAAATATTTGCAAGAATGTGTTTGTGCCTGTGTGGTGGGGTGGGGGTGGGAGCTGCGGCCCGGTACCCACGAGGTCTTGTTTTTCAGACTGGACGGGGGTGGGGGAGGGGGAGGGGGAGCTGCGGCCCCCCCGCACCTGCTGCTGTGTCCAGCCTCCTGAGTGGGGTAGTGAGGGTCCTGGCTGGGCCCCAGGGCATGACCCCCGGTGAGTGTGCGGTCCTGAGGCCGAGTCTGGTACTTGGCAAGGAGGCCCAGGAGGCCCAGGTGCCCATCCTGAGCGTGACCCAGGACCCTGCCTCAGGCCTCATGCCAGGGCCAAGCCCACGACTGGCTGGTGACCACGCAGAGCCGAGAGGTGCGGGAAAGTGAGGCTGGGTTGGAGGAAAGCTGAGGGGCCCAGGCCTCCCACTCCAGCTCTCGAGGCAGACCCTGGCCCACCCAGGGACCCCCTCCCATGCACGCAAACACACACAACACATATGGGTGTGCGTGTGCACACACTCGTGGCAGCCCCTAGCACTGGCTGGCCCAGGTGTCCTTGGGACGTGGTCCACATGGTGCTGACATGAGCTGGCCCTGAGCGCAGGCTCTGCGGGGAGCCTTTCCCAGGCCCTGCAGCGGCACATGTGGTGTCATGGGGCAGCAACTGTGACCTCTGCCCCACAGACCCGGGTATGCAGCCAGAGAGGCCAAGGCATGCGCTCTCTGAGCCTTCCCTGACCCCATGTGCCAAAGCCTGGCCCAGCAACGCCATGTGCGCACGTGTGAGTGTGACCTTGGCAACAGGTGGGAGAATGTGTGTGTTAGTGTGTTAGCGTGAGCATGAGTGTGTGAGGTGCAAGCGTGTGTGCAGTGGATGAGCTGTAGGTGTGCAGTTGTATGTGATGCGGACAGGTGTGTGGTGTGGACAGGTGTGTGGTGTGGACAAATGTGCAGTGGGCCTGGCTCATTGTCACCCCCAGGACAAGGCCTTCGTCCACAATGACAGGGCTGAGCAGGTGGGCCGGGCTGTGGTCAGGCAGCTATGGTCTGGCACAGAGGAAAAGGGGAGGCAGGTTCATGACATGGGGCAGGACAGTGACCAGAGGCTGCGAGCGTGACCTGGGAGGGGGTGCCTGTGTGCTGGCATGTCTGTGTGTGTCTTTGTGTGTCTGTCTGTGTGTGTGACTGTGTTTTTGTGTGTCTCTGTGTGTGTCCGTGTGTGTCTGTGCATCCACGTGCATGTCTGTCTATATGTGTGTATCTGTGCATATCCGTGTGTCTGTGTGTGTCTTTATGTGTCTGTGTGTGTGTGTGTCTCTGTGTGTCTGTGCATCCACGTGCATGGTGTCTATATGTGTGTCTCTATATGTGTGTGTTTCTGTGTGTGTGTGTCTCTGTGCATGTCCGTGTGTGTCTGTGCATTTCTGTGTGTGTGTGTGTCTCTGTGCATGTCTGTGCATGTCTGTGTGTGTGTGTGTCTCTGTGCATGTCCGTGTGTGTCTGTGCATTTCTGTGTGTGTGTCTCTGTGCATGTCTGTGTGCGTGTGTGTCTCTGTGTATGTCCGTGGGTGTCTGTGTGTGTCTGTGTGTGTGTGTCTCTGTGCATGTCTGTGCATGTCTGTGTGTGTCTGTGTGTGTGTGTCTCTGTGCATGTCTGTGTGCGTGTGTCTCTCTGTGCATGTCCGTGTGTGTCTGTGTGTGTCTGTGTGTGTGTGTCTCTGTGCATGTCTGTGCGTGTCTGTGTGTGTCTGTGTGTGTGTGTCTCTGTGCATGTCTGTGTGCGTGTGTGTCTCTGTGCATGTCCGTGTGTGTCTGTGTGTGTGTGTCTCTGTGCATGTCTGTGCATGTCTGTGTGTGTCTGTGTGTGTGTGTCTCTGTGCATGTCTGTGTGTGTGTGTGTCTCTGTGCATGTCCGTGTGTGTCTGTGTGTGTCTCTGTGCATGTCTGTGCATGTCTGTGTGTGTCTGTGTGTGTGTGTCTCTGTGCATGTCTGTGTGTGTGTGTGTCTCTGTGCATGTCTGTGTGTGTGTGTGTCTCTGTGCATGTCCGTGTGTGTCTGTGTGTGTCTGTGTGCGTGCGTCTCTGTGCATGTCCGTGTGTGTCTGAGTGTTGAAGACGGCCTGTGCGGGACTCCCAGTGCAGGCGGGTTTGATCACACCTCCCCCGCAGGGCTGAGCCTCCAGACTCCCAGCCCCATACAGGCCCCAGCCCAGGAGGGAGCCGGGCGGCGCTTGGGGCCTGGAGCCCTGACCCGGGGAGTCAGGGAAGGACTAGGGTGCAGGCTCTGGTGACTCAGCCTCCTCGTCTGTGTGCACTGCCTTTTGTTCCTCCATTCATCCCTTGATGAACACTTGGGGGGCTTTCCAGGAGGCGGCCCCAGACTTGGACAGTTCTAGGACCCAGAGGCAGATGGGGCAGAGAGAGGGATGACAGAGACAGACACAAAGCAGAGAGATGGAGGCAGAGGGAGACATGAAGAGTCGCAGAGACATCCCGGCTCAGGCCCCGACTTTCAGGGGCCACCCCCAGGGAGGACACACAGTGTATCCCCACACCCACAACCACACCTCGCACACACACTCACACCCACATACCTCCTATCCACACAAACGCAGAGACACACAGACACCCACAACCACACACTCACACTCACAAACTTATCCAGTCACATCCCACACAGTCCCACTCAACCTATACACCACACACCTACACACGACCCATACACCACACACACTGACATTCACAAACTATATACCACACACTCACACACAACTCATACACCACACACTCACACTCACAAACTATATACCACACACCCTCACACCAACCATACACCTATATACACTCACACACCCATATACCACACACACACAAGCCATACACTGCAGACACACACAACCTATACACCTATACACACTCACACCTACAAACTATATACCATGCACACACAACCTATACACCTCCACACACACACCATATAGCACATACACACAACCCATACACCACACACACCCACAAACTATATATCCACACACACACAACCCCTACACCTATACACACACTCACACACCCACCACCAATGCACACACAACCCATACACCTACACACACACTAATATAGCACACACACACACCCATACACCACACACAATCCATACACTACACATACCCACAAGCTATATACCACACACTCACACATAACCCATACACCTATACACACTCACACACCCATATACCACATACACACAATCCATACACCACACACACAAACTATATATGACACACTCACACAACCCATACACCTATACACAATCACACCCATATACCACATACACACAACCCATACACCACACACTCACACACAACCCCTACACCTATACACAAACACACCCACCACCAATGCACACACAGCCCATACACCTACACACACACTAATATAGCACACACACACAACCCACATACCACACAGTCACACATAACCCATACACCTATACACACACCCATACACCACACACACAACCCATACACTGCACACTCACACCCACAAACTATATACCACACACACACATAACCCATATACCCATATACCACACACACAACCTGTGCACCTACTCACTCACACACCCATACACCACACACACAACCCATATACCTATTCACACACGCCCATACACCACATACACCCACAAACTATGTGCTACACACACACAAACCATACACCTATACACACTCTCACACCCATATACCACATGCACACAACCCATATACCACACACTCACACTCACAAACTATATGCCACACATTCACACTCACAAACTATATACCACACACACAACCCACACACCTATACACAATCACACAAACCATACACCACACACTAACACAACCTATACACCACACACTCACTATCTATATACCCCCACACACAACCCATACATTTATACACACTCACACACCCATACACCACACACTCACACACAACCCATCTACCATATGCTCACACACACACCATACACCTAAACACACACCCATGTGCCACACACTCACAACCCATACACCACACACTCACACACAACACATACACCACACACACACAACCCACACAACCCATAGATCACAAACACACGCAAGTCATAACCAAACACTCACACACAGGCAATATACCTATACACATTCACATACAACCCATACACTACACACACAACACATACACCTATACACACTCACACAACTCATACACAACACGCTCACAACCCATACATCTATACACACACTCACACACAATCCGTATACCACAAACTCACACAAAACCCATACACCTATACACACACGTGACTAATACACCACACACACAACCCAGAGGCCATAAATACACACAAGCCATAAGCACACACTCACACACAACCCATACACCTATACACACACTCATAAACAAGCCATACACCCACCCACACACAACCCATACACTGCACACTCACATACAAGCCATTCACCGATATACACACACAACCCATACACCACAAACTCACACTCAACCCATACACCTATACACACACACAACTCATACACCACACACTCATACACAACCCACAGACCACAAACACACACAAGCCATAACCACACAGTCACACACAACCCATACACCTACATACACACTCATAAACAAGCCATAAACCTACACACACACACACAACCCATACACCACACATTCACACACAACCCATACACCTATACACACACACACAACCCGTATACCATAAACTTACAACCTATACACCTATACACACATACAATCCATACACCACAGACTCACACACAACACATACACCACCCCCCCACACACAACCCGTACACGACACACACAAAACCCATGTTTATACACACACTCCCACCCATATACCACATACACACAACCCATACACCACACACTCACACACAACACATACACCACACCACACACACAATACATACATGAAATACTCATACACACACCCATACACCACCCACACACACACAACCCATGCACTACACACACAACCCATACACCTATACACACACTCACACACACAACTCATATACCCTCAACTCACACACAACCTATACACCTATACACACATACAACCTATACACCACACACACACAACACGTACACCACACCACACCACACACACAACACATACACAAAACACTCCTACACACACCCATATACAACTCACACACACACAACACATACACCTATACACACACAACGCATACAACTAGCACACACTCAACACATACACCTGCTATACACACACACAACACACACACTTCCTATACACACAACCCACATGCCTACACACACCCTCACACTAACCCTCACATTCATATACTCACAAACACACTTCCACATTCACACCCTTCCTCACACTCACACCCACACACTAAGTCACCGTCACATTTATGCCCATGCTCACACACTCACACCCTCACACACTCACCCCCCACCAGCCCATGGCTCTCTGGTGTGTGCCCACCAAACCCTGCCTCGGGGGTCCCTTCTGTAAGCTGACAGCTCTCTGCCCGTGGGTGGCCTGGGGGAAACAGAGCCCACCCAAGGCTGGGCTCAGGAAAGGACCCAAACACACATGGCCCAGGAGCAAATGAGCAGAGTTCAGCCTGCAGCTGGGAGCGGCCGAGCGGGTGCTGGGACAGAGTTGGGGCCTGTCTGCGGGTGGGGGGCATGGCAGCTTGGGCCCACCTGCAACTCCAAGGCCTGGCCCCCGAGGTCACTGGGCCACCACCCAGCCCTCGCCCTGTTCCCTGTCTGTGCTGGACGGGGCAGGCCTCTGAGCCTCAGGGAAACCCACAGACCCACGCGGGACCCTGAACATCAGGCTGGGGAGGCTTGGGGTGGATAACAACATGCCAGAGGCAGGGGCACGCGGTCCCGGGACCCTGGGCACTGTGACCCCAGCCCTGGGGCTGAGACCTGGGACAGCCTTGGGTCTCCCAGGAGGGACCGGACAGTGGGGGATGGTCAGAGAACAGGACGGCCAGCAGGGTGCAGCCCGAGGACAGGGATGGACGCTGGGAGGTCAACAGGACAGGGTCAGGGGCAGGAGCCGTGGAGTGGGCAGAGGGCCTGGAGGACCTGGAGAACCTGTGGGTCGGTGTCTGTGGGAAGGGGGCCAGGAGCAGCCCAGAGTGGCCAGACTGGCACAGGTGAGGGGGTGGGGGCCGTGAGGTGAGAGTGACCGAGCCAGTGAGGCCTCTGGCCAGGGAGGGGACCTTGGCTGGACTCTGACTGAACCCAGGGCTCCTGGAGAAGGGCCCCAGGCAGGGATGAGGATGTGGGCATCTGATTCCATCAACACTGGGGCTTCCAACACGCACAGCCTGGGCCTTGGAGACCTGAGCCCTGACCCACCACGCCCTGGCACTGGGCCGGGCACCTTGCGTGATCCCCAGTCCCCACAGCACCTCCCTCACCCTGGTCACGTTCCAGGGCCCCTCTGAAGCACCTGCTGTGAGGGGATGTGGGTTGGGGGACAGGGACTTGGGCCTGAGCTGCCAGGTGTGGGGGGGTCGGGAACCCAGGCTGAGCGTGTGGCTGGGGACCAGACAGATGGGGACGGAGGAGGACATGTCGTGTGCCCACTGCCTGCCTAGGGGCTGGACCCACGCCCAGTCTAGGCCATGTCCCCCGAGGCCTGTGAACCTTCACTGTGACCCACTAAAACATTCAGGAGCTTCAAAAGCAGCCCCCGTCCTTGTCACTACACGATGACTCTGAGCGTCACGCCGTCCCTGCTGGATCCACCCTCCAGCCCCAGCAAGGAAGGCTGGGCCCCAGGCAGCAGGTGGTGAGGGCAGCGGGCACAGCCACCCTACAGCACACACAGGGTCACGGGGACGCGCCCACCACACCCTGTGCACACGCTCCTCACGGCACTGAGTTCACTGAGGGCGCTGGCCGTTTGTCTTCAGGAGTCCCACTGTGCCCCCCGCCCACACCCCTGTCCTGCTGGGGTTGCAGCTGGGTCCCGGGGCACAGGGCGGCCCTGGGCACCTTATCATCTTGGTCCCTGTCGGGTGAGCTGCTGGCTCTCTGTGGAGCTGGCAGAGCTGCGGTTCAGCCTTGGAGGCTGGTCCTGGGGCCCAGCAGCCGTGGGGAGCACTGCCCAGTCCCGTGCCCACAGGGAATTACGCGGGCTGAGGAAGGGCCCACACACCGATGGGATCGGGGTCAGGCAGTGCGCACCTCACACTGAGATCCCATGTCCCGAAGTGGGGACACGGCCCAGGGGCACTGTTCCATGAGGGGCTCAAGATGGGGTCTCCTATTTCAACTTTCACTCCTTCTGCACCTGTTAGCTGGGAACCTTCTAGAAGGAGGGGTGTCCTCAGTCATGGAGTGGCTGTGAGCTGAGCACAGATCATGCCGGAAGGTACATGACTTCTCCTTCACCAGGAACACAGTGCAGAGAGACAGAGACACAGAGACAGAGTAACCAAGAGAGACAGAGAGACACAGAGACAGAGACAGAGTAACAGAGATAGACAGAGACAGAGAGAAAGGGTCACAGAGAGACAGAGAGAGAAAGAGAGACAGAGACAGAGTAACAGAGATAGGGACAGAGAGAGAGACAGAGTCACAGAGAGACAGAGACAGAGCAAGAGAGACAGAGAAACAGAGACACAGAGAGAAACAGAGACAGAGATTGTTACAGAGAAACAGAGACAGAGAGAAACAGAGACACAGAGACATACAGACACAGAGACACAGAGAGAGACAGAGACAGAGAGACAGCGATACAGATTAAGAGTTATAGAAAGACAGAGGCAGAGAGAGAGATTAAGAGTTACAGAGAAAAGATAGAGATAGAGACAGAGACACAGGGATATAGAGAGAGACAGAGAGAGAGAGACAGAGACAGACACAGAGATAAGGAAAGATACACAGAAACAAAGAGAGACAGAGACAGAGATAGAGATAGTCACTGTCATATACCCATGGTCACCTGCTCACACACTCGCGCACTCGCACACTCGCACACTCACACAGTCACACAGTCACACACTCACACACTCGCACACTCACACAGTCACACACGCACACAGTCACACACTCACACACTCGCACACTCGCACACTCACACAGTCACACACTCACACAGTCACACAGTCACACACTCGCACACTCGCACACTCACACAGTCACACACTCACACAGTCACACACTCGCACACTCACACACTCGCACACTCGCACACTCACACAGTCACACACTCGCACAGTCACACACTCGCACACTCGCACACTCACACACTCGCACACTCACACACTCACAGACTCGCACACTCGCACACTCACACAGTCACACACTCTTACACTGAGGTTCCCTCAGGCCCTGTCACTTCCGATAGGGCCTATGGCATGTCTAAGCCTCTGGCCACCAGCCCCTGGCTCACTGGTGTGTGCCCACCACACCCCGCCTTGGGGGTCCCCTCTGTGAACTGGGCACATGCCGTCCGCTCTGTTCATGGGTGGCCTGGGGGAAACAGGGCCCACCCAAGGCCTGGCTCAGGAAAGGCCTCAAACACACATGGCCCAGGAGCAAAGGGGCAGAGCTCAGCCTGCAGCTGGGAGCGGGCAGGGGTAGTGGAGTGGGCGGAGGGCCTGGAGGGCCTGCAGATCTCCAGTGTCTCTGGGAAGGGGGCCCAGGAGTAGCCCAGTGTGGCCGGGCTGGCAGGGTTGAGGAGGTGGGGGCAGTGAAGGAGGGGTGACTAGGCTGCGTGGGGTGCCGGGGGACACTGGGTTTGCTCCGGCTGAGCCCAGGCAGTGCCCGAATCCCTGAGCTGCCAGGAGGAGAAGAGGGCTGGGGTCAGGCAGAGGTGGGCCGCAGGGCTGAGGGCTGGGGCTGGTAGGGAGCAGTCGGTTGGTTGAGGGCACCATTACACAGAGGGCTGTGAGACAGGATCCCCCATTCCCTTCATTCCTTGTGCACGTTAGTGAGGAACCTTCTAGAAGGAGGGCATTGCTCACGGTGGGCGGGCACGAGCACAGATCTTGCAGGCTGGCATGCTGCCGTTAAGTGCCTCTCTTTACTTTCCAGATCTCAGCATGGCAAGCCCGTCCTGCGCTCCGGGGTCTTTCTGGAGTCCAAGCTGCACGGCCCTGGTGGGCATCACACCTGTACCCACACTTTGGCTGGGCCCGAACCTCGCACCCTCCCAGCCCCCACGTGGCTCTCCCTTGGCCATACCGGCCTTTTGCCCGTCCTCCTACCTCACCCTAGGTCTGCCTGGCCCTGCCCTCCCTTCCTAGCCCCCCAGGGAGGCTGGAGGGCACCCCTGCGTCCACCAGCACCAGCTCCTCGTGGGCGAGCCTTCTGTGCGCCAGTGATGCTGACGCCTGTGGTGGGAATGGTGCCATGACAGTCCTGGGCCCTCCACCTTCCTGCTTGGCAGACACTCCTGCTCCCTGCACCCTCACCGGGCACCTGTGAGCCCTGAGGCCAGTGGGGGTCTCACAGCTTCTCCCTCCCACAGCCTAGCCTTGGGCCCCAGGGGTCTGCATCCAAGGGGCCGAGGGATCCCTGCGGTCTCAGCCCGAGTGGGACTTTGAGACTTCGTGTTCTCTGCAGGGTGGGACCTGCCCAAGGGCTGCTGGGGGCTTCCCAGGGGTCCTGTGGGTCCCAGCTATGGGCAAGCTGGTGAGGAAAGTGGGTCCTGCCATGGCGGCCGGGTGGGCTGAATTTTCAGCATCTCTGGACTCAACAGCAGGTCCCCGGTGCGGCGCCCACCCCTCCCCCAGGCAGGTGTGAGGGCTCTGATCTGTTTCTCCTTGAGTGACTCATTCTGGGCAAACTCGGCCCTCAGGGCACATGCAAATGGCTGTTTGTTCCACACCGAAAACATGTTTCTCGCCCTCTGAGGCTGTTTCCAGAAATAGCTTGCACGATTCTCCACCTGCAGCTGCAGCCGCTGCCCACCCAGCGTGGCCAGGCTGACCCAGGCCTCCAAATTTGGGGACACCCGCCCCCTCCCCCAGCGTGGCCAGGCTGGCCCAAGCCTCCAGATTTGGGGACACCCGCCCCCTCCCCCAGCGTGGCCAGGCTGGCCCAGGCCTCCAGATTCGGGGACACCCGCCCCCTCCCCCAGGACAGGCGCACTTGGGTTACTGACACTGGGCCCACCCTGCCAATGTCAACTTTATTGAACTCAGTGGTTCTCAACTTGTTGCCATCTTTGGGACCAGGGCCCCAGAGGCAGCTCCCAGGTTGGCAGGAAGGGCAGGGGAGCCAACGCTGGCAGGGCTGGAGAGGGGAGTATGCTCAAGTCCCCAGGGCCCCCAGCCAACGCCCACCCCAGGAGCCCCAAGGAGGCTGAGCAGAGATGGCCCTGGTGGCCTGGGCACTGGCAACCCTATTGCTACAGGGCCTGTCTGGTGCAGGCCCCAACCTCCCCCATCCTCAGGGCCTGGTGGTCCCCACTGTGCAGAGAGAACACAGAGGCT
This sequence comes from Rhinopithecus roxellana, assembly GCF_007565055.1. Classification (NCBI taxonomy): domain Eukaryota; kingdom Metazoa; phylum Chordata; class Mammalia; order Primates; family Cercopithecidae; genus Rhinopithecus; species Rhinopithecus roxellana. The sequence goes on from NC_044553.1 coordinate 164,289,135, forward strand.
CAGCAGGGCCAGGGACATGGCCTGAGGTTACATGGTGATGGGGGCTGGGTCTCCGGGCCTGGGGGCCGTGGTGGGTGCAGCACCCGGACTGTGGGCTGTGGCCTCCCTGCTCCCAGCTCTGCCACACCCGTCTCCATCTGAGCCTCCAGCTCTGTCTTTCCTGCTGTCCCTGTCTCTGGCCACCCTTATGTCTCCCTGTCTCTCTCTCTGCCTCTCTGAAGGCATCGCCCTGCCTGAGTCTCTGTCTCTGTCTTGTCGTCGGTGTCTCTGGCTCATCTCTGTCAAGCCTGTCTATTGGGTGTTGTCCCGCCATCTTGCCTGTTTTGGCCTCTCTCTCTTTCTATGTGTCTCCGTCTGTGCCTCCTTTCTCCGTCCGTCTCTGCCCTGTGTCTGTCTCTATCCCACCCTCTCTCTTCCTGTCTATCCCTCCCTCTGTGCCTGTCCCTTTGCTGTGTCTTTCTTTGCCTCTGTCTCTCTGTCTGTCTCTGTGTCTCTCTGTCTCTCTGCTTCCATCTCTGTCTTTCTGTATCTCTGTCTATATCTCTGTTTCTCTGTCTTTTTGTGTCCCTCTGTGTGTCTCTCTCTGTCTCTGTCTTTCCATGTCTCTGTCTATATCTCTGTCTCTCTGCCTCTGTATCTCTGTCTATATCTCTATCTGTCTGTTTGTGCTCCTGTGTATGTGTCTCTCTATCTCTGTCTTTCTGTATCTCTGTCTATATCTCTGTCTCTCTTGTCTGTCTCTTCCTGTGTGTGTCTCTTTCTGTCTCTCTGCCTCTGTCTCTATGTCTCTCTGTCTTTTCATCTCTGTCTCTGCCTCTCTGTGTCATTTTGTGTCTCTGTTTCTGTATGTCTCTCTGTTTGTCTGTGTCTCTTCCTCTCTGTAGCTCTCCCTCTCTCTGTCTCTCCTTGTCTCTCTCTCTCTGTTTCTTTCTCTGTCTCTTTTTGTCTTTCTGTGTCTCTCTGTCCCTGTCTCTTCCTCTCTGTATATATCTCTCTGTCTTTCTGTTGCTGTCTGTCTCTGTTTCTCTTCACCTCTCTCTGTCTCTCTTTGTCTCTGTCTTTCTCTGCCTTTCTAACTCTCTCTCTGTCTTTCTGTCTCCATCTCAGTCTCTCTTCTTATCTCTCTGTCTCTATCTCTCTCTGTCTCTCTCACTTTCTGTATCTTTCTGTCTCTATCTGTCTTTCTCTTATCCCTATCACTCTGTCTCTGTCTCTCTATCTCTCTATCTTTCTCTCTGTATCTCTCTGTCTCTGTCTCTCTCTTATCTTTATCTCTATCTCTCTGTCTCTGTCTCTCTATCTCTTTCTCTCATCTCTATCTCTGCCTCTTTCTCTCTGTCTTTCTCTGTCTCTCTATATCTCTGTCTCTATTTCTGTCTCTTATCTCTATCTCTCTGTTTCTATCTCTGTCTCTTTCTCTGACTCTCTGTGTCTCTCTATCTCTGTCTCTCTTATCTCTATCTCGCTGTCTCCATCTCTATCTCTTTCTGTCTCTCTGTATCTATCTCTGTCTCTCTAGCTCTGTCTTTCTCTGTCTCTCTGTATCTCTGTCTCTGTTTCTCTCATCTCTATCTCTGCCTCTTTCTCTATCTCTCTGTCTTTCTCTGTCTCTCTGTAATCTGTCTCTATCTTTTTGTCTCTACCTTTGTCTATCTCTTTCTCTGTCTCTGTCTCTATCTGTCTCTCTATCTCTCTCTGTCTTTCTCTGTCTCCCTGCATCTCTCTGTCTCTATCTCTATCTCTGTCTTTCTCTGTCTCTCTGTATCTCTGTCTCTATCTCTGTCTCTCTATCTCTCTCTGTCTCTATCTCTGCCTCTCTATCTCTCTCTGTCTCTCCCTGTCTCTCTGTATCTCTGTCTCTCCATCCCATGTGGGTCCGTGGGTTTCCCTGAGGCTCAGAGGCCTGTCTCGGCCAGCACAGACAGGGAACAGGGTGCAGGCTGGATGGTGGTCCCTTGGGGACCAGGCCTGGGGGGTGCAGGTGGGCCCAGTGCTGCTGTGCCCCCAACTCACAGACAGGCCCTGGCTCTGGCCCAGCACCTGCTCGCCGCTTCCAGCTGCAGGCTGAGCTCTGTCCGTTTGCTCCTGGGCCGTGTGTGTTTGGAACCTTTCCTGAGCCAGGCCTTGGGTGAGCCCTGTTTCCCCCAGGCCGCCCATGAGCAGAGTGTAGGGCATGTGCCAGCTCCCAGAGGGGACCTCTGAGGCGGCGTGTGGTGGGCACACAGCCGTGAGCCATGGGGCTGGTGGCCCAGAGGCCTGGACATGCTGTGGGCCCCATAGGCAGTGACGGCTTGAGGGAACCTCAGTGTGAGCGTGTGAGGGCGTGAGTGTGTGAGCGTGGGTATGAACGTGACGGTGAATCTCTGTCTCTGTCTCTCTGTATTTCTATCTCTCTGTGTCTATCTATCTCTGTCAATCTGTCTCGATCTCTCTGTCTCTATATCTCTGTCTCTCTGCCTCTATGTCTCTCTAACTGTCTCTCTGTAACTCTCTTTATCTCTTACTGCCTGTTTCTCTCACTCTGTCTCTGTCTCTCTTTATCTCTGTCTTGGTCTCTGTCTCTCTGTAGCTTTATCTCTGTCTCTCTGTTTCTATCTCTGTTTTTCTCTGTTTCTGTCTATATCTCTGTCTCTCTTTATCTGTCTCTGTGTATCTCTATCTCTCTGTAACTCTTTATCTCTGTCTTTCTCTGTCTGTGTCTGTGTGTCTCTGTTTTTCTCTCTCTCTGTCTCTTTCTCTGTCTCTGCCTGTTTTTCTCTCTCTATCTCTGCCAATGTCTCTTTCTGTGTCTGTCTTTCTTTTTCTTTCTCTCTGTCTCTGTCTCTATCTGTCTCTAACTCCTCATCTTTGTCTCTGTGTCTATTTGTGTCTGTGTGTCTCTCTGTGTCTCTGTTTCTCTCTCTGTCTCTGTCTCTCTGTGTCTTTCTCTCTGTGTCTCTGTGTCACTGTTTCTCTCTCTGTCTCTGTCTCTCTGTGACTCTGTCTCTGTCTCTCTGTCTTTGTTACTCTGTCTCTGTCTCTGTCTCTGTCTCTGTGTCTCTCTGTCTCTCTTTCTCAGTTACTCTGTCTCTGTGTCTCTGTCTCTCTGCACTGTTCCTGGTGAAGGAGAAGTCATGTACCTTCCGGCATGATCTGTGCTCAGCTCACAACCACTCCATGATTGAGGACACCCCTCCTTCTAGAAGGTTCCCAGCTAACAGGTGCAGAAGGAGTGAAAATTGAAATAGGAGACCCCATCTTGAGCCCCTCATGGAACAGTGCCCCGGGCCGTGTCCCCACTTCGGGACATGGGATCTCAGTGTGAGGTGTGCGCTGCCTGACCCCGATCCCATTGGTGTGTGGGCCCTTCCTCAGCCCAGGTGATTCCCTGCGGGCACGGGACCGGGTAGTGCTCCCCACGGCTGCTGGGCCGCAGGACCAGCCTCCAAGGCTGAACCGCAGCTCTGTCAGCTCCACAGAGAGCCAGCAGCTCACCCGACAGGGACCAAGATGATAAGGTGCCCAGGGCCGCCTTGTGCCCCGGGACCCAGCTGCAACCCCAGCAGGACAGGGGTGTGGGCGGGGGGCACAGTGGGACTCCTGAAAGACAAACGGCCAGCGCCCTCAGTGAACTCAGTGCCGTGAGGAGCGTGTGCACAGGGTGTGGTGGGCGCGTCCCTGTGACCCTGTGTGTGCTGTAGGGTGGCTGTGCCCGCTGCCCTCACCACCTGCTGCCTGGGGCCCAGCCTTCCTTGCTGGGGCTGGAGGGTGGATCCAGCAGGCACGGCGTGATGCTCAGAGTCATCGCATAGTGACAAGGACGGGGGCTGCTTTTGAAGCTCCCGAATGTTTTAGTGGGTCACAGTGAAGGTTCACAGGCCTCGGGGGACATGGCCTAGACTGGGCGTGGGTCCAGCCCCTAGGCAAGCAGTGGGCACACGGCATGTCCTGCTCCGTCCCCATCTGTCTGGTCCCCAGCCACACGCTCAGCCTGGGTTCCCAACCCCCCCACACCCGGGAGCTCAGGCCCAAGTCCTTGTCTCCCAACCCACATCCCCTCACAGCAGGTGCTTCAGAGGGGCCCTGGAATGTGACCAGGGTGAGGGAGGTGCTGTGGGGACTGGGGATCACGCAGGGTGCCCGGCCCAGTGCCAGGGCGTGGTGGGTCAGGGCTCAGGTCTCCGAGGCCCAGGCTGTGCGTGTTGGAAGCCCCAGTGTTGATGGAATCAGATGCCCACATCCTCATCCCTGCCTGGGGCCCCTTCTCCAGGAGCCCTGGGTTCAGTCAGAGTCCAGCCAAGGTCCCCTCCCTGGCCAGAGGCCTCACTGGCTCGGTCACTCTCACCTCACGGCCCCCACCCCCTCACCTGTGCCAGTCTGGCCACTCTGGGCTGCTCCTGGCCCCCTTCCCACAGACACTGACCCACAGGTTCTCCAGGCCCTCCAGGCCCTCTGCCCACTCCACGGCTCCTGCCCCTGACCCTGTCCTGTTGACCTCCCAGCGTCCATCCCTGTCCTCAGACTGCACCCTGCTGGCTGTCCTGTTCTCTGACCATCCCCCACTGTCCGGTCCCTCCTGGGAGACCCAAGGCTGTCCCAGGCCTCAGCCCCAGGGCTGGGGTCACAGTGCCCAGGGTCCCGGGACCACGTGCTCCTGCCTCTGGCATGTTGTTATCCACCCCAGCCTCCCCAGCCTGATGTTCGGGGTCCTGTGTGGGTCTGTGGGTTTCCCTGAGGCTCAGAGACCTGCCCCGTCCGGCACAGACAGGGAACAGGGCGAGGGTTGGGTGGTGGCCCAGTGACCTCGGGGGCCAGGCCTTGGAGGTACAGATGGGCCCAAGCTGCCGTGCCCCCCACCCGCACACAGGCCCCAACTCTGTCCCAGCACCCGCTCGGCCGCTCCCAGCTGCAGGCTGATCTCTGCCCATTTGCTCCTGGGCCATGTGTGTTTGGGTGTGAGTGTGGGTATGAATGTGACAGTGACTTAGTGTGTGGGTGTGAGCGTGGGTGAGGGTGTGAATGTGTATGGGGTGTGTGTGGAGGGGTATGTTTCTGTGTGTGTTTGTGTGTGAATGTTGTATAACAGCTGCGGTGTGTGTTTGTGTGAGTGTGTGAGGGGCTTGCCCCTGAGTTCCTGGGCCCAGCTTGCCGCCTCTTTCTCCCTGTGTGTTCTCTGCCTCTGTTGTGTTCTCTCTGTGTTTCTGTGTCCATGTCTCTTTCTCCCTGTGTGTTCTCTGCCTCTGTTGTGTTCTCTCTGTGTTTCTGTGTCCATGTCTCTTTCTCCCTGTGTGTTCTCTGCCCTCTGTTGTGTTCTCTCTGTGTTTCTGTGTCCATGTCTCTTTCTCCCTGTGTGTTCTCTGCCTCTGTTGTGTTCTCTCTGTGTTTCTGTGTCCATGTCTCTTTCTCCCTGTGTGTTCTCTGCCTCTGTTGTGTTCTCTCTGTGTTTCTGTGTCCATGTCTCTTTCTCCCTGTGTGTTCTCTGCCTCTGTTGTGTTCTCTCTGTGTTTCTGTGTCCATGTCTCTTTCTCCCTGTTCCCATCTCCTCTCTTTTTCTTCCATCTCTGTCTCTCCCTGTCTGTTTCTTCTTATCTCTCTCACCTCATCTCTCTTTCTGTCTGTTGTGTCTCTGTGTCTCACTGTTCTCGCCTCTGTCCCTCCCCGTCCCTGTCTCTTATCTCTCTCCATCCCCATCTCTCTCTGTGTTTGTCTTTGTCTCTCCTTTCCTGTCTCTGTCTCTTGTCTCTCCTCATCCCTGTCTCTCCCTTTGTCTCTGTATCTCTTGTCTCTCCCCATCCCTGTCTCTGTCTATGTCTCTGTGTCTCTCTGGGTCCCTGGTCCAATGTCCCCTTCCCAGAACCCCTGTTTCCCTGGTGTGGGGTGCAGGTCCTGCTGTGGCCCTGTGGGCTGTGCCTGTGCTGGACACAGCCTGCTGGGGCAGCCGCTCAAGCCCCAGGGCTGGGCACTGCATCCTGGCTCTGGCCAAGGGCCCCAGGGAGAGCTGAGGGAGGTGCATGCAGGGTGTGGGGCCCACCACGGTCACTGCCAGATGCTCAGTGCCAGTGCCTCCCTCGGTCTGCTGTGTGGTGGGCACAGCCCTCATGAGGGCTGCCCATGGAGGAGGCCTGCCTCCTGGAGAGCCCGGACAGGTGGACAATGGCCTGTGCAGACCCTAGCGGAACCCAGGCAGGCCCTGGCTGGCCCCAGATGACCCCGGATGGCCCTGGCTGATGCTGGCAGAACCTAGGCTGGTCCTGGCTGGCCCCAGATGACCCTGGATGGCCCTGGCTGACCCTGGCTGACCCCAGATGTCCCTGGCTGACCCTGGCAGAAACTAGGCTGACCTTGGCTGACCCTGGCTGGCCCTAGTTGGCTCTGGCTGGCCCCAGATGACCCTGGCTGACCCTGGCTGATCCTGTCTGACCCTGGATGACCTCAGATAGACCATAGTTGACCCTGGCTGACCTCTGCCTAACCTCGGACCTGGAAAGCCCTGGCTGACCCTGGGCAGCTTAGGGCTGGGCCTCCCTGTGGCTGCAGCCCCTTGCTCAGGCCCGAGGCGCACCTGGCCAGGTCTCGGTTTTGGGGCATGTTTCTCAGAACAGGAGTTCTCTGGCTGGTACACCTGGCCTGGGCTGTGTTCACAATGACTCAGCCGCCCCACAGGGCTATTTTGGGTATTTCTGCAGGTGATGGGGTACAAGAGGCTTCAGGAGAAAGAGAAAAGCAAGAGAATACAAACAGTATGTCCTCCCCCCACCTTCCTGTACCCACTCCTGTACTGTACTCCCTCCCCAGTGGTAAATCCAGATCTGGGGACCCCTTAGGGGCTGGGGGTGTAGATCACTGGGGCCTGGGCTGGTCCTCTCCCCACCAAGTCCTCTTGGGGCCTACACACCCCTCTGAGCCTAGAAAAAATGGAGCAAGTCATTGGGGTCATTTCTTCATCTGCCACCGAGTGCATGCATTGAGAGGGTCTCCGCTTCCCTGAAGACCTCCCTCCACTGCTGCAGGTCACTCACTAATGAGGGCGAAGGTTCAGAAATCAGGTAGGACTCAGTGTCTAGACAGACTGATACAGGCTCAGAAAAGGAATAAGACTTCAAAATGAACATGTATAAGAAATGGACCAGAAATCAGTGATCAGGGACAGGGATTCATGATCTGGTCCAGCGCTCAGTGGTCAGGAACAGGGCCCAGTGATCAGGACCAGGGCTCAGTAATCAGGACCAGGGCTCAGTGATCAGGACCAGGACCCAGCGATACGGGGTCCAGGGCTCAGTGATCAGGAACAGTGCTCAGTGATCAGGACCAGGGCCCAGTGATCTTGTCCAGGGCTCAGTGATTTGGTCCAGGGCTCAGTAATTTGGTCCAGGGCTCAGTGATCAGGAACAGGGGTCAGTGACTGGGTCCAGGGCTCAGTAATCAGGACGAGGGCTCAGTGATCAGGAACAGGGCTCAGTGATCTGGTCCAGGGCTCAGTGATTTGGTCCAGGGCTCAGTAATTTGGTCCAGGGCTCAGTGATCAGGAACAGGGGTCAGTGACTGGGTCCAGGGCTCAGTAATCAGGACGAGGGCTCAGTGATCAGGAACAGGGCTCAGTGATCAGGAACAGGGGTTAGTGATCAGGAACAGGGCTCAGTGATCAGGACCAGGGCTCAGCGATCGGGAACAGGGGTTAGTGATCAGGACCAGGGCTCAGTGATCAGGAAGAGGGCTCAGTGATCAGGACCAGGGCTCAGTGATCAGGACCAGGGCTCAGTGATCAGGAACAGGGGTTAGTGATCAGAAACAGGGTTCAGTGATCAGGACCAGCACTCAGTGATCGGGAATAGGGCCCAGTGATCAGGACCAGGGCCCAGTGATCAGGACCAGGGCTCAGTGATCAGGAACAGGAACAGGGCTCAGTGATCAGGAACAGGGGTTAGTGATCAGGAACAGGGCCCAGTGATCAGGAACAGGGTTTAGTGATCAGGACCAGGGCTCAGTGATCAAGACCAGCACTCAGTGATCGGGTCCAGGGCTCAGTGATCAGGAACAGGGCCCAGTGATCAGGGTCTGGGGCTCAGTGATCAGAACCAGGGCTCAGTGATCAGGAACAGGGCCCAGTGATCGGGTCTGGGGCTCCACGATTGGGAACAGTGGTCATTTATCAGGACCAGGGGCCAGTGATCTGTCCAGGGCTCAGTGATTAGGAACACAGGTCAGTGGTCAGGATCAGAGCTCGGTTACCAGAAATAGGGCCCAACAATCAGGATCAGGGCTCAGTGATAAATACCAGGGTTCAGTGATCAAAAGTAGGACTGAGTGATTAGAATCAGGGCCCAGTGATCAGGACCAGGACTGGATGATCAGCACCAGGACTCAGAAGTCAAGAGCAGAGCCCACTGATCAGGACCAGGATTCAGGGGACCAGAACCAGGGACCACTGGTCAGAACCAGAGCCCAGTGATTAGGAACAAGACCCAGTGATGAGGGCCAGGGCTCAGTGGTCAGGACCAAGATTCAGGGATAAGAACAGTACCCAGTGATCAGGACCAGGGCTCAGTGATCATAACTAGGGCTCAGTGATAGGACCAGGACTGAGTGATCAGGACCAGGACCCAGTGATCTGGTCCAGGGCCCAGGTGATTAGGACCAGGGCTCAGTGATGAGGGCCAGAGCTCAATGATCAGGACCAGGACCCAGTGATCAGGACCAGGGCTCAGTGATTGACTATTGACTAGGACCAGAGCTCAGTTATTGAGTGTTGACTGGGACAAGGGCTCAGTGGTGAGGACCAGAGCATAGTTAGCAGGACCAGGGCCCAGTAATCAGGGCCAGGGCTCATTGATCCAGAACATTGCCCAGTGATCAGGATCAAGACTCAGCAATCCAGCCAGGACTGAGTTATTAGGACCAGAGCCTAGTGATCCAGACCAGGGCTCAGTGATCACGACCAGGGCCCAGTGATCAGGACCAGAATTGAGTGATCAAGTCTAGGACTCAGGGATCAGCACCAAGACTGAGTGATCAGGACCAAGACTCAGTAATCAGGACCAGGGCTCAGGGGTAAGGACCAGAGCACAGTTAGCATGACCAGGGCCCAGTGATCAGAAACAAGGCCCTTTGATCAGGGCCAGGGTTCATTGATCAGGAGCAGGCTTCAGTGATTAGGATCAGGGCTCAGTAATCAGGACCAGGGCCCAGTGACCAGGATCAGGGTCTAATAATCAGGACCAGGGCTGAGTGATCAGGATCAGGGCTGAGTGATCAGGTCCAGGGCTGAGTGATGAGGACCAGGATGGAGTGATCAGGACCAGGGCTATGTGATCTGGACCGGGACTGAGTGATCAGGACCGGGACTGAGTGATCAGGACCAGGGCTGAGTGATCAGGACCAGGGCTGGGTGATCAGGACCAGGGCTGAGTGATGAGGACCAGGGCTGAGTGACCGGGACCAGGGCTGAGTAATCAGGACCAGGGCTGAGTCACCAGGAACAGGGCTGAGTGATGAGGAACAGGGCTGAGTGACCAGGACCAGGCCTGTGTGATCTGGACCAGGGCCTGAGTGACCAGGACCAGGGCTGAGTGATCAGGTCCAGGGTTAAAAACAGGAGTAGGACTCAGTGATCAGGACTAAGGCTCAGTGATCAAGGCTAGAATTGAGTGATCAGGAACAGGGCCCAAGTAGTAGGACCAGAGCTCAGTGATCGGTAAAAGGGCCCACTGGTCAGGACCAGGGCCCTGTGATCAGGATGAGGACCCAGTGAGGAGGACTAGGGCTGTCTAGGTTATGGGGAACAGGGATCCCACATAGTTCTTGGGAGCAGGCTTCTTTGCCATGGTCTCTGGTGAATCCAGCATTCATCCTTGGGCCTCAGCCTCATGCAAGATCAGGTTGTTTCTTGATTTTGGGACTAGGGGTACCCTCTGTCCATGCCCACCATGACCACCATGACCACCATGACACCCAGGGGGACTTTGAAGCAGGCATCCTCCGGTCTAAAGCCACCACCCTTTCCCTGACCCCCATCCCTCATTCAGAGTCTGTGAACATTTTCCTTGGGACCACTTTATTGCACCTGGAAGGCATGTGAGTAAGGGCAAGTCAGTGAATTCTGAAAGGGCTGAGTTCTGGCAAGCATAGCTGGCTTCTCCAAGACGTTCCTCCACACTTTCTCCCTGCAAAGAGAGAGGGGTCACAGCCTGAAGGAGCAACACCCTTGCCAATGCCCTCTGTCCTAGCCCTGGCCTGGCTCATGGGAGCCTGGACGGAATCCTGGTTACTGTACTGGAGGGAAGCTCAGTCCTGACCCTGGGCCTGCCTGTGTCCTCAGTGTCTGTGAAGGGCCCCCCCAGGAGAGCACGTGCCCCCACAGTGGGAGCAGGTGGTGCTCTCCTCACAGCCAAGCACTGCAGCCCACCCCATCCACTGTGGGCTCATCCGTCTCCTAGGCTCCTACCTGTGCCTTGCTGGCTCCCGCTCAGTACTGGGGGCCCTCCCTGTTGCCAGATGGACCCCGGACGCTGGTCACAGTCAGTGCTGTGCTATAGAACAGGCTCAGCAGGAAGAGGGTGAGGAAGGTGATGGTGGTGGGCCACAGGTTGGCACCAGGGGTCTCCTCCTCCAGGGTCTCCTGCGGCAAGTCCAGCACCACAGAGGGAGGCAGCATCTGCCAATCTGCAACACAGCAAGAGCCTTCCAGGCCCAGACCTATGTGAACAGTGGGTATGTTTTCTTGGAGTCTGGGGACAGTGGGGTCTGGGTCCCCATCTAAGGCCTGAGACTCCCCCAGGGAGGATGAGGAGGCAGGGTCCCAGTTGAGGGGCTGGGACTTTCTGTCTTTGAGGTTCTTAGGGCACTTCAGGGAGAGACTCAGCAGGGCAGAAAGTAGATACCATCTACTTCTCCAAGGGTAGTTTGAGCCCAAGGTACCCTCCCACCCCTCAACCCCCACCCTATCTCAGTCCAGCCACGTATTCAGTGACTGGGTCCTGGGGCCAGAGAGGACCAGATACACCCACCCTCAAGGATATCTGGGTCCAAGACAGAGACCTGGGTCTGACATTCAGTGTGCCAAAGATTGAATGGGCAAGACCAGAGGCCTCTGTTGCCTTCCCAGGGAATGTGGCTGAGGGGTTACAAGGGAGGGCCAGGTGAGAGCTACCAGCACAGGCATTCTTATTTTCCTCAGGGTCTCAGGGCATAGACCTCCCTTGTACAGCTGTACCTGCTTGTCATATGCTGATACATCCAGTCATTCAGCTATCTTTCTCTCCTTCCGTCCATCTATCCAGCCATCCATCTACAAAGCTATTATCTGTATATCCACTCCTCCATCGATAACACTCTTACCCACTCACCCATCCATTCATCCTCCATTCATCTATTAATATAAGGCTATCATTTAAATATCCACCCATATATCTAAAAAGCTATTTTCCATTCATTCATCCTTCTTCCATCCATCCATCCATCCATCCACCCATCCATCTATAAAGCTATTTTCCATCCATTCACTCATCCATCCATAAAGCAATTCTCCATCCATTTATCTTCCATCCACCTATCCTCCAAAGATCTACCCTCCCACCCATCTATCCTCAATCCTCCATCCATCCACCCATCCTCCATTCACTCCTCCATCTATCTTCCATCCTCCATCCACCCATCCATCCTCCATCTGCCCACCCATCCATCATCCATCCATCCATCCATTCATCCATCCATCCATCCAGTCCATCCATCCATTCATCTTCCATCCTTCATTCATCCACTCATCCATCCTCCATCCACCCGTCCACCTATCCTTCATCCATCCATCCATCATATATCCATCCGTCCACCCTCCATCCAGCCATTTACCCACCCATCCATTTTACCACCCACCCATCCTCCATCTACCAATCCTCCATCCACCCATCCATTCATTATATGTCCTAGGATCTACCCATGTGTCTGCCTGATCTCTGCCTGCTGGTTCAACCCCTCATCTATTGATTCTCCCTCTTTCCCTGTCTCTTTAAAAGCCCCTCCTCTGGGCCAGGTCCTGGGTCCCATGGGCTGGAAGGCTTCTCTGTGGCAGGGCTTCCTTGGGTGACCTGTTGCTCTCACCCTCTGGTGACTGGACCCTCAGGGGTGACAGTAACCTCCACCTCACCTTGGCCCTGAGAGCAGAGGGAGGCAGCCAGAAGGCGGGGGCCCCTGGGGAGGCCCGGAAGATGTCTAAGGCAAGAGCAGGGGCCCCACTGCCCCCTTGTGGGAGTCCTGGTGCCAGGTGTCCCCACAGTGGTTGTGGGACAGTTCTTCCACTCCTGGGAGCCCCAAGCGGAAGCCAGAGGCATGCAGAGGGGCCCCGGGCAGGCCCTGTTTCACTGGTCTGCTTCTGATGCTACCCCACGCGGCCCCTCCCTGGTCTATGCTTTGGGTCCTAGTTGGGCTTAGGAAGGGATGGGAGACTTGGCCAGGCAGGGAGCAGGGGCTGCCTGGGAGGGGGTCTGTGGAGTTGGTCCCTGAGCTGTGCACAGTGGAAACACAGGGAGGCCAAAGGGGCCTGGGGCAGCAGGCTGAGCCTGGGAATGCCCTGCTGGGGGCTTGGGAGGGGACTCTTCTGGCTTTTCTGGAGCTGGGTCTGGGCTGTGAACGTTCTGCTCCTGCAGGGCTCAGGTGTATATGTGGGTGTGAGTGCGCACATGTGTCCGTGTGTCCTGTACAGAGCTGTGTGGTTAAGGGGAGGTGCCCCTTTCTGCATGCGTCAGTGGGGATGTCCTGAGACCCACCTACTAGGGTGGTGGGGCCCTCCTGGAGCTTGTCCTCCCAGGGGGGCCCTGGAGTCCAGCCCCTCACTCCCTCGCTGCTCCTCCCGCTACCTGCCTCTTTCTCGGCCAGCCTGCTCCTCTCACACTCTATTTCCCTCCCAGCTGCAGCCAGAGGCAGCTCTCTCAGGGACAAACGGCCATGCCGCTGCCCACTCAGAACTCTCCGGCGCATGTGCGTCTCTCAGAACCCACCCTGGGCTGTGCCTGCCTCGGCAGACCTAAGATTTCACACCAGCGAGGCCTCCTGCACCACACACTCTCACACTCACAACTCACACTCACACCAGGGTGGAAAGGCTCCCGGGGTGCCAGGGCCCCCCGAGGCTCAGGGCAGGGTTGTTCTTCCCTCTCCGTGCCCTGGCCCTTTCCCACGTGCTGAGACCCTGAGGATGGACAGAGGCGCTGGATGGAAGCGTGGGGCTGCTTGGGGGAGCATGGAGTTTATTCAAGGGTGGGGACAGGCGGGCAGCTCAGTAGCAGGTGCCGTCCACTTCCGCCATAACCACAGACACATTGACGTGGGTGGGTTTACCCGCCAGGCGGTCGATGGTCTTCTGTGTGAAGGCCAGCGGCAGGGCCTCGTGGCCCACCATGCAGGAGAAGGCATCCCCCTTCTTCCAGTCCTCGGCTGCCACGCGCAGTATGCTGGTCACGGCGAAGGTGGTGGTGCCCTGGCTGGGCTCCTGCCGGGGTTCCCAAGTCAGGTACTTGTCACGGGGCAGCTGCTCTGTTCCCTTCAGCCAGCGAACCAGCACGTCCTCGGGGCTGAAGCCACGTGCCAGGCACGTCAGCGTCACCAGCTCGTTCAGGGCCAGCTCCTCCGACGGCGGCGGCAGCAGGTGGACCTCGGGCCGGAACGTGTTTCCTGGAGGGTAGAGAGCCAGGTCAGGGGGCTGGGCAGGGGATGAGAGAGCCTCTACTGCTCTGGTGGGCACCCTGGGCTGTGTCCTGGCCCTCTCAGCCTGCCTCAGTTTCCCTCTGCACTTGGCATGAGCACCCGAGTCCAGGACCGGGAGGGAGGAGGCAGGCTGGGAATATGCTTTGCAAACCAGAGCCCTGAGCAGGGTCTGGACCCACCGGATTTTGAGATGGTGGCAGTTAGCGGGGTCTCCAACTCAGGGTGCTTAGCAGTGCAGGTGAAGGTCTCCCTATTGTTCCATGGCTCGGCACAGCCGGGCAGGACACTGGACACACTGTAGCAGCCAGAGGGGTCACGCTCAGCTGACTGTTGGACAGCGTTCTTCCCACTTGAGGGCGTCCAGGTGAAGGTGGCACCCGAGGGATCTCTCAGGCCGGTCAGTGTGCACGTGAGGTTTGCTTCTGAACCTAGGAGCAGGTCCTCGAGGGCCGGCCGGCGCAGTGACAGTCGGGGCTTGCAGCATAAGCAGCGTGAGGGACATGGGGCATTGACCTGGAGTGGAGAGATGGCCTGAGCTGGTCAGCACGCCCTTCCCCGTGCCCCTGCCTCGCCCCTCCTGGCCTGTCTACCACCACCTCCTGGGGCTCGGCCCACAGTCCACTCTGGTGTGAGTGAAGGGGCAGCTCCCTGTGGGGAACACGGGTCCAGGCGCAGTGTCAGGGCAGGCTGGGGTGGCCCCGCCCCACTCCCCAGCCTGCCCTCTGACTTTTGCAGGGCACAGCCACATTCTGGCTGGGATTCGTGTAGTGCTCCACATGGCATGTCACGAACTGGTCGCTTGGGCACTGTGTGGCCGGCAGGGTCAGTTGGCTGCTCGTGGTGTACAGGCCCCCGGAGGCGTCCTGGCTGGGCGGGAAGTTTATGACGGTCACGCCCGCTCCACTTTTGTTCCAGGACACGTTGAGTGGCTCCTGGGGGAAGAAGCCCTGGACCAGGCAGGCGACGACCACATTCCCATCTGGCTGGGTGCTGTAGAGGCTCAGCGGGAAGACGTGGGGCCTGGTCGGGGATGCTGGAACACAGAATGTGCTGTGAGGACGCGGCCCTCATGCCAGTGTCCCCAGGACAACAGGCTGTGCCTGCCTCTCCTCTACACGGGAGGAACCCAGCACAGAGAGGCCCGGTGACGGCCCCAAGGTCACACAGCTCCTGCACCACAGGCCTGCGTTTGGAGCCGGCTGTCTGATCCCAGCGACACGGTTTCTGAACATGCTCCTCAGATAGGGCCTCTGACCCAGGCCGTCCCAGACACAAGTTGTATTAAACAGGGCTCTGCTGTGGCGTGGGTGAGTCCCCTGAGCTCCCTGACTGCAGCTCCCGCTCTGGGTGGGGGGACATATATTGCTCTCTCCCCTGCAGCTAGAGAGGATCTTGGCGGGGGCTCTGAGGAGGTAGCCTGGGCTCTGAGTGCTGTGTGCATGGGGTAGGGATGGGACGGCTTGGCTGTGACCCCACCTCCCTGTCCCCAGTCAGAGTCTCAGGTCCAACACCCACCACTCCACAAGCTCCACCCCAGGCCCAAACAAGCCACAGTGGACCCCTGTGGCCTATGAGGTCTCAGGACCGAGGCCAGTAGGCTAAGCCATGTCCCTGCCAGGCCCTCCAGGACAGGGCCTGCTACACCGGGGAGCTCTGGGCCGAGCCCATTCCAAATTTCCTTCAGGCAAAGGGCAAGAGGGAAGACAGAATTGTGGTGCAACACAGCTGCATGGCCCTCAGAACCCCTAAGAACACAGCTGCATGGCCCTCAGAACCCCTAAGAACACAGCTGCATGGCCCTCAGAACCCCTAAGAACACAGCTAGGCTCAGGGCTCTGCAGGTGGAGTCACACTAAACCCACAGCCTCCTTCCCACATTAGCAGCCACCTCAGCCCATCCAGCCCAGCCCAGGCCAGTCCAACTCAGTCCAGTCCAGTCCATTCCAGCCCAAGTCAGCCTAGCTCAGCCTAGCCCAGGTCAGCCCAGCTCAGTCCAGCTCAGCACAGCCCAGCCCAGGTCAGCTCAGCCTAGCCCAGGACAGCCTAGCTCAGTACAGCCTAGCTCAGCTCAACTCAGCCCAGCCCAGCCTAGTCCAGTCCAGCCCAACCCAGCTCAGCTGAGCTCAGCCAAACCCAGCTGAGCTCAGCCAAACCCAGCTCAGCTCAGCTCAGCTCAGCCCAGCCCAGTCCAGCCCAGCCTAGCTCACCCCAGCCTGGTTCCAGGTCAACCCAGCCCAGCCCAGCCCAGCCCAGCCCAGCCCAGCCCAGCCCAGCCCAGCTCAGCTCAGCTCAGCTCAGCCCAGCCCAGCCCAGTCCACCTAAGCTCACCCAGCTCAGCCCAGCCCAGCCCAGCCCAGCCCAGCTCAGCCCAGCTCAGCCCAGCTCAGCCCAGCCCAGCCCAGCTCAGCTCAGTCCACCTAAGCTCACCCAGCTCAGCCCAGTCCAGCTCAGCTCAGCTCAGCTCAGCTCAGAGCAGCCCAGTCCAGCTCAGCTCAGCCCAGCCCAGCCCAGCCCAGCTCAGCTCAGCCCAGCTCAGCTCAGCCCAGCTCAGCCCAGCCCAGCTCAGCCCAGCCCAGCCCAGCTCAGCTCAGTCCACCTAAGCTCACCCAGCTCAGCCCAGTCCAGCTCAGCTCAGCTCAGAGCAGCCCAGTCCAGCTCAGCCCAGTGCAGCCCAGCTCAGCTCAGCTCAGCTCAGCTCAGCCCAGCTCAGTCCACCTAAGCTCACCCAGCTCAGCCCAGCCCAGCCCAGCCCAGCTCAGTCCACCTAAGCTCACCCAGCTCAGCCCAGCCCAGCCCAGCCCAGCCCAGCTCAGCTCAGCCCAGCCCAGCCCAGCCCAGCTCAGCCCAGCCCAGCTCAGCCTAGCCCAGCTGAACCCAGCTCAACCCAAACCAATCCAGCTCTGCTAAGTCTAGCTCAGCCCAGCCCAGCTCAGCCCAGTTCAGTCCAACCCAGCCCAGCTCAGCTCAGCCCAACCCAGCTCAGTCCAGCCCAACCCAGCTTAGCCTAACCCAGCTGAACCCAGCCCTGCCCAGGTCAACCCAACCCAGTTCAGCTCAGCCTGGGTCAACCCAACCCAGTTCAGCTCAGCCTGGGTCAACCCAACCCAGCCCAGCTCAGCCCAGTCTAGTTCAGCTCAGCCCAGCCCGGCCCAGCCCAGCCCAGCTCAGCCCAGCCCAGCTCAGCCCAGTCCAGCCCAGCCTAGCTCACCCCAGCCTGGTTCAGCTCAGCTCAGCTCAGCTCAGCTCAGCTCAGCCCAGCCCAGCTCAACCCAGCTCAGCTCAGCTCAGCTCAGCTCAGCCCAGCCTAGCTCAGCCCAGCCTGGTCCAGCTCAGCCTGGCTCAGCTCAGCCCGGCTCAGCTCAGCCCGGCTCAGCTCAGCCCGGCCCAGCTCAGCTCAGCTCAGCCCAGCTCAGCCCAGCTTAGTCCACCTAAGCTCACCCAGCCCAGCCCAGCCCAGCCCAGTCCAGCCCAGCCCAGTCCAGCTTAGCCCAGCCCAGCCCAGCTCAGCCCAGTCCAGCTCAGCCAAGCTCAGCTCAGCCCAGCCTAACTCAGGCCAACTCAGCTCAGCCCAGCCTAGCTTAGCACAGTCCAGGTCAGCCTAGCTCAGCCCAGCCCAGCCCAGTCCAGCTCAGCTCAGCTCAGCCTGACTCAGCCCAGTTCAGCTCAGCCCAGGCCAGTTCAGCCCAAACCAGCTCAGCTCAGCCTAGCTAAACTCAGCCTAGTCCAGCCCAGCCCAGCCCAGCCCAGTCCAGCCTAGTCCAGTCCAGCTCAGCCCAGCTCAGCTCAGTCTAGCTCAGTCCAGCTCAGCCTCAGCCCAGCCTAGCTCAGCCTAGCCCAGCCCAGCCCAGCCCAGTCCAGCCCAGTTCAGCCCAGCCCAGTTCAGCCCAGCCCAGCCCAGCCCAGTTCAGCTCAGCCCAGCTCAGCTCAGTCTAGCTCAGTCCAGCTCAGCCCCAGCCCAGCCCAGCTCAGCCCAGCCCAGCCCAGCCCAGCCCAACCCCAGCTCAGCTCAGCACAGCTCAGCCCAGTTCAGCTCAGCTCCATCCAGCCCAGCCTAGCTCAGCCCAGGGCAGCTCAGGGCAGCCCACATGGACGTGTATCAACTGGCTCCAGGTCATCTTCTCCTCTGCCCTCTGGCTCGCTCAGCCTAGGCCTCAGCTCAGCCATGAAAGCTGTGCACCTTGTATCCCAGGAAGGGCTGGGTCATCCCAGTTTAGGCCTGGCCAGCCTGGCTTAGCCCCAGTGCCCAGATCCTTCCTGCCGGTTAGGAAGTCCTGTCCTGTGGTTCCGGAGTCTCTGTGGTGGCCTCTTTTGTCCTTGCCTCTTATCTTGGTGCCTGTTATCCACCTTTTGCTTCCAGAAGGGGCCAGGACCAGCCTGGCTGGACTCCTCAATGTGCAGAGGAGGAGATGGAGGCCTGGAGACCTCCAAGACCCACCTGGTCAGGCTGCTGGAGGACCCACCGGGCTGGGTGAGTGGCCTCCGGTGTGCAGGCCGTCGTGGCAGGGGCACCCTCACAGGTGTGTGGCCAAGAGGGGCTGCTGTGGGGAGGGCGCCCAGGCCCGGCCCAGGCCCTGCCCTGATGACCGTCTGTCCTTAGCAGACCCCTGCTCCGCTGCTCTGCCTGTGTCCACAGATGTGGCTGGATGCTGAGGGGCTGGAGGGGAGGGCCTGCATGCTTGTATGTCTGGCCTACAGACGGGGTCACTCGCCCACTTCCTGCCCCAGCAGACACGGCCGTGCGGCTCCACGTCATGTCTGGTCTGTGGTCTGGCTGTGGTGGGGCCAGGTGTGTATGGCCAGGGCTCTGTGACCCCACCGGCCATGGGGCTTCATGGCTCCACATGGCTCCACAGGGCAGGGTGGGGGCCACAATTCAGGGAAACAGGAACAGACACGGTTGGAGGCTCAGAGACCCTGAGACAGAGATGGTGAAGGGGAGACACAGGGCCAGAGAGGGTCCCCCTACCACCTGCAGGGGAAGGGCGCCTGTGAGTGGACCCCTGGTGAGGGGCCTTGGGGCCCCAGGGCGGGCATCCGGCTGGGGAGAGTGAGTCTTGCACTGCTGGGTTGGAGTCACTCCGGCCTGGCCTCCCTCAGCCTGCCCCATGGGCCACGGGGGGTCCCAAACTGCAGCCCAGGGTGGGGGCATGGGGGGCACCCCGTCTCCTAGCTGCAGCCCTGCAGGTCAGGTTGGCCAAGGTGCCTGCTCTACCCTGTCCAGCACTGCCCAGGTGGCACTCCTACTGTGGATCACTGGGGAGCCGGCCGTAGCGTTGGAGAGATCCCGCCAGCGAAGCTGGCCCTGGAGTCAGGGGAGGCCAGCTCTTTCTGGGGGCTCGGGTGGCACTGGCAATGGGAGGCCAGGGGCGCTTCACAGAGGAGCTGCTGCCCCGGAGTCCTGGAAAGTGTGGGCATGAATGGAAGATGCCCTGGCCATGGGGCCGGGCCACCCCGGCGGAGGCTATGGGGTGAAATCCAGGGAGTGTCAGTGAGGCCGGATCAGGGCAGGTGGGGGGCAGAGGAGGAGGGAGGTAGCCGGGGGCTGCCCCAGGGTCCTGGGAAGACACACCCTGGCGGTTCAAGGAAGCTCTGGAGCTTTTGTTATGAACCTCGGGATGCCCCAGCCCTCGCCAGCGGGACGTGGCTGCTGTGTCTTAGTCATTTCTGCCTGCAATAACAAAAATACCAGAGACTGGTGGGTTCATCAGCAACATTCATTTCTCACAGTTCTCGAAGCTGGAAGTTCAACGTCAGGATGGCAGCAGGGTCAAGTTCCAGTAAGGGCCGCTTCCTGGTTCACAGACCCCCATCTTTTCCCTATGTCCTCAGGTGGCGGAAAGAGGACAGGGCTGCTCTCTGGGGTCCCTTTTCTTTAGTGTCTCTAGTGAGATTAGGGAACGAATCACATTTTTGAGAGTTCCCCCCTCAGGCCCTAACCATCTCCCCAAGGCCCCAGCTCTGCATGCTCTCACTCTGGGATTAGGGCTGTCACACATGAGTTTTGGGCAGACACAGACGCTCAGTCCATAGCACCACCCCTGTCTGCCTCTGCCTCTCCCCATCCCTGTGTCTCCTCATCTGTCTCCAGCTAGGACACTTGTCCTTGGACCTAGCCCCCTTGATAATCCAGGGTGCCCTCACCTCAAAATCCTTGACAATCCACGGTGCCCTCATCTCGAAATCCTTACCTTGATGGGATCTGCAAAGGCCCTTTTGACAAATAATGCTGCACTCAATGGCCCCAGGGGCTAGGATGTGGCTCTATCTTTTGGGGGCCATGGTTGTACCCACTGGTGGGTTAATAGGGGAATAAAGAGGGGGATGGAGGAACCCTGAGACAGCATCCTCTTGCTTCCAGGAGGCCAGGCCATGTGGAAGGCAGGGGCGCTGTTCTGAGCCTGGGTGTGAATCTAGGCCTCTGCCCCTCCCCACGGGCCCCCTCTGTCCCCTCTACGTGGGTGCTCATCTCGGCTTCCTCTCAGGCCTTTGAGGGGGGGAGTTTTCTGTGTGCGAGGATGTCTGCCACAGTGGGGCAGTGAGCTGGCTCCTTGTTGCCCTTGCTGTGGGGTGATGGGGGTCTCGAGATCTAGAGTGAGGGCAGAGAAAGGAGTCACTGAGCTCTGTCCCGCTGGAGGGGCTCCCAGGTCCGGGGGACCTTGGCTGCGGAGGGCCGGTCTGTTGTAGGAGACATGGGTTTGCAAGACCCTGGGCTGGTGATGGGGTGGACTGAGGGCCTGGCTTCCTGAGACTGTGTGTGTGTGGGTGTGAGCACGCCCGAGCATGTCAGCACGTGTTTGTGAGTGCATGATTGGTGTGTGAGTGCAAATGTGTAGGAGAGGTGGAGTCTGTGTGTGTGAACCTGTGTTTTTGCATGTGCGAGTGTGTGCCTGTGTGTCTGTGAACGAGGGAGTGTGTGAGGAGAGGGGCAGCGGCTGTGGCCTTGGCCATGTCCTGCGACGCCCCCTCCTCTGGTGTTGCTTGGACCCAGTCGGCCTCAGCACTGCCCACTTTGGAGTTTTCTACCCCATAGGGAGCCGTCGCTCCTCACCTTCTCCCCTGTGCCCAGCTGCTCTGAGGTCACAGTGGAGGACAGGGCGGGGGACCAGGTGCCGCTGTCAGACTGTGGCAGGCTTGCTTCATTCTGTTTTGTGCCAGACTCCATGTGATGTGGGTCTCCTGGCACAGAGCGAGGCTCTCCCTGTGGGGCCATCACTGTGAGAGGACTCTCCTGCATTGGGGCATTTTGCCAACTTGCCCTAAAAAGTGGTCTTAGCAATTCACGTGCCCTCAGTCAGGGCCAAGAAGCACCTCTACCCCCTTTATCCCCTCCTCCCTACTTTCACTTTTCTAATTGTTAAAATGGTTTCTTTGTATTATTGGCCACTGGGTGAACCTATTGCTCACCTTTCTTCTTGATTCCTGAGTGCTCTTTGTATATGAGGGAACCCTGCCCTTTGTCATGCCTATTATGTATTCTCTCCCATTTTTAGGATATTGTGGACACCCTTGTAAACAGGTCTCTCCAGTCAGGGAAGCTGCATGTTTGCCCTGAGGCAAGGTATGGGTCATGCCCACCTGTGACCCCGATGGTTCTGGGACCCTAGCCTGCTCCTGTGTCATCTCAGCTCTTCAGGAGGTCCAGGCTGGTGGGCGGCTGTGGGATGGGGAGTCAACTTTGTCTGTGCTCAGTGGGTGGTAGATCAGGGTGTGTGGCCAGTGGTCCTGGGGGCCGCCACCAGCCCCCACCTTGGTGACTGTGCAGCCACATTCTTGGGGCCTCCTGCGCTGACCACAGCATGGGCCCCTCTTCTGGTTTTGCCCACAAAGGGGTTGATGTTGCTTGTTGCTTTGACTTTATCTGAGAAGAGGCATGATTCTGGGCTGAGACCAGCAGACCAGGCATGACAGGGCTGAGCTGGGGAGTCTCTGGGGTGCTGAGGGGTGATTGATGGGAACCACTGCTTAGACACTTTGGTTCTCAGGACCCCAGAATGGCCCCTGCCCTTCCTTCCCCTCTGGCTCCTCCTCCACATCCTCAGGGGTCCTGCCTCCCACCAGCCACTCCAGGGCCACAGACACCTCCCAAAGAGCACTCTGGAGACGTGGGATTTGTGAAAAGGAACTTTACTAGGAAACCCAGAGGGAAGGAAATAGGACTGCTGAAGCCAGAGGCTGGACGAGGTCACAGGGATGAGGTCAGCAGCTGCTGTCCCTGCAGGAAACCCCTCCTCTGGCTGTGGGAGCCCCTCTACCCACTCCAGGGGCCCGAAGTCCCCAGCAGTCCTGTGGCCTGGCCTCAGAGAGCTTCCCTGTTCCTTCACGCTGCAGGGATGGGGGCTGCGGATGGATGGAGGGGTGGGTGAAGGGAAAGAGGGTGGGTGAGGCCTGGGGGACGGGATGCCAGGCACTTGGACCTCAGGGGTAGAAGGGTCAGACCAAGGCTGGGGAGTGAGGCCGTGGGCTGGCGTTGGGCTGGACGCAGACTCAGCTGTGTCCTGGGCTGGGTGCTGGGCCCTCCTTGGCTTTTGGTGATTGTACAGTCAGAATGGGAGTGACCCTGAGACCCAGGGGCCTGGGATGAGCTCAGAACGGCCAGCAGCCACCCCCTTCTCGATGACTCCGTTGAAGGGACAGACACTGTTTTGGGGTGGGGGCTGCGACTGGTGGTTCTGTCGGCACCTTTAACCTTGCAGGCTGAGCGGGCCCCTCTGGGCTCAGATTCACTGGCCATCAGCCCACAGTAGTGACCTTGCGCCCCCTTTTCTTGTCTGCTTCCCTTTTCCCACCCAGGGCAGGGCACAGCCCGAGGGAGGCTCAGGTGCCGGCAGAGAAGCAGCTAGGCCTGGTGGAGCGCGAGTGGCCCGTGGCCTAGGCGTGGGGCTGGAGGATGTTGGTGTAGTCAAGGGAGGTCTGGGGCCTCCCCTGCCGCGTGGCTGAGAGGAACCGCTGCACCTGAGGGGAGGGCGTGGGTCAGGGCGCTCTGCTGGCTCTGCCCAGCCCCCTGCCCTGGCCCCTGGAGGTGGGTGCCCACCATGAGGAGTGTGATGGCAGCACTGTAGCTCACACTGAGCAGGAAGAGTGTGGCGAAGATGCAGAGGCCAGTCCACGTCCACAGCGCCTCACTCTCGGCCTCCTCCACGCACACGTCCAGCTCTGGGAGATCTGGCCAGTCAGCCCTCCCAGCTCCACAGTGGCAGTGGTGGTCGGGGACAGAGCCCCTTGCTGCTCTCGGCAGCCCTTGCTGCTGTTCGGAGTGGCAGAGTACCCTATCAGGGGCCCTCTGGGACTGCGCAGAGCCGCCAGCCAACCCTGAGGGTGGGGACCCAGGTCCTGAGTCAGTCAACAGCCCAGGACCAGGCTGACCACTCCTGACCTCTCGTCTGTGGGCCCCCACTCTGGCCCCATTTTCCCTCTGTTCCTTATGGCTTTTCTGGTTACCTCTACTCCACCTTTCTCTAGACCCCACCCCCTCCCAAGAGAAGGACCCAGCACCTTGGTACAGGAGTGGCCCCTCACTCAGGGCACTTGGAAGGATGCGTGAGCTCTGCAGCCTGGCTCCCAAGACCTGGGACTCACTGCGTGGGTGCTCTGAGGGGCTGTCCTGGTGTGGACTATGAGCCCAGGCCTGTGGGAGTCCAGAGTGGCCTCCTGGCCCTACCCTGGCCCGGCCCCGCCTACCAGCCTGGTCCCTCTGGCTCCTCTTGCCCTGGGTCCCCTCCACTCCCTTCCCCAATGCCCTGAGTTGCCTGCTGGTCATGGGCCACCAGCAGGCGCAGGTCCAGCCTCGGCCCCTCACACCTCTTTCTGCTGCTCCCGGCCCGGAGCTGGGTGCAGGTGGGCCGGGATGTGAGAGTGAAGCTGAGTGCATGGCTGTGATGGTGTGGAGGGACTGTCTTCAGACATAGAGGGGCTGTGTGCTCACGGGGTGCCCAGCACCTGTGTTTGTGTGGATTTGGTGGGTGCTGTGCACTTGGTATGCATGACCACGGGGAGCGTTTGGATCGGGGGTGTCAGATGCACCCGTGGGTTTGAGGCCTGGGAGGGGCATGTAGCCTGCTCTGGGATTCTGGTGTGGGTGAGAGGGGGAGTGGGATGGAGCCCAGGTCCTGGGGTGCATCCATCCTGTGTTTGACAGGGTGACAGGGAGGGTTGGACTAGAGGATACCATGTGAGGCCTCTCCATTTCTGTCTGGGATCCAGCGGCCCAGGCATGACTTAGAGGAAGTGCTTGGGAGTAGCCTGGCTGGAGGCAGCATGGGAGGCGGAGTGTGGGCCACATGTGACCATGTGTGGGGTGCCTTTGGCATCCTGGTGGTGGTGCAGGGCGCTGTGGAGTCGCTATGGGGCCTGGTACATGCCCAACTGTGCCTTGAGTGGGCGTGACTGGGTGTGACTGGGTGTGTGAGGCTGGCCGTTCCCTGGGGGCCAACTCAGGATGGACCGAGGGGCAGGGGAGGGGCAGTAGGAGAGGGGGCCTGGGTGCTGACCTGGGCCTGGTGAGCCCACAGGGCAGGGTGGCGGAAGCTGTGGGGTGTGAGTGGGCTCGGCCTCACTGGCCCTGTGCTGGGGCCAGGGCTCTGCAAGGCGGGGCAGGGCACAGAGGCGAACTGCAGTGGCACAGACTCGGGGGAGGGCTGTCTGGGGTCCTGTGTGCCTGTGTGGGGGTTTCACTGAGGGCTGTTTTTCCACCTGGAGGGGCCTGTGTGCCCATCCACACCTAGGGGTTCAGGGGCTCCTGTCCAGGGGGGTAGAAGCCAAGTCCCCAAGAGAGAGGGCCGTGGGGGCTTGGCTCCCTTGCCCCCTTCCCTGAGGACCTTCCCTGGGTCTTTGGACTCCTTGGAGGGGGTGAACCCAGAGTAGGGGCAGAGAGGGCCCAGGGTATCTGTGATGAGTCCCTGCAGATACACTGTTTGACAAATACCCCTGACATGAAGACAGATGGATGAAATGGTGCCTCAGCCCTGCCCACCTCTTCCCACTGCCCCTCCTGGGGGGCCCATTCCTCTGTGCCAAGATGCCCCTGCCCACAGCCCTGCCCGCTGCCAAGAACGGGTGTACCCAGGGCTCTGAGCAGGCACGGTTTATTGGGGGTGGCTTCCTGAGGTGGTTGCAACAGTGGACAGAAGGTCTGGCCAGCCCTCCCCACTGCACAGCTGGATGGAGCCCTGAGAGGGAGGGAGGCAGGAGTGCATCATTTACCGGGATTTACAGACACCGCTTGCTGGACGATCCATGAGGGGCTCGCTGCCTCATGGACTGCACGGCAGATGAACTCGTCTTTCTGCTCCCATTCGGCCTTAGTCACCTCCAGGCGGCTGAAGACGAAGAAGCCGGAGCCCTTGGTCTTGCGGGGCTGCGTCAGGCTGTGCCGGGCGTCCGGGAGCTGCACCTCACTGTGCAGCCACTGCACCGATATGTCCTCAGGCATGAAGTTCTGGATCAGGCAGCCGAGGGTGCGCTTGTCCCGGCTCTCCAGCTTCTCTGGCGTTGCAAACACATAGACTTCCGGGGCAGCACGCAGGCCTGTGGCCAGACATGGGGTCAAGCCCAGGCTCCGCTCGCTCGCTCCCTCCCTCCCTCCTCTCCACAACCCTGGCCTGCCTGTGGCTCACCGCTGGTCTTGGTCGTGGACCGCACGAGGGCCCTGGGGAGGTGGGGGTGGGTCACCCTGCATTGGTAGGTCTCCCCCTCGATCCAGTCTTGGGTGCCCACCGGCAGGATGGACGTAACGGTTAACGTGCCATTGCGCTGCTTCTGCTCCCTTGCGGGGACCTGGGGCACAGGCTTCCCACTGGCCCGGGACCAGGTCAGGGTTACGGTCCCCTTGCTGGGTGCCAGGTCCACCACCAGACAGGTGATCGTGGGCGACTTGCTGATGAACAGGTCAAACGGGCTGGGCCGGCTTAGGTAGGCACTCACCCCTCTCGGGTTGGAATCTGTGGTACACCGGAGGACTGTGTGAGGCCCGCCCGCCACCTTCTCTGGCCTCTGTGGTGGCCACCAGGGAAGGTGGGAACGTACCTGCACACTTCTTGGTGCTGTCCTCAAAGGTGTCACCTTGATAGGTGACCTGGCAGGTGTAAGTGCGGTCCGACAGCCAGTGCTTCTGGTTGAGGGTGAGCTCACTTTGTGTGGAGGCCAGCTCACCCTCCTGCGTGGCAGGAGGGGTGGGCGAGTTCACTTCCATGACCTGCCCGTTCTCCAGCCAGGTGACATTGATGGCCCCTGGGGTGTACCCGGAGATGAGGCACAGGAGCTGGACGGTCGGGGGAAAGTGCCCGCCGCCATCGCAGGATGACTGTAAGATCTTCACGGTGGGCGGGGTGAAGTCCCTGGAGCAGACTGGGGGAGAGCTGATGGTCATGAGGGTTGTTGGCCTCCCTGAGCTCTGTGCGCCCTCCCTCTTGCCCCCACGTTCCTGGCCTGGGTACCCAAGCATGCTGGGTGTTCCCACCCACCCCCTCACCCCCTGCCCACTCTGCCAGCCCTCAGCCTGGCACTCCTGGGAACTGTGGTCTCTGAGCTTGGCCCTCTCTTACCGCCAAAGGTTTTGTTGACCTCTTTGTCTGCGGACGATGGAGTGTGCACCACATGGCAGGTGAACATCTCCTTGGCCCATGCACCCGAGACGGTCAGCAAGCTGATAGTGGCATAGTGACCGGAGGGCGTGAAGGTGGTGGCTGGTAAGGTCATAGTGCTTCTGTTGAGGGAGCCTGCGTCCCAGGTCACCATCACCGGCTCCGGGAAGTAGCCCGTGGCCAGGCAGCCCAGGGTCACGGAGGTGGCATTGGAGAGAATGTGTTTGCAGCAGGGGATCAAGGGGAAGACGAAGGGGCTCTGTATGGAGGCTGTGAAGACAGAACCTAGTCAGTGCCAGCCTCGGGCCAGGGCCCATCAGGCCTGGGGGTCTGGATGGAGGAGCTAGGGACCCCATGGCAGCCCAGGGATCCAGATGGCCAGGCTCATTCTGGGCCTTTATCCCCACAAGTCCCCAGCCCAGGGCACCTCCCAGGGCCGCCGTTCCCCCACCAGAAGCTGTTGCTCAGCCACTATCCTCAGGATGGGCTCAGGAAGGGGGTGCCTCCAGGATGACCCCAGCGTCCCCATCAAGGCGCTGCAGCATGGGCACTCAGAAGCAGAGGCACTGGGCCATGCCCCTAGGCTGAAACCCGGGGACCCCATGGGACGTGGAACACCAGAGCCCCCCCACTTCACACTCTCTCTGGGCTCATGGTGGATGGTCTGCTTGCCCTCCAACACCGACTCCCATCCCCCGAGGCTGTGGTCTCAGCTCCTCGGGCTCTCGAGTGCCGAGCCCCCATCTCCCCAACACAGCAGCCCCCCCCGACCTGCCAGACGCCCATGGTGCTCTGCCTACTCCTGACCTCTAGGGGAGGGCGGGAAGGCTTGCCTTGATGCCCCGGGCAGTCCCTCCCACAACAGAACCCTGGCCCAGACGTTGTGGTCTGCACAGCGTGGCCCTTCGCCCCGGCCCTGGAGCCCCAAGTCGCCAGCCCATCCTGCCCCTGGAGCCCAGTTTAGCTTGGTCTTGAAGTCTGCTCTAGGCACCCTGAAAATCACAGTATCCAGTCCCACTCTGCCCACCGGGACAGCCAAGTTCAGCTGAGACTGGCCCACCGCAGGAGTCACCCTCTGAAGTGCACTCTAGGCCAGCCTGGTTCAGCCTGGCCCAGGTCAGCCCAGGACCTCCCCTTGCAGGCAGCAAACTCTCATTTCAGTCCAGCCAGCTCAACCAGCTTGCTTCTGTCTCAGCTCCTCTTACTCAACCAGGTGAGAATGGTCAGTCCAGCTCAATTTAGCCCAGTCCAGTTTAGCTCAGCAAAGCTGGACTTAAAATAGCCACCTCACCCCAACTTCACACAGATGAATCCAGTCCAGATCAGCTTAGTCAGCTAAGTCTAGCCTAGCTAATTAAATCCAGTTATGACCAGCTCAACTAATCCCTACTCAGCTCAGCCCAGCCCAGCCGAACTCCGTTTAGCCCAGGCCAGGCCAGCCCAGCCCAGTCCAGCACAGCCCAGTTTAGTTGAGCTCAGCCTGGCCCAGCCCAGCTCATATTAGCCCATCTCAGCTGAACCCAGTTTGGCCCAGCCAAGCCCATCCCAACTCAGTTTAGCCTAGCTCAGCTCAGCCCAGCTTACCCAGTCCAGCCCAGCAGCCCAGTTCAGTCCAGTTTAGCCCAGCCCACCTAGGTTCAGCTCTGCTCAGTTCAGCCCAGCCAAGATCAGCTTATCCCAGCAGAACCCAGTTTAGATCACCCCAGCCCAATTCAGTTCAATAATCTAAGCCCAACTCAATCCAGCTTCTCCTGCCCTGTCCATCTCAGGTTACTCACCCAGCCTAGCCCTCCCCAGCTCAACCCAATTTAGCTCAACCCAGCTTAGTCAGCCCAACCAGCTAAGCTTGGCTCAGGTCTGTCCAGCTCAACCCAGCTCCATCCACCTCAGCCCAGTTGGCCTGGTCCAGCCAAACCCTGTTTAGGCCAGGCCAGCCCAGTCCATGTGAACTCAGCTGAACCCAGCTCAGGTCAGCCCAGTTAAGTTAACCTCAACCTGACCCAACCCAGCCCATATTAGCACATCTCAGCTGAACTCAGTTTAGCCCAGCCCAACCTAGGCCAGCTGAACCCAGGTTAGGTTAGCTTAGCCTAGCCTAGCCCAGCCCAGGTTGCCCCAGTCCAACCTAGCTCAGCCCGCTCAGGCTAGCCTAGTTCAGCACAGCCCAGCCCAGTTCAATTCTGGTCAGTTCAGCCCACCCCAGCCCAACTGAACCCAGTTTAGCACAGCTTGGCTTAGTTCAGTTCACCTTAGCCTGGCCCAGCCCATATGAGCCCAGCTGAACCCAGTTTAGCACAGCTCAGCTCACTTTAGTTCATCTTAGTCGGGCCCAGCCCATGTGAGCCCAGCTGAACCTTGGTTAGCCCAGCTCAGCCAGCCCAGCCCACTCAGGGCTAGCTTGGTTCAGTCCAGTTCCCTTTGGCACAGTTCAGTTCAGCCCAGCCCTAGCTCAGCTCATCCCAGCTAAACCCTGTTTAGCTCAACTCAGTTCAGCAGTCTAAGCCCAGCTCAGTCCAGCTTCTAACCATGTTCATCTCACAGGTCCCTCACCCAGCCTAGCCCTCCCCAGCTCAACCCAATTGAGCTCAACCCAGCTTAGCCCAACTAGCTAAGCTTGGCTTAGGACAGTCCAGTTCAGCCCAGGTCTTCCAGTCACAGCTCAAGCCAGGCCAGCTCAGCTCCATCTACCTCAGCCCAGTTGGCCCTGGCCCAGCCAAACCCAATTTAGGCCAGGCCAGCCCAGCCCATGTGAACTCTGTTGAGCCCAGCTCAGCTCATCCCAGTTCAGTTAACCTCAACCTGACCCAGCCCAGCCCATATGAGCACATCTCAGCTGAACCCAGTGTAGCCCAGCCCAGCCCAACCTAGGCCAGCTGAACCCAGGTTAGGTTAGCCCAGCCCAGCCCAGCTCGCCCCAGTTCAACCTAGCTCATCCCGCTTGGGCGAGCTTAGTTCAGCCCAGCTGAAACCAGTTTAGCACATCTCAGCTCAGTTCAGTTCACTTTTGCCTGGCCCAGCCCATATGAGCCCAGCTGAACCTAGGTTAGTCCAGCCCAGCCCACTCAGGGCTAGCCTATTTCAGCCCAGCCCCAATCAGCTCATCCCAGCAGAACCCAGTTTAGATCACCCTAGCCCAATTCAGTTCAATAATCTAAGCCCAGCTCACTCCAGCTTCTACCCCGTCCATTTCAGGTCACTCACTCAGCCTATCTCTCCCCAGCTCAACCCAATTTGGCTCAACCCAGCTTAGCCCAACCAGCTAAGCTTGGCTCAGGTCTGTCCAGCTCAGCCCAGGTCTTCCAGTCACAGCTTAGGCCCAGCCAGGCCAGCTCAACTCAGCTCCGCTCCATCCACCTCAGCCCAGTTGGCCTGGCCCAGCTAAACCCAGTTTAGACCAGGCCAGCCCAGCCCATGTGAACTCAATTGAGCCCAGCCCAGGTCAGCTAACCTCAATCTGACCCAGCCCAGCCCATATTAGCACATCTCAGGTGAACCCAGTTTAGCCCAGCCCAGCCCAACCTAGGCCAGCTGAACCCAGGTTAGGTTGGGTTAGGTTAGCCTAGCCCAGCCCAGCTCAGCTCAGCTCACCCCACCCCAGTCCAACCTAGCGCAGCCCGCTCAGGCTAGCCTAGTTCAGCCCAGCTCAGCCCATCCAGGTCTACTTCTGGTCAGTTCAGCCCAGCCCAGCTGAACCCAGTTTGGCGCAGCTCAGCTCAGTTCAGTTCACCTTAGCTTGGCCCAGCCCATATGAGCCTAGCTGAACCTAGGTTAGCCCAGCCCAGCCCACTCAGGGCTAGCCTGGTTCAGTCCAGTTCACTTTGGCTCAGTTCAGTTCAGCCCAGCTCAGATCAGCTCATCCCAGCTAAACCCAGTTTAGCTCACCCCACCTCGACTCACTTCAGCAATCTAAGCCCAGCTCAGTCCAGCTTCTAACCCTGTCCATCTCAGATCCCTCACTCAGCCCAGCCCTCCACAGGTCAACCCAATTTAGCTTAACTCAGCTTAGCCCAACCAGCTGAGCTTGGCTCAGGTCTGTCCAGCTCAGCCCAGCTCAGCTCAGCCCTTCCAATCACAGCTCAGGCCAGGCCAGGCCACCTTAGTCCAGTTCAGCTTGACTCAGCCCAGCTGAACCCAGTTTAGTCTAACCCAGCACAGTTCAGCTGAACCCAGTTGAGCCCAGCCCAGCTTAGTCCACTCAGGCGAGCCTAGTTTAGCCCAGTTCACTTTGGCACAGTTCAGCCCAGACCAGCTCATCCCAGCTAAACCCAGTTTAGCTCACCCCACCTCGACTCACTTCAGCAATCTAAGCCCAGCTCAGTCCAGCTTCTAACCCTGTCCATCTCAGATCCCTCACTCAGCCCAGCCCTCCACAGGTCAACCCAATTTAGCTTAACTCAGCTTAGCCCAACCAGCTGAGCTTGGCTCAGGTCTGTCCAGCTCAGCCCAGCTCAGCTCAGCCCTTCCAATCACAGCTCAGGCCAGGCCAGGCCACCTTAGTCCAGTTCAGCTTGACTCAGCCCAGCTGAACCCAGTTTAGTCTAACCCAGCACAGTTCAGCTGAACCCAGTTGAGCCCAGCCCAGCTTAGTCCACTCAGGCGAGCCTAGTTTAGCCCAGTTCACTTTGGCACAGTTCAGCCCAGACCAGCTCATCCCAGCTGAACTCACTTAGATCACCCCAGCCCAATTTAGTTCAATAATTTAAGCCCTGCTCACCCCAGCTTTTAACCCTGTCCATCATCAGGTCTCTCATCCAGCCTAGCCCTCCTCAGCTCAATCCAATTTAGCTCAGCCCAACTTAGCCTAACCAGCTAAGCTTGGCTCAGGTCTGTTCAGCTCAGCTCAGCTCAGCCCGGCTCAGTGCAGCCCTGCTGAGCCCAGGCCAGCTCAGGTAAGCTCAGCAGGTAATACCCTAGCTTGGTGTCATTCAGTCCAGATAGTCCACGAACACCCCTTTTATCCTAAGTAGAGAACTGTAGCTTGTCTCTACTCCTGTGTCGGCCCAGCTTATTTCAACCAAGTCCAGTCGAGTCCAGGTCAGCCTAATTTAGCTTAACCCAATCCTGGACCACTCAGTGCAGGCCACCTCAGCTCAGCCTGATTTTGCCCTGCCCCTAGATAAGTCCAGCTCAGTCCACCTTAGGGCTTAGAATAACCCAGCTCAAACCTGGCTCAACTGAGGGTAGATCATTTCACTCTACCCAGTCCACTCACTCAACTCAGCTAAACCCACCTGGCCCGGGCCAGCCCCGATTGCCCTGGCTCAGTACAGCTCAGCTTGGCCAGCCTATCCTCTAAAGGAACAGGGTAGCCTTCTCAGCCCACCCAGCTTGCCTCAGCTCAGTCTGTTCTGCCTGTCCATCTAGTCCACTCAGTCCATCCCCCTCAGACTTGCCCAGATCCGCCAGTCGCGCAGTGCAGCTCAGGACGGCTCCCTGCTGCCGTCTACCCACCCTCCCTCCTGGCTCTGGGTTGGCTGTCCCTGTCCTAGGGGTGGCAGTCTGCATCCAGCCTAGCCCTGCCCAGCGTGGGGCCTCTGACCTTTTTAGTCTTGGGTCCAGCTCTGTCCCAGCCCCTTGCCTTCTCCAGGTCGGCGTTAGGCTGTTTCTAGCTTTCCTGTGTCCCCACGCAGGGAAAGGATGCCTAGAGTCCATGCAGTAACCAAGAAGCTTGGTTGATGCCGTGAGGGTGGCCCAGGAGTTCCCTCCCTGTCAGGGGCCCAGGCAGCCTCTCCCTCACTGCTGCCTGGGCCAGCCCCTCGATTGGGGTTCCCTGTGGCCTGGGATACCTGAAGTGCCGGGTCCTCCATTTGGTGCCTGTGGCTGGTGTGGCCCATCTGGCTCCCTGTCGCGTTCCTGGATAGCTCCCAGATGATCGGTAACCATGGTGGTTATTTTTATGCCAGGCAATGGAGCCTGGGTAGGGGGAGCTCTGCCTCAGTGCTTTCAGCTAAAAATGGGGTGGGAACCCCCGGAGGCCCGGGCCGCCCTGGAAGTTCCCTTTTCTCTCTGTTCTTGGGAAGTCGATTGAGCAACAGCGGGGGCTCAGGTGAGGCTCCTTTACTACAGACACGCACCGAGTACTGGGGGAGGTTCTCTGCCCTCTCAGCCCCCACCCCGGGGCCCCTGCCCAGCTCCCAGGCTCTCACTCTTGATGCATGCCTGGGATTGGTGGTGCCGGTCAGCAAACTCGGGGTCCCGCTGCCTGGGAAAGGGAGAAGGTACTGGGCAATGCCACCTCTGCTTCCACAAAAGCCTTGTGAAGAAAGGATGGGGGCTCTTTTGTGCAGGAGAATGAGGCACACTAAGGTGAACTGGCCCTCAGGGGCTGCGTGTCCAAGGTGTGCATGCAAGGTTTCCTGATGGCCGCAGCCCTCGTCCCCATGACCCGCTTGGAGCTGGCACCCTGCACGGTGGCCTCACCTTGTACTCACTCTCAGGTCACCATCCTGCAGCCGGGGGTCCCCAGCTGGGCTGCTCCTCAAGGCGAGCACACACAGGCGGGGGCCTGGCCAGGGGCTGGCAGGGAGCTGCGCGGAGGTGGCTGGTGGCTCTGCAAGGTCCCTGCAGCTGCTGGAGGCTGGGGACGCCATGCCCCATCTATGCCGTGGGTGGGTGTGGGCACATGAAGGCTGGGCTCGGGCTCGGTGGCCTTCCTGGAGGCTCCCGTGGCATTTGTCCCTGGTTGCAGCCCTGAACGAGATGATTTCCTTCACACCGTTGGCCTGCCTGTCCCCTGGAGGCCAGCACACATGGAGTGGCCACCGGGGAGGGGAGGGGTGTATAGAACCTTTGGGGAGGGAGACACTGGAACCCTGCCCCCAGGACCCCGGGTTCCCAGGGCTGGTGGTCCTGTGGAGGGAGAGGGGCTGTCAGGCCTGGCACCCTCAGAGGGATGCTCAGCACGTGTGGAAGACCCCGGAAGGGCTGTTGGCTGCCAGAGCCCTGGAGGGCTGTGATGGGAGGCTCAGGGAATCCAGGCTGTCCAAGGCCCCCATGCCCTGCTTGTGGCCCTGGGGAAAGGTGTCATGTGGGAGGGTGAGGAGGAAACGCTAGTTCCCTGGAAGGACCCATGATTCTGAGAAACCACAGCAGGGGTGGCGAGCCTCCTGCCCCCTCCGGCCCTGGTGAGGCTGTGTGCACTGTGTGGGTGTGGCTGGGGCTCCACTTGCCCCCCCATCTACCTGCTCATTTTCCCCAGGCTGTGGGCATTTGGGGCAGGGGTCTCAGTGAGAGCCCCCTGGCCTGCTCTCTCCCAGTTCTATCCAATGCCCCAAGCTGTGCTAGGCTGCAGGGGCTGGGCAGAGTAGGCCCCCAGGAAGGAGGATGGCATCCCAGCTGGGGCTCCATCTCTGGCCCCTGCCAGCCTTAAGATCCCCAGGTCCTCTGTATCTCCCTCCTGGGGCCCACCAGGCCTGCTCAGCTCCGAGCCCCATGTCCGTTCTCACCCTGCTCTGCTTTTCCTTGGGGCGGTGGCCCTGCCATGGCCTTCAGAAATTGCCTTTGCCCCCACCCCTTCCTGTGTGAGGCGCCGGGCTGTTCCTCTCCTGCCCAGCATGTGCCCACCTAGGCCCAACAGGTACAGTGCCCCCAGCCCCTCCTGCCCTCTTCTGACCTTCATAACCAGCCAGTGGCCTGGGCCTTTGCCAAGGCCTTGGTCTGTGTCCAGCTGCCGCTCCTATGGCCCCACAGTGCTGCGCCTTTCCCTCAGTGACGGGGGCTAGACTCTGCACTAGAGTGGGCTGTGTCTCAGCTGTACACGTGTGTGTGTGTGTGTGTGCGCGCGCGCGTGCTGGGGTATGTGCAGGTATGCTTGTTGGGGCAGGGGGAGAGTCTGCCCTCCTGCCCAGGCCTGGAATGGCCCTACCAGGGTGGGTGGGGGCAGCGTGTGCGAGGACAGTGCAGCTTTGATGTCTGCGTGTGGCTGGTGGGGGCGGGAGGACATGGTGTGGCACGAGGAGTCTCGGGTTCCGCATCTCCATCCAGCTGCTCCCGGATGGCCGCACTCCTCAGGGTGCAGAGCAGCCCTGGGGGTCAGGAGGCTGTCGGGACGCTGGAGTTGAGCATTGGCAGGGATGGGGGTGGGCTGGACAGGCAGCTGTGGCCAGGGGGCTTTGAGCCAGGGCAGTGAACCACCCCTCAACTTTTTTAAGTTTTAAATGTCATATTTATTCAAGTGTAGTTTACATTCAGTATAATCCATCCTGTTACATGTGAGTTTCAACAAATGCAGAGTCATGCAACCACCACCGTAATCCAGACGAACAGTCGTAAGAAGATGAAGAATCTCTCCGAAAATTCCACCAGCCCCTTAGCAATCAGCGCCTCCCTGATCGCCAGGAATCCATTGATCTGTTTTCTGTCAGAAGCCTCTGACTTCATCATCCAAATGATCTATTATGGAAAATGTTATAAGCAGACAAAACACACAAAACCAAGTTTTAAAAAGTGAGATATTTAAAAAGTTTTCTTTAGCATACAAACAAAATGAAGGTACCTTCCCATTTTACTACAGACGTGCAGTAACTGCAGACGTTGTTTTTCTTGGTGCATAGAGATAAGGCAGAATTAACTTAGAATAAACATGTTCTAAAACTGACCTCTGGAAGAACTAGTCTTAGTTATTTCTTTGCAGAGTATGTGAACCAAGATTAGGGTTTGGTCTTTGGTGTCAGCACTGTGTCAAGGATCAGACAGAAAATACAAATGTGGGTCCCCTTTCTGAGGCGAGGCCCCACTGTCAGGGCATGTGTGGTGACCAGGGGCCAACACCAGCTGAGGCTAAGAGGCTGCTCTCAGAAGGGTGGGTTTGCAGGTGCCTTTTGGACCCTTTGTTCAGGACCAGGACGTGTGGCTGGGCAGCAGCCTTCAGATCCCCCTGCAGGCTGGTGCCCGGTGCCCACAGCCCTCTGTGGGGTTGTCAGGCCCCTGCACCCATGGTGGGGTGCTGGGCTCCAGAGTTCCCTGGGACCAGCTGACCTCTTGTCCTTGGTTTTGGCCCAAATGCAAGTCCCTGGTCTCCTCCAAGTAACTTCCTTTCCCCAGGGCTGTCCAGGCCCCACTGCCGCCTGCTCCTTCCCAGGGCCTCCTGCAAGTCCCGGTGCTGATACTTCTTTGTCCACCTAGTTTAAACTGTGGCCGCCGCCTCCAGCTCATTGTCTGCCTCCCAGCGAGGGAGCCGTGGTTGAGGATCTCATGAGTGTCTGCCCTTCTGAAGGGTACAGTGTGGAGTCTCGTCAGCCTCACTTAAATGCCTAAGCACCTCTTCAGAAACCAGAGAGTCATCGGGGTTTCTCCATCTTTTCTCTAACCGTGTTTTCTAAAGGTTTTTGTGGCAATTTCCTGGCAATTTGCAAGACAGCATTTTTTGGTTGCCAACTTCCGATCAGCTGTAAACTTGCCACGATCTCCCAGGTCATCTCGTCTATTGATGATGCTTATTACATTCTTCCTGATTTCCATGTGGTCAAATTCAATGATTATTTACCCGAGGCTTGTATTTTGGAGGCTAGAGAACTCTGTTACCAGCTACATCCGTGCTGTGGCTGCTGTAACAAAATATCACAAACATGGCTTAAAACAACAAAAATTAATTTCTTCAGAGTTCTGGAAGTCAGGAGTCTGAGATCAAGTGTTGGAGATCAAGGTGTTGGTGGCTGTCTGAGTGCTCCAGGGGAGGACCCTCCATCTCTTCCAGCTTCCTGTGGTGAAATGGTTTGGATGCATGAGCCTCTAAATTTCATGTTGAGATGTGATGCCCAGTGTTGGAGGTGGGGCCTGGTGGGAGGTGATTAGATCACAGGCTGGACCCCTCATGAATGGTTTAGCACCATCCCCCAGGTGGTGAGTGAGTTCTCCCTCAGTCAGTCCATGTGGCAGCTGGTTTAAAAGTCTGGGACATGCCACTTCTCTTGCTCCCTCTTGCCATGTGATGTGCCCGCTTCCCCTTCGCCTTCTGCCGTGATTGCAATCTCCCCGGGGCCTCGCCAGAAGCAGATGCCAGGGCCATGTTTCTGGAATGACCTGCAGAACTGTGAGCTAATTAAACCTCCCTTCCTTCCTTCTCTTTTCCCTTCCCCTGCCCTTCCCTTCTGCCCTGTGCTTCCCTTCTGCCCTGCACTTCTGCCCTCCCCTGCCCTGCTCCACCCTCCCCCACCCTTCCCTTCTTCTGGTCTTTTCAAGACAAGTTCTCACTATGCTGCCCAGGCTGGTCTCAAACTTCTGAGCCCAAGTGATCCTCCTGCTTTGGCCTCCCAAAATGCTGGGATTATAGGTATGAGCCACAGTGTCTGGTGCAAACCTCTTTTCTTTATAAAGTACCAGCCTCACGTGTTTTTTTTTTCTTCTAGTAACACAAACTAACACAGAAAATTGGAATTGAGGAGTGGAACATGGCTATAAAGATTCCTGAAAATGTGGAAGCAGCTTTGGAATTAGGTAACAGAGAGGTTAGAAGAATTTGGGGGACTCAAGACAGGAAAATGAGGGAAAGTTTGGAATTTCTTAGAGA
The DNA here is from genome assembly GCF_007565055.1 of Rhinopithecus roxellana. Lineage (NCBI taxonomy): Eukaryota > Metazoa > Chordata > Mammalia > Primates > Cercopithecidae > Rhinopithecus > Rhinopithecus roxellana. Next base: position 164,325,894 of record NC_044553.1, read on the forward strand.
CTGATTAAATGGTTGTCACCAAAATGCTGATAGACATATGGACTGCAAAAGCCAGGCTGATGAAATCTCAGATGGAAATGAGGAAGTTATTGGGAACTGGGGTAAAGGTCACCCTTGTTAAATCCTAAGACACAACTTGGATGCATCGTGTTCATGCCCTAGGGATCTGTGGAAGTTTGACCTTAAGAGTAATGACTTGGGGCATCTGGTGGAAGACATTTCTAAGCAGACATTTCTAAGATGTGACCTGGTTGCTCCTAATAGTCTATAAAATAGGGAAGCAAAGAAATAACTTAAAGTTGGAACTTATATTTAAAAGGTGTAAATGAAAAAATGAAATGCTAATCCAAGGGCATTCCAAAGAAACCTGAAAAACCAGTTCAGGCCATGACAGGAAGGGGAGGAGTTGGAGGTACCTCACTGTAACCTCCCCCTTTTGGAGTTTAGGCTCAGCTGACCAGTATTAACACTAAAACAGGGAGCTTAAGACTGACAAAGCAGACTCTTTGTAGCAATAAGATATCAAATTCCAACCTGACTCTGGTATAGCATCACATGACAGTTGGCAGGCAAGGAAGGAAATTAAAGTATTTTATCCCAGAATATATTTCTCTGACACATTTTGGAATGGCCCTGCAAAGCTGTCTCTTGTAGAGGAAATTTATATTCTGTAGAGAATCTTCATCCCTTTCCAGGTCTCTTCCTGATTCAGGAGAGATTTATCTGAGTCTGGCACCTTTTAGGGTCTGATGAGAGTCATTTATCGTCTCTTCTTTCTGAAACCTGGAGGCTTCATCTACGTAAGAAGAACCTGGGCTTCCACAACCCCCTTTATCTTAAGCATTGCTTTTTGCTGACTTCAACTTTTTAGATAACAACTTTTTCAGCCAATTGCCAATCAGAAAATCTTCAAATCCACCTATGATTTGGAATTCCCCACTTTGAATTGTTCTGCCATTCCAAACCACACCAATGTATACTTTACATGTATTGATTGATGTCTTATGTCTCCCTAAAACATAAACCCAATCTGTAACCCAACCACCTTGCACACATGTTCTCAGGACCCTTTGAGGCTGTGCCATATTTCATGGCTTTCACATTTGGCTCAGAATAAATCTCTTCAAGTGTTTTATAGAATTTGTCTTTTTTCATCAAGAAAGGGAAGCAGAGCATAAAAAATTTGGAAAATTCACATCCTGGCCATGTGGTAGAAAAGAAAAAGGTATTTTCAGGAGAGAAATATAAGCAGGCTGTGGAGCAGCCACTTGGTAGAGAGATTAGCATAACTAAAAGGGAGCTAAGTGCTCATATCCAGAACAAAGGCAAAAAGGCCTTGAAGGGCATTTCAGAAATTTCTGAGGTGGTCTTTCCCATCACAGGCCCAGAGGCCAAGGAGGAAAGAATGGTTTTGTGGGCCATGCTCATGGCCACCACTGCCCTGTGCAGCCGTGGGACACTGCTCTCCACATCCTGGCTGCTCTGGCTCCAGCCTTGGTTCAAAGGGCCCCAAGTATAGCTTAGGCTGCTGCTTTGGAGAGTGCAAGCCACTATAAGCCTTGGTGACTTCCACCTAGTGTTAAGCCTGTAGGCCCCCAGAATGCAAGAGTGAAAGAGGCTTGGCATCTTCCCTCTAGATTTCAGAAATGTATGAGAAAGCCTAGGTGCCCAGACAGAAGCCTACCAACAGCGTGGAGCCCTCACAGAGAACCTCTACTAGAGCAATGCCAAAGGGAAATGTGGAGTTGAACCCCCATATAATGTCCTGACCAGGGCACTGCCTAGTGGAGCTGTGTGAAGGGGGCCACTGTCCTCAGACCCCAGAATGGTAGATCCACTGGCAGCTTGCACCCTGAATCTGGAAAAGCCACAGGCACTCAACTTTATCCTGTGAGAGAAGTCACAGGGGTGGAGTTGTCCAAGGTCTTGGGAGCCCACCACCTGCACTAGTGTGCCCTGGATATGGGCCATGAAGTCAAAGGAGATTACCTTGGAGCTTTAAGAGTTAATGACTGCCCTGCTGAATTTCTGACCTGTTTGGGGCATGTAGATCCTTTCTTTTTGCCAACTTCTCCCTTTTGGAATGGGCATGTTTACCCCAGTGTCTACACTCTCATTGTATTTTTGGAGTCAATAATTTGTCTTTGATTTCATAGGCTGATAGGTGGAAGGGACTCATCCTCAGATGAGTCTTGGGACTTGGGAAATTTGGGTTGTTTCTGGAATCAGGTAAGACTTTGGGGGACTGTTGAGAAGGCATGATTGTATTTTGCAATGTGAGAAGGATATGAGATTTGGGGGTCCAGGGGTTGAAGGATATGATTTATATATTTGTCCCCTCCAAATCTCATGTTGAAATATGATTCCCAGTGTTGGAGGTGGGGCCCGGTAAGTAATTAGATCATGAGGGCAGATCCCTCATGAATGATTTAACGTCATCCCCTTGGTGATGAGTGAGTTCTCCCCCAGTTAGTTCACACACAATCTAGTTGTTTAAGTCAGAGGCCCCCCTCAGCCTCTTGCTCCCATTCTTGCCATGTGACATACCTGCTCTCCCTTCACCTTTTGTGATGATTGTAAGTTTCCTGAGGCCCTCACCAGAAGCAGATGCTGGTGTCAGGCTTCCTATGCAGCCTGCAGAACTGTGAGCCGATTCAACCTCTTTCCTCTATAAGTTACCCAGCCTCATGTTTTTCTTTACAGTAACGCAAATGACAAACACAGGTGGCTCCTGACACCCCTCCTCTTCTCTCTTGTCATCGTATGGCTTACCTCCATGTGTATCTATGTCCTCTCCTCTCATGAGGACACCAGTCTTTGGACTTGGGACCCATCTAAAATTTAGTATATCATCTCAAGTCCTTAACCTAATTGGTGAAGACCCTATTTCCAAATAAGGTCACATTCTGAGGTTCCAGGTGGGCATATATTTGGCCAGGGAGATGCTATCAGCCCACCACATCAGCCTAGGCAGGTACATTTGCATATAGCTTAGGGTTGACCTTTCTCATGGAAGTATCACATCGCCCTCTGGACTCCAGTTTCTCATGCTTTAGAATGCTTCACCTTGTCCAGCAGGATGAGTCTCTTTTCATTTTTTAGCATTTTTCTCTCTCTCCTTTGGATTGGGTTAAAAAGAATTGATATATTCTATTGATGCATCTTTAAGTTCTCAGTTACGTCTATGTCTTCTCCCATCTGTTATTAAACTTGAGTAATGTTTTTCTCTTTCTTTTCTTTTTTAATAAAATAGAGATGGGGTTTCACCATGTCACCCAAGCTGGTCTCAAACTCCTGAGATTAAGTTATCTTTCCTTCTTGGCCTCCCAAAGTGCTAGGATTACAGGCATGAGCCACTGTGCCTGGACAAATGGTGTTTTTCATTTCAGAATCATACTTTTAGTTCTAGAATTTTCATTGGGTTCTTGTAAATATTTTCAGTTTTTTAGAGATATCTAATCATTCATTATAACCATATTTTCCTTTAAGTCTTTGAACATATTTCACATAACTTCTTTTTTTTTTTTTTTTTTTTTTTTTTTTTTTTTTTTTTTTTGAGACGGAGTCTTGCTCTGCCACCCAGGCTGGAGTGCAGTGGCTGGATCTCAGGTCACTGCAAGCTCCGCCTCCCGGGTTTACGCCATTCTCCTGCCTCAGCCTCCCGAGTAGCTGGGACTACAGGCGCCCGCCTCGTCGCCCAGCTAGTTTTTTGTATTTTTAAGTAGAGACAGGGTTTCACCATATTAGCCAGGATGGCCTCGATCTCCTGACCTCGTGATCCGCCCGTCTCGGCCTCCCAAAGTGCTGGGATTACAGGCTTGAGCCACCGCGCCCGGCCACATAACTTCTTTAAAGTCCTTGTCTGATAACTGAGTCTGCATCTAGGTCATCTTGGCATTGATCTCCATTGACCCCTTTTTCTTTTGACTATGGATCACCTTTTCATATTTCTTTGCATACATGGTAATTTTGGTTGTGTTCCTTATGTTGTTGATAACATGTGGTACAGATTATGGGCTTTGCATTCTTCCTTAGCAGAGCATCGATTGTTTTTTTCAATGTTACGAAGCAGTTAGCTTGAGTTGACTTGAACTCCAAAGTCTGTCTGCCCAGCAATTGGCAGTAGCTGGAATCTGAGTTCTCTCAACCTTACAGGTGTTGCTTTCTGCTGGGCCCTTTGGAGTTTTCCCTACCCGTGCACACCTAAGGGATCAGCCTAGAGGTTTCAGTGGAGTTTACCTGCAGATTGTGGGGTTTCCCTTAGGTGACCTTCTCCTTTATGGACATCTTCTCTTCATTTCCAGCTGCTCTGAAAATGCAGCCCTGCATCCCACTCCTCAGCAGGAGGGCTGCAGTTTCCTGCTTGAACTCTACCTGCACCTGTTAAATGCGCTGGGGTGTGACTTCAGACAAATATTTCAAGGAATAATCCCTACTAGTGTTTGCCTACCTTTGGTCATGTTCCAGTGCCTGCAATTGGTGTGTATGTGTTGTGTGTGCTTACAGTTTTTCCAGTGTTTATAATTGCCATCTGCCAAAGGACTGGTCTGATATTAGCTGCTCCAGCATTACTGGAATCAGTACGACTTTCTCTCATGTGGTTTTTCATTTTCATTTCCCTGTTGACTAGTGTGGTTCAACATCTTTTCAAACGTTTAGTGGCTATTTGGATATCTTCTGTAAAACATCTGTTCACTTCTCTTTCCTATTCCTCTGTTGAATTGATTTTTTTCTCGTTGGTTTACAGGGATCTTCTCTATATTATGGATCTGTTTCTGTCAGTCAGTTATATATGTTTATAGGAAACATTGAGAAAAACTGAAATGTACCAAAAGATTACTAGGTACCTTCAATGGAAAGCAAGGCATCGTCTTGTACACTCTTCCAGGTTATTTCATTCTATGGAGCTCTGCATCTTTCATTTTCTTTGAACTATTTTACAACTCTATACGCCAGGAGTCCCCAACAACTGGGTCATGCACTGGAACCGGTTCATGGCCTGTTAGGAACTGGGCCACATAGCAGGAGGAGAGGGGTGAGTGAGCATTACTGCCTGAGCTCCACCTCCTGTCAGATCAGTGGCAGCATTAGATTCTCATAGCAGCGAACACTATTGCAAACTGCAGATTCATGCGGTCTACGTTGCACACTCCTTATGAGACCCTAATGGCTAATGACGTGAGGTGGAAGAGCTTTGTCCCCAAGCCATCCCCCGATCCTGGTCTGGAAAAATTGTCATCCATGGAACTGGTTCCTGGTGCCAAAAAGTTGGGGACCACTGCTCTAAGCTGTAGATAATTGATAGCGATGCAAAAACTCTTTGAATTGGTAGAAATTCAAGTTCTCATCTTTGAAAGGACACTGGATTCCTCCTCACCTCCCAAGGAAAAGGCCAGTTTTGCATCTATGAACTCCTTATAGCATTCCTGAATCAATTATGTAAGCGTAGTACTTTGAATTCCACTTTGAACTGGTTGTAACACCTTAATTAATGAGATAAAGAACATCTCTGGAATGTGTCATCATATGTTTATGTGAGTCATGATCCTCATATTTTTTAAAAATGATCTTTTATCTCATTGAGATTTCTTCTCCCACATGGCCCCACCCAGCCTCAGTATCCAGGAAGCTTAGTTTTCTGTGGCCCCGGAGGGCAGGAGACCAGGTGTTGACGAGCAGATCTGAGGTTGTCGCAACTTTTCCCCACAGCTCTGCTTCCAGGAGTGCCCTGGGAATGCCTCCCAGCCCCACACCTGTCCTGTCGGCCCAGGCGAGCTCCATGCCATGTGGCATCTCTGCTGGTGGCCACCTGGTGAGTATGTGTTGAATAGAGAAATGTGCAGCCCCTCCACAGAGCTTCCAGGGCGTCTGTGCTCTCCAAACCTGTCTGGGCTCAAAGGACCTTCTCAGGGTGTGATGTGTTGGTGGCTGAGTTGAGCCCCTGTCCCTGCGGGTAGGACTCAGGCAAGGACAATGTTCTGGACTCAAGGAGGTGGTGTGGGGCGAGTGAAAGCAACAGGAGCTTTGGGGTCAGGAATGCGGGTTCCAGCCTGGCATTGTCCCCATGAGCAGGGGCTGCAGCCTCACCAAGGCCTCAGTTTCTATAGTAGTAAGAGAATGTCGGAGACCGCAGCACGCATTTGAAAAGTGTCCAGGGATGGCAGGGGTCTGGGTGTGGACCAGCTCTCCTGAATACTGAGGGCGTGACCTTGACCATTGTGAAAGCAAAATAAAATCTCAGGAACCCAAACTCACCATGCCAAAAAGAAAAGTTGAGCTGGGAAGCTGAGTCATGGAAAAAGAAAAAAAAGAAAAAAACCCAAAAGTCACGCCTTTCCTTTTGTTTCTTTGTTTCTTTTTTTTTTTATTTAAGTTCTAGGGCACATGTGCACAACGTGCAGGTTTGTTGCATATGTATACATGTGCCGTGTTGGTGTGCTGCACCCATCAACTCATCATTTACATTAGATATATCTCCTAACGCTATCCTTTGCCCCTCCTCCCCATAACAGGCCCCAGTGTGTGATGTTCCCCTTCCTGTGATCTCATTGTTCAGTTCCCACCTGAGTGAGAACACGTGGTGTTTGGTTTTCTGTTCTTGCGATAGTTTGCTGAGAATGATGGTTTCCAGCTGCACCCATGTCCCTACAAAGGACACGAACTCATCCATTTTTATGGCTGCATAGTATTCCATGGTGTATATGTGCCACATTTTCTTAATCCAGTCTGTCACTGATGGATATTTGGGTTGATTCTAAGTCTTTGCTATTGTGAATAGTGCCACAATGAACATACGTGTGCATGTGTCTTTATAGCAGCATGATTTATAATCCTTTGGGTATATCCCCAGTAATGGGATGGCTGGGTCAAATGGTATATCTAGTTTTAGATCCTTGAAGAATCGCCACACTGTTTTCCAAACTACCCCCAGAGGATACTATAAACACCTCTACGCAAATAAACTAGAAAACCTAGAAGAAATGGATAAATTCCTGGACACTTACACTCTCCCAAGACTAAACCAGGAAGAAGTTGAATCCCCGAATAGACCAGTAGCAGGCTCTGAAATTGAAGCAATAATTAATAGCCTACCAACCAAAAAAAGTCCAGGACCAGACGGATTCACAGCCAAATTCTGCCAGAGGTACAAGGAGGAGCTGGTACCATTCCTTCTGAAACTATTCCAATCAATAGAAAAAGAGGGAATCCTCCCTAACTCATTTTATGAGGCCAACATCATCCTGACACCAAAGCCTGGCAGAGACAGAACAAAAAAAGAGAATTTTAGACCAATATCCTTTTGTTTCTAAACTGACAGCAGCAGCAGATAGGCCAGGTCTTCCCGGGTGGCCTCCTTCACCCTGACAATATAAATTAACAGCCCGGTCTTCATGACGTGGGACAAAAGGAGACAAGACATCGTCCTTCCCGCCCCTGAGACGAATGCATATTTGACGTTGTCTTCTACTCTGTTTATTTTCTTATCAAGTGGAGATTTACTGAGCACAAGGCGAATGAGTAATTGCTTCCTCCAACCCTCTTTTTCATGCAACGTGGGGGTCAGTGACCTCCAATCAAAGCCTCAAAGAATGTGACCCTCCCCTCAAAGAGTGTGACCATCTTAAAGATGTTCATAGAAGAACATCTTTAAGAATAAAATGGATTCCATTCAAAAAGTAGTAGTGATAAAGTTGGTGTGATCATCTCATATACTTTTTAAAAGGCAATTTGAAACTCTAGGAGTAATAAAAATTCATAAAAGAAAGTCATGGCCCATATATGCAATGTCCTAAACTACAACTACAACTTAACTTTGAGCTCTGAATAGGATTTAAGAAATGAAAGTCTATTTGACTGTACAGAGTGAAGCAGTATCTGTTGAGTGGCAGAGGCTCCCTCACATAGTGTATTTTTTCTCCCTCACATAGTGATTTTTTCTCTTTCATCTTTCCCCTTCTCCAGCTTTCTTTCAATATTGAAGCAGGACGCAGTGTGACTCCACCTGGGGTCAGGTGTGGGGTGATCCCTGACTGTGGTGGTCCAGGTTTCCTAGGAGAAGGGCAGACATGGGTGCTGAGGGGAAGAGGCTGGTGCAGTCGCAGGACGGGAGAGAGCATGTCCGTTGTGCTGAGCGGGCTGAGAGGGATCCACAGAGAAGACGGTGTGACTCAGCAGCCAGCACTGAGGATGGGAACGTGGGTGAAGGGCCTGGCACATGGAGCAGCTCAAGATGTGAGGCTGTGACCTGCCTGGGGAGCCCGTGCCTGAGTGCGCTGGGTGGTTGCTGGGGTTGCAAGCACGCATGTGCCTGTGCGAGGCCTGTGTGAGTACATGTTTGTGTTTTGTGGCTCCCAGGCATTGTCACGTGGCCCCCACGCGTGGAGTGCCATGCCAGACTGGGCGTTCTGTCTCCTCGAGGCCCGGCCCTGCCATGTTAGCAGGGATCTTGGCCATGGGAGTGGTGAGCACAGGCGTGGCTGTGCCAGGCCTCGCTGGCTGGGCTGGTGGGGACCCCACACCCCTTGCTGGGTGTGGGTAGCAGAGGGGCCGAGGTGCCCTCTGGGAGGTAGTTGGGCAGGGGCGGGGTCGGGAGCGTGTTGGAAGACGGGTGTTCAGCTAGGCTCCTTCCCTGTGCAGGGGCTCAGCTGAAACCTGGGCTCTCACTCCCCTCACCCGTGCCTCCCCAGCGTCCTCCCTCTGCCCCTCTCTTCAGCCTGCCTAGGGCCTTGCTCTGGGACCTCTGCTGAGAGGACAGGAGGGGCTTCAGCAGCACCCTGTGCTGGGCGGACACTGAGGTCACAGCCTCGCTCTGTGTCCCCTCACAAGGCCACGTGGTGGCAGGTCCTTCCTCCAGTCTAACCAGAGTCCTGCTTGCTGCTCTGCAAGCCCACTTGGGTCCCATGGGGCAGGGGCACCTGGCAGGGTGGGCTTTGTGGACTCAAGGGCCACCGATTCCTCCAGGTCAACATGCTCAGATAGTTCCATTCTCCCCCTTCCCTCGGCCACAGGGACCTCTGTATCCTGGGCTGACCACAAATGTCAACACAAGAGTCACACCAGGAATGTCACACCATGTCACACCACAGCACACTATGTCACACCAGAAATGTCACATCCCCTTACACCACATCACATTACGTCACACCATATCAAACTACATCATACTCCATCACACCAGGGATGTCGCACCACAGCACATTGTCACACTGCAACATACCACGTCGAATTATGTCACACCCCATCACACCAGGGGTGTTATGCCACATCACATATGTCACACCACATCACACCAAGGAAGCACACTCATCACATTGTCACACCATGTCACAACACATCATACCCCATCACACCAGGGATGTCACACCCCGTCACACCATGTGACACTGCATCACATTATGTCACACCACATCATACCCCATCACACCAGAGATGTCACACCCCATCACATCACATCATATTGCACCATGTCATGTGTCACACCCCATCACACCCCATCACATTCCATCACATTATGTCACACCACATCACACCAGGAGTGTGCACTCCATCACTCTCCATCACATCACACTGCATCACATTATGTCACACCACATCATACCACATCATACCTCGTCACATCAGGAATGTCACACCCCATCACATCACATGTTACACCACATCACACCCCATCACATCACATGTTACACCACATCACACCCCATCACATCATGTCACACCACATCCCATGTCACACCACATCACACTATGTCACCCCTAGTTACACTTCATCACACCACATTATACCAGGGATGTCACACCCAGTCACAGCACATCACATCATGTCACACCTTACCACATCACACCATGTCATACCCCATCACACCACATCACACCAGGGATGTCACACTCTGTCACACCACATCACACCATGTCATACCCCATCATACCAGGAATGTCATACCCCATCCCACCACATCACACCATGTCCAGTCATGTCACATCACATCACACCAGGGACATTGCACCACATCACACCACATCACAAAACACCTCAGATGTCACACACTGTCATACCACATCATCGCACATCAGACCATGTCCTGTCACATCACACCACATTACACTCTGTCACACTAGGGACATCACACCACGTCACACCATGTCGTGTTACAGCACGGATGGCTGGAGGGTGGGCAGGGGCCACCCACAGCGCAGCCTTGCTGGAGAGTTGAGGGAGGGTCCTGGGGCTGGGCGTGGTGTTCCTGCAGGAGGGTTGTTTCAGGAGGGCCGGCCCTCTGGAGGATGCTCGGTCCCAGGTGGAAAGGGGGAGGTGGGGCCCTGGGTGCCTCAGGGAGGGGCCCAATTTCCCCAGGGAACCTGGTCCAGGTGCGAGGCCCTGCAGGGGGCAGGAGCTGCAGGGCGCATCTGCTTCTTCCCAACTCAGCCTGCTCAGGGCACGGAATGACACAGTGCCCAGCACTGCCCTGGATTTCCTTTCCTTAGCCTGGCCAGGCCGTCTATCATCAGACAGTGGACTGGAGCCCACCCCACCAGAGCACCCGGAGGCCCTGAGGGCCGCTTGAAGGGCAGAGGGTGGAGACCTGTCCAGCAGGGTCCCTGCAGGCTGGCTCGTTCTCTGGGCAAAGCTCTCCTGCATCTCTGGGATGCCATCCATGGGCTTTGGATAGAGCCAGTGATGCAGCAGCTGCCCGCCGTGCACCCCAGGTGCTGTCTCCCTCGTCCCCGGTGGGGCTGCAGCAGTGTGTCCTGAGAGTTAAAGGGCTGGGCTTCAGCACCCAGTTGAGGTCAGGCCCCCTGGAGCCCACCCTCCAGCAGTGAGCCCTCCCAAGGCACCGCAGGGCCTAGAGTCTGGGGATTTCACCCCAAATCTGTGTTTGGTGCAGCTCCTGCTGCTTGATGCCACACCAACGAATCCAACCGCTCCCCTTTTCCTGAGTGAGATGGTCTCTCTCCTGCCACAGGAAACTCCGATGGCACTTCCCAGCCCAGCCATGGCAGCCACCTCAGTAACAAGACCATCTCCTTGACTGAGTTCCAGCCAGGCTCCTTGGAGCCTCTCCACTCGGCCTCAACTTTGGCTTGTAAAGACTTGAGCAGACACTAACAGTGTCTAACAGCTTCTGGCCGCACCCCTAGGCCGACCCCTGCCCCGTCAACACCTGCCTGAGAAAGCTCCGTGCACCAGAACTGACTGACTGCTCCAACCCCGACCTCCCTTTCTCAGGGCATCTGCTGAAAGGCCTGCGACCACACGTCCTTCTGTCCGTTCCCGAGGTCTGTGCATTTCCTGTGACCCAGGAGGGCCTTTCTCGGGACCTGAGAGCCACTCCCTGAAGTGTCCCCATTGGGAAGATGGGGCCAGTGTCTCCAGGCTCTGGGAGGACAGAATCCTGACCTCAACAGTGGCCAGCGTGGACACAGCAGGCCCCATCCCAGCGACGCTGACCAGTGCTGGGCAACTTTTCCCTTCCCCGACGACTGAGCCCCGAGCACCCTCCCTGCTCCCTGTACCATCTCCCTTTACAAGGCTGTCGCCTCTGCACAGACGAAGGTGTGTTCAGGTCTTGCTGGACTCTTTCTTCTGTTGCAATAGTTATTTCTGTTGAAAATCTGTCCTTGCTATGTGACCTAGTGCCCAGCTTTATCTTTGAAAATGTCTGTCTCCACCTCTGCCTCTCCGGCCTGGTCCTCGTTTCTGGCACCCAACATGTCTCTTACGGGCTGAATTTTGCCCCAGAATGAATCACACACCAGGTTTCACCCAGACCTGATTAAGGTGATATTTTGATGAGATTTTAGGCTGAGAATTGATGCGGAAAGGGCTAAGACTTGGGGGATGCTGAGATAGGATCAATGTATTTTGCATGTGAGAAGAACATGAATTTTGGGGGGCCAGAGTATGGACTGTTATGAGTTACGTTGTGACCCTGACAAATTCATATATTGAAGTCTTAATCCCTGCCTCACAATGTGACTGTTTGGAGATGGGGTCTTTACAGAGCTCATTACGTTCCTATGAGATCACTAATCTAATCTGATGTGTGTTCTTCTAAGAAGAGAAGCTTAGGACGCGGGCACACAGAGGGATGGCCATGTGAGGACCCAGGGAGGAGACGGTGTGTATAAGCCAAGGAGAGAGGGCTTGAGAGAAACCAGCCTTGCCTGCATCCCGATCTCAGATTCCTGGTCTCTAGGCCTGGGAGGATGGATGTCTGGGGTGCGAGCCGCCCCTCTGTGGTCCTGAGCTGACTCACACAGATCTGACACCCACCTCTTGATTCTGGAAGGCCCTCTGTGTGGCTCTGCCTGGCCAGCTTGAGCCAGCTCCGAGGCCTCAACCCAGCTTGTCCTGGAAGCCCTGCCCCATGCAGAGTGACCAGGGCAGGCAGCACCGTGCCCAGCAGGAGGAGAAACTGCATCCATGTAGGCAAGAGGAGAAGCCCCGGGGGTCCATGTAGCGACAGGGGCCAGGGAGGGCCGCGTGGGCAGTGCATGTGGCTGCAGGAGGTGGGGGTCGTGTGCAGGGAGCCCTCGAGGTGCAGCTTGACCAGCCGCCTCCCGACTCTGCTTCCCACCGTGCGCGGGACGCGGGTGAACACAGGAAGGCTGCTCCCATCACAAAGTACAAGACTTAAAAAGGATATTTTATTGTCATCAAAAACAAGAAACATTAAAGATGATTAATGAGCTTTAGAAAATTTAAAAGAAGAAAAAAGCTACCAAAGCTGAAATCGTGGCACCTCCTTCCAGTGAGGCCGGGAGTCCTCCCTGACGGCCGAGGCAGGCGCTTGCCGCGCTCCCGCTCGTGCCTCCCTTCCTGTCTGCGGATTCTGCGTGACATTCACCGAACGGCGTGACGCGGGCAGCAGAGCGTGGGAGCCTCTGTCCGGCAGTCGTGGCCAGCAGCCCCGCTTTCCCAAGGCCACGGGCACCCTCTGTGCCGTCTTCTATCTCCACCTCCTGCCCCCAGAGTGGCTGCTTGTTCCTGCTGCACGTGACTTGGGGCTGGACTTCAGCCTCTGTGATGAGTTGTGCTGTGTTCACGCTCCTGGCTCTCCTGGTGTCCCTCCACCTCTCTCCCCGGTGCTCCTGGGCCGCCTCTGTCCTCAGGCCCCACCAAGGCTGAGTCTTGCCTGCCTGGGACCTGGTCACCAGGCCTCCTCTGGGAGACCTGTCTGGGCAGATGCCCACCCCTTCCTTGGGCTGTCCTCGCCCTTGCCCTGTAGGGCTCCTGCAGCGACCACGTGGCCTGGGCTCTTCTCTGAGTGATCTCCGCGGAGTGGAGTGGGTGGGAGGTGGCCGTGTCCTTGGCCTGGCCCTGGTCCCTCCTCTCCCCAGTGCAGACTCTGGGGCTGGCTGTCCCTGTGGGTCGAGTTCCACCCGAGAATCCAGCGGCGTGGGCAGGCAGCCAAGGGGCGGTGCTGGCCCCGAGACCCTGTTCCATGGGAGGCTTCTTCCCAGGAGCCGGAGAGCAGCGTGCTTGGCTTGAAATAAGAACAACCTCATTCCTCATGTCAGTTCCCAGGAGTGCCCAGAACGGAGGCTGGCTGGCTGCGGGCTGGGAGGAAGGCCGTCTGACTGAGCCTTCGCAGCTCTCCGAAGCCTCCCCAGCAGGTCCTGATGGTGCTGTGGCTTCCTCGCCTTGGTGGCTGATGCTCACATTTACCATCTTGAAACCATGCCTGTGTTCAGGATCTGGCGTGGACGGGGTTGGCTCCAGGGCCAGCTCCTGCCTGGGTGGGCTCCTGGTATGCCGGCCGCTGCCTCTTTTGTGTGAGCACCTGGTGGGCGGGAGGGCAGGGATGTCCTGCTGAGGGGACACCTGGCCCCCAGTGCCCTGCATGCACCAAGCAGCGGAGGTCTGGGGTAGACCTGCTATGCACAGGGTCTGGAAGGGGGGCGTGTCTGGTATGGCAAGGTTAGAGGGCAACTGCGAGGCCAGAGAGCCATGGGGTTGAGGGGGGTGAGGTCAGGAGGCACGAGTGACCTGGGTGGTGGCTAAGCATGGCCCTTGGCTCCTGTGTGGGGTCTGGGCGGTCCTGGACACCCCACAGAGGGTGACCCTAGGGCCCCTGCCCGATCATGTTCCTGTAGTCAGGGACGATGGTCTGCTTCAGGTCCACCACCGAGGAGAAGATCCACTTCACCTGCAGACAAGGCACAGCACAGGGGTGAGTGAGGCCACAGCCCTGCCCCTGAGGCTCACCCACCCCTCAGGCCACTGAGGCCACAGCCCTGCCCCCAAGGCCCTCCCACCCCTCAGACCACTGAGGCCACACTCCTGCCCCTAAGTCCCACCCACCCCTCAGGCCATCGAGGCCATAGCCCTGCTCCCATGGCCCATCCGCCCCTCAGACTGCCAAGGCCACAGTCCTGCCCCTGAGGCCCATCTGCCTTTCAGGCCACCCAGGTGCCAGGGTGTCTACACTGCCTGCCCCCAGACCTGGACATGGAGAGCAGGGCCAGGGTAGTGACAACATGTGGACAACACAGAAGACAGTGTCAGGGACATGTGGGTACAGTGTGGGGGACAGTGTCAGGGAGAGGTGGGGAGAGAGTGGGGGACAGAGGGAGAGGTGGGGAGAGCGTGGTGGACAGTGTTGGGGAGAGGTGGGGAGAGCGTGGGGGACAGCAACAGGGACAGGTGGGGACAGTATCGGGGAAAAGTGGGGACAGCATCGGGAACAGGTGGGAACAGTGTTAGGAATAGGGGACAGGTGGAGACTATGTGGGGGACAGCATGGGGGAGAGCTTTGGGGACAGTGTCGGGGACAGCATCAGGAATAGGGGACAGCATGTGGGACAGCAAGGAGACAGCGTGGGGGACAGTGTCGGGGACAGGGGACAGCATGGGGGACAGGTTTGCCTACAGGAGGGGACAGCATGGGGAATAGTGCCAAGGACTGTAGGGGACAGAGTGGGGGACAGTGTCAGGGACAGGTGGAGACTGGGGGACAGTGTTGGGGACAGATGGGGACAGCATAGGGGACAGCATGGGGGACAGTGTCAGGAATGGGAAACAGCATGGGGGACAGTGTCAGGGACATGTGGCGACAGCCTGGGGGACACTGTTGGACAGGTGGGGACTGTGGGGGACAGTGCCAGGGAGAGTTTGTGAGAGAGTGGGGGACAGCATCAGGGACAGGTGGGGACAGCATGGGGGACAGCGTCAGGGACATGTGGAGACAGCCTGGGGACACTGTTGGACAGGTGGGGACAGCGTGGGGGACAGTGCCAGGGAGAATTTGTGAGAGAGTGGGGGACAGCATCAGGGACAGGTGGGGACAGACTGGGGGACGGTGTCAGGGACAGCTGGGGACAACGTGCGGCCGACCTTGAAGAAGGTGACGGTGGCACTGTAGCACACGCTTAGCAGGAAGAGTGTGATGAAGATGGTGATAGTCGTCCACAGCTCGTCCAGCTCCCCGTCCTGCGCCTCTGCACAGCTCTCCTCCAGTTGCAGCTCTGGACAGGAAGGGGGTGGTCAGTGCTGTGTCCCTCTGGGCTCGGGCCTCTGGAGGCGATTCCCTCTGTGGCGGGGCCCAGGATGTAGGGCCCGGCCGGGATGGGCCAACAGTGTCCTGAGGTCAGCTCCCCGCAGCTGCCCGCCCTGTGCACCAGCTTTGGCCCCGGGGCCCAGCCAGACACCCGGCCCTAGATAGCGACCTGGCCCTCAGCAGGACCTACTCCCCGTCTCCCATGTCCCTCCCTGAGGCCCAGAGGGCAGGAGGATGGCGAAGCCCACCCCTCATGTGACCCCAGCTGCAGGGAAGGGCGGTACTGGGAAGTGGGCCAGAGCCAGGGACGCGATGTGGCGTGTGTTCCCCTGTGTGTGGGGGCCTGTGTGTGTGCGGCGGCTGCAGGGGCTCTGCTGTGAGAGGAGGGCTGGGTTTGTCTGAGCTGGTCAGCATGTGGACAAGCTGCTGAGTGGCTCGTGGGCCTGGAGGTGCTGCTTGGGGCTCGTGGGGGCCTGTGTCCGCGGAGTGTTCACGTGTGCGGGGACCTTGCTCTGGTCTGGGTGCTGTGCAGGTCGCCCGTGTGAGGCGTACGTGTGTGTGTGGTGGCTGTGTGGCCAGCCAACCTCAGTGCGGGGTTTAATGGGTCTGGGCTGAGTGTGTGTGTGGGCATCTGGACCAGTCCCTCCACAGGGCCCGAGAGTGCGTGTCCCCAGGAGTCGGTTATGTCCCCATGCGGGTGCGAGGCTGGGCAGGGCTGCCAGGGGTTAGTGTCGTGGGGCAGATGGGTGAGGGAGGGCCTGTCCCTTCGCACATGGACTAGGCATGCCCCCGAGTGGGCAGGGGGTCTGAGGACAGGGAGCTCACAGATCAGGACAGTCTCCTACAGAGGCGGGGGCTGTGTGCCTGTCCCCAGGGGGCTCCTAGGCTTCTGGTGGCCCAGCCCAGGGCAGCTGCTGCTGGAGGGAGGGCTTCGCTGGCAAAGCCCCCCACCCCGCCGAGGGCGGCCCCTGGCTGAGCCCCACCCTAGGTGGCCCAGGCACACCTGCACAGCCCGGGCCAGTGTGGGATCAGTGGGACCCGCTCGGCCTCCCTCATGCCCCTCAGGCCTCAGACTCGGCCTGACCCGCGCAAAGAACCATCAGAGTCTCGCAGGGGCCCAGGGCAGCGCTGGGTGCTTTATTTCCATGCCGGGCGCCTGGGAAGTACGTACACGGGTGCGGGCCAAGCATCCTCGCGCCATCCCGAGAGCCCGGGGGGCGGGGGCTTGCCGGGTGTCGCCCTCATTTACCCGGAGACAGGGAGAGGCTCTTCTGGGTGTAGTGGTTGTGCAGAGCCTCATGCATCACGGAGCATGTGAAGGTGTTCCCAGGCTGCCACCTGCTCTTGTCCACGGTGAGCTTGCTGTAGAGGAAGAAGGAGCCGTCGGAGTCCTGCACGGGTGGGGTGGTCTTGTAGTTGTTCTCCGGCTGCCCGTTGCTCTCCCACTCCACGGCAATGTCGGTGGGGTAGAAGCCTGTGACCAGGCAGGTCAGGCTGACCTGGTTCTTGGTCAGCTCCTCCCGGGACGGGGGCAGGGTGTACACCTGCGGCTCTCGGGGCTGCCCTGTAGGGACAGAGGTTGGCACAGCGGTCACTCCCAGGGCAGAGGGTGGGCCGAGCCGGCCTCTGTCCTCGTGGCCCTCGCGCCCCGCGGGTCCCACCTTTGGCTTTGGAGACGGTTTTCTCGACGGGGGCCGGGAGGGCTTTGTTGGAGACCTTGCACGTGTACTCCTTGCCGTTCAGCCAGTCCTGGTGCAGGACTGTGAGGACGCTGACCACGCGGTACGTGCTGTTGTACTGCTTCTCCTGCGGCTTCGTCTGGGCATTGTGCACCTCCACGCCGTCCACGTACCAGTTGAACTTGACATCAGGTTCATCCTGGCTCACGTCCACCACCACGCATGTGACCTCAGGGGTCCGGGAGATCATGAGGGTGTCCTTGGGTTTTGGGGGGTAGAGGAAGACTGACGGTCCCCCCAGGAATTCAGGTGCTGAGGAAGAGATGGAGGTGGACGTGTCAGCACCCGTGCAGGGCCTGTCCCTGGACGCAGGCCACTCTAGGGCACTTGTCCCACATTCAGCTGGAGAGCGAGGCCGGGGCTGGCTTACCTGGGCACCGTGGGCAGTTGGGACCACTTGTGAACTCTGCAGAGAGAAGATTGGGAGTTACTGGGATGTGGGAGGCACGAAGGTGTCTGAAATGAGGGAGTGGAGTTTGGCCTTTGGGGTGGGCTTAGGTCAGAGGCAGGGTCCTCCCAGATATGGCTCTTGGCAGGTCTGAGCCCAGCACCTGCCCCTGCATATGCAGGGCCTGGGGTAGGGGCATCCAGCCTATGGCTGCCCCAAGTCTGGTGGAAAAAGCCAGAAGACCCTCTCCCTGAGCATGAGTAGGGTGGGCAGAGGCCTCTGGGTGAGGAGACAGACAGGGCCTGCCCTGCTGCCCTGGGCTGGGGCTGCGCAGCCAGGGTTTGTCCAGGCAGGAGGGGTGAGCCTGGCTTCCAGCAGACACCCCCCTCCCTCGCTGGCCTCTCACCAACTCTCTTGTCCACCTTGGTGTTGCTGGGCTCATGAACGACGTTGCAGGTGTAGGTCTGGGTGCCCAAGCTGCTGGAGGGCACGGTCACCATGCTGCTGAGGGAGTAGAGCCCTGAGGACTGTAGGACAGCCGGGAAGGTGTGCACGCCGCTGGTCAGGGCGCCTGAGTTCCAAGACACGGTCACGGGTTCGGGGAAGTAGTCCTTGACCAGGCAGCCCAGGGCCGCTGTGCTCTGGGAGGTGCTCCTGGAGCAGGACGCCAGGGGGAAGACCAATGGGCCCTTGGTGGAGGCTGCAAGAGAGGTGGCGCCATGTGACTACGGTGTGGGACAGAGCTGGGCCCAGGGTGCAGAGGCCCCTCCGTTCGTGTCTCTCAGCGAGGGTCCAGGCAGGATCCAGTGTCTGGGCTCCCGGGCATTGGGTGTGTACCTGGCTGGTGCCACCTGCCTCACCTTGGCCCCCTCCATGCCCCAAAGGCAAGGTCAGGCCCAGCCTGCCCCAGAAGGCTTGCAGGAGCGGCGGCCCTGCGGTACCCTTCGGCAGGCACCCCTGCAACCTAGGAGGCGGGGCTGGGCAGCCGGGTTAGTGCTCTGTGTCTGCAGGGAGTCAGCACAGCCCAGGGCCTCTAGCTTGGCCTCGGCTCTGGCCATCGGTGCCACCTCAGGAACGGCTCATGCCCGTCGGCCCCACTCCAGCCTTTTATGGGTGCCTGGCTTGACCAGTGGCCACTGTTCTCAGATGGCTTCTCGTGGGTCCCCCGAGGCCCCTGAAGCCCCTGACCCTGCCGCCCCAGCGTGGCCCTCCCCTAGTGAGTGGGCCTGACTTGCCCAGGGCCCTGGTCGTAGCCTGCCCTCTGCCCTCCAGGGCCCTGTTTTTCTGTGCAGCAGAGGGGCCAGACACTGCATAGGGTCAGCACCCTCAGCCCCAGGGCCCCGGAACCTCCTGCCTTGCAATAGCCCCCGGGAGCCCCCTCCTCAGCGTCTCCCCTCTTTCCCCTTAGCCCCAGTGTCCTGCGTTACTTCCGGAGGCTGAGTCACCACACCCTCACCCTGCCAGCCGTGGCCTGGCCTTCTCGGCCACCAGCCCACCTCCTCCCTCTCCAGAGCTTCCCCCGGCAAGGTCCCTGCTGGGCTCAGCCCAGTCCCCCCAGCACAGGTAGGAGCCTTGCAGCTGCCCTTGGCCCACCCCACCCTGCATGGCGCCAGGACCCTCAGGCCACAGGGAGGCCCCATTTCTCTCTGCCACTGGCCCAGTGGCCCTGGTAGTCCCACTGCAGGTCAGGTGTGCCCTGACCTCTGAGGAAGGTAAGTACCCTGCCCCCAGCCAGGCCATCCCCTCTGCTCAGCCCCAGGGCCCTGCTCACTACCCCTTCCCCTCACCTGCACCACAGGCTCTGGCCGACTCTGACCAGGCCCTGAACGGGCCCCTCTGTCTCCCCTGTGCTGGTGCACTGCCCTGCACCACCTCCACTCAGCTTCATTGTGCTGGTGGCCCTGGCTCCTGGTAGCCCATCTTGTTCCTTCTGGAGCGCCAGCCTCAGTGGCCTTCCTGCCCAGGGTCCACTGGGGTCAGCCCTGGTCTCAGCACTTGTTCCCCTGCATCCGGACCTGCCCCTGCCTGTGAGCTGAGCCCTGAGTCCTGGAATGCCTTCCCTTCTCCATCCTAGCTCACCCTTGCCAGGTGCTCAGTGGGATGGGCTCACACCCCCTTCCCTGTACCAGGAGGCTGCACTGTGCTTTCACCAGCCCTCAGCTGTCAGCTGCCAGCAACTGCCCAGCTCCTGCCAAAGTGTAGGAGCTGAGTGCTGCCTCCCACCAGCCTGCTCACCTGTGGCTGCTGTGCCCTGAGCTCTACTGCCTGTCCCCTGCTTGTCCTGCCTCCCACTGGCCCTGCTCATCTGCAGCGGGTCTGCCCTGGTCCCCAGAGCTCCAGGAGCTGCCGCCTGCTCCTCCTGCCCCCACCTGCCCCCACCTGCCCCCACCTGCCCCCACCTGCCCCCACCTGCCCCCACCTGCCCCCACCTGCCCCCACCTGCCCCTGTTCACCTGTGGCTGCTCTGCCCTGGTCCTCTGAGCTGCAGTGCCTGCCCCTTGCTCCTCCTGCTTCCCACCAGCCCCTGCTCACGTGCGGGTGATCTGCTTTGGCTCTCTGAGCTCCA
The DNA here is from genome assembly GCF_007565055.1 of Rhinopithecus roxellana. Lineage (NCBI taxonomy): Eukaryota > Metazoa > Chordata > Mammalia > Primates > Cercopithecidae > Rhinopithecus > Rhinopithecus roxellana. Next base: position 164,346,084 of record NC_044553.1, read on the forward strand.
GGGGCTGCCCACCTGCTGCCCCTGCTTCCCACCGGCCCTGCTCACCTGTAGCTGCTCCGCCCTGAGCCTCAGTCCTGCTCACCTTCCGATGCTGTTGCCTTGTCCCCTGATTTCCCGGGGCTGCCTCCTGCTCATTCTGCCTCCCACCAGCCCCTGATGACCTGTAGCTGCTCTACCTGGTCCCCTGAGCTCCAGGGACTGCCCCCTGCTCATCCTGCCTCCCACCAGCCATGCTCACCTTCTGATGCTCTGCCCTGATCCCCTGAGTTCCAGGAGTTGCCCTCTGCTTGCCCACCTCCCCCTGAGCCCGGCTCATCTGCGACTGCTCTGCCCTGGTTCTCTGAGCTCAAGGGGCTGGCCCCTGCTCGTCCTGCCTCCCACCAGCCCCTCCTCACCTGCGGCTGCTCAGCCTTGGTCCTCTGAACTCCAGGACCTGCCCCCTGCTCCTCCTGTCTCCTACCTGCCTTGCTCACCTGAGGCTCCTCTGCCCTGGTTCCCAGAGCTCCCAGAGCTGCCCCTGCTTGCTCACCTCCCACTGAGCCCTTCTCACCTGCGACGGCTCTGCCCTGGCTCCGAGAGCTCCAGGAGTTGCTCCTTGCTCATCCTGCCCCCCACCAGCCCCTGCTCACCTGCGGCTGCTCGGTCCCGGTCCCCTGAGCTCCAGGAACTGCCCCCTGCTCATCCTGTTCCCCCACCGGCCCCTGTTCACTTTCAGATGCTCTGTCCTTGTCCCCTGAGCTCCAGGAGCTGCCTCCTGCTCCTCCTGCCCCCACCTGCCCTGTGCACCTGCGGCTGCTCGGTCCTGGTCCCCTGAGCTCCAATGCCTGCCCCCTGCTCATTCTACCCTCCCTCAACCCGGGGCAGCAACGTCACTCAGGCCACTGTTGCCCCTGCCTGTCCTGGCACCCTCTGTCCAGGTGTGGGCTCTTTTTTCTGGCCTCATTTTTGTTTTTGCAGCACTTGGCTTGTTCCCTTTGCTGTGAAGACCCCTGTGTCCAGTCAGGTCTCCCCAGTAGAGTCCCTTGCCCATGTCCCCCTCCTGGATGAGCTCCTGGATCCTCCCGTCCCGGCACTGCTCCTGCTCTGGAAGCCTCTCCTGAACCTCAGCTCCTCAGTGGCCTCTGCTCTGCTGGGTCAGCTCCTGGAACCCATGGAGCCTCACCCCCTTCCCTCACCCCAGGCCTGCTGTGCTCTGGGCCTTTCTGGGCCTTTCTGGGCCTCCCTGGGCCTCCCTGGGCTCTTCCCTCCTCCCGCCCATGCACTCAGCACAGCTCTCCCCTCCTCTCCGCTGCTGACCACAGCCCTGCTCCCCACCAGCAGGTGCCCCAGCCCCGTCAACTGGCTCTGAGCCCAGCCCCTGTCCGTCCCCTGTCCCTGCCTCTGCCTCTGGGATCCTTCACTTCCACCCTCCAGTCCTGCTGCCACATCACCCTCCCTGCTCTGCTCCCATCTCACCTGCTGTCCTTGGTCCTGGCTGAGAAGAGGGCCCCACGGCCAGCACTGCTGACCCTGCCCTGGGCTCCGGTGATGCTGCCGGCCTGGACAACCCCTCCCTGGGGCCTCTCCTCCTCCCTCGCTCTGCTGCCTCCTCAGCTCAAGTCGGTCCTGGCCATCCTAGCATCGCCCCATGGCCGGCTCTACCACATCCCGTCATATTCCTCGTGATCCCAGTCCGGTGGTCCTGGAGGCCTCAGTCAGCCTCTAGTGTGTCCTGCCCTGTTGGCTGGGAAGCCCGTGCCCGTGGGCCCCGTCGTCTGGCACTGGGTGGGCATCGGTGCCTGAAGCCTGCCCACCTCCGCCATGCTGGCTCCGCTTGGGCCTCCGTGTGGGGTCGGCCTCGCCCCAGCGTCTCCCCAGCCTCTTGCAGCCTGTTGAGCAGCTCAGGTCCAGGAGACCCACGGCTGGCCCCAGGCTCTGTCCTTCTCCGAAGCCTGTGCTCCTGCCCTGTGCTGACCCCACTCATCGAGGTGGGGGTCTCAGCCCTTCCTGCTCTGTCGTGGTTCATGTGGGCGACCCCGCCCCCGCTGTCAGCCGCTATTTGTCTTCCTAGGAAATCACAGCTCAGGTCCCAGGTCCCCAGAGGTGGGAACTCCACCCCTGCACCCTGCAAAGACTAAGAACAGGATTGAAACCGGGGGCACTGCTTACTTCCTGAAGTTCCCTTTTCTTCTGGTGGTTTGTGTGTCAGAGGGCGAGGGGGAGTCCAGACACAGCCGAGGCTGCCTCCTGGGTGTGTGGGGATGGGGGTGGTGGGTGCCCCTTACTCACGGGAGAAGGTGGGGAGCCTGGACCTTGTGCACTGCTCTTTTCTCTGTCCCTGATTCCCTGGGGCTGGACTGAGACTGGCAAAGATCATGCCCTTTCCGCCCATGGTCTCAGCCTCTCAATACCTGGGCCTCCCACCTGAGCCTTCTGGCCCCCACTGGGCCCTGGTGGCTGCTTTTGCCTGGGCGTCTCCCCAGGTGGCTCTTACTCATGGTGCAGGGAGGGGAGTGTCAGCCCATCCCGCTGAGCAGCTGGCAAGGGCGAGTTGGGATGGAGAAGGGAAGGCGCTCCAGGGCTCTGGGCTGAGCTCACAGGCAGGGGTGGGTCGGGCTGCAGGGGAAACGTGTGCTTGAGGCCAGGAGGGTCCCAGGGCTGGTTCGAGTGGACTCTGGGCAGGAAGACCCCTGAGGCTGGTGCTCCAGAAGGAACCAGATGGACTGCCAGGAACCAGGGCCACCAGCTCTGCCCCTGGGGACCGAGGGGACATGGGACAGGTGGATGAACACACTGAAGCTGAGGTGGTGCAGGGCAGTGTACCAGCAGAGGGGAGTCAGAGGGGCCCGTTCAGGGCCTGGGCAGAGTCGGCCAGAGCCTGTGGTGCAGGTGAGGGGAAGAGGTAGTGAGCAGGGCCCTGGGATTGAGCAGAGGGGATGGCCTGGCTAGGGGCAGGGCACTCCGCTTCCTCAGAGGCCAGGGGCACACCCGAGTTGTAGTGGGACTCAGGGCCACTGGGCCAGCAGTAGAGTGAGAAATGGGGTCTCCCTGGGGCCTGGGGGTGCTGGTATCATGCAAAGTGGGGAGGGCCAAGGGCAGGTGCAAGGGTCCCATCTGTGCTGGGGGAGCCTGGACTGAGTTCAGCAGGGACCTTGCCAGGTGGAATCTCTGGAGAGAGGGAGGAGCTGGGCAAGGGTTAACTTGGAGGTGGGAGGTAGCAGGGGACGGGTTGAAGCCAGAGGGGGTGGGAAGACCAAAAGCCTGAGGAGGTGTAGCACAGGAAGTGTCCAGAATGGAACAGGAAGCATCTAGAATGGACACTTGCGAGGGGAAATCATGTCCCCCAACTAAGTGTGCTCTCCACAAGGACCTGGCTCACCCTTGTGACCCTGCTGGATCCCCGAGCTGGCACCAGCCCTGCCCTCAGAGAGAATGTCTAGGAGGCAGGTGGAGGTACACGTGTGGGTCCCTGGGGAAATCCATCCTCCGGCCGTGCACTCCCAGTTGGCTCCCATCCTCCGGCCGTGCACTCCCAGTTGGCTCCCAGCCTCCGGCTCTGGCTTCACCCCATGGAGCTCATTATGGGCTCAACCTTCCAGAGTGGGGGAGGACGGAGTGAGGGGCCCCACACTGCCCATGGCACACCCAGGGGGCTGGGGAGACTGTGCTGGGCTGGGGCAGGGAGTTCTCGTGCAGCCTGTGGGGCTGGCGGCTCAGGACAACACTCATATCTGTTAGCTGCGGCCCTGGCAACACGGCACCCCAGACTGCGTGGCTTAAACAACAGAAGTTTATTCTGTCCTGCTTCAGGAGGCCGGGCATCTGGGATGGAGGCCTCGGTGAGGCTGACTCCTCTGTGTCACTGGGAGACTCTGTCCCAGGCTGTCTCCTGGCTGCTAGGGCATTGCTGGCCATCTCTGCTGCTCCTGGCTTGTGGGAGCAGCGCCATCTTCACAGGGCGTTCTCCCCACATGCTGTCTGTGCCCAGATTCCCCCTTTTGATGAGGACAGTAGTCATATCAGATCAGAGGCTCGCCCTACTCCAGAGTGACCTCATCTGAACTTGACTGCACCTGCAAAGACTCTGTTTCCAAACAAGGTCACATTCTGAGGTCCTGGGGATTAGGACTTCAACACACGAATTTATAGGGAACACATTTTAACCCATGACAGTTTGCCCTCCGCTCCCCCCATAATCATGTCCTTCTCACATGCAAAATCCCTGCGTCTCATAGCAACACCTCCAAGGTGTCTAACCCCTTCCAGCACCAACTCTTAGTCCACAATCTCGGCTGAATATCACCTGCATCAAGTGTGGGAGAAACCCAGGGTGAGATTAGGAGAGAAACCACGCAGGGATGGCGAGCCTCCTGCCCGCTCCAGTCCCGGTGAGTCTGTGTGAACTGTGTGGTTGTGTCTGGGGATCCACCTGCTCCCCCATCTATCTGCTCATTTTCCCCAGGCTGTGAGCATTTGGGGCAGGGGCCTCAGTGCCTGTCCTGCTCTCTCCCAGTTCTATCCAGTGCCCCAAGCTGTGCTGGGCTGCAGGTGCTGGGCAGGGTGGGCCCCCAGGAAAGAGAACAGGTCACCTGCAGCTCCCATAAGCCCAGGTTCAGTCCCAGTTGGGGCTCCATCTCTGGCCTCTGCCAACCTTGAGATCCCCCAGTCCTCTGTGTCTCCCTCCTGGGGCCTATCAGGCCTGCTCAGCTCCGAGCCCCATGTCCGTTCTCACCCTGCTCTGCTTTTCCTTGTGGCAGTGGCCCTGCCCTGGCTTCCATAAATTGCCCTTGACCCCACCCCTTCCTGTGAGGGAGGGACCGGGCTGTTCCTGTCCTGCCCGGCGTGTTCCCACCTAAGCCCAACAGGCACAGTGCCCCAGCCCCTCCTGCCCTCTTCTGGCCTTCACGCCCAGCCTTGCCGGCAGCCTCCCCCAGTGGCCTGGGCCTTCACCATGGCCTGACTCTGTGTCCAGCTGCCCCTCCTCTGGTCCCACAGTGCTGCCCCTTTCCCTCAGTGACAGGGACTAGACTGTACGAGAACAGGCTGTGTCTCAGCTGTACACACCTGTGTGTGTGTCGGTGTGTGCATGTGAGTGTGTGTGTGTGCTGGGGTGTGTGTGCAGGTATACTTGTGTCTGGGGGCAGGGGGAGCATCTGCTTTCCTACCTCAGGCCTGGAATGGCCCTGCCACGGTGGGTGGGGGCAGTGTGTATGAGAGCAGTGCTGCTTCGGCGTCTGCGTGTGGCTGGTGGGGGCGGGAGGACATGGTGTGGCACGAGTCAAGTCTCGGGTTCCGCATCTCCATCCAGCCGCTCCCGGATGGCTGCACTCCTCAGGGTACAGAGCAGCCCTGGGGGTCAGGAGGCTGTCGGGACGCTGGAGTCGAGCATTGGCAGGGATGGGGGTGGGCTGGACAGGCAGCGTGGCCAGGGGGCTTTGAGCCAGGGCAGTGAACCACCCCCCAACTTTTTTAAGTTTTGAAAGTCATATTTATTCAAGTGTAGTTTACATTCAGTATAATACATCCTGTTACGTGTGAGTTTCAACAAATGCAGAGTCATGCAACCACCACCGTAATCCAGACGAACAGTCGTAAGAAGATGAAGAATCTCTCCGAAAATTCCACCAGCCCCTTAGCAATCAGCGCCTCCCTGATCGCCAGGAATCCATTGATCTGTTTTCTGTCAGAAGCCTCTGACTTCATCATCCAAATGATCTATTATGGAAAATGTTATAAGCAGACAAAACACACAAAACCAAGTTTTAAAAAGTGAGATATTTAAAAAGTTTTCTTTAGCATACAAACAAAATGAAGGTACCTTCCCATTTTACTACAGACGTGCAGTAACTGCAGACGTTGTTTTTCTTGGTGCATAGAGATAAGGCAGAATTAACTTAGAATAAACATGTTCTAAAACTGGAAGAACTAATCTTAGTCATTTCTTTGGAGTATGTGAACCAAGATTAGGGTTTGGTCTTTGGTGTCAGCACTGTGTCAAGGATCAGACAGAAAATACAAATGTGGGGCCCCTTTCTGAGGCCAGGCCCCACTGTCAGGGCATGTGTGGTGACCAGGGGCCAACACCAGCTGAGGCTAAGAGGCTGCTCTCCAGAAGGGCGGATTTGCAGGTGCCTCTTGGACCCTTTGTTCAGGACCAGGACATGTGTGGCTGGGCAGCAGCCTTCAGACCCCCCGCAGGCTGGTGCCCGGTGCCCACAGCCCTCTGTGGGGTTGTCAGGCCCCTGCACCCATGGTGGGGTGCTGGGCTCCAGAGTTCCCTGGGACCAGCTGACCTCTTGTCCTTGGTTTTGGCCCGAATGCAAGTCCCTGGTCTTCTCCAAGTAAATTTATTTTCCCAAGGCTGTGCAGCCCCCACTGCGGCCTGCTCCTTCCCAGGGCCTCCTGCAAGTCCCGGTGCTTGATGCCTTTTTGTCCACCTAGTTTGTGGCCGCCGCCTCCAGCTCTGTGTTTGCCTCCCAGCAAGGGAGCCGTGGTTGACGATCTCATGAGTGTCTGCCCTTCTGAAGGGTACAGAGTGGAGTTTCGTCAGCCTCACTTAAATGCCTAAGCACCTCTTCAGAAACCAGGGAGTCATGGGGGTTTCTCCATCTTTTCTCTAACCCCGTTTTCTAAGGATTTTCTTGACAATCTCCTGGAAACTTGCAAGACAAGATTTTTTTGGTTGAAATGTGGGGTTGAACCCCCATATAATGTCCTGACCAGGGTGCTGCCTAGTGGAGCTGTGGGAAGGGAGCCACTGTCCTCCAGATGCCAGGATGGTAGATCCACTGGCGGCTTGCACCCTGAATCTGGAAAAGCCACAGGCACTCAACTTTATCCTGTGAGAGAAACCACAGGGGCTATATCCTCCAAAGCCAGTAGGGGTAGAGTTGTCCAAGGCCTTGGAGCCCACCCCCTGCACCAGTGTGCCCTGGATATGGGCCATGAAGTCAAAAGAGATTACTTTGGAGCTTTAAGATTTAATGACTGCCCTGCCAGATGTCTGACCTGTATGGGGCATATAGATCCTTTCTTTTTGCTAACTTCTCTCTTTTGGAATGGGCTTGTTTAGCCCAATGTTTGCACTCTCATTGTATTTTTGGAGTCAATAATTTGTCTTTGATTTCATAGGCTGATAGGTGGAAGGGACTCATCTTCAGATGAGACGTGAATCTTGGGAATTTTGGGTTGATTCTGGAAAGAGGTAAGGCTTTGGCGGACTGTTGAGAAGGCATGATTGTATTTTGCAAAGTGAGGACATGAGATTTGGGTGGCCGGGGTGGAAGGATATGATATATATATTTGTCCCCTCCCAATCTCATGTTGAAATATGATTCCCAGTGTTGGAGGTGGGGCCTGGTAGGAGGCGATTAGATTGTGAGGGCAGATCCCTCATGTATGATTTTGCATCATCCCCTTGGTGATGAGGGAGTTCTCCCCCAGTGAGCTCACACACAATCTAGTTGTTTGAGTCTGGGACTCCCCTCAGCCTCTTGCTGCCATTCTTGCCATGTGACATACCTGCTCTCTGCTATGATTGCAAGTTTCCTGAGGTCCCTCACCAGAAGCAGATGCTGGTGTCAGGCTTCTATAGCAGCCTCCAGAACTGTGAGTCGATTCAACCTCTTTCCCTTATACGTTACCCAGCCTCATGTATTTCTTTACAGTAACACAAGTAGGACAAACACAGGTGGCTCCAGATACCCCTCATCTTCTCCTTTGTCCTCATATGGCTTACTTCCATGTGTGTCTGGGTCCTCTCCTCTCATGAGGACACCAGTCTTTAGACTTGGGACCCATCTAAAATTTAGTATGGTGTCATTTCAAGTCCTTACCCTAATTTGTAGAGACTCCATTTCTAAATACAATCACATTCTGAGGTTCCAGGTGGGCATACATTTGGCCAGGGAGATGCCATCAGCCTGCCACACCAGCCTATGCAGGTACATTTGCATACAGCTTCGGGTTGACCTTTCCTATGGAAGTATTACATGCCCCTCTGGACTCTAGTTCCACATGTTTTGGAATGCTTCTTCACCTTGTCCAGCAGGATGAGTCTCTTTTCATTTCTTAGTATTTTTCTCTCTCTTCTTTGGATTGGATTAAAAAGAATTGACATATTCTATTGATGCACCTTTAAGTTTTCAGTTCCTTCTCATGTCTGCAGCAATCTGTTATTAAACTTGAGTAATATTTTTCTCTTTCTTTTCTTTTTTAATAAAATAGAGATGGGGTTTCACCATGTTGCCCAGGCTGGTCTCCAACTCCTGGGATCAAGCGATGCTTCCTTTTTGGCCTCCCAAAGTGCTAGGATTACAGGCATGAGCCACTGTGCCTGGCCAAATGATGGTTTTCATTTCAGAATCATATTTTCAGTTCTAGAATTTTCATTCAGGTTCTTGTAAATATTTTCAGTTTCTTAGAGAGATTCCCCATCTAGTCACTCATTACAACCATATTTTCCTTTAAGTCTTTGAACATATTTAACATAACTTCTTTAAAGTCCTTGTCTGATAACGGAGTCTGCATCTAGGTCACCTTGGAGTTGATCTCCATTGACCTGTTTTTCTTTTGACTATGGATCACCTTTTCGTATTTCTTTGCATACATGGTAATTTTGGATGTGCACCCAATGTTGTTGATAACATGTGGTACTGACGTTGGGTTTTGCATTGTTCCTTAGCAGAGCATTGATTGTTTCTTTCAATGTTAGGAAGGAGTTAGCTTGAGTTGATTCAAACCCCAGAGTCTGTCTGCCTGGCAGGTGTCAGTAGCTGGAATCTCAGTTCTCTCAACCTTACAGGTGTTGCTTTCTGCTGGGCCCTTTGGAGTTTTCCTTACCCATGCACATCTAAGGGATCAGCCAGAGGTTTCAGTGGAGTTTACCTGCAGATTGTGGGGTTTCCCTTCAGTGACTTTCTCCTTTATGGACATCTTCTCTTCATTTCCAGCTGCTCTGAAAATGCAGCCCTGCATCCCACTCCTCAGCAGGAGGGCTGCAGTTTCCTGCTTGAACTCTACCTGCACCTGTTACATGCACTGGGATGTGACTTCAGACAAATATTTCAAGGAATAATCCTTACTGGTGTTTGCCTACTTTTGCTCATGTTCCCATGCCTGCAATTGGTGTGTATGTGTTGTGTGTGCTTACAGTTTTTCCAGTGTTTATAATTGCCATCTGCCAAAGGACTGGTCTGATATTAGCTGCTCCAGCATTACTGGAATCAGAACGACTTTCTCTCATGTGGTTTTTCATTTTCATTTCCCTGTTGACTAGTGTGGTTCAACATCTTTTCAAACGTTTAGTGGCTATTTGGATATCTTCTGTAAAACATCTGTTCAATTCTCTTTCCTATTCCTCTATTGAATATTTGAATTTTTTTGGTTGGTTTACAGGGATCTTCTCTATATTATGGATCTGTTTCTGTCAGTCAGTTATACATGTTTATAGGAAACATTGAGAAAAACTGAAATGGACCAAAGGATTACTAGGTGCCTTCAATGGAAAGCAAGGCATCGTCTTGTACACTCTTCCAGGTTATTTCATTCTATGGAGCTCTGCATCTTTCATTTTCTTTGAACTATTTTACAACTCTATACGCCAGGAGTCCCCAACAACTGGGTCATGCACTGGAACCGGTTCATGGCCTGTTAGGAACTGGGCCACATAGCAGGAGGAGAGGGGTGAGTGAGCATTACTGCCTGAGCTCCACCTCTTGTCAGATCAGTGGCAGCATTAGATTCTCATAGCAGCGAACACTATTGCAAACTGCAGATTCATGCGGTCTACGTTGCACACTCCTTATGAGACCCTAATGCCTGATGATGTGAGGTGGAAGAGCTTTGTCCCGAAGCCATCCCCCGATCCTGGTCTGTGGAAAAATCGTCTTCCATGGAACTAGTTCCTAGTGCCAAAAATGTTGGGGACCACTGCTCAAAGCTGTAGATAATTGATAGCGATGCAAAAACTCTTTGAATTGGTAGAAATTCAAGTTCTCATATTTGGAAGGACAATGGATTCCTCCTCACCTTCCAGGGTAAAGGGCAATTTTGCATCTATTCATGAACGCCTTTTAGCATTCTTTAATCAATTATATAAGTGTAGTAGTTTGAATTCCTCTTTGAACTGGTTGCAGGCACCTTAATTAATGAGATAAAGAGCATCTCTGAAATCTGTCATCATGTTTATGTGAGTCATGATCACAATATTTTTTTAAAATGACCCTTTATTTCGTTGAGATTTCTTCTCCCCCATGGCCCCACCCAGCCTCAGTATCCAGGAAGCTTAGTGTTCTGTGGCCCGGAGGGCAGGAGACCAGGTGTTGACAGCAGATCTGAGGTTGTCGCAACTTTCCCCCACAGCTCTGCTTCAACCAGTGCCCTGGGAATGCCTCCCAGCCCCACATCTGTCCTGTCGGCCCAGGCGAGCTCCATGCCATGTGGCATCTCTGCTGGTGGCCACCTGGTGAGTATGTGTTGAATAGAGAAATGTGCAGCCCCTCCACAGAGCTTCCAGGGCTTCTGTGCTCTCCAAACCTGTCTGGGCTCAAAGGACCTTCTCAGGGTGTGATGTGTTGGTGGCTGGGTTGAGCCCCTGTCTCTGATGGTAGGACTCAGGCAAGGACAATGTTCTAGACTCAAAGAGGTTGTGTGGGGCGAGTGAAAGCAACAAGAGCTTTGGGGTCAGAAATGCAGGTTCCAGCCTGGCATTGTCCCCATGAGCACGGGGTTCAGCCTCACCAATAATTATAAGATTACTCACCTAGTAATCTTTTGGTCCGTTTCAGTTTCTACAATGGTGAAAGTGTCAGAGACTGCAGTACGCATTTGAAAAGCGTCTAGGGATGGCAGGGTTCCGGGTGTGGACCATAACCCATCACAGCAGGGATGTTATGCCACATCACATCCTGAATACTGAGGGTGTGACCTTGGTCACACCACTTACCTTGACATTTGTGAAAGAAAAATAAAATTTCAGGACTCCAAATTCATTATGCCACAAAGAAAAGCTGAGCTTGGAAGCTGAGTCATGGAAAAAATGAAAACAAAAAAAGAACAAAAATCACGCCTTTCCTTTTGTTTCTAAACTGACAGCAGCAGCAGATAGGCCAGGTCTCCCCAGGTGGCCTCCTTCAGCCTGACAATATAAATTAACAGTCTGGTCTTCATGACGTGGGACAAAAGGAGACAAGAAATCGTCCCTCCTGCCCCTGAGACGAATGCATATTTGACGTCTTCCTCTACTCTGTTTATTAAGTGGAGATTTACTGAGCACAAGGTGAATGGGTAAGTGCTCCCTCAACTTCTCTTTTTCATGCAATGTGGGGCTCAGTGACCTCCAATCAAAGCCTCACAAGAATGTGACCCTCCCCTCCTGATTTTTTCTTTCATCTTTCCCCTCCTCCAACTTTTCCCCTTTTCAATATTGAAGCAGGACGCAGTGTGACTCCACCTGGGGTCAGGTGTGGGGTGGTCCACGTGGACAGCTAGGAAGGTGGTCCCTGACCGTGGTGGTCCGCGTTTCCTGGGAGACAGCTAGATGTGGGTCCTGAGGGGAAGAGGCCAGTGCAGTCACAGGACGGGAGAGAGCATGCCCATTGTGCTGAGCAGGGCTGGGAGGTATCCACAGAGAAGACGGTGTGACTCAACAGCCAGCACTGGGGACGGGAATGTGGGTGAAGGGCCTGGCACATGGAGCAGCTGAAGGCGTGAGGCTGTGACCTGCCTGGGGAGCCCGTGCCTGAGTTTGTAGGGTGAGTGCTGGGGTTGCAAAGGCTTGTGTCCCTGTGCGAGGCTTGTGTGAGTACATGTTTGTGTCACGTGGCTCCCATGCATGGCAGGCATTGTCATGTGGCCCCCACACGTGGCAGGCATTGTCACGTGGTCCTCACACTTGGCAGGCATGTACAGCCTTAGTACCATGCCAGACTGGGCTTTCTGTCTCCTCCAGGCCCAGCCCTGCCATTTGAGCAGGGAGCTTGGCCATGGGACTGATGTTCCATCTCCTCCAGACCTGGCCCTGGCTTGCCATGTTAGCAGGGATCTTGGCCATGGGAGTGGTGAGCACACGTGTGGCTGTGCTGGGCTTCACTGACTGGGCTGGTGGGGACCCCACACCCCTTGCTGGGTGTGGGTAGCAGAAGGGCTGAGGTACCCTCTGGGAGGTGGTTGGGCAGGGGCAGGATCGGGAGCATGTTGGGAGATGGGTGTTCAGCTAGGCTCCTTCCCTGTGCAGGGGCTCAACTGAAACCTGGGCTCTCACTCCCCTCACCCCTGCCTCCCCAGCGTTCTCCCTCTGCCCCTCTCTTCAGCCTGCCTCGGGCCTTGCTCTGGGACCCCTGCTGAGAGGACAGGAGGGGCTTCAGCAACACCCTGTGCTGGGCAGACGCTGAGGTCACAGCCTCGCTCTGTGTCCCCTCACAAGGCCACGTGGTGGCAGGTCCTTCCTCCAGTCTAACCAGAGTCCTGCTTGCTGCTCTGCAAGCCCACTTGGGTCCCATGGGGCAGGGGCACCTGGCAGGGTGGGCTTTGCGGACTCAAGGGCCACCGATTCCTCCAGGTCAACATGCTCAGATAGTTCCATTCTCCCCCTTCCCTCAGCCACAGGGACCTCTGTATCCTAGGCTGACCACAAATGTCAACACAAGAGTCACACCAGGAATGTCACACCATGTCACATGTCACACCACAGCACATTTTGTCACACCAGGGATGTCACGCCACATCACACCATGGAAATCATCACACTGGGGATGTCGTACCCTGTCACACCCCATCATGCCACATCACACCATGTCACACTGCATCACATCACACCAAGGAGGTGACACCCTGTCACAGCACATCTCATGTCACATCATGTCACACCACACCCCATCACACCCCATCACACGAGAGATGTCACATCCCATTACACCACATCACATTACATCACACCATGTCAAACTACGTCATACTCCATCACACCAGGGATGTCGCACCACAGCACATTGTCATACCGCAACATACCACGTTGAATTATGTCACACCACATCACACCCCATCACAACACATCACATTACACCACATCAGCTACATCATACCCCATCACACCAGGGATGTTATGCCACATCACATATGTCATGCTACATCACACCACATTACACCAGGGAGGCACACTCATCACATTGTCACACCATGTCACAACACATCATACCCCATCACACCAGGGATGTCACACCCCATCACACCACATCACATGTTACACCACATCACATCATGTCACACCATGTCATATGTCACACCCCATCACACCCCATCACATTCCATCACATTATGTCACACCACATCACACCACATCACACCACATCACACCAGGAGTGTTGTACCCCATCACTCTCCATCACATCACACTGCATCACATTATGTCACACCACATCATACCACATCATACCTCGTCACATCAGGAATGTCACACCCCATCACATCACATGTTATACCACATCACACCCCATCACATCACATCATGTCACACCACATCACATGTCACACCACATCACACTATATCACCCCTAGTTACACTTCATCACACCACATTACACCAGGGATGTCACACCCAGTCACAACACATCACATCATGTCACACCTTACCACATCACACCATGTCATACCCCATCACACCACATCACACCAGGGATGTCACACTCTGTCACACCACATCACACCATGTCATACCTCATCATACCAGGGATGTCATACCCCATCCCACTGCGTCACATCACATCACACCATGTCCAGTCATGTCACATCACATCACACCAGGGACATTGCACCACATCACACCACATCACATCAAACCAGGGATGTCACACTCTGTCATACCACATCATAGCACATCACACCGTGTTCTGTCACATCACACCACATTACACCCTGTCACACCAGGGACATCACACCACGTCACACCATGTCATGTTGCATCACAGCACGGATGGCTGGGGGGTGTGCAGGGGCCGCCAACAGTGCAGCCTTGCTGGAGAGTTGAGGGAGGGTCCTGGGGCTGGGCGTGGTGTTCCTGCAGGAAGGCTGTTCCAGGAGGGCCGGCCCTCTGGAGGATGCTCGGTCCCAGGTGGAAAGGGGGAGGTGGGGCCCGGGTGCCTCAGGGAGGGGCCCAATTTCCCCAGGGAACCTGGTCCAGGTGCCAGGCCCTGCAGGGGGCAGGAGTCGCAGGGCGCATCTGCTTCTTCCCAACTCAGCCTGCTCAGGGCACGGAATGACACAGCACCCAGCACTGCCCTGGATTTCCTTTCCTTAGCCTGGCCAGGCCGTCTATCATCAGACAGTGGACTGGAGCCCACCCCACCAGAGCACCCGGAGGCCCCGAGGGCCGCTTGAAGGGCAGAGGGTGGAGACCTGTCCAGCAGGGTCCCTGCAGGCTGGCTCGTTCTCTGGGCAAAGCTCTCCTGCATCTCTGGAACGCCATCCATGGGCTTGGGCTAGAGCCGGTGAGGCAGCAGCTGCCTGCCCTGCACCCCAGGTGCTGTCTCCCTCATCCCCCGTGGGGCTGCAGCAGTGTGTCCTGAGAGTTAAAGGGCTGGGCTTCAGCACCCAGTTGAGGCCAGGCCCCCTGGAGCCCACCCTCCAGCAGTGAGCCCTCCCAAGGCACCGCAGGGCCTGGAGTCTGGGGATTTCACCCCAAATCTGTGTTTGGTGCAGCTCCTGCTGCTTGATGCCACACCAATGAATCCAACCACTCCCCTTTTCCTGAGTGAGATGGTCTCTCTCCTGCCACAGGAAACTCCGATGGCACTTCCCAGCCCAGCCACGGCAGCCACCTCAGTAACAAGACCATCTCCTTGACTGAGTTCCAGCCAGGCTCCTTGGAGCCTCTCCACTCGGCCTCAACTTTGGCTTGTAAAGACTTGAGCAGACACTAACAGTGTCTAACAGCTTCTGGCCGCACCCCTAGGCCGACCCCTGCCCCGTCAACACCTGCCTGAGAAAGCTCCGTGCACCAGAACTGACTGACTGCTCCAACCCCGACCTCCCTTTCTCAGGGCATCTGCTGAAAGGCCTGCGACCACACGTCCTTCTGTCCGTTCCCGAGGTCTGTGCATTTCCTGTGACCCAGGAGGGCCTTTCTCGGGACCTGAGAGCCACTCCCTGAAGTGTCCCCATTGGGAAGATGGGGCCGGTGTCTCCAGGCTCTGGGAGGACAGAATCCTGACCTCAACAGTGGCCAGCGTGGACACAGCGGGCCCCATCCCAGCGACGCTGACCAGCGCTGGGCAACTTTTCCCTTCCTCGACGACTGAGCCCCGAGCACCCTCCCTGCTCCCTGTACCATCTCCCTTTACAAGGCTGTCGCCTCTGCACAGACGAAGGTGTGTTCAGGTCTTGCTGGACTCTTTCTTCTGTTGCAATAGTTATTTCTGTTGAAAATCTGTCCTTGCTATGTGACCTAGTGCCCAGCTTTATCTTTGAAAATGTCTGTCTCCACCTCTGCCTCTCCGGCCTGGTCCCTGTTTCTGGCACCCAACATGTCTCTTACGGGCTGAATTTTGCCCCAGAATGAATCACACACCAGGTTTCACCCAGACCTGATTAAGGTGATATTTTGATGAGATTTTAGGCTGAGAATTGATGCGGAAAGGGCTAAGACTTGGGGATGCTGAGATAGGATCAATGTATTTTGCATGTGAGAAGAACATGAATTTTGGGGACCAGAGTATGGACTGTTATGAGTTACGTTGTGACCCCGACAAATTCATATATTGAAGTCTTAATCCCCAGCCTCACAATGTGACTGTGTTTGGAGATGGGGTCTTTACAGAGCTCATTACGTTCCTATGAGATCACTAATCTAATCTGATGTGTGTTCTTCTAAGAAGAGAAGCTTAGGACGCGGGCACACAGAGGGATGGCCATGTGAGGACCCAGGGAGGAGACGGTGTGTATAAGCCAAGGAGAGAGGGCTTGAGAGAAACCAGCCCTGCCTGCATCCCGATCTCAGATTCCTGGTCTCTAGGCCTGGGAGGATGGATGTCTGGGGTGCGAGCCGCCCCTCTGTGGTCCTGAGCTGACTCACACAGATCTGACACCCACCTCTTGATTCTGGAAGGCCCTCTGTGTGGCTCTGCCTGGCCAGCCTGAGCCAGCTCCCAGGCCTCAACCCAGCTTGTCCTGGAAGCCCTGCCCCATGCAGAGTGACCAGGGCAGGCAGCACCGTGCCCAGCAGGAGGAGAAACTGCATCCATGTAGGCAAGAGGAGAAGCCCCGGGGGTCCATGTAGCGACAGGGGCCAGGGAGGGCCGCGTGGGCAGTGCGTGTGGCTGCAGGAGGTGGGGGGCATGTGCAGGGAGCCCTCGAGGTGCAGCTTGACCAGCCGCCTCCCGACTCTGCTTCCCACCGTGCGTGGGACGCGGGTGAACACAGGAAGGCTGCTCCCATCACAAAGTACAAGACTTAAAAAGGATATTTTATTGTCATCAAAAACGAGAAACATTAAAGATGATTAATGAGCTTTAGAAAATTTAAAAGAAGAAAAAAGCTACCAAAGCTGAAATCGTGGCACCTCCTTCCAGTGAGCCCGGGAGTCCTCCCTGACGGCCGAGGCAGGCGCTTGCCGCGCTCCCGCTCGTGCCTCCCTTCCTGTCTGCGGATTCTGCGTGACATTCACCGAACGGCGTGACGCGGGCAGCAGAGCGTGGGAGCCTCTGTCCGGCAGTCGTGGCCAGCAGCCCCGCTTTCCCAAGGCCACGGGCACCCTCTGTGCCGTCTTCTATCTCCACCTCCTGCCCCCAGAGTGGCTGCTTGTTCCTGCTGCACGTGACTTGGGGCTGGACTTCAGCCTCTGTGATGAGTTGTGCTGTGTTCACGCTCCTGGCTCTCCTGGTGTCCCTCCACCTCTCTCCCCGGTGCTCCTGGGCCGCCTCTGTCCTCAGGCCCCACCAAGGCTGAGTCTTGCCTGCCTGGGACCTGGTCACCAGGCTTCCTCTGGGAGACCTGTCTGGGCAGATGCCCACCCCTTCCTTGGGCTGTCCTCGCCCTTGCCCTGTAGGGCTCCTGCAGTGACCACGTGGCCCGGGCTCTTCTCTGAGTGATCTCCGCGGAGTGGAGTGGGTGGGAGGTGGCCGTGTCCTTGGCCTGGCCCTGGTCCCTCCTCTCCCCAGTGCAGACTCTGGGGCTGGCTGTCCCTGTGGGTCGAGTTCTACCCGAGAATCCAGCAGCGTGGGCAGGCAGCCAAGGGGCGGTGCTGGCCCCGAGACCCTGTTCCATGGGAGGCTTCTTCCCAGGAGCCGGAGAGCAGCGTGCTTGGCTTGAAATAAGAACAACCTCATTCCTCATGTCAGTTCCCAGGAGTGCCCAGAACGGAGGCTGGCTGGCTGCGGGCTGGGAGGAAGGCCGTCTGACTGAGCCTTCGCAGCTCTCCGAAGCCTTCCCAACAGGGTCTGATGGTGCTGTGGCTTCCCCGCCTTGGTGGCTGATGCTCACATTTATCATCTTGAAACCACGCCTGTGTTCAGGATCTGGCGTGGACGGGGTTGGCTCCAGGGCCAGCTCCTGCCTGGGTGGGCTCCTGGTATGCCGGCCGCTGCCTCTTTTGTGTGAGCACCTGGTGGGCCGGAGGGCAGGGATGTCCTGCTGAGGGGACACCTGGCCCCCAGTGCCCTGCATGCACCAAGCAGCGGAGGTCTGGGGTAGACCTGCTATGCACAGGGTCTGGAAGGGGGCGTGTCTGGTATGGCAGGGTCAGATGGGCAACTGGGAGGTCAGAGAGCCATGGGGTTGAGGGCTGTGAGGTCAGGGGGCAGGCGTGGCCTGGGTGGTGGCTGAGTATGGCTCACAGCTCCTGTGTGGGGTCTGGGCGGTCCTGGACACCCCACAGAGGGTGACCCTAGGGCCCCTGCCCGATCATGTTCCTGTAGTCAGGGACGATGGTCTGCTTCAGGTCCACCACCGAGGAGAAGATCCACTTCACCTGCAGGCAAGGCACAGCACAGGGGTGAGTGAGGCCACAGCCCTGCCCCTGAGGCTCACCCACCCCTCAGGCTACTGAGGCCATAGCACTGTCCCTGAGGCCCTCCCACCCCTCAGGCCACCGAGGCCACAGTCCTGCCCCCAAATCCTACTCACGCCTCAGGCCACTGAGGCCACAGCCCTGCCCTTGAGGGCCATCTACCTCTCAGGTCACTGAGGCCATAGCCCTGTCCCAAGGCCCTTCTGCCTTTCAGGCCACCCAGGTGCCAGGGCCTCTACACTGTCTGCCCCCAGGCCTGGACATGGAGAGCAGGGCCAGGGTAGTGAGAGCATGTGGACAACACAGAAGACAGCATCAGGGACAGTTGGGTACAGCATGGGGGACAGCGTCAGGGAAAGGTGGGGAGAGTGGTGCACAGTGTCAGCGAGAGGTGGGGAGAGTGGTGGACACTGTTAGGGAGAGGTAGGGAGAGTGTGGGGTACAGCAAGGGGGACAGTGTCAGGGAAAGGTGGGGAGAGTGGTGGACAGTGTCAGGGAGAGGTGGGGAGAGTGGTGGACACTGTTAGGGAGAGGTGGGGACTGTGTTAGGGAGAGATAGGGAGAGTGTGGGGTACAGCATGGGGGACAGTGTCGGGGACAGTGTCAGGGAAAGGTGGGGAGACCATGGTGGACAGTGTTAGGGAGAGGTGGGGAGAGCATGGGGGACAGTGTCAGGACAGGAGGGGACAGGTAGGACAGTGTGAGGGACAGTGTAAGGGACAGGTAGGGACAGTGTGGGGGCAGTGTCAGGGAGAGGTGGGGAGAGCGTTGGAGACAGCAACAGGGACAGGTGGGGAAGTGTGGGTGACTGTTGGGGACAGGTGAAGCGTGCGGGACAGTGTTGGGGACAGGTTACAGTGTGGGGGACAGTGTCAGGGACAGTGTCGGGGACAGGAGGGGACAGCATGGGGACAGTGTTGGGGACTGGTGGGTACAGCATGGGGAACAGCATCGGGGACAGGTGGGGACAGCATAGGGACAGTGTTGGGGACAGGTGGGGACAGCATGGGGAACAACATCGGGGACAGGTGGGTACAGCATGGGGAACAACATCAGGGACAGGTGGGGACAGCATGGGAACAACATCGGGGACAGGTGGGGACAGCATGGGGACAGTGTTGGGGACAGGTGGGTACAGCATGGGGACAGTGTTGGGGACAGGTGGGTACAGCATGGGGAACAACATTGGGGACAGGTGGGGACAGCATGGGGACAGTGTTGGGGACAGGTGGGTACAACATGGGGAACAACATCGGGGACAGGTGGGGACAGCATAGGGGAAAGTGCCAGGAATGGGAGACAGCATGTGGGACAGCATCAGGGACAGGCAGAGACCGTGTGGGGGACAGTGTTAGGGAGAGGTGGGGAGATCTTGGGGTACAGCATCAGGGACAGGTGGGGAAAGCATGTGAGACAGTGTTGGGGACAAGTGGGAACAGCATCGGGGACAGGTGGGAACAGTGTGGGGGAGAGCATCAGGGACAGTGGGGGTACAGTGTCAGGAATAGGGGACAGCAGGTGGGACAGCGAGGGGACAGGTGCAGACAGCATGGGGGACAGTGTCGGGGACAGGTGGGGACAGCATGGGGGACAGTGTCGAGAACAGGTAGGGGCAGCGTGGGGGACAGTGTCGGGGCAGTTTGTAAGAGACGGGGGGACAGCATGGGGGACAGTGTCAGGAATGGGGAACAGCATGGGAGACAGTGTCAGGGACATGTGGCGACAGCCTGGGGGACACTGTTGGACAGGTCGGGACAGCAGTGGGGGACAGTACCAGGGACAGTTTGTGAGAGACTGGGGTCAGCGTCAGGGACAGGTGGGGACAGCCTGGGGGAGAGTGTCAGGGACAGTTTGTGACAGCATGGGGGACAGTGTCAGGGACAGCTGGGGACAACGTGCGGCCGACCTTGAAGAAGGTGACGGTGGCACTGTAGCACACGCTTAGCAGGAAGAGTGTGATGAAGATGGTGATGGTCGTCCACAGCCCGTCCAGCTCCCCGTCCTGCGCCTCCGCACAGCTCTCCTCCAGTTGCAGCTCTGGACAGGAAGGGGGTGGTCAGTGCTGTGTCCCTCTGGGCTCGGGCCTCTGGGGGCGATTCCCTCTGTGGCGGGGCCCAGGATGTAGGGCCCGGCCGGGATGGGCCAACAGTGTTCTGAGGTCAGCTCCCCGCAGCTGCCCGCCCTGTGCACCAGCTTTGGCCCCGGGGCCCAGCCAGACACCCGGCCCTAGATAGCGACCCGGCTCTCAGCAGGACCCACTCCCCGTCTCCCGTGTCCCTCCCTGAGGCCCAGAGGGCAGGAGGATGGCGAAGCCCACCCCTCATGTGACCCCAGCTGCAGGGAAGGGCGGTACTGGGAAGTGGGCCAGAGCCAGGGACGCGATGTGGCGTGTGTTCCCCTGTGTGTGGGGGCCTGTGTGTGTGCGGCGGCTGCAGGGGCTCTGCTGTGAGAGGAGGGCTGGGTTTGTCTGAGCTGGTCAGCATGTGGACAAGCTGCTGAGTGGCTCGTGGGCCTGGAGGTGCTGCGTGGGGCTCGTGGGGGCCTGTGTCCGCGGAGTGTTCACGTGTGCGGGGACCTTGCTCTGGTCTGGGTGCTGTGCAGGTCGCCCGTGTGAGGCGTACGTGTGTGTGTGGTGGCTGTGTGGCCAGCCAACCTCAGTGCGGGGTTTAATGGGTCTGGGCTGAGTGTGTGTGTGGGCATCTGGACCAGTCCCTCCACAGGGCCCGGGAGTGCATGTCCCCAGGAGTCGGTTATGTCCCCATGCGGGTGCGAGGCTGGGCAGGGCTGCCAGGGGTTAGTGTCGTGGGGCAGATGGGTGAGGGAGGGCCTGTCCCTACGCACATGGACTAGGCATGCCCCCGAGTGGGCAGGGGGTCTGAGGACAGGGAGCTCACAGATCAGGACAGTCTCCTACAGAGGCGGGGGCTGTGTGCCTGTCCCCAGGGGGCTCCTAGGCTTCTGGTGGCCCAGCCCAGGGCAGCTGCTGCTGGAGGGAGGGCCTCGCTGGCAAAGCCCCCCACCCTGCCGAGGGCGGCCCCTGGCTGAGCCCCACCCTAGGTGGCCCAGGCACACCTACACAGCCCGGGCCAGTGTGGGGTCAGTGGGACCCGCTCGGCCTCCCTCATGCCCCTCAGGCTTCAGACTCGGCCTGACCCGCGCAAAGAACCATCAGAGTCTCGCAGGGGCCCAGGGCAGCGCTGGGTGCTTTATTTCCATGCCGGGCGCCTGGGAAGTACGTACACGGGTGCGGGCCAAGCATCCTCGCGCCATCCCGAGAGCCCGGGGGGCGGGGGCTTGCCGGGTGTCGCCCTCATTTACCCGGAGACAGGGAGAGGCTCTTCTGGGTGTAGTGGTTGTGCAGAGCCTCATGCATCACAGAGCATGAGAAGACGTTCCCCTGCTGCCACCTGCTCTTGTCCACGGTGAGCTTGCTGTAGAGGAAGAAGGAGCCGTCGGAGTCCTGCACGGGTGGGGTGGTCTTGTAGTTGTTCTCCGGCTGCCCGCTGCTCTCCCACTCCACGACGATGTCTCTGGGGTAGAAGCCTTTGACCAGGCAGGTCAGGCTGACCTGGTTCTTGGTCAGCTCCTCCCGGGACGGGGGCAGGGTGTACACCTGCGGCTCTCGGGGCTGCCCTGTAGGGACAGAGGTTGGCACAGCGGTCACTCCCAGGGCAGAGGGTGGGCCGAGCCGGCCTCTGTCCTCGTGGCCCTCGCGCCCCGCGCGTCCCACCTTTGGCTTTGGAGATGGTTTTCTCGACGGGGGCCGGGAGGGCTTTGTTGGAGACCTTGCACGTGTACTCCTTGCCGTTCAGCCAGTCCTGGTGCAGGACTGTGAGGACGCTGACCACGCGGTACGTGCTGTTGTACTGCTTCTCCTGCGGCTTCGTCTGGGCATTGTGCACCTCCACGCCGTCCACGTACCAGTTGAACTTGACATCGGGGTCGTCCTGGCTCACGTCCACCACCACGCATGTGACCTCAGGGGTCCGGGAGATCATGAGGGTGTCCTTGGGTTTTGGGGGGTAGAGGAAGACTGATGGTCCCCCCAGGAGTTCAGGTGCTGAGGAAGAGATGAAGGTGGACGTGTCAGCACCCGTGCAGGGCCTGTCCCTGGACACAGGCCACTCTAGGGCACTTGTCCCACATTCAGCTGGAGAGCGAGGCCGGGGCTGGCTTACCTGGGCACGGTGGGCACGTGGAACGACATGGGAGCTCTGCAGAGAGAAGATTGTCAGTTACTGGGATGTGGGAGGCGATAAGGTGTCTGAAATGAGGGAGTGGAGTTTGGCCTTTGGGGTGGGCTTAGGTCAGGGCAGGGTCCTCCCAGATATGGCTCTTGGCAGGTCTGAGCCCAGCACCTGCCCCTGTGTGTGCAGGGCCTGGGGTAGGGGCATCCAGCCTGTGGCTGCCCCGAGTCTGGTGGAAAGAGCCAGAAGACCCTCTCCCTGAGCATGAGTGGGGTGGGCAGAGGCCTCTGGGTGAGGAGACCGACAGGTCCTGCCCTGCTGCCCTGGGCTGGGGCTGCGCAGCCAGGGTTTGTCCAGGCAGGAGGGCTGAGCCTGGCTTCCAGGAAACACCCCCCCTCCCTCGCTGGCCTCTCACCAACTCTCTTGTCCACCTTGGTGTTGCTGGGCTCATGAACAACATTGCAGGTGTAGGTCTGGGTGCCCAAGCTGCTGGAGGGCACGGTCACCATGCTGCTGAGGGAGTAGAGCCCTGAGGACTGTAGGACAGCCGGGAAGGTGTGCACGCCGCTGGTCAGGGCGCCTGAGTTCCAAGACACGGTCACAGGTTCGGGGAAGTAGTCCTTGACCAGGCAGCCCAGAGCCGCTGTGCTCTGGGAGGTGCTCCTGGAGGAGGGCGCCAGGGGGAAGACCAATGGGCCCTTGGTGGAGGCTGCAAGAGAGGTGGCGCCATGTGACTACGTGGTGTGGGACAGAGCTGGGCCCAGGGCGCAGAGGCCCCTCCATTCTTGTCTCTCAGCGAGGGTCCAGTGTCTGGGCTCCCGGGCATTGAGTGTGCACCTGGCTGGTGCCACCTGCCTCACCTTGGCCCCCTCCATGCCCCAAAGGCAAGGTCAGGCCCAGCCTGCCCCAGAAGGCTTGCAGGAGCGGCGGCCCTGCGGTACCCTTCGGCAGGCACCCCTGCAGCCTAGGAGGCGGGGCTGGGCAGCCGGGTTAGTGCTCTGTGTCTGCAGGGAGTCAGCACGGCCCAGGGCCTCTAGCTTGGCCTCGGCTCTGGCCATCGGTGCCACCTCAGGAACGGCTCATGCCCGTCGGCCCCACTCCAGCCTTTTATGGGTGCCTGGCTTGACCAGTGGCCACTGTTCTCAGATGGCTTCTCGTGGGTCCCCCGAGGCCCCTGAAGCCCCTGACCCTGCCGCCCCAGCGTGGCCCTCCCCTAGTGAGTGGGCCTGACTTGCCCAGGGCCCTGGTCGTAGCCTGCCGTCTGCCCTCCAGGGCCCTGTTTTTCTGTGCAGCAGAGGGGCCAGACACTGCATAGGGTCAGCACTCTCAGCCCCAGGGCCCCGGAACCTCCTGCCTTGGAATAGCCCCCTGGGAACCCCCTCCTCAGCGTCTACCCCCTTTCCCCTTAGCCCCAGTGTGCACCATCCCAGGTCAGGGCCCTGAGTGCATTGATGCCCCATGCCTCCCCAGTGTCCTGCGTTACTTCCGGAGGCTGCGTCACCACACCCTCACCCTCCCAGCCCTGGCCTGGCCTTCTTGGCCACCAGCCCACCTCCTCCCTCTCCAGAGCTTCCCCTGGCAAGGTCCCTGCTGGGCTCAGCCCAGTCCCCCCAGCACAGGTAGGAGCCTTGCAGCTGCCCTTGGCCCTCCCCACCTTGCATGGCGCCAGGACCCTCAGGCCACAGGGAGGCCCCATTTCTCTCTGCCGCTGGCCCAGTGGCCCTGGAGTCCCACTGCAGGTCAGGTGTGCCCTGACCTCTGAGGAAGGTAAGTGCCCTGCCCCCAGCCAGGCCATCCCCTCTGCTCAGCCCCAGGGCCCTGCTCACTACCCGTTCCCCTCACCTGTACCACGGGCTCTGGCCAACTCTGCCCAGGCCCTGAATGGGCCCCTCTGTCTCCCCTGTGCTGGTGCACTGCCCTGCACCACCTCCACTCAGCTTCATTGTGCTGGTGGCCCTGGCTCCTGGCAGCCCATCTTGTTCCTTCTGGAGCGCCAGCCTCAGTGGCCTTCCTGCCCAGGGTCCACTGGGGCCAGCCCTGGTCTCAGCACTTGTTCCCCTGCATCCAGACCTGCCCCTGCCTGTGAGCTGAGCCCTGAGTCCTGGAATGCCTTCCCTTCTCCATCCTAGCTCACCCTTGCCAGGTGCTCAGTGGGATGGGCTCACACCCCCTTCCCTGCAGCAGGAGGCTGCACTGTGCTTTCACCAGCCCTCAACTGTCAGCTGCCAGCAACTGCCTAGATCCTGCCAACGTGTAGAAGCTGAGTGCTCCCTCCCACCAGCCTGCTCACCTGTGGCTGCTGTGCCCTGAGCTCTAGTGCTTGTCACCTGCTTGTCCTGCCTCTCACCAGCCCTGTTCACCTGCATCTGCTCTGCCCTGGTCCTCTGAGCTCCAGTGCCTGTCCCTTGCTTCTCCTGCTTCCCACCAGCCGCTGCTCAAGTGTGGGTGATCTGCCTTGGCTCTCTGAGCTCCAGGGGCTGCCCACCTGCTCCCCCTGCTTCCCACCGGCCCTGCTCACCTGTAGCTGCTCCGCCCTGGCTCCCTGAGGCCAGAGCCTCAGTCCTGCTCACCTTCTGATGCTCTTGCTTTGTCCCCTGAGCTCCCGGGGTTGCCCCCTGCTCATTCTGCCTCCCACCTACCCCTCCTCACCTGAGGCTGCTGTGCCCTGGTGCTCTGAGCTCCAGAAGCTGCCCCCTGCTCCTCCTGCTTCCTACTAGCCCCTGCTCACTTGTGGATGATCTGCCCTGGCTGCCTGAGCTCCAGGGGCTGCCCCCTGCTCGTCCTGCCTCCCACCAGCCCCGGCTCACCTGCGGCTGCTCTGCCCCGGTCCCCTGAGCTCCAGGAGCTGCCCCCTGCTGCCCACCTCCCCCTGAGCCCTGCTCATCTGAGACTGCTCTGCCCTGGTTCTCTGAGCTCCACGGGCTGGCCCTTGCACGTCCTGCCTCCCACCAGCCCCTGCTCACCTTCCGATGCCCTCCCCTCATCCCCTGAGCTCTAGAATCTGTCCCCTGCTCCCCCTGTCTCCCACCTGCCTTGCTCACCTGAGGCTATTCTGCCCTGACTCCCTGAGCTCCAGAGGCTACCCCCTGCGCGTCCTGCCTCCCACCTGCCCCTGCTCACTTGCGGCTGCTCTGTCCTCGTCCCCTGAGCTCCAGGAGCTGCCCCCTGCTCCTCCTGTCTCCCCACTGCCTTGCTTACCTGAGGCTGTTCTGCCCTGGTTCCCTGAGCTCCAGAGGCTACCCCCTGCGCGTCCTGCCTCCCACCTGCCCCTGCTCACCTGCGGCTGCTCAGCCCTGGTTTCCAGAGCTCCTGGAGCTGCCCCTGCTTGCTCATCTCTCACTGAACCCTTCTCACCTGCGACGGCTCTGCCCTGGCTCTGAGAGCTCCAGGAGCTGCTCCCTGCTCATCCTGGCCCTCACCAGCCCCTGGTCACCTGCGGCTGCTCGGTCCTGGTCCCCTGAGCTCCAGGAGCTGCCCCCTGCTCACCCTGTCACCCCACTGGCCCCTGTTTACTTTCAGATGCTCTGTCCTGGTCCCCTGAGCTTCAGGAGCTGCCTCCTGCTCCTCCTGCCCCCACCTGCCCTGTGCACCTGCGGCTGCTCGGTCCTGGTCCCCTGAGCTCCAATGTCTGCCTCCTGCTCATTCTACCCTCCCTGAACCCGGGGCAGCAACGTCACTCAGACCACTGTTGCCCCCTGCCTGTCCTGGCACCCTCTGTCCAGGTGTGGGCTCTTTTTTCTGGCCTCATTTTTGTTTTTGCAGCACTTGGCTTGTTCCCTTTGCTGTGAAGACCCCTGTGTCCAGTCAGGTCTCCCCAGTAGAGACCCTTGCCCATGTCCCCCTCCTGGCTGAGCTCCTGGATCCTCCCGTCCCGGCACTGCTCCTGCTCTGGAAGCCTCTCCTGAACCTCAGCTCAGTGGCCTCTGCTCTGCTGGGTCAGCTCCTGGAACCCATGGAGCCTCAGCCCCTTCTCTCACCCCAGGCCTGCTGTGCTCTGGGCCTTTCTGGGCCTTTCTGGGCCTCCCTGGGCCTCCCTGGGCTCTTCCCTCCTCCCGCCCATGCACTCAGCACAGCTCTCCCCTCCTCTCCGCTGCTGACCACAGCCCTGCTCCCCACCAGCAGGTGCCCCAGCCCCGTCAACTGGCTCTGAGCCCAGCCCCTGTCCGTCCCCTGTCCCTGCCTCTGCCTCTGGGATCCTTCACTTCCACCCTCCCGTCCTGCTGCCACATCACCCTCCCTGCTCTGCTCCCATCTCACCTGCTGTACTTGGTCCTGGCTGAGAAGAGGGCCCCACGGCCAGCACTGCTGACCCTGCCCTGGGCTCCGGTGATGCTGCCGGCCTGGACAACCCCTCCCTGGGGCTTCTCCTCCTCCCTCGCTCTGCTGCCTCCTCAGCTCAAGTCAGTCCTGGCCATCCTAGCATCGCTCCACGGCCGGCTCTGCCACATCCCGTCATGTTCCTCGTGATCCCAGCCCGGTGGTCCTGGAGGCCTCAGTCAGCCTCTAGTGTGTCCTGCCCTGTTGGCTGGGAAGCCCCTGCCCGCGGGCCCCGTCGTCTGGCACTGGGTGGGCATCTGTGCCTGAAGCCTGCCCACCTCCGCCATGCTGGCTCTGCTTGGGCCTCCGTGTGGTGCCAGCCTCGCCCCAGCGTCTCCCCAGCCTCTTGCAGCCTGTTGAGCAGCTCAGGTCCAGGAGACCCACGGCTGGCCCCAGGCTCTGTCCTTCTCCGAAGCCTGTGCTCCTGCCCTGTGCTGACCCCACTCATCGAGGTGGGGGTCTCAGCCCTTCCTGCTCTGTCGCGGTTCATGTGGGCGGCCCCGCCCCCACTGTCAGCCGCTATTTGTCCTCCTAGGAAATCACAGCTCAGGTCCCAGGTCCCCAGAGGTGGGAACTCCACCCCTGCACCCTGCAAAGACTAAGAACAGGATTGAAACCGGGGGCACTGCTTACTTCCTGAAGTTCCCTTTTCTTCTGGTGGTTTGTGTGTCAGAGGGCGAGGGGGAGTCCAGACACAGCCGAGGCTGCCTCCTGGGTGTGTGGGGACGGGGGTGGTGGGTGCCCCTTACTCACGGGAGAAGGTGGGGCGCCTGGACCTTGTGCGCTGCTCTTTTCTCTGTCCCTGATTCCCTGGGGCTGGACTGAGACTGGCAAGGATCATGCCCATTCCGCCCATGGTCTCAGCCTCTTAATACCAGGACCTCTCACCTGAGCCTTCTGGCCCCCACTGGGCCCTGGTGGCTGCTTTTGCCTGGGCGTCTCCCCAGGTGGCTCTTACTCATGGTGCAGGGAGGGGAGTGTCAGCCCATCCCGCTGAGCAGCTGGCAAGGGCGAGTTGGGATGGAGAAGGGAAGGCGCTCCAGGGCTCTGGGCTGAGCTCACAGGCAGGGGTGGGTCGGGCTACAGGGGAAACGTGTGCTTGAGGCCAGGAGGGTTCCAGGGCTGGTTCGAGTGGACTCTGGGCAGGAAGACCCCTGAGGCTGGCGCTCCAGAAGGAACCAGATGGACTGCCAGGAACCAGGGCCACCAGCTCTGCCCCTGGGGACCGAGGGGACATGGGACAGGTGGATGAACACATTGAAGCTGAGGTGGTGCAGGGCAGTGTACCAGCAGAGGGGAGCCATTCAGGGCCTGGGCAGAGTCGGCCAGAGCCTGTGGTGCAGGTGAGGGGAAGGAGTAGTGAACAGGGCCCTGGGACTGAGCAGAGGGGATGGCCTTGCTAGGGGCAGGGCACACCCGAGTTGCAGTGGGACTCCAGGGCCACTGGGCCAGCAGTAGAGAGAGAAATGGGGTCTCCCTAATGCCTGGGGGTGATGGCATTATGCAAGGTGGGGAGGGTCAAGGGCAAGCGCAAGGGTCCTACCTGTGCTGGGGGAGCCTGGACTGAGTTCAGCAGGGACCTTGCCAGGCGGAAGCTCTGGAGAGAGGGAGGAGCTGGGCAAGGACTGATGTGGAGGTAGGAGGTAGGAGGGGACAGGATGAAGGCAGAGGGACTGGGCAGACCAAAAGCCTGAGGAGGTGTCACACAGGAAGTGTCCAGCATGGAGAGGGAAGCTTCCAGAATGAAACAGGAAGCATCCAGCATGGAAGAGGAAGTATCCGGAATGGAATAGGCAGAATGCACAATGGACACTTCGAGGGGAAATCATGTTCCTCCTACTAAATGTGCTCTCCACAAGGATCCATCCCTCCCTTGTGTCCCCGCTGGATCCCCGAGCTGGCACCAGCCGTGCCCTCAGAGAGAATGTCTAGGAGGCAGGTGGAGGTACACATGTGGGTCCCTGGGGAAATCCATCCTCCGGCCGTGCACTCCCAGTTGGCTCCCAGCCTCTGGCTCTGGCTTCACCCCATGGAACTCATTATGGGCTCAACCTCCCAGACTGGGGGAGGATGGAGTGAGGGGCCCCACACTGCCCATGGCTCACCCAGGGGGCCGGGGAGACTGTGCTGGGCTGGGGCAGGGAGTTCTCGTGCAGCCTGTGGGGCTGGCGGCTCAGGACAACACCCGTATCTGTTAGCTGCGGCCCTGGCAACACGGCACCCAAGACTGCGTGGCTTAAACAACAGAAGTTTATTCTGTCCTGCTTCTGGAGGGCGGGCATCTGGGATGGAGGCCTCAGTGAGGCTGACTCCTCTGTGTCACGGGAGACTCTGTCCCAGGCTCTCTCCTGGCTGCTGGGCGTTGCCGGCCGTCTCTGCCGCTCCTGGCTTGTGGGAGCAGCGCTGTCTTCACAGGGCGTTCTCCCCACCTGCTGTCTGTGCCCAGATGCCCCCTTTTGATGAGGGCAGCAGTCATATCAGGTCAGAGGCTCGCCCTACTCCAGAGTGACCTCATCTGAACTTGACTGCACCTGCAAAGACTCTGTTTCCGAACAAGGTCACATTCTGAGGTCCTGGGGGTTAGGACTTCAACACATGAATTTATAGGGAACACATTTTAACCCATGACAGTTTGCCCTCCGCTCCCCCCATAATCATGTCCTTCTCACATGCAAAATCCCTGCGTCTCATAGCAACACCTCCAAGGTGTCTAACCCCTTCCAGCACCAACTCTTAATCCACAATCTCGTGGACTAAGAGTTAAATATCACCTACATGAAGTGTGGTAGAAACCCAGGTGAGATTAGGAGAGAAACCACGCAGGGATGGCGAGCCTCCTGCCCCCTCCGGCCCCGGTGTGTCTGTGTGAACTGTGTGGGTGTGGCTGGGGCTCCACTTGCCCCCGCCCCCATCTACCTGCTCATTTTCCCCAGGCTGTGAGCATTTGGGGCAGAGGCCTCAGTGCCCGGCCTGCTCTCTCCCGGTTCTACCCAATGCCCCAAGCTGTGCTGGCTTGCAGGGGCTGGGCAGGGTGGGCCCCCAGGAAGGAGAACAGGTCACCTGCAGCTCCCATAAGCCCAGGTTCAGTCCCAGTTGGGGCTCCATCTCTGGCCTCTGCCAATCTTGAGATCCCCCAGTCCTCTGTGTCTCCCTCCTGGGGCCCACCAGGCCTGCTCAGCTCCGAGTCCCATGTCCGTTCTCACCCTGCTCTGCTTTTCCTTGGGGTGGTGGCCCTGCCCTGGCCTCCAGAAATTGCCCTTGACCCCACCCCTTCCTGTGTGAGGGGCCGGGCTGTTCCTCTCCTGCCCGGCGTGTTCCCACCTAAGCCCAACAGGCACAGTGCCCCAGCCCCTCCTGCCCTCTTCTGGCCTTCACGCCCAGCCATGCTGGCAGTCTCCCCCAGTGGCCTGGGCCTTCACCAGGGCCTGGCTCTGTGTCCAGCTGCCCCTCCCGTGCCCCCACAGTGCTGCCCCTTTCCCTCAGTGACAGGGGCTAGACTGCATGAGAACGGGCTGTGTCTCAGTTCTACACACCTGTGTGTGTCAGTGTGTGTGTGTGTGTGCTGGGGTGTGTGTGCACGTACGCTTATTCAGGCAGAGGAGAGCCTGCCCTCCTGCCCCAGGCCTGGAGTGGCCCTACCAGGGTGGGTGGGGGCAGCGTGTGTGAGGACAGTGCAGCTTTGACGTCTGTGTGTGGCTCGTGGGGGCAGGAGGACGTGATGCAGCACCAGTCTCAGGCTCCACATCTCCATCCAGCTGCTCCCGGATGGCTGCACTCCTGAGGGTGCAGAGCGGCCCGGGGCTGACAAAACTGGGGGTCACGAGGCTGTTGGGATGCTGGAGGCAAGTGCTGTTTGGGGTGGGGGCTGGCTGGCCAGGCAGTGTGGTCAGGGGGGCCACAAGCCGGGGCAGTGAACCACTCCCCAACTTTTTTAAGTTTTAAAAGTCATATTTATTCAAGTGTAGTTTACATTCAGTATAATGCATCCTGTTATATGTAAGTTTCAACAAATGCAGAGTCATGCAACCACCACCGTAATCCAGATGAACAGTTGTAACGAGAAGAGTCTCTCCCCTTTGCAGTGAATGCCTCCCTGATTGCCAGGAATCCATTGATCTGCTTTCTATCAGAAGACTCTGACTTCATCATTAAAATGATCTATTATGGAAAATGTTATAAGCATCCAAAACTCACATCCAAGTTTTAAAATGTGAGATATTTTAAAAGTTTTCTTTAGTATACAGACAAAATGAAGGTACCTTCCCATTTTACTACAGACATGCAGATATTTTTCTTGGTGCATAGAGATAAGGCAGAGTTAGAATAAACATGTTCTAAAACTGACCTCCGGAAGAACTAGTCTTAGTTATTTCTTTGCAGAGTATGTGAACCAAGATTAGGGTTTGGTCTTTGGTGTCAGCACTGTGTCAAGGATCAGACAGAAAATACAAATGTGGGTCCCCTTTCTGAGGCGAGGCCCCACTGTCAGGGCATGTGTGGTGACCAGGGGCCAACACCAGCTGAGGCTAAGAGGCTGCTCTCAGAAGGGCGGGTTTGCAGGTGCCTCTTGGACCCTTTGTTCAGGACCAGGACATGTGTGGCTGGGCAGCAGCCTTCAGACCCCCCGCAGGCTGGTGCCCGGTGCCCACAGCCCTCTGTGGGGTTGTCAGGCCCCTGCACCCATGGTGGGGTGCTGGGCTCCAGAGTTCCCTGGGACCAGCTGACCTCTTGTCCTTGGTTTTGGCCCAAATGCAAGCCCCTGGTCTCCTCCAAGTAACCTCCTTTCCCCAGGGCTGTCCAGGCCCCACTGCCGCCTGCTCCTTCCCAGGGCCTCCTGCAAGTCCCGGTGCTGACCCTTCTTTGTCCACCTAGTTTAAACTGTGGCCGCCGCCTCCAGCTCATTGTCTGCCTCCCAGCGAGGGAGCCGTGGTTGGCGATCTCATGAGTGTCTGCCCTTCTGAAGGGTACAGTGTGGAGTCTCGTCAGCCTCACTTAAATGCCTAAGCACCTCTTCAGAAACCAGGGAGTCATCGGGATTTCTCCATCTTTTCTCTAACCGTGTTTTCTAAAGGTTTTTGTGGCAATTTCCTGGCAATTTGCAAGACAGGATTTTTTGGTTGCCAACTTCCGATCAGCTGTAAACTTGCCACGATCTCCCAGGTCATCTCGTCTATTGATGATGCTTATTACATTCTTCCTGATTTCCATGTGGTCAAATTCAATAGTTATTTACCCCAGGCTTGTATTTTGGAGGCTAGAGAACTCTGTTACCAGCTACATCCGTGCTGTGGCCGCTGTAACAAAATATCACAAACGTGGCTTAAAACAACAAAAATTAATTTCTTCAGAGTTCTGGAAGTCAGGAGTCTGAGATCAAGTGTTGGAGATCAAGGTGTTGGTGGCTGTCTCTGAGTGCTCCAGGGGAGGACCCTCCGCCTCTTTCAGCTTCCTGTGGTGAAATGGGTTGGACATGTGTCCCTCCGAATTTCATGTTGAGATGTGATGCCCAGTGTTGGAGGTGGGGCCTGGTGGGAGGTGATTAGATCACAGGGCTGGACCCCTCATGAATGGTTTAGCACCATCCCCCAGGTGATGAATGAGTTCTCCCTCAGTTAGTCCATGTGACAACTGGTTGTTTAAAAGTCTGGGACATGCCACTTCTCTTCTCTTGCTCCCTCTTACCATGTGACATGCCCGCTTCCCCTTCGCCTTCTGCCGTGATTGCAATCTCCCCGGGGCCTCGCCAGAAGCAGATGCCAGGGCCATGTTTCTGGAATGGCCTGCAGAGCTGTGAGCTAATTAAACCTCCCTTCCTTCCTTCTCTTCTTCCTTCCCTGCCCTTCCCTTCTGCCCTGTGCTTCCCTTCTGCCCTGCACTTCTGCCCTCCCCTGCCCTGCTCCACCCTCCCCCACCCTTCCCTTCTTCTGGTCTTTTCAAGACAAGTTCTCACTATGTTGCCCAGGCTGGTCTCAAACTTCTGAGCTCAAGTGATCCTCCTGCTTTGGCCTCCCAAAATGCTGGAATTACAGGTATGAGCCACAATGCCTGGCGCAAACCTCTTTTCTTTATAAATTACCAGCCTCGTGTATTTTTTTTCTTCTTCTAGTAACACAAACTAACACAGAAAATTGGAATTGAGGAGTGGAACATTGCTATAAAGATTCCTGAAAATGTGGAAGCAGCTTTGGAATTAGGTAACAGGCAGAGAGGTTAGAAGAATTTGGGGGACTCAGAGGACAGGAAGATGAGGGAAAGTTTGGAATTTCTTAGAGACTGATTGAATGGTTGTCACCAAAATGCTGATAGACATATGGACTGCAAAAGCCAGGCTGATGAAATCTCAGATGGAAATGAGGAAGTTATTGGGAACTAGGGTAAAGGTCACCCTTGTTAAATCCTAAGACACAACTTGGATGCATCGTGTTCATGCCCTAGGGATCTGTGGAAGTTTGACCTTAAGAGTGATGACTTGGGGCATCTGGTGGAAGACATTTCTAAGCAGACATTTCTAAGATGTGACCTGGTTGCTCCTAATAGTCTATAAAATAGGGAAGCAAAGAAATGACTTAAAGTTGGAACTTATATTTAAAAGGTGTAAATGAAAAAATGAAATGCTAATCCAAGGGCATTCCAAAGAAACCTGAAAAACCAGTTCAGGCCATGACAGGAAGGGGAGGAGTTGGAGGTACCTCACTGTAACCTCCCCCTTTTGGAGTTTAGGCTCAGCTGACCAGTATTAACACTAAAACAGGGAGCTTAAGACTGACAAAGCAGACTCTTTGTAGCAATAAGATATCAAATTCTAACCTGACTCTGGTATAGCATCACATGACAGTTGGCAGGCAAGGAAGGAAATTAAAGTATTTTATCCCAGAATATATTTCTCTGACACATTTTGGAATGGCCCTGCAAAGCTGTCTCTTGTGGAGGAAATTTATATTCTGTAGAGAATCTTCATCCCTTTCCAGGTCTCTTCCTGATTCAGGAGAGATTTATCTGAGTCTGGCACCTTTTAGGGTCTGATGAGAGACATTTATCATCTCTTCTTTCTGAAACCTGGAGGCTTCATCTACGTAAGAAGAACCTGGGCTTCCACAACCCCCTTTATCTTAAGTGTTACTTTCTGCTGACTTCAACTTTTTAGGTATTTAACTTTTTCAACCAATTGCCAATCAGAAAATCTTCAACTCTACCTGTGATTTGATATTCCCCACTTTGAACTGTTCTGCCATTCCAAACCACACCAATGTATACTTTACATGTTTTGATTGACGTGTTATGTCTCCCTAAAACATAAACCAAGCTGTAACCCAACCACCTTGCACACATGTTCTCAGGACCCTTTGAGGCCATGCCACCATTCATGGCTCTCACATTTGGCTCAGAATCAATGTCTTCAAGTATTTCATAGAGTTTGGCTTTTTTCATCAACAAAGGGAGCAGAGCATAAAAAATTTGGAAAATTCACAGTCTGGCCATGTGTTAGAAAACAAAAGGTATTTTCAGGAGAGAAATATAAGCAGGCTGTGGATCAGCCACTTGCTAGAGAGATTAGCATAACTAAAGGGAGCTAAGTGCTCATATCCAGAACAAAGGCAAAAAGGCCTTGAAGGCATTTCAGAAATCTCTGAGGTGGTCTTTCCCCTCACAGGCCCAGAGGCCAATGAGGAAAGAATGGTTTTGTGGGCCATGCCCATGGCACTGCTTCCTGTTCAGCCTTGGGACACTGCTTTCCACATCCTGGCTGCTCTGACTCCAGCCTTGGCTCAAAGGGCCCCAAGAATAGCTTAGTTTGCTTCTTTGGAGAGTGCAAGCCACTACAAGCCTTGGTGACTTCCACCTGGTGTTAAGCCTGTAGGGCCTCAGAATGCAAGAGTGAAGGAGGCTTGGCATCTTCCCTCTAGATTTCAGAAATGTATGAGAAAGCCTAGGTGTCCAGAGAGAAGCCTACTGCCAGCATGGAGCCCTCACAGAGAACCTCTACTAGACCGGTGCCAAAGGAAATGTGGGGTTGAACCC
This sequence comes from Rhinopithecus roxellana, assembly GCF_007565055.1. NCBI lineage: Eukaryota > Metazoa > Chordata > Mammalia > Primates > Cercopithecidae > Rhinopithecus > Rhinopithecus roxellana. Next base: position 164,380,584 of record NC_044553.1, read on the forward strand.
CCATATAATGTCCTGACCAGGGCACTGCCTAGTGGAGCTGTGGGAAAGTGGCCACTGTCCTCCAGACGCCAGGATGGTAGATCCACTGGCAGCTTGCACCCTGAATCTGGAAAAGCCACAGGCACTCAACTTTATCCTGTGAGAGAAGCCACAGGGGCTACATCCTCCAAAGCCACAGGGATAGAGTTGTCCAAGGCCTTGGGAGCCCACCCCCTGCACCACTGTGCCCTGGATATGGGCCATGAAGTCAAAAGAGATTACTTTGGAGCTTTAAGATTTAATGACTGCCCTGCCAGATGTCTGACCTGTATGGGGCATATAGATCCTTTCTTTTTGCCAACTTCTCCCTTTTGGAATGGGCTTGTTTAGCCCAATGTCTGCACTCTCATTGTATTTTTGGAGTCAGTAATTTGTCTTTGATTTCATAGGCTGATAGGTGGAAGGGACTCATCTTCAGCTGAGACGTGAATCTTGGGAATTTTGGGTTGATTTGGAAAGAGGTAAGGCTTTGGGGGACTGTTGAGAAGGCATGATTGTATTTTGCAAAGTGGGAAGGACATGAGATTTGGGTGCCCGGGGTGGAAGGATATGATTTATATATTTGTCCCCTCCAAATCTCATGTTGAAATATGATTCCTAGTGTTGGAGGTGGGGCCTGGTAGGAGGTGATTAGATCGTGAGGGCAGATCCCTCATGTATGATTTCGCATCATCCCCTTGGTGATGAGGGAGTTCTCCCCCAGTGAGCTCACACACAATCTAGTTGTTTGAGTCTGGGACACCCCCTCAGCCTCTTGCTGCCATTCTTGCCATGTGACATACCTGCTCTCCTGCTATGATTGCAAGTTTTGTGAGGTCCTCGCCAGAAGCAGATGCTGGTGCCAGGCTTTCTATACAGCCTGCAGAACTGTGAGCCGATTCAACCTCTTTCCCTTATACGTTACCCAACCTCATGTATTTCTTTACAGTAACGCAAGTGGACAAACACAGGTGGCTCCTGATACCCCTCATCTTCTCCTTTGTCCTCATATGGCTTACTTCCATGTGTGTCTGGGTCCTCTCCTCTCATGAGAACACGAGTCTTTAGACTTGGGACCCATCCAAAATTTAGTATGATATCATCTCAAGTCCTTACCCTAATTTGTAAAGACTCTACTTCTAAATACAGTCACATTCTGAGGTTCCAGGTGGGCATATATTTGGCCAGGGAGATGTCATCAGCCTGCCACACCAGCCTATGCAGGTACATTTGCATACAGCTTCGGGTTGACCTTTCCTATGGAAGTATTACATGCCCCTCTGGACTCTAGTTCCACATGTTTTGGAATGCTTCTTCACCTTGTCCAGCAGGATGAGTCTCTTTTCATTTCTTAGTATTTTTCTCTCTCTTCTTTGGATTGGATTAAAAAGAATTGACATATTCTATTGATGCACCTTTAAGTTTTCAGTTCCTTCTCATGTCTGCAGCAATCTGTTATTAAACTTGAGTAATATTTTTCTCTTTCTTTTCTTTTTTAATAAAATAGAGATGGGGTTTCACCATGTTGCCCAGGCTGGTCTCCAACTCCTGGGATCAAGCGATGCTTCCTTTTTGGCCTCCCAAAGTGCTAGGATTACAGGCATGAGCCACTGTGCCTGGCCAAATGATGGTTTTCATTTCAGAATCATATTTTCAGTTCTAGAATTTTCATTCGGTTCTTGTAAATATTTTCAGTTTCTTAGAGAGATTCCCCATCTAGTCACTCATTACAACCATATTTTCCTTTAAGTCTTTGAACATATTTAACATAACTTCTTTAAAGTCCTTGTCTGATAACGGAGTCTGCATCTAGGTCACCTTGGAGTTGATCTCCATTGACCTGTTTTTCTTTTGACTATGGATCACCTTTTCGTATTTCTTTGCATACATGGTAATTTTGGATGTGCACCTGATGTTGTTGATAACATGTGGTACTGACGTTGGGTTTTGCATTCTTCCTTAGCAGAGCATTGATTGTTTCTTTCAATGTTAGGAAGCAGTTAGCTTGAGTTGATTCAAACCCCAGAGTCTGTCTGCCTGGCAGGTGTCAGTAGCTGGAATCTCAGTTCTCTCAACCTTACAGGTGTTGCTTTCTGCTGGGCCCTTTGGAGTTTTCCTTACCCATGCACACCTAAGGGATCAGCCAGAGGTTTCAGTGGAGTTTACCTGCAGATTGTGGGGTTTCCCTTCAGTGACTTTCTCCTTTATGGACATCTTCTCTTCATTTCCAGCTGCTCTGAAAATGCAGCCCTGCATCCCACTCCTCAGCAGGAGGGCTGCAGTTTCCTGCTTGAACTCTACCTGCACCTGTTACATGCACTGGGATGTGACTTCAGACAAATATTTCAAGGAATAATCCTTACTGGTGTTTGCCTACTTTTGCTCATGTTCCCATGCCTGCAATTGGTGTGTATGTGTTGTGTGTGCTTACAGTTTTTCCAGTGTTTATAATTGCCATCTGCCAAAGGACTGGTCTGATATTAGCTGCTCCAGCATTACTGGAATCAGAACGACTTTCTCTCATGTGGTTTTTCATTTTCATTTCCCTGTTGACTAGTGTGGTTCAACATCTTTTCAAACGTTTAGTGGCTTTTGGATATATTCTGTAAAACATCTGTTCAATTCTCTTTCCTATTCCTCTATTGAATATTTGAATTTTTTTGGTTGGTTTACAGGGATCTTCTCTATATTATGGATCTGTTTCTGTCAGTCAGTTATACATGTTTATAGGAAACATTGAGAAAAACTGAAATGGACCAAAGGATTACTAGGTGCCTTCAATGGAAAGCAAGGCATCGTCTTGTACACTCTTCCAGGTTATTTCATTCTATGGAGCTCTGCATCTTTCATTTTCTTTGAACTATTTTACAACTCTATACGCCAGGAGTCCCCAACAACTGGGTCATGCACTGGAACCGGTTCATGGCCTGTTAGGAACTGGGCCACATAGCAGGAGGAGAGGGGTGAGTGAGCATTACTGCCTGAGCTCCACCTCCTGTCAGATCAGTGGCAGCATTAGATTCTCATAGCAGCGAACACTATTGCAAACTGCAGATTCATGCGGTCTATGTTGCACACTCTTTATGAGACCCTAATGCCTAATGACATGAGGTGGAAGAGCTTTGTCCCGAAGCCATCCCCCGATCCTGGTCTGTGGAAAAATCGTCTTCCATGGAACTAGTTCCTAGTGCCAAAAAGGTTGGGGACCACTGCTCAAAGCTGTAGATAATTGATAGCGATGCAAAAACTCTTTGAATTGGTAGAAGTTCAAATTCTCATCTTTGGAAGGACAATGGATTCCTCCTCACCTTCCAGGGAAAGGGGCAATTTTGCATCTATTTATGAACACCTTTTCCCATTCTTTAATCAATTATGTAAGTGTAGTAATTTGAATTCCTCTTTGAACTGGTTGCAGCATCTTAATTAATGAGATAAAGAGCATCTCTGAAATGTGTCATCATGTTTATGTGAGTCATGATCACAATATTTTTTTAAAATAACCTTTTAACTCGTTGAGATTTCTTCTCCCCCGTGGCACCACACAGCCTCAGTATCCAGGAAGCTTAGTGTTCTGTGGCCCCGGAGGGCGGGAGACCAGGTGTTGACAGCAGATCTGAGGTTGTTGCAACTTTCCCCCACAACTCTGCTTCAACCAGTGCCCTGGGAACGCCTCCCAGCCCCACACCTGTCCTGTTGGCCCAGGCGAGCTCCATGCCATGTGGCATCTCTGCTGGTGACCACCTGGTGAGTATGTGTTGAATAGAGAAATGTGCAGCCCCTCCACAGAGCTTCCAGGGCTTCTGTGCTCTCCAAACCTGTCTGGGCTCAAAGGACCTTCTCAGGGTGTGATGTGTTGGTGGCTGGGTTGACCCCTGTCCCTCAGGGTAGGACTCAGGCAAGGACAATGTTCTGGACTCAAGGAGGTGGTGTGGGGTGAGTGAAAGGAACAGGAGTTTTGGGGTCAGAAATGTGGGTTCCAGCCTGGCATTGTCCCCATGAGCACGGGCTGCAGCCTCCCCAAGGCCTCAGTGTCTACAATGGTGAAAGGGTGTCAGAGACTGCAGTATGCATTTGAAAAGCCTCAGGGATGGCAGGTTCCGGGTGTGGACCAGCCTTCCTGAATACAGAGGGTGTGACCTTGACCATTGTGAAAGGGAAATAAAATCTCAGGACTCCAAACTCATTATGCCAAAAAGAAAAGTTGAGCTGGGAAGCTGAGTCATGGAAAAAAGAAATAATAAAAAAGAACAAAAGTCATGACTTTCCTTTTGTTTCTAAACTGATAACAGCAGCAGATAGGCCAGGTCTCCCTAGGTGGTCTCCCTCACCCTGACAATATAAATTAACAGCCCGGTCTTCATGGCATGGGGCAAAATGAGACAAAAGAATGTGTATTTCACAGATGTTGGATAAAATGTTGTGTAAATATCTGTCAGATGCATTTGGTCTAAAGTGCTTTTTAAATTGAATGCTTCTTTGTTGATTTTCTGTCCAGATTATCTGTTCAGTGCTGAAAGTGGTGTTGAAGTTCTCAACTACCATTGTATTGGGATCTATCTCTTCCTTTCTTCTGCTTGATCAAATCTGCTATTGAAGCTCATCACTGTATTTTTAAATTTTGTTCATTGAATTCTTCACCTGCAGAATTTTAGTTTGGTTCTTTTTTATTTCTATCTCTGTTGAATTTTTGATTCATACTATGAATTACTTTCCTGAATTCATTGAATTGTTTGTCTGTTTTCTTGTATCTTGTATCTTATTGAGTTATCTGAAGATCATTATTTTGAATTCCTTTTCCAGCAATGCATTGATTTCTTTTTCATTGAGGTCTATTAATGAGAGTCATGTTCCTTTGTTGTGTCATATTTCCTTGCTTTCTCATGTTTATTGTGTTCCTGCATTGATGTCTGTGCATCTGGTGAAATAGTCACCTCTTCTAAACTTTCAAGAGTGGGATTTTAGAAAAAGAATTTCACCTGCCATTGGGTTTAGTGTTTTGGTTGGGAAAGTGTGATGACTCTGTTTCTGAATAGGTGCAGTGGCATAGCCTCTGTGCCTCTTCTTCAACTGCATTCAGCTTCAGCAATAACTGTGGGCACTTCAGTGGCCTAGGCTGTAGACGTTTGTGGATGCAGCAGTGGCATAGATTTTTAGTGTACTCAGTGTCAAGGGATTTTGGAGTCCTCCTCTTCATGTTTCCCCACAATGAGGAGACTTAGTCAAGGGGCTCTCTCTCGGTGGCAGGTCTAATGTGACCAATGTACAGCTGCAATGATGCTGGGTTCCAGGTGCAGAAAATTAGGGTAGCTGTGCAGCTGGGGTCCTAGTCTCCTGGTTTCAAGAATCTACTGTGGCACCCGGGTCTTGGGGTGTAGCTTCAGTTTCTGTGGCAAGGTTGGATTAGGTTGCTCACAGTGCTAGGATCTGTGACTTTGAGGCACCCCTTAACAGTTTTTGCTCAAGGGGCCAGGTTGCAGCTGTGAGTCTATTCCTGGGGGGTGCAGCATTGGTCCAACTCGGGGAAAGAAGGGGTGTTCTGGAGATGTGGACCTGGGGAGTAGGGGATGGCTGCAATTTGGGAAACTGAGCCAATGGGGCAAAATGGAAACTTTGGTCCCAGGGGACGAGGCACTGTGTGGTATTGACTGTAGACCCTAGGATGGTGGGGCTCAGCAGGATCCCAGACTCTGTGAGACCAGGTACAGAGGCAGCAAGTATCCCAAGATGGCAGAGCATAGCTGTAATTTGGGCCTTGGTAGGGTGCAGGCAGGGAACAGCACAGTACTGATTCTACTTCCCAGGGAGAGGGTGCCTCAGCAGCTCAGACTCTAGGGGCCTAGGCAAGCTCCAGGGAAGCAGGGCACTACAGTTGTTTGCCCTGTCAGGTGAGATGTCTCAGCTTAGCCACTGCTCTGTTTCCCTGGGACATAAGGTGCTATATCAGCTCAGCCTTGGGATGTGCTGTTGCTCAGCTTAAGCCAGGGCACTGATTCCCTAGAGGGTGATGTGTTGCTTCAGCTCAGGCCTTCTCCACTGTAAGGAAAGGTCTGCATTTACGTATCGGTGGGTGTGATTGTTCTGAGTGTCCCGGGCACCATTTCCGTAGGATACAGGTTGCTGCTTCAGCCTAGGTACTGCAGCGTGTGACCTTCTGGGTGGCCAAGGCATTATTTCCTGGGATGCAGGGTGATGCTTCAATGTAGACACTAGAAAGGCATGATTCTTCTGCATTGGCCAAAGTCCTGTTTTGCTAGGAGGCAAGAAACTGCTTTAGCTTCGACTCAAAGGTTCGGGGGAGGGGTGGGTGGAGCTGATCCACTTGACTCTGTGAGGAAGGGTTTAATAGATGCCCATACCTTGACTCGGAGACATCGGGCCACTAGTCTGGGTTGTTTGGTGGCAGCTTAGCCTCAGGGGTGAACGGGAGCTGTGGCTACTCACTCCTCGAGTAAGACACACTTCAGCCAAAGTTCCTATTCCAGTGTGGTGAAGCCTAGCCATGTGGGAGTGGGGTACGGTGTCAGCACCGTTTTTGGGGAGCACAGCTGTGTAGCCTCCAGACAACTCCCTCTAGTGCAAACTGCAGGGGACTGCAGTGGCGAGGTCTGCAGGTGTCCAAGGTGTTAGTGGGTGCCGCTGGGATCCTCTTGCTTACCTACTCATGTCAGAAGTTCCTCCTGATTCCCAGATAATCCTGGTTGGGCGAAGGAGTGGTGGAGGCCGTGTGTTTCCTTCTGTTGTCTATGTGGCCAGCCCACATCTCTGTGCGTATCAGGGTTTCTGTTACTCCTCTGGTGCACTCAGTGCTCTCCCTCAGTTATTTTCATAAAATAGAGTTGTATAGTCACTGTTCTGGCTGTCTTTATGAGGATGATGAGCACTAGGGGCTTCTAGTTGGCCCTTTATTAGATTTAAGGCTCAAGATTCATCCTCCTCAGTTAATGCTCCGTCTTCGAGGCCCACTGGGGTGGCCCCACGCTCTGGGCCATGGTGGCCACAGCAGTCCCAACAGCCTCCTCACCTGTGGCTCTGATCTCAAAGTCACTCTTTTTTCATTTTGTCTGGTCTAATTTTTTTTTTTTTTTTGCATGACAGTCTTTACTTTTACATGATTATTAGTACACTGAGTAATAAGATGTAACAAGTTCTTGAATTCTATCATCTAGTAATTTTGATTAAGAAGCTGAGGCAATTATACTAGCAGTATTCACTGTTCTAGTTATTAGCAGGAATGGACTACTTTAAGGCTGGCTGATGCTTCACACAGGTTATGAAAACTACTACTTTTTCATAGATGAAGCCCCTGATCTTCAAAAAAGCATTAAGGAGAAAATGATTTAATTCTTTCCTTTCTTCAAAGGATTGTTTTGTTTTTTCTTTTAAACTTGATGTAAAAAAGAAAAAGTCAACAGTGATATATATATGTGTACGTATATATATATGTATGTATATATGTATATATATTGCTTGAACCAAACGGCATAATAAAATAGACAATATTTACCCATTATATTCCTAAGAAACATGAGGTAAAAAGATGAAATCTTTAGATAAGTTTTTTTTGAGACAGGGTCTCACTCTAGCACCCAGGCTGGAGTGCAGTGGCATGATCTCGGCTCACTATAACCTCTGCCTTCTGGGCCCAAGTGATCCTCCTGCCTCACCCTTCCAAGTAGCTAGGACTATAGGCATGTACCACCAAATCTGGCTAATTTTTACATTTTCTTGTAGAGACACGCTCTCACTATGTTGTTCAGGCTGGTCTCAAACCCCTGAGCTCAAGCCATCTGCCCGCCTTGGCTCCCGAAAGTGCTGGGATTACAGGCGTGAACCACCATGCCCAGCCTAGATAAATTCTAAGTCTGTACAGAGAAACTAGATTTGTTTCTCTCCAAAAAGTGAATGGACCTACTATATATAATATACAGAGATAAGGTAATGTCTTCTTATGAGAATATAACTAGAGCTTCTTATTCCATGAGGGCATCTAAAATGTCAATCCATGGAACAGGTGCTTCTCCTTTCCTATCCACTTATGCGATAGTTTTCAGGGATTTCTGGCTGGATGCCGCAGACAAAGGCCAAAAGTGTATCTAAGACTTCTTCCCTGCTCTGCTGGAAGTAGGTCTGGAGGATGGTCATCCTGGGTCTGTGAGATCCTAGTGCTGCAGCTTCCTTGGCCTTGAACTGTTTCTCCTTCTGCAGGCAGTGCTGTTCAATTTCAGCCTGAGCTGCTTCTTTGGGCTGCTTCAGCCTCTGGTTCTTTTGCTTGTGGGCCCTGGACGCCTTCTTGGTAGCCTGCTTCTCGGCCTGTGACTGACTGACTGGCCACGGCCGTGGTGACTCTGAGACCAAGGTGAGCAGCCTACATCTGCTTGAAGGGCCCTTGGGTCAGCTAACCCAGCCACCTCAGCATTTCCCTCTTCAACTGATCTCTCTCTTCTCACATTTTATTGTAAGCAGCAAGGAGAAATCAGGAACGCCTTCAACAATTTTCTTAGGAACTTCTCAGCTAAACATCAAAGTTCATCATGTATAATTTCTACTTTCCACAAGACAGGAGAAGACCGTTCAGCCAAGTGCTTTGCCACTTTATAACAAGGGTCACCTTTCTTCTAGTTTTCGATAACATGTTCCTCACTTCTGTCTGGAGCCTCATCAGAGGCACCTTTAACATTCACATTTCTAGCAACATTCTGTTTGTGACAATTCATGTATCCTCTAAGATGACAGATGTTTTCTCTACAGCTCTCCTCTTTCTTTCTGAGTCCCCACTGGGATCAGCTTTAATGTCCAAATTTCTTACAATAGTTTTCAAAGAAACTTAGGTTTTTTCTAACACACACCTCAAAACTCTTCCAGCCTCTACCCCTTACTGAATTCCACATTTTTGCTACTTATGACCTCTGGGTTCACTGAAAACTTACTGCTCACTTCTGATTCTTCAGTTTTTTTTTGGCAACATGCACAAAGTGACCTGGTCTTGTTCAACCCAGTTCTAGGCCTGCTATCTTCTAATGCTGGGGCGCCTCAGCCAAGTCCTGGGCTCAGCTGGTGTGATTGGGCCTCCCAGCCCTGTACCCTGAGGGTGCTTGGGCTTCACTTGGAGAGCCTGACCAGGTATCTTTCAGTACCGTGCATGTCACTCAATGTCACCCCTAGAGATTTGGGGGTGAGCAATAATATGGAGTTCCTGATATGGTTTAGATGTTTGTCCCCTCCAAATTTCATATTGAAATATGATCCCCAGTGTTGGAGGTGAGGCCTGATGGGAGGTATTTAGGTCATGGGGGCAGATCTCTCATGAATGGTTTGGTGCCATCCCCTTGGTGATGGGTGATTTCTCACTGTATTAGTTCATACAAGAGCTGGTTGTTTAAAAAAGCCTGACGCCTCCTTCTTATCTCTCTTTCTCCCTCTCTCACCATTCTCACCATGTGACATGCTGGCTCCTATTTTTTTTTGTTTATTATACTTTAAGTTCTAGGGTACATGTACACAGTGTGCAGGTTTGTTACATATGTATACATGTGCCATGTTGGTGTGCTGCACCCATTAACTCGTCATTTACATTAGGTATATTTCCTAATGCTATCCCTCCACCCCCACAATAGGACCTGGTGTGTGATGTTTCCCTTCCTGTGTCTAAGTGTTCTCATTGTTCAATTCCCACCTATGAGTGAGAATATGTGGTGTTTGGTTTTCTGTTCTTGTGATAGTTTGCTGAGAATGATGGTTTCCAGCTGCATCCATGTCCCTACAACGGACACGAACTCATCCTTTTTTATGGCTGCATAGTATTCCGTGGTGTATATGTGCCACATTTTCTTAATCCAGTCTGTCACTGATGGACATTTGGGTTGATTCCAAGTCTTTGCTATTTTGAATTGTGCCGCAATAAACATACATGTGCATGTGTCTTTATAGCAGCATGACTTATAATCCTTTGGGTATATCCCCAGTAATAGGATGGCTGGGTCAAATGGTATTTCTAGTTCTAGATCCTTGAGGAATCGCCACACTGTTTTCCACAATGGTTGAACTAGTTTACAGTCCCACCAACAGTGTAAAAGTGTTCCTATTTCTCCACATCCTCTCCAGCACCTGTTGTTTCCTGATTTTTTAATGATTGCCATTCTAACTGGTGTGAGATGGTATCTCATTGTGGTTTTGATTTGCCTTTCTTTGATGGCGAGTGATGATGAGCATTTTTTCATGTGTCTGTTGGCTGTATGAATGTCTTCTTTTGAGAAGTGTTTGTTCATATCCTTTGCCCACTTTTTGATGGGGTTGTTTGTTTTTTTCTTGTAAATTTGTTTGAGTTCTTTATAGATTCTGGATATTAGCCCTTTGTAAGATGAGTAGATTGCAAAAATTTTCTCCCATTCTGTAGGTTGCCTGTTCACTCTGATGGTAGTTTCTTTTGCTGTGCAGAAGCTCTTTAGTTTAATTAGATCCCATTTGTCAATTTTGGCTTTTGTTGCCGTTGCTTTTGCTGTTTTAGACATGAAGTCCTTGCCCATGCCAATGTCCTTAATGGTATTACCTAGGTTTTCTTCTAGGGTTTTTATGGTTTTAGGTCTAACATTTAAGTTTCTAATCCATCTTAAATTAATTTTCTTATAGGGAGTTAGGAAAGGATCCAGTACCAGCTTTCTACTTATGGCTAGCCAATTCTCCCAGTATCTTTTATTAAATAGGGAATCCTTTCCCCGTTTCTTGCTTTTGCAGGTTTGTCAAAGATCAGATGGCTGTAGATGTGTGACATTATTTCTGAGGGCTCTGTTCTGTTCCATTGGTCTTTATCTCTGTTTTGATACCAGTACCATGCTGTTTTGGTTATTATAGCCTTGTAGTATAGTTTGAAGTCAGGTAGTGTGATGCCTCCAGCTTTGTTCTTTTAGCTTAGGATTGTCCTGGTAATGTGGGCTCTTTTTTGGTTCCATATGATCTTTAAAGCAGTTTTTTCCAATTCTGTGAAGAAACTCCTTGGTAGCTTAATGGGCATGGCATTGAATCTATAAATTACCTTGGGCAGTATGGCCATTTTCATGGTATTGACTCTTCCTATCCATGAGCATGGTATGTTCTTCCATTTGTTTGTGTCCTCTTTTATTTCACTAAGCAGTGGTTTGTAGTTCTCCTTGAAGAGGTCCTTTACATCCCTTGTAAGTTGGATTCCTAGGTATTTTATTCTCTTTGAAACTATTGTGAATGGGAGTTCATTTATGATTTGGCTCTCTGTTTGTCTGTTACTGGTGTATAAGAATGCTTGTGATTTTTGCACATTGATTTTGTATCCTGAGACTTTGCTGAAGTTGCTTATCAACTTAAAGAGATTTTGGGCTGAGACAATGGGGTTTTCCAAATATACAATCATGTCATCTGCAAACAGGGACAATTTGACTTCTTTTCCTAACTGAATACCCTTTATTTTTTTCTCTTGCCTGATTGCCCTAGCCAGAACTTCCAACACTATGTTGAATAGGAGTGGTGAGAGAGGGCATCCCTATCTTGTGCCAGTTTTCAAAGGGAATGCTTCCAGTTTTTCCCATTCAGTATGATATTGGCTGGGGGTTTGTCATAAATAGCTCTTATTATTTTGAGATACGTTCCATCAATACTGAATTTATTGAGAGTTTTTAGCATGAAGGGCTGTTGAATTTTGTCAAAGGCCTTTTCTGCATCTATTGAGATAATCATGTGGAGTTTGTCTTTGGTTCTGTTTATATTCTGGTTTACATTTATTGATTTGTGTATGTTGAACCAGCCTTGCATCCCAGGGATGAAGCCCACTTGATCATGGTGGATAAGCTTTTTGATGTGCTGCTGGATTCTGTTTGCCAGTATTTTATTGAGGATTTTTGCATCGATGTTCATCAGGGATATTGGTCTAAAATTCTCTTTTTTGTTGTATCTCTGTCAGGCTTTGGTATCAGGATGATGTTGGCGTCGTAAAATGAGTTAGGGAGGATTCCCTCTTTTTCTATTGATTGGAATAGTTTCAGAAGGAATGGTACCAACTCCTCCTTGTACCTCTGGTAGAATTCGGCTGTGAATCCAACTGGTCCTGGACTTTTTTGGTGGTAGGCTATTAATTATTGCCTCAATTTCAGAGCCTGCTATTGGTCTATTCAGGCATTGAACTTCTTCCTGGTTTAGTCTTGGGAGAGTATAAGTGTCCAGGAAATTACCATTTCTTTTAGGTTTTCTAGTTTATTAGCGTAGAGGTGTTTATAGTATTCTCTGATGGTAGTTTGTATTTCTGTGGGGTCGGTGGTGATATCTCCTTTATCATTTTTTATTGCATCTATTTGATTCTTCTCTCTTTTCTTGTTTATTAGTCTTACTAGCGGTCTGTCAATTTTGTTGATCTGTTCAAAAAAGGAGCTCCTAGATTCATTGATTTTTTGGAGGGGTTTTTGTGTCTCTATCTCCTTCAGTTCTGCTCTGATCTTAGTTATTTCTTCCCTTCTGGTAGCTTTTGAGTGTGTTTGCTCTTGCTTCTCTAGTTCTTTTAATTGTGATGTTAGGGTGTGAATTTTAAATGTTTCCTGCTTTCTCTTGTGGGCATTTAGTTCTATAAATTTCCCTCTACACACTGCTTTAAATGTGTCCCATAGATTCTGGTATGTTGTATCTTTGGTCTCATTGGTTTCAAAGAACATCTTTATTTCTGCCTTCATTTCGTTATGTACCCAGTAGTCATTCAGGAGCAGGTTGTTCAGTTTCCATGTAGTTGAGCAGTTTTGATTGAGTTTCTTAGTCCTGAGTTCTAGTTTGATTGCACTATAGTCTAAGAGAGAGTTTGTTATAATTTCTGTTCTTTTCATTTGCTGAGGAGTGCTTTTCTTCCAACTATGTGGTCAATTTTGGAATAAGTGCAATATGGTGCTGAGAAGAATGTATATTCTGTTGATTTGGGGTGGAGAATTCTGTGGATGTCTATTAGGTCCACTTGGTGTAGAGTTGAGTTCAATTCCTGGATATCCTTGTTAACTTTGTGTCTCGTTGATCTGTCTAATATTGACAGTGGGGTGTTAAAGTCTCCCATTGTTATTGTATGGAAGTCTAAGTCTCTTTGTAAGTCTCTTAGGACTTGCTTTATGAATCTGGGTGCTCCTGTATTGGGTGCATATATATTTAGTATAGTTAGCTCTTCTTGTTGGATTGATCCCTTTACCATTATGTAGTGGCCTTCTTTGTCTCTTTTGATCTTTGATGGTTTAAAATCTGTTTTATGAGAGACTAGGATTGCAACCCCTTCTTTTTTTTTGTTCTCCATTTGCTTGGTAGATCTTCCTCCATCCCTTTCTTTTGAGCCTATGTGTGTCTCTGCATGTGAGATGGGTCTCCTGAATACAGCAAACTGATGGGTCTTGACTCTTTACTCAGTTTGCCAGTCTGTGTCTTTTAATTGGACCATTTAGTCCATTTACATTTAAGGTTAATATTGTTATGTGTGAACTTGATCCTGTCATCATGATATTAGCTGGTTATTTTGCTCACTACTTGATGCAGTTTCTTCCTAGCATCGATGGACTTTACATTTTGACATGTTTTTGCAATGGCTGGTACCTGTTGTTCCTTTCCATGTTTGGTGCTTCCTTCAGGATCTCTTGTAGGGCAGGCCTGGTGGTGACAAAATCTCTCAGCATTTGCTTGTCTGTAAAGGATTTAATTTCTCCTTCACTTATGAAACTTAGTTTGGCTGGATATGAAATTCTGGGTTGAAAATTCTTTTCTTTAAGAATGTTGAATATTGGCCCTGACTCTCTTCTTACTTGGAGAGTTTCTGCTGAGAGATCTGCTGTTAGTCTGATGGGCTTCCCTTTGTGTGTATCCTGACCTTTCTCTCTGGCTGCCCTTAACATTTTATTTTTCACTTCAACTTTGGTGAATCTGACAATTATGTGTCTTGGGTTTTCTCTTCTCGAGGCATATCTTTGTGGCATTTTCTGTATTTCCTGAATTTTAATGTTGGTCTGCCTTACTAGGTTGGGGAAGTTCTGGATGATATCCTGCAGAGGGTTTTCCAACTTGATTCCATTTTCCCCATCACTTTCAGGCACACCAATCAGATGTAGATTTGGTCTTTTCACATAATCCCATATTTCTTGGAGGCGTTGTTCATTTCTTTTTACTCTTTTTTCTCTACACTTCTCTTATCACTTCATTTCATTCATTTGATCTTCAATCGCTGATATGTTTTCTTCCAGTTGATTGAGTCGGTTACTGAAGCTTGTGCATTTGTCACGTAGTTCTCGTGTTATGGTTTTCATCTCTATCAGTTCTTTTAAGGACTTCTTTACATTGGTTATTCTAGTTTGCCATTCGTCAAATCTTTTTTCAAGGTTTTTACTTTCTTTGCTCTGGTTACGTAGTTCCTCCTTTAGCTCTGAGCAGTTTGATTGACTGAAGCCTTCTTCTCTCAACTCATCAAAGGCATTCTCCATCCAGCTTTGTTCCATTGCTGGTGATGAGCTGCATTCCTTTGGAGGGGGAGATGCGCTCTGATTTTTTGAATTTTCAGCTTTTCTGCACTGCTTTTTCCTCATCTTTGTGGTCTTGTCTGCTTTTGGTCTTTGATGATGGTGACGTCCTGATGGGGTTTTGGTGTGGGTGTCCTTTCTGTTAGTTTTCCTTCTAACAGTCAGGACCCTCAGCTGCAGGTCCGTTGGGGTTTGCTTGAGGTCCACTCCAGACCTGTTTGCCTGGGTATCAGCATCGGAGGCTGCAGAAGACAGAATATTGCTGAACAGGCAAGTGTTGCTGTGTGATTCTTGCTCTGGAAGCTTTGTCACAGGGGTGTACCCCGTCGTGTGAGGTGTGAGGTGTCGGTCTGCACCTAGTGGGGGATGTCTCCCAGTTAGGCTTCTCAGGGGTCAGGGGCTCACTTGAGCAGGCAGTCTGTCCGTTCTCAGCTCTCAACCTCCGTGCTGGGAGATCCACTGCTCTCTTCAAAGCCATCAGACAGGGACATTTACCCCTGCTGAGGTTTCTGGTGCTTTTTGTTTAGCTATGCCCTGTCCCCAGAGGAGGAGTCTACAGAGGCAGGCTGACCTCCTTGAGCTGTGAGGGTTCCATCCAATTCTAGCTTCCCAGCGGCTTTGTTTACGTACTTAAGCCTCAGCAATGGCAGGTGTGCCTCCCCCAACCTTGCTGCTGCCATGCAGTTAGATCGCAGACTGCTGTGCTAGCAATGAGGGAGCTTCTGTGGGCATGGGGGCCTCTGGGCCAGGTGTGGGTATAATCTCCTGGTGTGCCATTTGCTAAGACCCTTGGTAAAGCACAGTATTAGGGTGGGAGTTACCCAATTTTCCAGGTGTTGTGTGTCTCAATTTCCTTTGGCTAGGAAAAGGAATTCCCTTCCCCCTTGCACTTCCCAGGTGAGGTGATGCCTCACCCTGCTTCAGCTCTCACTGGTCGGGCTACACCCACGGACCAGCACCAACTGTCCGACATGCCCCAGTGAGATGAACCTGGTACCTCAGTGAAAATGCAGAAATCATCCATCTTGTGTGTCACTCACGGTGGGAGCTGGAGGCTGGAGCTGTTCCTATTTGGCCATCTTGGGCATGCCCTCCTTAACAAGAATTTATTTTATATTTCCAAATAGCTAGAAGAGAAGATTTGAAATGTTCCCAACACAAAGAAATGATAAATTTTGAGATGATGGATATTTTAACCTACCCCGATTTGATCACTACACATTCTATGCATGTATCAAAATATCATGCGTACCCCATCAGTACATTAATATAAAATTACTATGTGTCCACAAAAATAATCAATTAAAAATTAGGTTATCTATGAAAGAGGCCATGGATGGAAAGGCCACACTGCCAGTCAGACCTTGGCCATCCTCCTTGTCATCCAAAACCTTTCTTGGTGTCCAGTCTTGTTTGGGCTCTAGAAGAAGTCAGCTTTTCCACTCCTTCGCTGTGATTTTTGGGTATTCTCTATTCTTTAAAATTTTTGCTTGCAAAACCACCAATTCTCTGACCTAACCTCCTTTCTCTGGTTAATTAATGAAGGGAGCTAATAGTAGCCAACAAACTCTTAATACTCGATTTTGCAATCTCTTACCCTGGAGCTGCAGGCTGAATAGGCAGGGACTCTGCCTTCCAAATTTTAACAACTGATTTATTAAGGCATGACAAGGGTCTGCAGCCCTCCAGCCTGACACCAGGTTCCTCACTAACTGCCCCCCATCTTCTAAGGCAAGTTTTTTATTTTATTTCTTTGAGCTAGAGTCTCACTTTGTTGCCTAAGCTAGGGTGCAGTGGTATGATCTCAGCTTGCTGCAGCCTCCACTTCTGCAGGCTCAGGTGATCCTTCCACCTCAGCCTCCCTGTTGGCTGGGACTACAGGTATCTGCCTCCATGCTTGGCTAATTTTTAATTTTTTTCCTAGAGATGGAATTTTGCTCTGTTGCCCAGGCTGATCTTGAATTACTGGGTTCACGTGATCCTCCTGCCTCAGCCTCCCAAAGTGCTGGGATTACAGGCATGAACCACATAATATTATTTTTTGTTACAGCATCACATCTCTTCAAGGTACTGTTTGACTTATTCACATTACTCATTGAAGAGAATTGGTAACAGGTCTCGATCCACATGTGATGGCACTGGGAAACACAGTCTAGCAGGAGTCCAAAGGAAGGAGAAAAACAGGTATGGATGAGTTATCATTGTCTTTTTCAAAGATACCTTACCTTCTACATTGACAGTGTAAAATCTAATGTTAATGAAATATTGGCAAATGAAATCCAACCATGTATAAAAAATAATATAACTATTGAGATTTATCCCAGGTATGCAAATCTGATGGCTGATTTTACTTGTCAACTTGGCTAGGACTTGGAACCCAATATTTGGTCAAACATCAGTCTGGATGTTGTGAAGGTACTTTTTTTTTGGGCAGGATTAACATTTAAGTTGTTGGACTTTAAGTAAAGCAGATCCTCCTCCAAAACATGGGTGGGCCTCATCCAATCAGCTGAAGACCATAAGAAAAGACAGACTGAGGTCCCCTGAGGAAGATGGAATTATGCCTCCAGATTATATCTGGACTCAAGCTGGAACATCATCTCTTCCCTAGGTCAGCTTCCACACTGTGGATTTGATTTTGGACTTGCCAGCCTCCACACCCACATGAACCAATTCCTTAAAATCTCTCTCTCTCTCTCTCTCTCTCTCTCTCTCTCACACACACACACACACACACACACACCCTATCCTATTGGTTCTGTTTATCTGGAGAACTCTCAGTAATACAAGCAAGGCTGATTGGACATTCAAAATCAATTAATATAAGCTTTCCCCTTAAAAGTCAATTAACATAATCCATCTCTGGAAAAGATTAAAGAAAACTCATGTGGTCATATCAATAGATAGTAAAAAAGTATTTGACAAAATACAACTCCATTTATCATAAAAACTCTCAGCAACCTTTGAAGAAAGGGGAATACCCTCAAATTGATAAAGGACATCTACAAAAAATCTACTACTAACATCATACTTCATGGTGAGAAGCAACAGGTGAGCACGTCCCCTTACCACTCCCAATTAACACCATGCTGGAAGTCCTAGCTAATGCATTAAAACATGAAAAGAAAGTATAAGATACACAGATTGGAGGAGAAGAAATGAAGATGTGTTTGTCATCAGATGACATGATATCTATGCAGAAGATCCCAAATAATTGACAAAAAACCTCCTGGAACTAATAAGTCATTATAGCAATGATATAGTTTGGATATTTGTTCCTGCCCAAATCTCATGTTGAAATGTAATCCCCAATGCTAGAGGTGGGGCCTGCTGGGAGGTGTTTAAGTCATGGGGGCGGATCTTTATGAATGGCTTGGGCCAGCCCTTTGGTGATGAGTGAGCTCTCACTCAGAGTTCAGACGAGATCTAGTCGTTAGTAGTGTGTAGCACCTCCCACTCCACAGAGTCTCTTTCTTGCGTCTGCTTCGGCCATGTGATATGGCTTCTCCCACTTTGCTGTTTGCCATGATGGGAAGCTTCCTGAGGCCTCCCCAGAAGCAGAGGCTGCCATGCTTTCTGTACAGCCGATAGAACCATGAGCCAATTAGACCTCTTTTTTTAAAAAAATAAATTACCCAATCTCAAGTACTTCTTTATAGCAATGCAAGCATGTCCTAACAGCAAATTTGAAGGATGTTAAGTTTACCGGGCAAAAACCATTTTTCTCCCCTGTATACCAGCAATGAGCAATTGGGATTTAAAGTGGAAAACCGAGTGCTATTTATATTAGCACCAGAAACTGAAATACTTGGGTGTAAAGCTAATAAAACATATACAAGATATATATTAGGAAAACTATAAAATGCGAGGAAATGAAAGAAGATCTAAATCAGTCGAGAGATATTCCACATTCATGAAAAGAAAGACAATATTCTTAAGATGTCAGTTCTTCCCAACTTTATAGATTTAACGCAATCCTAATTAAATTCCCACCACTTTATTTTGTGGATGTTGGCAAACTGATTCTACAGTTTATATGGAAAGGGAAAATACCCAGAGGAGACAACACAATATTGACAAACAGCAAAGTTAGGGGACTGACTCTTCCCAACTTTTATGCAAGACTTACTGTAAAGCCACAATAATCAGGACAGTGTGGAATTGGTGAAAAGATAGACAAATAAATTGATGGAACAAAATTGTCTGAAAATAGACCCCCATAAACATAGTCAACTGATCTTCAACAAAAGAGCAAAGGCAGTTCAATAGAGAAAATGTCATCTTTTCACTAAATGGCACCAAAGCAGGGGAAAAAAAAAAGGGAATCTAGACACAGGCCTTATAGGCCCTATGCTTTTCACAAAAATTAACTTAAAGTGGATCATAGGCCCAAATGTACAGCATAAAACTATGAAACTTTTAGAAGACAACAGGAGAAAATCCAGATGATCTTGGGCTTGGCAAAGAGTTTTTAGATATAATACAAAAAGCACAATTTGTAAAAATAGAAAAATTAGTTAACTGAGCTTTATTAAAATGAAAAAATGTCTACATGTGAAAGACACTGTCAAGATAATGAAAAAGTCAGGCTACAGACTGGGAGGAGAAAATGTATATCTGATAAATGACTTGTATCTAAACACTTAAAGAACCATTATTAAATTTAAACAATAAGAAAACAAACAACCCAATTAAAACATGGCAAAAGATCTGAACAGACACCTCACCAAAGGAGGCTTGCAGATGGCAAATAAGCACATGAAAATATGCTCCACGTGATGTGCCATTGGGATGGCAAATGAAAACAACAATGAGCTACCACCACCAGCTACTAGAATGGAGAAAATCCCAAACAGAACAAATGAAACAAAAAACTCTCAACGCCGAATGTTGTGGAGGATGTGGGGCAAAAAGAACTCTCTTTCATTGCTTGAGATGAATTTTTAGTTCATCAACTTTCAGGCTTTTATCTTTCATAATATATGCTTTTAAGGCTATCAGTTTTCCTCTAAGCACTGTTTAGGCTGCATCTCACCATGTTTTGATATGTAATATTTCCCTTATCATTCAGTTAAAAATATTTTAAACTTATTTTAATTTTAATGTTTCCATTATGATTTCTCCTTTAGCTTCAGGGTTATTTAGTAGTTTATATCTTACTTTCCAAACATATGTGTATTTTAACTTACCTCTTTGTTATTTATTTCTGACTTAGCACTGTGGTCACATCATCACTAAATACTTTTAGTCTTTCAAAATGTGTTAAATCTTCCTTTGTGGTCATAAATGGTATAAATTGTGACTATTCCACCTGGCTTGAAATGAAGGTGCATTCTGTAGCTGCTCTTTCTAAGGTCTGTATATGCCTAGTAGATCGAATTTATTGATCATATTGTTCAAATTAAGCTCATTTTCCTTATCTTTTTTTCTGCTGTTTAGTCAGAAGAATTTTAAGTGACCTACCTTCAAGTTCACTGATTATTCTACCTGCTCAAGTTTCATCTTGATCCTGTGGTGAATTTTTCATTTTAGTTACAGTATTTTGCATTTCAAGAATTCTATTTGGCCTTATTTTATAATTTCTATCTCTTTATTGATATTCTCTAGTTCTGAGGCATTGTTCTCCTGGTTTTCCTTTAGCTCTTTGAGAATATTTAAGACAGTTGATTTAAGGTCTTTGTCTAGTAAATCCACAGTCTGGGCTTCCTTAGGGAAAGTTTCTGTTAATTTACCTTTTCCTGTGAAAGGGTCATACTTCTTGTTTTTCTGCATGACTCATACTTCTTTGTTAAAAACTGGAAAATTTGAATAAATATTATAATACATGAGACTAGGTTCTTTCTTCTCCCTAGGGTTTGTTGTTGCTGCTCGTTATGTGTTATAGTTGTTTAGTGACTTTTCTAAACTACTTTTGTAATGACTTTTGTAAAGACCTTTGTCATATGTGGCCACAGAAATCTTTGTTATGTTAGTTTAGTGGTCAGCTAGTGTTTTGACAGACTTTCTTAAATTCCTTAAGCCAAAAGAAAGAAAGAAAGAAAGAAAGAAAGAGAAAGAAAGAGAAAGAAGACCCTCCTGTTCTTTGCAAGCTGGCTCTGGGTTAGTTAGAGCACTGCTGCAACACTTAGCCAGGTCATTTACAACTCTGCCTTAGCTTTTACTTCTTCCTGCTCATGTGAAGCCTAACGATCAGCCAGAGGTGAAAGCTTAGGGTCTTCTCAGGTCTCATCTGAGCATACATCTAGAAATACATGTGGCTGTTTGAATTCCTTAGTATATGTGGGAGTTTTTTAAAGTTCTCATTTCCCCACATGTTTCCTTCCTTAGCCTTTTTCTTCCTAGGTGTTTCAGCCTGTCTACTGTTTTCCCCTTCTATTATCTGTTGACCTAGATGGTTGTGACAAGTAAATGCCTTTAAATACTTTCCATGTATGCTGCCCAGGAGGCTGGAGAATTCTGTGTTTGTGTTTGTTGGGAGTAGGACACCGGGGAGGGAGGGCAGGGGCAGGGTGAGCAAAACAAAGGCAAGCTCCTGAGCTGATCTCTCAGAGAGCTGTCAGATAGGTCGAGATTCGCAAGCACAGTTCTTTGATGACAACAGCTTTTTTACTCCCTCTGGCACCAGCAAACCACACTGGGAAGATGAGCTGCTGTTGCCCTGGCTGCTTCTGAGCCGGGACATGAGGGGTTTATAGGCAGGTAAGAAAATTCTACAATTCTCTTTTACCCAAATTTAGCAGTTTCTTTCTTCATTAAGCATCCTTTGTTTTAAGTTTTTGGTTATATTCTAGATTTATAAAAATATGAATTCTGTTAGTTTTTTGCCAGCTTAATTGTTGTTTTTGGGAAGGGACACGTTTTTGGAGCTGCCATTTTCAGTGACATTACTCCCAGACCATTTACATTTAATGTAAATGCTGATATAGTTGATCCTAAATCTCCTGTCTAGCCATGTGGTTTTAAAATTAATATAATTTTCAATTGACAAATCATAATTAGATACATTTATAGAGTTCAATGCAATGTTTTTGTTTGTTTGTATCTTTATTTCTTTGAGACAGAGTCTGGCTCTGTTGCCCAGGACTTGAGTGCAGTAGCATCATCTCAGCTCACTACAACCTCTGCCTCCCGGGTTCAAGTGATTCTCCTGCCTCAGCCTCCCAAGTAGCTTGGATTACAGGCATGCACCACTATGCCCAGATGATTTTTGTATTTTTAGTGGAGACTAGGTTTTACCATGTTGGCCAGGCTGAGCTTGAATTCCCAACCTCAAGTGATCCACCCACCTTGGCTTCCCAAAGTGCTGGGATTACAGGCGTGAGCCACGACGCCCGGCCGCAATATTTTGATCCATGTAAACAATGTGGAATGATTGAATAAAGCTAATTAATATATCTGTTGCCTCATTTACTCATTTTTTGTGGAGAGACCCTTTCAATTGACTCTCTTACTTATCTCAAAATACACATTATTATTGACTATAGTCACTCTGTCATGCAATAGATCTCAGAACTTATTCCTCCTGTCTACCTGAGACTTTGCACCCTTTGACCAACCATGCTCCATTCCCTCCCTCTCCACCCCTAGCCTCTGGTAACCACCATTCTAATCTCTACTTCTATGAGCTCAAGCTCTTTTTAGATTCCACAAATAAGTGAGATAATGCTGTTCTTGTTCGTCTTCTTATCCCTTTTTCTTGCCTCTCTTTGGATGGACTTTCTTACTGTTGTATTTTTTTCTATTAGTTTAATTTATCAAAAAATTTGTCACTAATTCTTTGATCTTCTTTTCAGATATGATGATGCAGTGTCATTAGCCCTTCATTAATTGTATGTTATTGCTATGTATCTAAATTGTTTTAATTTTCTATCCTCACTAGACGTCACCTCATCATTATTAGTTAATAACTCTTAAAATGTACTCACCTGTGTACTTTACACTCTTCAATTCTTTTTTTCATCTCTGAGGTTTCCTCTGGGATCATTTTCCTTCTTTCTTAAGCCTATCTTTAAGTAGTTCCTTTAGTGTGTGTCTTCTGGCAACAAATGTTCTGTTTTGTCTGAAAATTTCTTTAGCTTCAGCCAAAAATTGGAATTTGCAAGAAAAGTACAAAGAATTTTTATCTGAGTCATTCAAGAGAGTATTTTTCTGACCTGCCACCTCCTCCTTCATGAATATTTTAGTGTGCTTTCTACAAATCAGGACAGCTCCTGTATAATGGCTACTTATGTTAGAAACCATGTACTCAAACTGGATCAAATTCCATTCCAGTACCATAGGATTCATTCCAGTTTCTCTCTGTAGTCTGTTCTTGAACTGCTATAAATAAATACCTGAGACTGGGTAATTTATAAAGAAAAGAGGTTTAATTGACTCACGGTTCTGCAAGCTATCCAGGATGCATAGTAGCTTCTGCCTGGCTTCTGGGGAGGCCTGAGGCAACTTAAAATCATGGTTGAAGGTGAAGGGAAGCAGGCACGTCTTAAACATGCCCAGAGCAGGAGAAAAAGAGACCAGGGACGTGCCATGTGCTTTTAAACAGCCAGATCTCGGGAGGACTCTATGAGGAAAACAGCACTAGGGGGATGGTGCTAAACCATTCATGAGAACCTGCCCCCATGATCCAACCACCTCCCACCAGGCCCCACCTCCAACACCGGGGATTACAATTCGACATGAGATTTGGGTGGGGACACAGATCCAAACCATCACTCCCTTTTGGTACTTGGAGCTATCTTCTCTCTTTTCTATTCTTTTCAGTATATTTACTTACTTGACCAATCCCCTTGTGTGACCAATCTGCCCTCTCTGCCAGTATTCTCTTCCCCTCTGCCATTCTGGCTCCCCCTCCATTCTAGTCTGCACTCCCTCACCTTCTGGAACACTTCTCACCCCGCTTAAGATCTGACTTTCCACATCAGGCTGCCCACTCCTGCTCCTGTGGGTGCTCCGAGCCTGGACTCCACACTGGCTTCCCACTCTGGGCCCTTGCATCTCTCCTCCCACCCACCATGCAGACACCCACCCCACCCTTGATCTGCCCACTGAACAGCTTTGAGTCCAAACTGCTCTTCTCAGGAAGAGAGAGTATACTGAGTTGAATAGAGTCACCCCCAAATTTATGTCCACCCAGAACTTGAGAATGGGGCCTTATTTGGAAAGAGGGACTTGGCAGATGTAATCAAGGTAACATGAGGCCACTCTACAGTAGAGTGGGTCCCAGATCCACTATGGTCAGTGCCATTATAAGAAGAGAAACATTGAGACACAGATATAGGGAGAACAGTGTGTGAAGGCAGAGGCAGAGGCTGGAGTGATGCGTCTGCAGGCCCAGGAGCGCCCAGGGCAGTTGACAACCACAGGAGCTGGAAGAGTCACATTTGGTGCTGCATTAAGTCCTTTGCATGTTATCTCATATGATTTCCAGAAAAACATGGTGAGCTAAATATTATCAAGATTCTAATGATAAAAACATTGATTATCACAGCACACAAAAAATAAGGGAGCAATTAGTAGAACTGGGATTAGAATCCAGTTATGCTTGACCACAAAAGAAACACTATTTTTCTGTAATACGCTGATATCTATGAGTGTATATTGGGTAGTGGCTTTAAAGTTGACAGCGCCTTTTATATACACCATTTAAAGTGATCTTCCTAATGATGTTGGTGTAGTCATAGTCTGTCCGGAATTGGTGGGTTCTTGGTCTCACTGACTTCAAGAATGAAGCTGTAGACCCTCAAGGTGAGTGTTATAGTTCCTAAAGATGGAGTGTCCGGAGTTGGTTCCTTCAGACATTCAGATGTGTCTGGAGCTTCTTCCTTCTGGTGGGTTCGTGGTCTCACTGTCAGGAATGAAGCTGCAGACCTTCGTGGTGAGTGTTACAGCTTTTAAAGGCAGCACCAGTCTGGAGTTGTCCATTCTTCCCGGTGGATTCGTGGTCTCACTGGCTTCAGGAGTGAAGCTGCAGACCTTCACAGTGAGTGTTACAGCTCATAAAGGTAGAATGGACCCAAAGAGTGAGCAGCAGCAAGATTTACTGAGAAGAACAAAAAAACTAAGCTTCCACAGTGTGGAAGCGAACCCCAGCTGGTTGCCATTGGTGGCTCCCGCAGCCTGCTTTTATTCCCTTATCTGGCCCCACCTACATCCTGCTGATTGGTCCATTTTGCAGAGAGCTGATTGGTCTGATTTGACAGAGTGCTGATTGGTACGTTTACAATCCTTGAGCTAGACAGAGTCACAAAGAGCTAGTTAGCTAGATACAGAGTTAGCTCGATACAGAGTACCAATTGGTGCATTTACAAACTTTGAGCTATACACAGAGTAGTGATTGGTGTATTTACAAACCTGAGTTAGACACAGAGTGCTGATTGGTGCATTTACAATCCTTGAGCTAGACACAGAGTCACAGAGTGCTAGTCCTGCAAGTCTCCACTAGGTTAGCTAGATACAGAGTACCAATTGGTGTATTCACAAACCCTGAGCTAGACACTGAGTGCTGATTGGTGTATTTACAAACCCTGAGCTAGACACAGAGTGCTGATTGGTGCATTTACAATCCTTGAGCTAGACACAGAGTGCTGATTGGTGTATATACGATCCTCCAGCTAGATATAAAAGTTCTCCAGGTCCCCACCCAGTTCAGGAGCCCTTTCACCCAGTGGATCCTGCACCTGGGGCTGCAGGCAGAGCTGCCTGCCAGTCCCGAGCCACCCCTGCACTCTTAAGCCCTTGGGCTGTGGATAGGACCGGGCACCAGGGAGCGGGGGCGGTGCCTGTCGGGGAGGCTCAGGCCGCGGAGGAGCCCACCGCACGGGGGGAGTTCAGACATGGCAGGCTGTAGGTCTGGAGCCCTTCCCCGCCGGGAGGCAGCCAAACCCAGCGAGAATTTGAGTGCAGCGCTGGCAGATCGGCACTGCTGGGGGACCGAGCACAACCCCTGCAGCTGCTGGCCCGGGTGCTAAGCCCCTCACTGCTCTGGGCAGGCGGTGCTGACCGGCCGCTCTGTGTGCGGGGCCCACCAAGCCAGAGCTGGAGCCCGCGCCCGCACCCACGCCCACGCCCGCAGGGACTCACACTGGCCCGCGAGCGCGCAGGGCGCAGCCTGGATTCCCGCCTGGGCCTCTCCATCCACACCTCCCGACAAGCAGAGGGAGGGGACTCCGCCCTCAGCCAGCCCAGAGAGGGGCTCCCATGGTGCAGCGGCAGGCTGAAGGGCCCCTCAAGCGCAGCCAGAGTGGACGCTGCGGCGGAGGAGGCCCTGAGAGTGAGGGCTGCTAGCACTTTGTCAGGTATCAATAGCATTATTATTATTGTTTTACTGATTAAAAAAACTGATGTTGGAGGAAAACAAGTGTCTAATCTCGAAACTCAAATCATGTGTTTCAGAGACAAGACTGTCAACCACGCATCTCAGCGTCCAGTCATCCAGTGGTCTTTCCACCACGTCAGGTATGGAGAAGCTTCTGTCTCTTTGAATATTCTCTGCGAATGCTGCTCTCGTGTTGATTTACTGAATATGAGAACCTTAAATTTGCCTTGAGAATATGCACATACGTTACCTGAATTGTGTAATGTTCCCAAAGACAACGGATTTTCCTCTCTTAGGTCACATGGAGCCAAACTACCCCACAGTGCCTTGTTTGGCACGTTCCAGAGCTTCTTGAAGCCTGTCATTTGTGAATCACAGATGACCTAAAACTTTGTTCAAGGTGCGGTGGCTCATGCCTGTAATCCCAGCACTTCGGGAGGCCAAGGCGGGCGGATCATCTGAGGTCTGGAGTTCGAGACCAGCCTGACCAACATGGTGAAACCCCATCTTTACTAAAAATACAAAATCAGCCAGGCGTGGTGGCGCATGCCTGTAATCCCAGCTACTCAAGAGGCTGAGGCAGGAGAATCGCTTGAACCCAGGAGACGGAGGTTGCAGTGAGCCGAGATCAGGCCATTGCACTCCAGCTTGGGCAACAAGAGCGAAATTCCATCTCAAAAAAAAAAAAAAAAAAAAAATCGTCTATGTCTCTCCACTTGCACGCATTGCTTGTTGTATATTTGGACCCAGCTGTCAGAAGGAGCAATTGACTGCTGGCTGTGTCAGCATGCCTATGTCCTATTTGTAAATTATTAGATCCACCAAGGTGCATACAAAACAAGCAACATTGTACTTTTAAATCTATAAGCTATGCATAAGAGACAAATAAGAAAAAAAATGCATATAGGATCATCCAGACATTTTTAGAAGCACAAAAAACATTTTAAAAAAAATCTTTTATTTTGAGTTCAGGGGTACATATGCAGGTTTGTTACGCAGGTAAACATGTGCCATGGGAGTCTGTGGTACAGATGATTTAATCACCCAAGTTTAATACTTGTGTATTAAAGGCCTAGTGCGCCTTAGTTATTTTCCCCGACCCTCTCCCTCCTCCCGGCCTCCACCCTCCAATAGGCCCCAGTGTGTGTCGTTCCCCTCTGTGTGTCCATGTGTTCTCAAAAGCAACATATTTTATGTCAGTAACTGAAAATCTATTTTAAGTAATAATCATGGTTCTTAGCAATACCGTTGTTTTTAGAAATTTAAAAAAAGAAGCTAGAAGGGGCAAGAAAGGATCCTACCCTACAGGCTTTAGAGAGAGCCCAGCCCTTCTGACACTTTGAGTTTAGACTTCCAGCTTCCAGAGCTGTGCAAGAATATACTTCTGTTCTTTATGATCCTTGTTAGGATAGCCCTAGGGAATGAAAACTGAAAGAGAAAAATAAAAGTCATTTTTATTTTCAAAAGATAGTTTGTCTGGCTTAGCAGGTATTTCTTTTAGCACTGTAAAGATAGCATCTCATTCTCTTTGTTTCTGTTATTACATTAGCTGTGCCAGCCTCACTGGTCCTCCTTTAAAGCTACTGTGAGCTTCCCTGCCCTTGGCTACTTTTAAGATAGCCTCTTTTTTTTTTTTTTTTTTTCTTCAGTATTCAGGAGTTTTATAATGTTATGGATGGATGTGGTTTCCTTTCCTTTCCTTTCCTTTCCTTTTCCTATTTTTCCTTCTTTTCTTCAGAGTCTTGCTGTCACCTTTTAAATCTTTGTTGTCATCTTTGAGCTTTCTTAATATGAACATAGGTGTGTTAAAGTCTCCCATATGTTATTGTAGTGGGGAAGTCTAAGGTACTCAATTTGTAAGGAGAAAAAGAGAAGAAAAATCCGAGTATTACTAATGCTTTCATGAATCTGTGCGCCGGTAGGTTGGGGTGGCATATATATTTAGATAGTTAGCTCTTCTTGTTGGATTGATCCCTTAACCATTATGTAGTGCCTTCTTTGTCTCTTTATTGTGTGGTTTAAAAATCTGTTTTTATGAGAGACTAGGATTGCAACCCTTCTTTTTTTTTTGTCCCATTTGCTTGGTAGATCTTCCTCCCATCCCTTTTTTTGAGCCTATGTTGTCTTGCATGTGAGATGGGTCTCCTGAATACGACAAAACTGAGGGTCTTGACTCTTTATCCAGTTTGCCAGTCTTGTCTTTTAATTGGACCATTTAGTCCATTTACATTAAGGTTAATATTGTTATGGGTGAACTGATCCTAATCATATGATAATTAGCTGGTTATTTTGCTCTTGGTTGATGCAGTTTCTTCCTAGCATCGATGGACTTTACATTTTGCATGTTTTTTGCGAATGGCTGGTACTGTTTGTTCCTTTCCATGTTTTAGGGCTTCCTTCAAGATCTCTTGTAGGGCAGGCCTGGTGGTGACAAAATGTCTAAGCATTTGCTTGTCTGTAAGGATTTAATTTCTCCTTCACTGATGAAACTTAGTTTGGCTGGATATGAAATTCTGGGTTGAAAATCTTTTCTTTAAGAATGTTGAATATTGCCCTACTATCTCTTCTCTTGGAAGTTTCTGCGAAAGATCTGCTGTTAGTCTGATGGGCTTTCCCTTGGGGTAACCGATTTCTCTCTGGCTGCCCTTAACATGTTTTTTCACTTCAACTTTGGGGAATCTGAAATTATGTGTCTTGGGTTTCTCTTTACAGGAGTATCTTTGTGGCATTTCTGTATTTCCTGAATATTAATGTTGGCTGCCTCTAGGTTGGGGAAGTCTCCTGGATGATAATCCTGCAGAGTTTTCCAACTTGGTTCCATTTCCCCTCACTTTCAGGCACACCAATCAATGTAGATTTGGTTCTTTTCACATAATCCCATATTCTCTTGGGCGTTTTTCATTTCTTTTTACTCTTTTTTCTCTACAATTCTCTTCACTTATTTCATTCATTTGATCTTCAGTCGCTGATATTTTCTTTCTTCCAGTGATGAGTCGTTTACTGAAGCTTGTGCATTTGTCACGTAGTTCTTGGTCTGGTTTTCATCTCTATCATATTTTAAGGACTCTTTACATTGGTTACTCTAGTTCCATTCTCATCTTTTTTCAAGGTTTTTAGCTTCTTTGTGCTGGTACTAGTCCTCCTTTAGCTCTGAGAGTTTGATTGACTGAAGCCTTCTTCTCTCAACTCTCAAAGGTCATTCTCTGTCCAGCTTTGTTTCCATTGCTGGTGATGAGCTGCATTCCTTTGGAGGGGGAGATGCGCTCTTGATTTTTTGAATTTTCAGCTTTTCTGCACTGCTTTTTCCTCATCTTTGTGGTTTTATCTGCCTTTGGTCTTTGATGATGGTGACTCCTGATGGGGTTTTGGGTGTGGGTGTCCTTTCTGTTAGTTCCTTCTAACAGTCAGGACCTCAGCTGCAGGTCGTTGGGGCTTTGTGTGAGGTCCACTCCAGACCTGTTTGCCTGGGTATCAGCAGGAGGCTGCAGAAGAAATATTGCTGAACAGCAGATGTTGTGTTGATTCTTGCTCTGGAAGCTTTTCACAGGGGTGTACCCCGTGTGTGAGGTGTGAGGTGTCGGTCTCACCTAGTGGGGATGTCTCCCGTTAGGCTACTCAGGGGTCAGGGGACCCACTGAGCAGGCAGTCGTCCTTCTCAGTCTCTCAACCTCGTGCTGGGAGACCACTGCTCCTTCAAAGCATGCAGACGGGACATTTACCCTGCAGAGGTTTCTGGTGCTTTTTGTTTAGTTGCCCTGTCCCCAGAGGGGAGTCTACAGAGGAGGCGACCTCTTGAGCTGTAGGGGTCCATCCAATTTGAGCTTCCCGGGCTTTGTTTACGTACTTAACCTCAGCAATGGCAGGTGGTGCCCTCCCCCAACCTGCGGCTGCCATGCAGTTGTTAGATCGCAGACTGCTGTGCTAGCAATGAGGAGCTATCTGGTGAAGGCGGCCTCTGGGCCAGGGTTTGGGGTATAGATCTTCCGGTGTGGGCCATTTGCTAAGACCCTTGGTAAAGCACGGTATTAGGGTGGGAGTTACCCAATTTTTCCAGGTTGTGTGGCTACAATTTCCTTTGGCTAGGAAAAGGAATTCCCTTCCCCCTTGCACTTCCCAGGTGAGGTGATGCCTCACCCTGCTTCAGCTCTCACTGGTCGGGCTAACACCCACGGACCAGCACCAACTGTCCGAACATGCCCCGGTGGAGATGAACCTGGTACCCCTCAGTGAAAATGCAGAATCATCCATCTTGTGGTGTCACTCTACGGTGGGAGCTGGAGGCTGGAGCTGGTTCCTATTTGGCCATCTTGGGCATGCCCTCCTTAACAAGAATTTATTTTATATTTCCAAATAGCTAGAAGAGAAGATTTGAAATGTTCCCAACACAAAAAAATGATAAATTTGGAATGATGGGATATTTTAACTACCCCGATTTGATCACTACACATCTATTGCATGTATCAAAATATCATGCGTACCCCATCAGTACATTAATATAAAATTACTATGTGTCCACAAAAATAATCAATTAAAAATTAGGTTATCTATGAAAAGGAGGCCATGGATGGAAAGGCCACACTGCCAGTCAGACCTTGGCCATCTCCTTGTCATCCAAAACCTTTCTGGGTGTCCAGTCTTGTTTGGGCGCTAGAAGAAGTCAAGCTTTTCCCTCTCCTTCCGCGGGATTTTTGGGTATTCTCTATTCTTTAAAATTTTTTGCTTGCAAACCACCAATTCTCTGACCTAACCTCCTTTCTCTGGTTAATTAATGAAGGGAGCTAATAGTAGCCAACAAACTCTTAATACTCGATTTTGCAATCTCTTACCCTGGAGCTGCAGGCTGAAATGGCAGGACTCTGCCTTCCAAATTTAACAACTGATTTATTAAGGCGTGAAAGGGTCTGCAGCCCTCCAGCCTGACACCAGGTTCTCACTAACATGCCCCCCCATCTTCTAGGCAAGTTTTTTATTTTATTTCTTTGAGCTAGAGTCTCACTTTGTTGCCTAAGCTAGGTGCAGTGTATGATCTCAGCTTGCTGCAGCCTCCACTTCTGCAGGAGCTCAGGTGATCCTTCCACCTCATCCTCCTGTTGGCGTGGGACTACAGGTATCTGCCCTCCATGCTTGGCTAATTTTAATTTTTTTTCCTAGAGATGGAATTTTTGCTCTGTTGTCCCAGGCTGATCTTGAATTACTGGGTTCACGTGGGATCCTCCTGCCTCAGCCTCCCAAAGTGTGGGATTACAGGCGATAACCACATAATATTATTTTTTTTACAAGCATCACAGCTCTTCAAGGTACTGTGTTGGACTTATCACATTACTCATTAAGAAAGAATTGGTAACAGGTCTCGATCCACATGTGATGGCACTGGGAACACAGTCAGCAGGAGTCCAAAGGAAGGAGAAAAACAGGTATGGATGATGTTGATCTTGGTCTTTTTCAAAGATACCGTACCTTCTACATTGGACAGTGTAAAATCTAATGTTAATGAGAAATATTGGCAACTGAAATCCAACCATGTAAAAAAATAATATAACAAGGAGGGGAATGATTGTGATGTTTATTTCTGTTGGTTACCCAGGTATCAATCTGATGGCATGATTTACTTGTCAACTGTGGCTGCCTTGGACCCATATTTGGTCAAACAAATCAGTTGAATGTGGTGAAGGTACTTTTTTTTTGGGCAGGATTAACATTTAGTTGTTGGACTTAAGTAAAGCAGATCCTCCTCCAAACATGGGTGGCCTCATCCAATCACTGAAGACCTATAAAAAGGACAACTGAGGTCCCCTGAGGAAGATGGAATTATGCACTCCAGATTATTCTGGACTCAAGCTGGAACATCATCTCTCCCTAGTCAAGCTTCACACTGTGGATTTGATTTTGGACTTGCCAGGCCTCCACACCCAACAGGAACCAATTCCTTAAAATCTCTCTCTCTCGTCTCTCTCTTCTCTCTCTCTCTCACACACACACACACACAAACACAACAACCCTATCCTATTGGTTCTGTTTATCTGGAGAACTCTGTAATACAAGCAAGGCTGATGGGACATTCAAAATCAATTAATAAAGCTTTCCCCTTAAAAGTCAATTAACATAATCCATCTCTGGAAAAATAAGAAAACATCATGGGTCATCATCAATAGAAGTGAAAAAGAAGAAAGAAAGAAAAAAAAAAAAAAAAAAAGGGGAGAAGGAAAAAGTATGACAAAATACAACTCCATTATATAAAACTTCAGCAACCTTTGAAGAAAGGGATACCCTCAATATGAAAGACAATCTAAAAAAAATCTACTACTAACATCATACTTCATGTTGAGAAAGCAACAGGTGAGCACGTCCCCTTACACTCCCAATAACACCATCTGGAAGCCGTAGCAATGCATTAAAGACATGAAAAAGTATAAGATACACAGATTGGAGGAGAAGAAATGAAGATGTGTTTGTCATCAGATGACATGATCTATGCAGAAGATCCCAATAATGTGACAAAAAACCTCCTGGAACTAATAATCCATTATAGCAATGATATAGTTTTGGATATTTGTTCCTGCCCAAATCTCATGTTGAAATGTAATCCCCAATGCTAGAGTGGGCATGCTGGAGGTGTTTAAGTCATGGGGGCGGATCTTTATGAATGGCTTGGGCCAGCCCTTGGGTGATGAGTGAGCTCTCACTCAGAGTTCAGACGAGATCTATTCGTTAGTAGTGTGTAGCACCTCCCACTCCACAGAGTCTCTTTCTTCTTGCGTCTGCTTCGGCCATGTGATATGGCTTCTCCCCACTTTGCTGTTTGCCCATGATGGGAAGCTTCCTGAGGCCTCCCCAGAAGCAGAGCTGCCATGCTTTCTGTACAGCCGATAGAACCATGAGCCAATTAAGCTCTTTTTAAAAAAAATAAATTACCCAATCTCAAGTACTTCTTTATAGCAATGAAAGCATGTCCTAAACACAAATTTGAAGGGATGTTAAGTTTACCGGGCAAAAACCATTTTTCTCCCCTGTAATACCACAATGAGCAATTGGGATTTAAAGTGGAAAACCGAGTGCTATTGATATAGCACCAGAAACTGAAATACTTGGGTGGTAAAGCTAATAAAACAATACAAGATAATATATTAGGAAAACTATAAAATGCGAGGAAATGAAAGAAGATCTAAATCAGTCGAGAGATATTCCACATTCATGAAAGAAAGACAATATTCTTAAGATGTCAGTTCTTCCCAACTTTATAGATTTAAACGCAATCCTAATTAAATTCCCACCACTTTATTTTGTGGATGTTGGCAAACTGATTCTACAGTTTATATGGAAAGGGAAAATAAAAGGGAAAAAGACCCAGGAGACAACACAATATGACAAACACAAGTTAGGGACTGACTTCCCACTTTTATTCAAACTTACTGTAAAGCCACAATAATCAGGACAGTGTGAATGGGTGAAAAGATAGACAAATAAATTGATGGAACAAAATTGTCTGAAAATAGACCCCCATAAACATAGTCAACTGATCTTCAACAAAAGAGCAAAGGCAGTTCAATAGAGAAATGTCATCTTTTCACTAAATGGCACCAAAGCAGGGAAAAAAAAAAAGGAATCTAGACACAGGCCTTATAGGCCCTATGCTTTCACAAAAAATCTTAAAGTGGTCATAGGCCCAAAGTACAGCATAAAACTATGAAACTTTTAGAAGACAACAGGAGAAATCCAGAGTGATCTTGGGCTTGGGCAAGAGTTTTTAGATATAATACAAAAAGCAAAATTTGTAAAAATAGAAAAATTAGTTAACTGGCTTATTAAAATGAAAAAATGTCTACATGTGAAAGACACTGTCAAGATAATAAAAAGTCAGGCTACAGACTGGAGGGAGAAAATGTATATCTGATAAATGACTTGTATCTAAACACTTAAAGAACCATTATTAAATTAAACAATAAGAAAACAAAACACCAATTAAAACATGCAAAAGATCTGAACAGACACCTCACCAAAAGAGAGGCTTGCAGAGGCAAATAAGCACATGAAAATATGCTCCACGTGAGGTGGCCATTGGGAGGGCAAATGAAAACAACAATGAGCTACCACCAACCAGCTACTAGAATGGAGAAAATCCCAAACAGACAAATGAAAACAAAAACTCTCAAACGCCGAATGTTGTGGAGGAGTGGGGCAAAAAGAACTCTCTTTCATTGCTTGAGATGAATTTTTTAGTTCACAACTTTCAGGCTTTTATCTTTCATAATATATGGCTTTTAAGGCTATCAGTTTTCCTCTAAGCACTGTTTAGGCTGCATCTCACCATGTTTTGATATGTAATATTTCCCTTATCATTCAGTGAAAAATATTTTAAACTTATTTTAAATTTTAATGTTTCCATTATGATTTCTCCTTTAGCTTCAGGTTATTTAGTAGTTTATATCTTACTTTCCAAACATATGTGTATTTTAACTTACCTCTTGTGTATTTATTTCTGACTTAGCACTGTGGTCACATCATCACTAAATACTTTTGAGTCTTTCAAAGGTGTAAATCTTCCCTTGTGGTCATAAAGGGTATAAATTGTGACTATTCCACCTGGCTTTGAAATAGGTGCATTCGTAGCTGCTCTTTCTAAGGTCTGTAATGCCTAGTAATCGAATTTATTGATCATATTGTTCAAATTAAGCTCATTTTCCTTATCTTTTTTCTTGCGGTTTAGTCAGAAGAATTTTAAGTGACCTACCTTCAGTCAAGTTCACTGATTATTCTACCTGCTCAAGTTTCATCTTGATCCTGTGGTGAATTTTTCATTTTAGTTACAGTATTTGCATTCAAGAATTCTATTGGGCCTTATTTTATAATTTCTATCTCTTTATTGATATTCTCTAGTTCTCTGAGGCATTGTTTTCCTGGTTTTCTTTAGCTCTTTGAGAATATTTAAGACAGTTGATTTTAAGGTCTTTGTCTAGTAAAATCCACAGTCGTGGGCTTCCTTAGGGAAAGTTTCTGTTAATTTACCTTTTCCTGTGAAAGGTCATACTTCTTGTTTTTCTGCATGACTCATACTTCTTTGTAAAAACTGGAAAATTTGAATAAATATTATAATACATGAGACTAGGTTCTTCTTCTCGCCAGGGTTTGTGTGTTGCGTGCTCGTTATGTGTTATGTTGTGTTTAGTGACTTTTTCTAAACTACTTTTGTAATGACTTTTGTAAAGACCATTTGTCATATGTGGCCACAAATCTTTGTTATTGTTAGTTTAGGTTGGTCAGCAGTGTTTTGACAGACTTTCTTAAATTCCTTAAGCCAAAGAAAAAAGAAAGAAAGAAAGAAAGAGAAAGAAGAAAAGAAGACACCCTGTTCTTTGCAAGCTGGCTCTTGGTTAGTTAGAGCACTGCTGCAACACTTAGCCAGGTCATTTACAACTCTACGGCCTTAGCTTACTTCCTGCTCATGTGAAGCCTAACGATCAGCCAGAGGTGAAAGCTTAGGGTCTTCTCAGGTCTCATCTGAGCATACATCTAGAAATACATGTGGCTGATTTTGAATTCCTTAGTATATGGTGGGAGTTTTTTTAAAGTTCTCATTTCCCCACAGTTTCCTCCTTCCTTAAGCTTTTTCTTCCTAGGGGTTTTCAGCCTGTCTACTGTTTTCCCCCCTTCTATTATCTGTTGACCTAGATGGTTGTGACAAGTAAATGCCTTTAAATACTTTCCAGGTATGCTGCCAGGAGGCTGGAGAATTCTGTGTTTGTGTTTGTTGGGGAGAGACACCGGGGAGGGAGGGCAGGGGCAGGGTGAGCAAAACAAAGGCAAGCTCCTGAGCTGATCTCTCAGAGAGCTGTCAGATAGGTCGAGATTCGCAAGCACAGTTCTTTGATGACAACAGCTTTTTTACTCCCTCTGGCACCAGCAACCACACTGGGAAGGATGCCTGTCGTGTTGCCCTGGCTGCTTCTGAGCCGGGACATGAGGGGTTTATAGGCAGGTAAGAAAATTCTAAATTCTCTTTTACCCAAATTTAGCAGTTTCTTTCTTCATTAAGCATACCTTTGTTTTAAGTTTTTGGTTTATGCTAGATTATAAAAATATGAATTCTGTTAGTTTTTTTGCCAGCTTAATGGTTGTTTTTTGGAAGGGACACGTTTTTTGGAGCTGCCATTTTCTGACATTACTCCCAGACCATTTACATTTAATGTAAATGCTGATATAGTTGATCCTAAATCTCCTGTCTAGCCATGTGGTTTAAAATTAATATAATTTTCAATTGACAAATCAAATTAGATACATTATATAGAGTTCAATGCAATGTTTTGTTTGTTTGTATCTTATTTCTTTGAGACATAGTCTGGCTCTGTTTCCCAGGCTTGAGTGCAGTGGCATCATCTCAGCTCACTACAACCTCTGCCTCCCGGGTTCAAGTGATTCTCCTGCCTCAGCCTCCCAAGTAGCTGGATTACAGGCATGCACCAACTATGCCAGATGATTTTGTTATTGTTTAGTGGAGACTAGGTTTTACCCATGTTGGCCAGGCTGAGCTTGAATTCCCAACCTCAAGTGACCACCCACTTGGCTTCCCAAAGTGCTGGGATTACAGGCGTGAGCCCCACGACCCGGCCGACCATATTTTGATGCCATGTAAACAATGTGGAATGATTGAATAATAGCTAATTATATATCTGTAGCCGCGTCATTTACTCATTTTTTGTGGAGAGACCCTTTCAATTGACTCTCTTACTTATCTCAAAATACACATTATATTGACTAATAGTCACTCTGTCATGCAATAGATCTCAGAACTTATTCCTCCTGTCTACTCTGAGACTTTGCACCTTTGACCACACCATGCTCCATCCTCCCTCCCACCCCTAGCCTCTGGTAACACCATTCTATATCTCTACTTCTACTAGCTCAACGCTTTTTTAGATTCCACAAATAAGTGAGATAATGCTGTTCTCTTTTGTGTTTCTATCCCTTTTTCTTGCTCCCTTTGATGGACTTTCTTACTGTTGTATTTTTTTCTATAGTTTAATTTATCAAAAAATTTGTCACTAATTCTTTGATCTTCTTTTCAAATATGAGGATCAGTGTCATTAGCCCTTCATTACTTGGTATGTTATTGCTATGTATCTAAATTGTTTTAATTTTCTATCCTCACTAGACGTCACCTCTCATCATTATTAGTTAATAACTCTAAAATGTACTCACTTGTGTACTTTACACTCTTCAATCTTTTTTCATCTCTGAGGTTTCCTCTGGGATCATTTTCCTTCTTTCTTAAGCCTATCTTTAAGTAGTTCCTTTAGTGTGTGTCTTCTGGCAACAAATGTTCTGTTTTTGTCTGAAAATTTCTTTAGCTTCAGCCAAAAATTGGAATTTGCAAGAAAAGTACAAAGAATTTTTATCTGAGTCATTCAGAGATATATTTTTCTGACCTGACACCTCCTCCTTCATGATTATTTAGTGTGCTTTCTACAAATCAGGACAGCTCCTGTATAATGGCTACTTATGTTAGAAACCATGTACTCAAACTGATCAAATTCCATTCCAGTACCATAGGATTCATTCCAGTTCTCTCTGTATTCTGTTCTTGAACTAGCTATAAAAAATACCTGAGACTGGGTAATTTTATAAAGAAAAGAGGTTAATTGACTCACGTTCTGCAAGCTATCCAGGAGCATAGTAGCTGTCTGCCTGGCTTCTGGGGAGGCCTGAGGCAACTTAAAATCATGTTTGAAGGTGAAGGACAGGCACGTCTTAAACATGCCCAGAGCAGGAGAAAAAGAGACCAGGGACGTGCCATGTGCTTTTAAACACCAGATCGGGAGGACTCTATGAGGAAAACAGCACTAGGGGGGATGGTGCTAAACCATTCATGAGAATGCCCCCATGATCCAACCACCTCCCACCAGGCCCCACCTCCAACAACCGGGGATTACAATTCGACATGAGTTTGGTGGGGACACAGATCCAAACCATCACTCCCTTTTGTACTTGAGCTATCTTCTCTCTTTCTATTCTTTTCAGTATATTTACTTACTTGACCAATCCCCTTGTGTGACCAATCTGCCCTCTCTGCCAGTATTCTCTTCCCCTCTGCCATTCTGGCTCCCCCTCCATTCTAGTCTGCACTCCCTCACCTTCTGGAACACTTCTCACCCGCTCCTAAGATCTGACTTTCACATCAGGCTGCCCACTCCTGCTCCCTGTGGGTGTCCCGAGCCTGGACTCCACACTGGCTTCCCACTCTGGGCCCTTGCATCTCTCCTCCCCCCACCAATGCAGACACCCCCCCCACCCTTGATCTGCCCACTGAACAGCTTTGAGTCCAAACGGCTCTTCTCAGGAAAGAGAGAGTATACTGAGTTGAATAGAGTCACCCCCAAATTTATGTCCACCCAGAACTTGAGAATGGGGCCTTATTGGAAAGAGGGCTTGGCAATGTTAATCAAGGTAACATGAGGCCCCTACTACAGTAGAGTGGGTCCCAGATCCACTATGGTCAGTGCCATTAATAAAGAGAAACATTGAGACACAGATATAGGAGAAACACTGCGTGAAAGGCAGAGGCAGAGGCTGGAGGGATGCGTCTCAGGCCCAGGAGCGCCAGGGCAGTACAACACACAGGAGCTGGAGAGTCACATTGTTGTGCTGCATTAAGTCCTTTGCATGTTATCTCATATGATTTCCAGAAAAACATGGTGAGCTAAATATTATCAAGATTCAATGATAAAAACATTGATTATCACAGCACACAAAAAATAAGGGAGCAATTAGTAGAACTGTGATTAGAATCCAGTTATGCTTGACCACAAAAGAAACACTATTTTTCTGTAATACGCTGATATCTATGAGTGTATACTGGTAGGGGCTTAAAGTTGACAGCGCCTTTTATATACACCATTTAAGTGATCTTCCTAATGTTTGGTGTAGTCATAGTCTGTCCGGAATTGTGGGGTTCTTGGTCTCACTGACTTCAAGGAAGCTAGACCCTCAAGTGAGTGTTGATAGTTCCTAAAGATGGAGTGTCCGGAGTTTGTTCCTTCACATTCAGATGTGTCTGAGCTTCTTCTTCTTCTGGGTGGGTTCGTGGTCTCACTGTCAGGAATGAAGCTGCAGACCTTCGTGGTGAGTGTTACAGCTTTTAAAGGCAGCACCAGTCTGGAGTTGTCCATTCTTCCGGTGGATTCGTGGTCTCACTGGCTTCAGAGATGAAGCTGCAGACCTCACAGTGAGTGTTACAGCTCATAAAGGTAGAATGGACCAAAGAGTGAGCAGCAGCAAGATTACTGAGAAGAACAAAAAAACTAAGCTTCCACAGTGGTGGACGAACCCCAGCTGGTTGCCACTGCTGGCTCCCGCACCTGCTTTTATTCCCTAATCTGGCCCCACCTACATCCTGCTGATTGTGTCCATTTGCAGAGAGCTGATGGGCTGATTTGACAGAGTGCTGATTGGTACGTTTACAATCCTTGAGCTAGACAGAGTCACAAAGAGCTAGTTAGCTAGATACAGATGTAGCTGATACAGAGTACCAATTGGTGCATTTACAAACTTTGAGCTATACACAGAGTATGTGATTGGTGTATTTACAAACCCTGAGCTAGATCAGGGGTGCTGATTGGTGCATTTACAATCCTTGAGCTAGACACAGAGTCCACAGAGTGCTAGTCCTGCAAGTCCCACTAGTTAGCTAAGTACAGAGTACCAATTGGTGTATTCACAAACCCTGAGCTAGACACTGAGTGCTGATTGTGTATTTACAAACCCTGAGCTAGACACAGAGTGCTGATTGGGTGCATTTACAATCCTTGAGCTAGACACACAGGCAAGAGACACATGAGGTGAAAATAAAACTGATGGACTACTTATGGCTAGCCAATTTCCCAGCACCATTTATTAAATAGGGAATCCTTTCCCATTTCTTGTTTCTCTCAGGTTTGTCAAAGATCAGATGGCTGTAGATGTGTGGTATTATTTCTGAGGACTCTGTTCTGTTCCATTGATCTATATCTCTGTTTGGTACCAGTACCATGCTGTTTTGGTGACTGTAGCCTTGTAGTATAGTTTGAAGTCAGGTAGCGTGACGCCTCCATCTTTGTCCTTTTGACTTAGGATTGTCTTGCAATGCGGGCCCTTTTTGGTTCCATATGAACTTTAAAGCAGTTTTTTCCAATTCTGTGAAGAAACTCATTGGTAGCTTGATGGGGATGGCATTGAATCTATAAATAACCTTGGGGAGTATGGCATTTTCACGATATTGATTCTTCCTATCCATGAGCATGGTATGTTCTTCCATTTGTTTGTGTCCTCTTTTATTTCGCTGAGCAGTGGTTTGTAGTTCTCCTTGAAGAGGTCCTTTACATCCCTTGTAAGCTGGATTCCTAGGTATTTTATTCTCTTTGAAGCAATTGTGAATGGAAGTTCATTCCTGATTTGGCTCTCTGCTTGTCTGTTACTGGTGTATAAGAATGCTTGTGATTTTTGCACATTAATTTTGTATCCTGAGACGTTGCTGAAGTTGCTTATCAGCTTAAGGAGATTTTGGGCTGAGACGATGGGGTTTTCTAAATATACAATCATGTCATCTGCAAACAGGGACAATTTGACTTCTTCTTTTCCTAACTGGATACCCTTGATTTCTTTCTCTTGCCTGATTGCCCTAGCCAGAACTTCCAACACTATGTTGAATAGGAGTGGTGAGAGAGGGCATCCCTGTCTTGTGCCAGTTTTCAAAGGGAATTTTTCCAGTTTTTGCCCATTCAGTATGATATTAGCTGTGGGTTTGTCATAAATAGCTCTTATTATTTTGAGGTACGTTCCATCAATACTGAATTTATTGAGCGTTTTTAGCATGAAGGGCTGTTGAATTTTGTCAAAAGCCTTTTCTGCATCTATTGAAACAATCATGTGGTTCTTGTCTTTGGTTCTGTTTATATGCTGGATTACGTTTATTGATTTGCGAATGTTGAACCAGCCTTGCATCCCAGGGATGAAGCCCACTTGATCATGGTGGATAAGCTTTTGATGTGCTGCTGAATCCCGTTTGCCAGTATTTTATTGAGAATTTTTGCATCAATGTTCATCAGGGATATTGGTTTAAAATTCTCTTTTTTTGATGTGTCTCTGCCAGGCTTTGGTATCAGGATGATGTTGGCCTCATAAAATGAGTTAGGGAGGATTCCCTCTTTTTCTATTGATTGGAATAGTTTCAGAAGGAATGGTACCAGCTCCTCCTTGTACCTCTGGTAGAATTCAGCTGTGAATCCATCTGGTCCTGGACTTTTTTGGTGGGTAGGCTATTAATTGTTGCCTCAATTTCAGAGCCTACTATTGGTCTATTCAGGGATTCAACTTCTTCCTGGTTTAGCCTTGGGAGAGTGTAAGTGTCCAGGAATTTATCCATTTCTTCTAGATTTTCTAGTTGATTTGCGTAGAGGCGTTTATAGTATTCTCTGATGGTAGTTTGTATTTCTGTGGGGTCAGTGGTGATATCCCCTTTATCATTTTTTATTGCATCTATTTGATTCCTCTCTCTTTTCTTCTTTATTAGCCTTGCTAGCGGTCTGTCAATTTTGTTGATCTTTTCAAAAACCAACTCCTGGATTCATTGATTTTTTGGAGGGTTTTTTGTGTCTCTATCTCCTTCAGTTCTGCTCTGATCTTAGTTATTTCTTGCCTTCTGCTAGCTTTTGAATGTGTTTGCTCTTGCCTCTCTAGTTCTTTTAATTGTGATGTTAGAGTGTCAATTTTAGATCTTTCCTGCTTTCTCTTGTGGGCATTTAGTGCTATAAATTTCCCTCTACACACTGCTTTAAATGTGTCCCAGAGATTCTGGTGTGTCATATCTTTGTTCTCATTGGTTTCAAAGAACATCTTTATTTCTGCCTTCATTTCGTTATGTACCCAGTAGTCGTTCAGGAGCAGGTTGTTCAGTTTCCATGTAGTTGAGCGGTTTTGATTGAGTTTCTTAGCCCTGAGTTCTAGTTTGATTGCACTGTGTTCTGAGAGACAGTTTGTTATAATTTCTGTTCTTTTACATTTGCTGAGGAGTGCTTTACTTCCAACTATGTGGTCAATTTTGGAATCAGTGCGATGTGGTGCTGGGAAGAATGTATATTCTAGAATAAGTGCAATGTGGTGCTGAGAAGAATGTATATTCTGTTGATTTGGGGTGGAGAGTTCTGTGGATGTCTATTAGGTCCACTTGGTGCAGAGTTGAATTAAATTCCTGGATATCCTTGTTAACTTTCTGTCTCGTTGATTTGTCGAACGTTGACAGTGGGGTGTTAAGGTCTCCCATTATTATAGTACGGGAGTCTAAGTCTCTTTGTAAGTCTCTAAGGACTTGTTTTATGAATCTGGGTGCTCCTGTATTGGGTGCATATATATTTAGGATAGTTAGCTCTTCTTGTTGAATTGATCCCTTCACCATTATGTAGTGCTCTTCTTTGTCTCTTTTGATCTTTGTTGGTTTAAAGTCTGTTTTATCAGAGACTAGGGTTGCAACCCCTGCCTTTTTTTTTGTTTTCCATTTGCTTGGTAGATCTTCCTCCATCCCTTTCTTTTGAGCCTATGTGTGTCTGTGCATGTGAGATGGGTCTCTGAATACAGCAAACTGACGGGTCTTGACTCTTTATCCAGTTTGCCAGTCTATGTCTTTTAATTGGACCATTTAGTCCATTTACACTTAAGGTTAATATTGTTATGTGTGAACTTGATCCTGTCATCATGATCCTGTCATCATGATATTAGCTGGTTATTTTGCTCGTTGGTTGATGCAGTTTCTTCCTAGCATCGATAGGCTTTACATTTTGGCATGTTTCTGCAATGGCCAGTACTGGTTGTTCCTTTCCATGTTTAGGGCTTCCTTCAAGATCTCTTGTAGGGCAGGCCTGGTGGTGACAAAATGTCTAAGCATTTGCTTGTCTGTTAAGGATTTAATTTCTCCTTCACTGATGAAACTTAGTTTGGCTGGATATGAAATTCTGGGTTGAAAATTCTTTTCTTTAAGAATGTTGAATATTGGCCCTCACTCTCTTCTGGCTTGGAGAGTTTCTGCCGAGAGATCTGCTGTTAGTCTGATGGGCTTCCCTTTGTGGGTAACCCGATGTTTCTCTCTGGCTGCCCTTAACATGTTTTCCTTCATTTCAACTTTGGTGAATCTGAGAATTATGTGTCTTGGAGTTGCTCTTTACAAGGAGTATCTTTGTGGCGTTCTCTGTATTTCCTGAATATTAATGTTGGCCTGCCTTGCTAGGTTGGGGAAGGTCTCCTGGATAATATCCTGCAGAAAGTTTTCCAACTTGGTTCCATTCTCCCCGTCACTTTCAGGCACACCAATCACATGTAGATTTGGTCTTTTCACATAATCCCATATTTCTTGGTGGCTTTATTCATTTCTTTTTACTCTTTTTTCTCTAAATTTCTCCTCTCACTTCATTTCATTCATTTGATCTTCAGTCACTGATACTCTTTCTTCCAGTTGATCAAGTCGATTACTGAAGCTTGTGCATTTGTCACGTAGTTCTTGTGTCATGGTTTTCATCTCTATCAGTTTGATTTATGGACTTCTCTACATTGGTTACTCTAGTTATCCATTCTTCCATTCTGTTTTCAAGGTTTTTAGCTTCTTTGTGCTGAGTACATAGTTTCTCCTTTAGCTCTGAGAAGTTTGATCGACTGAAGACTTCTTCTCTCAACTCGTCAAAGTCATTCTCTGTCCAGCTTTGTTCCATTGCTGGTGATGAGCTGCATTCCTTTGGAGGGGGAGATGCGCTCTGATTTTTTGAATTATCAGCTTTTCTGCACTGCTTTTTCCTCATCTTTTTGGTTTTATCTGCCTTTGGTCTTTGATGATGGTGACATACTGATGGGGTTTTGGTGTGGGTGTCCTTTCTGTTAGTTTTCCTTCTAACAGTCAGGACTGTCAGCTGCAGGTCTGTTGGAGCTTGCTTGAAGTCCACTCCAGACCCTGCTTGCCTGGGTATCAGCAGCAGAGGCTGCAGAAGATAGAATATTGCTGTACAGCGAGTGTTGATATCTGATTCTTGCTCTGGAAGCTTCATCTCAGAGGTGTACCCAGCTGTGTGAGGTGTGAGGTGTCAGTCTACACCTAGTGGGGGATGTCTCCCAGTTAGGCTACTCAGGGGTCAGGGACCCTCTTGAGCAGGCAGTCCGTCCATTCTCAGATCTCAACCTCTGTGCTGGGAGAACCACTGCTCTCTTCAAAGCTGTCAGACCGGGACATTTACATCTGCAGAGGTTTCTGCTGGTTTTTGTTTAGTTATGCCCTGTCCCCAGAGGTGGAGTCTACAGAGGGAGGCAGGCCTCCTTGAGCTGAGGTGGGCTCCACTCAGTTTGAGCTTCCCGGTGGCTTTGTTTACCTACTTAAGCCTCAGCAATGGTGGGCACCCCTCCCATGGCCTTGCTGCCACTTTGCAGTTAGATCTGAGACTGCTGTGCTAGCAATGAGGGAGGCTCCGTGGGCATGGGACCGTCCAGGCCAGGTGTGGGATATAATATCCTGGTGTGCTGTTTGCTTAGATCCTTGGTAAAGCACAGTATTAGGTGGGAAGTTACCTGATTTTCCAGGTGTTGTGTGTCTCAGTTTCCCTTGGCTAAGAAAAGGAATTCCCTTCCCCTTGCGCTTCCCAGGTGAGGCGATGCCTCGCCCTGCTTCAGCTCTCGCTGGTTGGGGTGCACCCACTGACCAGCTCTGACTGTCTGACATGCCACAGTGAGACAAACCCGGTACCTCAGTTGAAAATGCAGAAATCACCCGTCTTCTGTGTCACTCATGCTGGGAGCTGGAGGCTGGAGCCGCTCCTATTCAGCCATCTTGGG
This sequence comes from Rhinopithecus roxellana, assembly GCF_007565055.1. Taxonomy (NCBI): domain Eukaryota; kingdom Metazoa; phylum Chordata; class Mammalia; order Primates; family Cercopithecidae; genus Rhinopithecus; species Rhinopithecus roxellana. Next base: position 164,425,239 of record NC_044553.1, read on the forward strand.
CGCCCGTGGGATTGTTTTTTTCTTGCTGATTTGTTTGAGTTTGTTGTAGATTCTGGATATTAGTCTTTTGTCAGATGTATAGATTGTGAAGATTTTCTCTCACTCTGTGGGTTGTCTGTTTATTCTGCTGACTGTTCCCATTGCCATGCAGAAGCTCTTTGGTTTAATTATGTCCCAGCTCTTTATCTTTGTTTTTATTGCATTTGCTTTTGGGTTCTTGGTCATGAAGTCCTTGCCTAAGCCAATGTCTGGAAGGGGTTTTCCAATGTTATTGGAAATTTTTGTAGTTTCTAGAATTTTAATAGTTTCAGGTCTTAGATTTAAGTCTTTGATCCATCTTGAGTTGATTTTTGCATAAGGTGAGAGATGAGGATCCAGTTTCATTCTCCTACATGTGGCTAGCCAATTATCCCAGCACCATTTGTTGAATAGGGTGTCCTTTCCCCACTTTGTGTTTTTGTTTGCTTTGTCAAAGATCAGTTGACTGTAAGTATTTGGGTTTATTTCTGGGTTCTCTGTTCTGTTCCATTGGTCTATTTGCCTATTTTTATACCAGTACCATGTTGTTTTGGTGACTATGGCCTCATAGTATGGTTTGGAATAAGGCTGTGTGATGCCTCCAGATTTGTTCTTTTTGCTTAGTCTTGCCTTGGTTACGCAGACTGTTTTTTGGAAATGAATTTGAATTTTTTTTTCTGAGACAGGTTCTCATTCTTTTGGCCAGACTAGCATACAATGGCACAATTTAGGCTCACTGCAGATCTTCCAGGTTCAAGTGATTCTCCTGCCTCAGTCTTCTGAGTAGGTGGAATTACAGACGCATGCCACCACACCTGGCTAATTTTGGTATTTTTAGTAGAGATGGGGTTTCACCATGTTGGCCAGGCTGGTCTTGAACTCCTGACCTCATGTGGTCCTACTGCCTTGGCCTCCCAAAGTGCTGGGATTACAGGCATGAGCCAGCGTGCCTGATCTCCATATGAATTTTAGAATTGTTTTTTCTAATTCTGTGAAGAATGATGGTGGTATTTTGATAGGGATTGCATTGAAATTTCTAGATTGCTTTTGGCAGTGTGGTAATTTTCACAATATTGATTCTACCCATCCATGAACGTGGTATGCGTTTCCATTTGTTTGTGTCATCTATGATTTCTTTCAGCAGTGTTTTGTAGTTTTCCTTGTAGAGATCTTTCCCTTCCTTGGTTAGGTATATTCCTAAGTATTCTTTTTTTTTGCAGCTATTGTAAAAGGGGTTGAGTTCTTGATTTGATTCTCTGCTTAATTGCTGTTGGTGTATAGAATAGTCACTGATTTGTGTACATTAATCTTCTATCCAGAAACTTTGCTGAATTTTTTTTCAGTCCTAGGAGCTTTCCGGAAGAGTCTTTAGGGTTTTCCAGGTAAACAATCATATCATCAGTAGTGACAGTTTGACTTCCTCTTTATTAATTTGGATGTGCTTTATTTCTTTCCCTTGTCTGATTGCTCTGGCTAGGACTTCTAATACTATGTCCAATACTGTGTTGAAGAGGAGTGGTGACAGTGGGCATCCTTGTCTTTTTCCAGTTCTCAGAGGGAATGCTTTCAACTTTTCCCCATTCAGAATTATGTTGGCTGTGGGATTGTCATGGATAGCTTTTTTTACATTGAGGTATGTCCCTTGGTATGTTGATTTTGCTGAGAGTTTTAATCATAAAGCTATGCTGGATTTTGTCAAATGCTGTTTCTGCATCTATTGAGATGATCATGTGATTTTTATTTTTAATTCTGCTTATGTGGTGTATCACATTTACTGACTTGCATATGTTAAACCATCCCTGCACCCCTTGTATGAAACCCACTTGATCATGGTGGATTATCTTTTTGATATGTTTTTGGACTAAGTTAGCTAGCGTTTTGTTAAGGATTTTAGCATCTGTGTTCATCAAGGATATTGGTCTGTAGTTTTCATTTTTGGTTACATCCTTTCCTGGTTTTGGTATTAGGGTGATGCTGGCTTCATAGAATGAATTAGGGAGGCTTCCCACTTTCTCTGTCTTGTGGAATAGCACCAATAGGATTGGTACCAATTCTTCTTTGAATGTCTAGTAGAATTCAACTGTGAATCTGGTCCTGGACATTTTTTTGTTGTTGGTAATTTTAAAATTACCATTTCAATCTCGCTGCTTGTTATTGGTCTCTTCAGGGCATATAATTCTTCCTGATTTAAGCTAGGAGGGTTGTATTTTTCTAGGAATTTGTCCATCTCCTCTAGGTTTTCTAGTTTATGTGCACGGAGGTGTTCATAGTAGCCTTGAAAGATCTTTTGTATTTCTGTGTTGTCAGTTGTAATATTTCCCGTTTCATTTCCTATTGAGGTGATTTGGACTTTCCTCTTTTCTTGGTTAATCTTGCTAATGGTCTATCATTTTTATTTATCTTTTCAAAGAACCAGCTTTCTGTTTCTTTTATCTTTTGTATTTTTTTTGTCTCAATTTTGTTTAGGTTTGCTCTGATCTTGATTATTTCCTTTCTTCTGCTGGGTTTGGATTTGGTTTGTTCTTGTTTCTCTTGTTACCTGAGGTGTGACCTTGGAATATCAGTTTGTGCTTTTTCAGTCTTTTTGATGTAGGCGTTTAGGGGTATGCACTTCCTCTTAGCACAGCCTTTGGTGTATTCCAGAGGTTTTGACAGGTTGTGTCGCTGTTGTCGTTCGGTTCCTTTTGGAGTTGATTTCCTATCATGTGGTCACATTCTATTGAACAGCGTATGGAACATTCTCCTAGACAGACCGTATGATAGGCCACAAAACAAGCCTCAATAAATTTAAGAAAATTGAAATGATATCAAGCACTCTCTCAAGACCACAGTGGAATAAAACTGGAAATCAACTGCAAAAGGAACCTTCAAAACCATGCACATACATGGAAATTAAATAACATACTCTTGAATGATAATTGCGTCAAAAACGAAATCAAGATGGAAATTAAAGAAATTTTCGAACCGAAAACACTGGGTAACCTATAAAGGAAAACCTATCAGATTAATAGCAGATTTCTCAGCAGAAACACTACAAGCTAGAAGGGATTGGGGCCCTATCTTCATCTTCCTCAAACGGAACAATTATCAGCCGAGAATTTTGTATCCAGTGAAACTAAGCATGTGGTGCATTTGTCTCACAGCTGTTAAGATTCTTTCCTTCATCTTAACTTTAGGTAACCTGATGACAATGTGCCTAGGTTTTATAGATTGCTTGCTTTAGTTTTAGTTTTAAAGTTCTTTTTGTGATGAATTTTCCCTGGTGTTCTTTGTGCCTCTTGTATTTGGATGTCTAGGTTTCTCACAAGGTCAGGGAAGTTTTCCTCAATTATTCCCCCAGATATGTTTTCTAAACTTTTATATTTCTCTTCTTCCTCAGGAACACTAATTATTCTTAGATTTGTTCATTTAACATAATCCTTGACTTCTTGGAGGCTTTGTTCGTATTTTCTTATTCTTTTTTCTGTGTCTTTGTTGGATTGGGTTAATTCAAAGACCTTGTCTTCAGGCTTTGAATTTCTTTCTTCTACTTGGTCAATTCTATTGCTGAGACTTTCCAGAGCATTTTGCATTTCTATAAATGTGTCCAGTGTTTCCTAAAGTTTTTATTGTTTTTTCTTTATGCTATCTATTTCCTTGAACATTTCTCCCTTCACTTCTTGTATTGTTTTTTTTTTATTTCCTTGCATTGGACTTTGCATTGATATAGTGCCTCCATGATTAGCTTAATAACCAACCTCCTGAATTCTTTTTCATGTAAATCAGGGATTTCTTCTTGGTTTGGGTCCATTGCTGGTGAGCTAGTGTAATTTGTTGGGGGCGTTAAAGAGCTTTGTTTTGTCATATTACCAGAGCTGGTTTTCTGGTTCCTTCTCATTTGAGTACGTTCTGTCTGAGGGAAGGTCTAGGGCTGAAGGCTGTTGTTCAGATTCTTTTGTCCCATGGGGTGTTCCCTTGATGTAGCACTGTCCCCCATTTCCTATGGATGTGGCTTCCTAAGACCCGAGGTGTGGTGATTGTCAACGCTCTTCTGGGTCTAGCCACCCAGCAAGTTTGCCAGGCTCCAGGCTGGTACTGGGGGTTGTCTGCACAGAGTCCTGTGATGTGAAACATCTGTGGGTTTCTCAGCTGTGCATACCAGCAACTGTCCCAGTGGAGGTGGCAGGGGGGTGAAATGGACTCCATGAGGAGTCCATTAGCTTTAGTGGTTTAATGCTCTATTTTTGTGCTGGTTGGCCTCCTGCCGGGAAATGGCGTTTTCCAGAGAGCATCAGTTGTGGTAGTATGGAGAGGAACCAGCGGTGGGTGGGGCCCTAGAACTCCTAAGAGTATATGCCCTTTGTCTTCAACTTCCAGGGTGGGTAGGGAAGGACCATCAGATGCAGGCAGGGCTAGGTGTGTCTGAGCTCACAGAGTCTCCTTGGATGGGCTTGCTGCGGCTGCTGTGGGGGATGGCTGTGAGGTTCCCAGGTCAATGGAGTTGTGAACCTAGGAGGATTATGACTGCCTCTGCTGAGTCATGCAGGTTGTCAGGGAAGTGGGGAAAGCCGGCAGTCACAGGCCTCACCCAGCTCCCATGCAATCCGAAGGGTGGGTCTCACTCACACCATGCCCCTCGCCAACAGCACGGAGTCTGTTTCCAGGCTTTGCGCAAGCAAGCAGGGAACTTGCCCCAGGCTACCTGCTTCCCAGCTCTGAAAGAACAGGACTTTGTTCCTCCACTGGTGGAGTCTGCACGCCGGATTCGTGCCCTCCCCTGAGTTCAGCTGGAGACTTCCTTCTCCCTGTGACATTTTCCCTGTGCCTCTGGCCACCCTCCCAAAGTGTTCATATGGTGCCAAGCAGGACATTGGTTCTGTGGTTCATTGAAACAATTTCCCACTGATGGGCCTTTAGTTTGTTTTCAGGTGTTTATGCTGCAAAGGGTATTATTGTCCATATACCTTAAAGTTACTTGCTCAACTCTATTTGTAGATTAAATTCAGTTCCACATGGCTGGGGAGGCCTTGGGAAACACAATCGTGGTGGACGGGGAGCAGGTACGTCTTACATGGCGGCAGATGTGAGTGGTTCTTTTCTATCTTGTTTTTACGTTTTTCCTAAATCTGTGCTTTGAAATAACCTTTAAACAAACTCCAAATTAGATAAAATTATTTTTGAAATAAAAATAAATTATAAATGCCTTTCTTATAACTTTTAAAAGTAAAAAACACATCTTATTTTCTGTGTTATACTTTGTAGACAGAATTATATATATTAATTAGAATTTTAACTCTTAGTAACTTGCATCATTTCACACCAAGGATGTGACACCGTGTCAAGCACATCACACGTGTCACACCACATCACATCCCATCACACCAGAGATGTCACACTCCATCCCACCACATCACATTATGTCACACCCATCAAACAACATCATGCCCCATCACACCAGGGATGTTATGCCACATCACATTATGTCACACCACAACACACCCCATCACACCAGGAGTGTTGCACACCATCACACCACATCACATTACGTCATCCCCAACAAACGACATCACACCCATTCACACCGGGGATGTCACCCACCATCACATTATGTCAAACCACATCACATCATGTCACACCACACGATGTCACACTACGTTACACTGCATCACACCACATTACACCAGGGATGTCACACCCTGTCCCATCACATCACATCATGTCACACCATACCATGTCATCCCATACTATACCCCATCATGCCATGGATGTCATACCCGATCACACTACCTCACACCACATCACAACAGGAATGTCACACTCTGTCACACCACATCACACTATGTCATACCACATCACACCAGGGGTGTCACAGTGTCATAGGACATCACACCACATCACACCATACCACATTACACCACATCATACCCTATCATACCAGGGATGTCATACCTGAACCCACTATGTTACACCACATCAGGCCATGTCCAACCATGTCACATCACACCAGGGACATTGCACCACACCACACCACATCACATCACAGCAGGGATGTCACACTCTGTCATACCACATCATAGCACATCAGACTATGTCCTGTCACATCACAACACATTACACCCTGTCACACCAGGGACATCACACCACGTCACACCATGTTGTGTTACATCACGGCACGGATGGCTGGAGGGTGGGCAGGGGCCGCCAACAGCGCAGTCTTGCTGGAGAGTTGAGGGAGGGTCCTGGGGCTGGGCATGGTGTTCCTGCAGGAGGGCTGTTCCAGGAGGGCCGGCCCTCTGGTGGATGCTCCGTCCCAGGTGGAAAGGGGGAGGTGGGGCCCGGGTGCCTCAGGGAGGGGCCCAATTTCCCCAGGGAACCTGGTCCAGGTGCGAGGCCCTGCAGGGGGCAGGAGCTGCAGGGCGCATCTGCTTCTTCCCAACTTAGCCTGCTCAGGGCACGGAATGACACAGCACCCAGCACTGCCCTGGATTTCCTTTCCTTAGCCTGGCCAGGCCGTCTATCATCAGACAGTGGACTGGAGCCCACCCCACCAGAGCACCCGGAGGCCCCGAGGGCCGCTTGAAGGGCAGAGGGTGGAGACCTGTCCAGCAGGGTCCCTGCAGGCTGGCTCGTTCTCTGGGCAAAGCTCTCCTGCATCTCTGGGACGCCATCCATGGGCTTGGGCTAGAGCCGGTGAGGCAGCAGCTGCCTGCCCTGCACCCCAGGTGCTGTCTCCCTCATCCCCCGTGGGGCTGCAGCAGTAGTGTCCTGAGAGTTAAAGGGCTGGGCTTCAGCATCCTGTTGAGGTCAGGCCCCCTGGAGCCCACCCTCCAGCAGTGAGCCCTCCCAAGGCACCGCAGGGCCTGGAGTCTGGGGATTTCACCCCAACTCTGTTTGGTGCAGCTCCTGCTGCTCGATGCCACACCAACGAATCCAACCACTCCCCTTTTCCTGGATGAGATGGTCTCTCTCCTGCCACAGGAAACTCCGATGGCACTTCCCAGCCCAGCCACGGCAGCCACCTCAGTAACAAGACCATCTCCTTGACTGAGTTCCAGCCAGGCTCCTTGGAGCCTCTCCACTCGGCCTCAACTTTGGCTTGTAAAGACTTGAGCAGACACTAACAGTGTCTAACAGCTTCTGGCCGCACCCCTAGGCCGACCCCTGCCCCGTCAACACCTGCCTGAGAAAGCTCCGTGCACCAGAACTGACTGACTGCTCCAACCCCGACCTCCCTTTCTCAGGGCATCTGCTGAAAGGCCTGCGACCACACGTCCTTCTGTCTGTTCCCGAGGTCTGTGCATTTCCTGTGACCCAGGAGGGCCTTTCTCAGGACCTGAGAGCCACTCCCTGAAGTGTCCCCATTGGGAAGATGGGGCCGGTGTCTCCAGGCTCTGGGAGGACAGAATCCTGACCTCAACAGTGGCCAGCATGGACACAGCGGGCCCCATCCCAGGGATACTGACCAGCGCTGGGCAACTTTTCCCTTCCCCGATGACTGAGCCCCGAGCACCCTCCCTGCTCCCTGTACCATCTCCCTTTACAAGGCTGTCGCCTCTGCACAGATGAAGGTGTGTTCAGGTCTTGCTGGACTCTTTCTTCTGTTGCAATAGTTATTTCTGTTGAAAATCTGTCCTTGCTATGTGACCTAGTGCCCAGCTTTATCTTTGAAAATGTCTGTCTCCACCTCTGCCTCTCCAGCCTGGTCCCCGTTTCTGGCACCCAACATGTCTCTTACGGGCTGAATTTTGCCCCAGAATGAATCACACACCAGGTTTCACCCAGACCTGATTAAGGTGATATTTTGATGAGATTTTAGGCTGAGAATTGATGCGGAAAGGGCTAAGACTTGGGGATGCTGAGATAGGATCAATGTATTTTGCATGTGAGAAGAACATGAATTTTGGGGACCAGAGTATGGACTGTTATGAGTTACGTTGTGACCCCGACAAATTCATATATTGAAGTCTTAATCCCCAGCCTCACAATGTGACTGTGTTTGGAGATGGGGTCTTTACAGAGCTCATTACGTTCCTATGAGATCACTAATCTAATCTGATGTGTGTTCTTCTAAGAAGAGAAGCTTAGGACGCGGGCACACAGAGGGATGGCCATGTGAGGACCCAGGGAGGAGACGGTGTGTATAAGCCAAGGAGAGAGGGCTTGAGAGAAACCAGCCCTGCCTGCATCCCGATCTCAGATTCCTGGTCTCTAGGCCTGGGAGGATGGATGTCTGGGGTGCGAGCCGCCCCTCTGTGGTCCTGAGCTGACTCACACAGATCTGACACCCACCTCTTGATTCTGGAAGGCCCTCTGTGTGGCTCTGCCTGGCCAGCCTGAGCCAGCTCCCAGGCCTCAACCCAGCTTGTCCTGGAAGCCCTGCCCCATGCAGAGTGACCAGGGCAGGCAGCACCGTGCCCAGCAGGAGGAGAAACTGCATCCATGTAGGCAAGAGGAGAAGCCCCGGGGGTCCATGTAGCGACAGGGGCCAGGGAGGGCCGCGTGGGCAGTGCGTGTGGCTGCAGGAGGTGGGGGGCATGTGCAGGGAGCCCTCGAGGTGCAGCTCGACCAGCCACCTCCCGACTCTGCTTCCCACCGTGCGCGGGACGTGCGTGAACACAGGAAGGCTGCTCCCATCACAAAGTACAAGACTTAAAAAGGATATTTTATTGTCATCAAAAACGAGAAACATTAAAGATGATTAATGAGCTTTAGAAAATTTAAAAGAAGAAAAAAGCTACCAAAGCTGAAATCGTGGCACCTCCTTCCAGTGAGGCCGGGAGTCCTCCCTGACGGCCGAGGCAGGCGCTTGCCGCGCTCCCGCTGGTGCCTCCCTTCCTGTCTGCGGATTCTGCGTGACATTCACCAAACGGCGTGACGCGGGCAGCAGAGCGTGGGAGCCTCTGTCCGGCAGTCAGTGGCCAGCAGCCCCGCTTTCCCAAGGCCACGGGCACCCTCTGTGCCGTCTTGCGTCTCCACCTCCTGCCCCCAGAGTGGCTGCTTATTCCTGCTGCACGTGACTTGGGGCTGGACTTCAGCCTCTGTGATGAGTTGTGCTGTGTTCACGCTCCTGGCTCTCCTGGTGTCCCTCCACCTCTCTCCCCGGTGCTCCTGGGCCGCCTCTGTCCTCAGGCCCCACCAAGGCTGAGTCTTGCCTGCCTGGGACCTGGTCACCAGGCTTCCTCTGGGAGACCTGTCTGGGCAGATGCCCACCCCTTCCTTGGGCTGTCCTCGCCCTTGCCCTGTAGGGCTCCTGCAGCGACCACGTGGCCCGGGCTCTTCTCTGAGTGATCTCCGTGGAGTGGAGTGGGTGGGAGGTGGCCGTGTCCTTGGCCTGGCCCTGGTCCCTCCTCTCCCCAGTGCAGACTCTGGGGCTGGCTGTCCCTGTGGGTCGAGTTCCACCCGAGAATCCAGCGGCGTGGGCAGGCAGCCAAGGGGCGGTGCTGGCACCGAGACCCTGTTCCATGGGAGGCTTCTTCCCAGGAGCCGGAGAGCAGCGTGCTTGGCTTGAAATAAGAACAACCTCATTCCTCATGTCAGTTCCCAGGAGTGCCCAGAACGGAGGCTGGCTGGCTGCGGGCTGGGAGGAAGGCCGTCTGACTGAGCCTTCGCAGCTCTCCGAAGCCTCCCCAGCAGGTCCTGATGGTGCTGTGGCTTCCCCGCCTTGGTGGCTGATGCTCCCACTCACCATGTGGAAACCACACCTGTGTTCAGGATTCTGGCGTGGACGGGGTTGGCTCCAGGGCCAGCTCCTGCCTGGGTGGGCTCCTGGTATGCCGGCCGCTGCCTCCTTTTGTGTGAGCACCTGGTGGGCCAGAGGGCAGGGATGTCCTGCTGAGGGGACATCTGGCCCCCAGCGCCCTGCATGCACCAAGCAGTGGAGGTCTGGGGTAGACCTGCTATGCACAGGGTCTGGAAGGGGGCGTGTCAGGGGTTAGAGGGCGACTGCGAGGCCAGAGAGCCATGGGGTTGAGGGTGGCAAGGTCTGGGGGCAGGTGTGGCCTGGGTGGTGGCTGAGCATGGCCCATGACTCCTGTGTGGGGTCTGGGTGGCCCTGGACACCCTGCAGAGGTTGACCCTAGGCCCCCTGCCCGATCATGTTCCTGTAGTCGGGGATGATGGTCTGCTTCAGGTCCACCACCGAGGAGAAGATCCACTTCACCTGTTGGCAAGGCACAGCACAGGAGTGAGAGAGGCCACGGCCCTGCCCCCGAGGCTCACCCACCCCTCAGGCTACCGAGGTCATAGCCCTGCCCCCGAGGCCCACACATCCCTCAGGCCACCCAGGCCACAGCCCTGCCCCCGAGGCCCATCCCCTCTTCAGGGCACCCAGTTGCCAGAGCCACACCACTGCCTACTCTGAGGCTTGGACATGGAGAGCAGAGCCAGGGCACCGACAGCATGTGGACAGTACAGAAGACAGTGTCAGGGACAGCGTGGGGGACAGGTGGAGACTACACTTGGGGACAGTGTCAGGGACAGGTAGAGACACCATGGGGGAGTGTTGGGGACAGGTGGGGACAGCATGGGGGACAGTGTTGCATACAGGAGGGGACAGCATGGAGAACAGTGTCAGGGACAGGTGGAGACAGCGTGGGGGAGAGTGTCAGAGACAGGTGAGGACAGCATAGAGGAGAGTGTCGGGGACAGGTTGGGACATCGTGAGGGACAGTGTTGCGTACAGGAGGCAACAGCGTGGGGGATAGTGTCAGGGACTGTAGGTGACAGAGTGGGAGACAGTGTCAGGGACAGGTGGAGACTATGTGAGGGACAGGTGGGGACAGCATGGAGGAGAGTGTCGGGGACAGGTGAGGACAGCGTGGGGGATAGTGTCAGGGAGAGATGGAGACAGTGTGGAGGACAGCATCAGGGACAGGTGGGGACCGCGTGGGGGATAGTGTTGCATATAAGAGGGGACAACGTGGGGGACAGTGTCAGGGATTTTAGGGGACAGAGTGGGAGACAGTGTCAGGGACAGGTGGAGACTGGGGGACAAGTGGGGACAGCATGGGTGACAGTGTCGGGGATAGGAGGGGACAGGAGGGGACAGCATGGGGGATAGTGTCAGGGGGACAGGTGGGGACTGTGGGGGACAGTGTTGGGGACGGACAGCATGGGGGACAGTGTTGGGGACAGCATGGGGGACAGTGTCGGGGACAGGTGGGGACTGTGGGGGACACTGTCAGGGAGAGGAGGGAACAGCATGGGGGACAGTGTTGGGGACAGGTAGGGATAGCATGGGGGACAGTGTCAGGGACCGGGGACAGTGTGGGGGACAGCGTCAGGGACAGGTGGAGACAGTGTCGAGGATAGTATTGGGGACAGGTGGGGACAGCATGGGGGACAGTGTCAGGGATAGGAGGAGACAGGAGAAGACAGCATGGGGACAATGTCAGGGACAGGAGAAAAGAGCATGGGGACAGTGTTGGGGACAGGTGGGGATAGTGTGGCCTACAGTATCTGGGACTGGTGGGCACAGTGTGTTGGACAGGGTCGGAGACAGGTGGGTAGAGCATGGGGGATAGTGTTGGGGACAGGTGGGGACAGTGTGGGGGACAGCATTGGGGAAAGGTGGGGACAGCATGGGGGACAGTGTCAGGGACAGGTGGGGACAGCATGGGGGACAGTGTCAGGGATGATGGACAGCATCAGGGACACATGGAGACAGCATGGGGGACACTGTTGGACAGGTGGGTACAGCATGGGTCACAGTGTCAGAGACACTGGGGACACAGTGGGGGACAGTGTCATGGACAGTTTATGACAGTGTGGGGGACAGTGTCGGACAGCTGGGGACAGCATAGGGGACAGCATCAGGGACAGGTGGGGACAACATGGGGGACAGTGTCAGGGACAGGTGGAGACAGCCTGGGGGACACTGTTGGACAGGTGGGGACAGCATGGGGGACAGTGCCAGGGATAGTTTGTGAGAGACTGGGGAACGGTGTCAGGGACAGTTTGTGACAGCATGGGGGACAGTGTCAGGGACAGCTGGGGACAACGTGCGGCCGACCTTGAAGAAGGTGACGGTGGCACTGTAGCACACGCTTAGCAGGAAGAGTGTGATGAAGATGGTGATGGTCGTCCACAGCCCGTCCAGCTCCCCGTCCTGCGCCTCCGCACAGCTCTCCTCCAGTTGCAGCTCTGGACAGGAAGGGGGTGGTCAGTGCTGTGTCCCTCTGGGCTCGGGCCTCTGGGGGCGATTCCCTCTGTGGCGGGGCCCAGGATGTAGGGCCCGGCCGGGATGGGCCAACAGTGTCCTGAGGTCAGCTCCCCGCAGCTGCTCGCCCTGTGCACCAGCTTTGGCCCCGGGGCCCAGCCAGACACCCGGCCCTAGATAGCGACCCGGCTCTCAGCAGGACCCACTCCCCGTCTCCCGTGTCCCTCCCTGAGGCCCAGAGGGCAGGAGGATGGCGAAGCCCACCCCTCATGTGACCCCAGCTGCAGGGAAGGGCAGTACTGGGAAGTGGGCCAGAGCCAGGGACGCGATGTGGCGTGTGTTCCCCTGTGTGTGGGGGCCTGTGTGTGTGCGGCGGCTGCAGGGGCTCTGCTGTGAGAGGAGGGCTGGGTTTGTCTGAGCTGGTCAGCATGTGGACAAGCTGCTGAGTGGCTCGTAGGCCTGGAGGTGCTGCTTGGGGCTCGTGGGGGCATGTGTCCGCGGAGTGTTCACGTGTGCGGGGACCTTGCTCTGGTCTGGGTGCTGTGCAGGTCGCCCGTGTGAGGCGTACGTGTGTGTGTGGTGGCTGTGTGGCCAGCCAACCTCAGTGCGGGGTTTAATGGGTCTGGGCTGAGTGTGTGTGTGGGCATCTGGACCAGTCCCTCCACAGGGCCCGAGAGTGCGTGTCCCCAGGAGTCGGTTATGTCCCCATGTGGGTGCGAGGCTGGGCAGGGCTGCCAGGGGTTAGTGTCGTGGGGCAGATGGGTGAGGGAGGGCCTGTCCCTTCGCACATGGACTAGGCGTGCCCCCGAGTGGGCAGGGGGTCTGAGGACAGGGAGCTCACAGATCAGGACAGTCTCCTACAGAGGCGGGGGCTGTGTGCCTGTCCCCAGGGGGCTCCTAGGCTTCTGGTGGCCCAGCCCAGGGCAGCTGCTGCTGGAGGGAGGGCCTCGCTGGCAAAGCCCCCCACCCCGCCGAGGGCGGCCCCTGGCTGAGCCCCACCCTAGGTGGCCGAGGCACACCTGCACAGCCTGGGCCAGTGTGGGGTCAGTGGGACCCGCTCGGCCTCCCTCATGCCCCTCAGGCTTCAGACTCGGCCTGACCCGCGCAAAGAACCATCAGAGTCTCGCAGGGGCCCAGGGCAGCGCTGGGTGCTTTATTTCCATGCCGGGCGCCTGGGAAGTACGTACACGGGTGCGGGCCAAGCATCCTCGCGCCACCCCGAGAGCCCGGGGGGCGGGGGCTTGCCGGGTGTCGCCCTCATTTACCCGGAGACAGGGAGAGGCTCTTCTGGGTGTAGTGGTTGTGCAGAGCCTCATGCATCACGGAGCATGAGAAGACGTTCCCCTGCTGCCACCTGCTCTTGTCCACGGTGAGCTTGCTGTAGAGGAAGAAGGAGCCGTCGGAGTCCTGCACGGGTGGGGTGGTCTTGTAGTTGTTCTCCGGCTGCCCGCTGCTCTCCCACTCCACGACGATGTCTCTGGGGTAGAAGCCTTTGACCAGGCAGGTCAGGCTGACCTGGTTCTTGGTCAGCTCCTCCCGGGACGGGGGCAGGGTATACACCTGCGGCTCTCGGGGCTGCCCTGTAGGGACAGAGGTTGGCACAGCGGTCACTCCCAGGGCAGAGGGTGGGCCGAGCCGGCCTCTGTCCTCGTGGCCCTCACGCCCCGCGGGTCTCACCTTTGTCTTTGGAGATGGTTTTCTCGACGGGGGCCGGGAGGGCTTTGTTGGAGACCTTGCACGTGTACACCTTGCCGTTTAGCCAGTCCTGGTGCGTGACGGTGAGGACGCTGACCACGCGGTACGTGCTGTTGTACTGCTCCTCCTGCGGCTTCGTCTGGGCATGGCGTACCTCCACGCCGTCCACGTACCAGTTGAACTTGACATCAGGTTCGTCCTGGCTCACGTCCACCACCACGCATGTGACCTCAGGGGTCCGGGAGATCATGAGGGTGTCCTTGGGTTTTGGGGGGAAGAGGAAGACTGACGGTCCCCCCAGGAGTTCAGGTGCTGAGGAAGAGATGGAGGTGGACGCGTCAGCACCCAGGCAGGACCTGTCCCTGGACACAGGCCACTCTAGGGCACTTGTCCCACATTCAGCTGGAGAGCGAGGCCGGGGCTGGCTTACCTGGGCACGGTGGGCACGTGGGAGGTTTGCTGCTACCACATGTTTTGATCTCTGCAGAGAGAAGATTGGGAGTTACTGGGATCTGGGAGGAGAGAAGGTGTCCCAGCTGAGGGAGTGGAGAATTTGGCCTTTGGGGTGGGCTTAGGTCAGCAACAGGGTCCTCCCCAATATGGCTCTTGGCAGGTCTGAGCCCAGCACCTGCCCCTGTGTGTGCAGGGCCTGTGGCTGCCCCGAGTCTGGTGGAAAGAGCCAGAAGACCCTCTCCCTGAGCATGAGTGGGGTGGGCAGAGGCCTCTGGGTGAGGAGACAGACGGGTCCTGCCCTGCTGCCCTGGGCTGGGGCTGCGCAGCCAGGGTTTGTCCAGGCAGGAGGGCCGAGCCTGGCTTCCAGCAGATACCCCCCTCCCTCGCTGGCCTCTCACCAACTCTCTTGTCCACCTTGGTGTTGCTGGGCTTGTGGTTTACGTTGCAGATGTAGGTCTGGGTGCCCAAGCTGCTGGAGGGCACGGTCACCATGCTGCTGAGGGAGTAGAGCCCTGAGGACTGTAGGACAGCCGGGAAGGTGTGCACACCGCTGGTCAGGGCGCCTGAGTTCCACGACACTGTCACGGGTTCAGGGAAGTAGTCCTTGACCAGGCAGCCCAGGGCCGCTGTGCTCTCGGAGGTGCTCCTGGAGGAGGGCGCCAGGGGGAAGACCGATGGGCCCTTGGTGGAGGCTGTAAGAGAGGTGGCGCCATGTGACTACGGTGTGGGACAGAGCTGGGCCCAGGGCGCAGAGGCCCCTCTGTTCTTGTCTCTCAGTGAGGGTCCAGTGTCTGGGCTCCCGGGCATTGGGTGTGCACCTGGCTGGTGCCACCTGCCTCACCTTGGCCCCCTCCCTGCCCCAAAGGTAAGGTCAGGCCCAGCCTGCCCCAGAAGGCTTGCAGGAGCGGCGGCCCTGTGGTACCCTTCAGCAGGCACCCCTGCAGCCTAGGAGGCGGGGCTGGGCAGCCGGGTTAGTGCTCTGTGTCTGCAGGGAGTCAGCACAACCCAGGGCCTCTAGCTTGGCCTCGGCTCTGGCCATCGGTGCCACCTCAGGAACGGCTCATGCCCGTCGGCCTCACTCCAGCCTTTTATGGGTGCCTGGCTTGACCAGTGGCCACTGTTCTCAGATGGCTTCTCGTGGGTCCCCCGAACCCCCTGACCCTGCCGCCCCAGTGTGGCCCTCCCCTAGTGAGTGGGCCTGACTTGCCCAGGGCCCTGGTCGTAGCCTGCCCTCTGCCCTCCAGGGCCCTGTTTTTCTGTGCAGCAGAGGGGCCAGACACTGCATAGGGTCAGCACCCTCAGCCCCAGGGCCCCGGAACCTCCTGCCTTGGAATAGCCCCCTGGGAACCCCCTCCTCAGCGTCTCCCCGCTTTCCCCTTAGCCCCAGTGTGCACCATCCCAGGTCAGGGCCCTGAGTGCATTGATGCCCCATGCCTCCCCAGTGTCCTGCATTACTTCCGGAGGCTGCGTCACCACACCCTCACCCTCCCAGCCCTGGCCTGGCCTTCTTGGCCACCAGCCCACCTCCTCTGTCTCCAGAGCTTCCCCCGGCAAGGTCCCTGCTGGGCTCAGCCCAGTCCCCCCAGCACAGGTAGGAGCCTTGCAGCTGCCCTTGGCCTTCCCTACCCTGCATGGCACCAGGACCCTCAGGCCACAGGGAGGCCCCATTTCTCTCTGCCGCTGGCCCAGTGGCCCTGGAGTCCCACTGCAGGTCAGGTGTGCCCTGACCTCTGAGGAAGGTAAGTGCCCTGCCCCCAGCCAGGCCATCCCCTCTGCTCAGCCCCAGGGCCCTGCTCACTACCCCTTCCCCTCACCTGCACCACAGGCTCTGGCTGAGTCTGCCTAGGCCCTGAACGGGCCCCTCTGGCTCCCCTGTGCTTGTACACTGCCCTGCACCACCTCCACTCAGCTTCATTGTGCTGGTGGCCCTGGCTCCTGGCAGCCCATCTTGTTCCTTCTGGAGTGCCAGCCTCAGAGGCCTTCCTGCCCAGGGCCCACTGGGGTCAGCCCTGGTCTCAGCACACGTTCCCCTGCATCCGGACCTGCCCCTGCCTGTTAGCTGAGCCCTGAGCTCTGAAATGCCTTCCCTTCTCCATCCTAGCTCGCCCTTGCCAACTGCTCAGTGGGATGGGCTCACACCCCCTTCCCTTCACCAGGAGGCTGCACTGTGCTTTCACCAGCCCTCAGCTGTCAGCTGCCAGCAACTGCCCAGCTCCTGCCGAAGTCTAGGAGCTGAGTGCTGCCTCCCAGCGGCCTGCTCACCTGTGGCTGCTGTGTCCTGAGCTCTAGTGCCTGTTCCCTGCTTGTCCTGCCTCCCACCAGCCCTGCTCATCTGAAACGGGTCTGCCCTGGTCCCCAGAGCTCCAGGAGCTGCCGCCTGCTTCTCCTGCCCCCACCTGCCCCAGTTCAGCTGCATCTGCTCTGCCCTGGTCTCCTGAGCTCCAAGAGCTGCCCCCTGCTCATTCTGCCTCCCACCTGCCCCTCCTCACCTGCCGCTGCTCTGCCCTGGTCCTCCAAGCTCCAGTGCCTGCCCCTTCCTTCTCTTGCTTCCCACCAGCCCCTGCTCAAGTGCAGGTGATCTGCCTTGGCTCTCTGAGCTCTAGGGTCTGCCCACCTGCTCCCCCTGCTTCCCACCGGCCCTGCTCACCTGCAGCTGCTCTGCCCTGGCTCCCTGAGGCTGAGCCTCAGTCCTGCTCACCTTCTGATGCTCTCCGCTTGTCCCCTGAGCTCCAGGAGCTAACCCCTACTTGTTCTACCTCCCACCAGCCCCTGCTTACCTGTGGCTGCTCTACCTGGTCCCCTGAGCTCCAGGGACTGCCCCCTGCTCCTCCTGCCTCCTCCCGACCCCTCCTCACCTGAGACTGCTGTGCCCTGGTGCTCTGAGCTCCAGAAACTGCCCCCCTACTGCTCCTGCTTCCTACCAGCCCCTGCTCACCTATGGATGATCTGCCCTGGCTCCTGGAGCTCCAGGGGCTGCCCCCTGTTCGTCCTGCCTCCCACCAGCCATGCTCACCTTCTGATGCTCTGCCTTGATCCCCTGAGTTCCAGGAGCTGCCCTCTGCTTGCCCACCTCCCCCTGAGCCCTGCTCATCTTCGACTGCTCTGCCCTGGTTCTCTGAGCTCCAGGGGCTGGCTCCTGCTCCTCCTGCCTCCCACCTGCCCCTCCTCACCTGCGGCTGCTCAACCCTGGTCCCCTGAGCTCCAGGGGCTGCCCCCTCCTTTTCCTGCTTCCCACCAGCCCCTGCTCACGTGCAGGTGATCTGCCTTGGCTCTCTGAGCTCTAGGGGCTCCCCACCTGCTCCCCCTGTTTCCCACCGGCCCTGCTCACCTGTAGCTGCTCCGCCCTGGCTCCCTGAGGCTGAGCCTCAGTCCTGCTTACCTTCTGATGCTCTCCCCTTGTCCCCTGAGCTCCAGGAGCTAACCCCTACTTGTTCTACCTCCCACCAGCCCCTGCTCACCTGCGGCTTCTCTACCTGGTCCCCTGAGCTCCAGGGGCTGCCCCCTGCTCCTCCTGCCTCCTCCCTACCCCTCCTTACCTGAGGCTGCTGTGCCCTGGTGCTCTGAGCTCCAGAAGGTACCCCCTGCTCCTCCTGCTTCTTATCAGCCCCTGCTCACCTGCGGCTGCTCTACCTGGTCCCCTGAGCTCCAGGGTCTGCCTCCTGCTCCCCGACCTCCCACCAGCCATGCTCACTTTCTGATGCTCCGCCCTGATCCCCTGAGTTCCAGGAGCTGCACCTCTGCTTGCCCACCTGCCCCTGAGCCCTGCTCATCTGCAGCTGCTCTGCCCTGATCCTGAGTTCCGGGGCCTTCCCCCTGCTCATCCTGCCCGCCACTGGCCCCTGTTCACCTTCAGATACCCTCCCCTGATCCCCTGAGCTCCAGAAGCTGTCCCCTGCTCCTCCTGTCTCCCACCTGCCCCTCCTCACCTGCAGCTGCTCTGCCCTGGTCCCCTGAGCTCCAGGAGCTGCCCCGTACTTGTCCTGCCTCCCACCAGTCCCTGTTCACCTTCAGATGCCCTCCCCTGCTCCCCTGAGCTCCAGAAGCTGTCCCCTACTCCTCCTGCCTCCCACCTGCCCTGCTCACCTGAGGCTGCTCTGCCCTGATCCCCTGAGCTCCAGGGGCTGCCCCCTGCTCGTCTTGCCTCTCACCAGCCCTTGCTCACCTGCAGCTGCTGTGCCCTGGTCACCTGAGCTCCAGGGGCTGCCCACTGCTTGTCCACCTCCCACCAGCCATACTCACCTTCTGATGCTCTGCCCTGGTTCCCTGAGCTGCAGGTGCTGCCCCTGCTTGCCCATCTCCCACTGAAGCCTTCTCATCTGTGACTGCTCTGCCCTGGTTCCCTGAGCTCCAGGGGCTGTCCCCTGCTCCTCCTGCCTCCCACCAGACCGTGCTCATCTGCGGCTGCTCTGACTTGGTCCCCTGAGCTCCAGGAGCTGCTCCCTGCTTGCCCATCTCCCATTGAGCCCTTCTCACCTGCAACTGCTCTGCGCTGGCTCTATGAGCTCCAGGGGCTTCCCCCTGCTCATCCTGCTCCCCACCAGCCTGTTCACCTTCAGATGCTCTGTCCTGGTCCCCTGAGTTCCAGGAGCTGCCCCCTGGTCCTCCTGCCCCCCGCCAGCCCCCGTTCACCTTCAGATGCCCTCCCCTGCTCCCCTGAGCTCCAGAAGCTGTCCCCTACTCCTCCTGCCTCCCACCTGCCCTGCTCACCTGAGGCTGCTTTGTCCTGATACCCTGAGCTCCAGGGGCTGCCCCTTGCTCGTCCTGCCTCTCACCAGCCCTTGTTCACCTGTAGCTGCTGTGCCCTGGTCACCTGAGCTCCAGGGGCTGCCCCCTGCTCTCCTGCCTCCCACCTGCCCCTCCTCACGTGCGGCTGCTCTGCCATGGTTCCCTGAGCTCCAGGAGCTGCCTCCTGCATGTCCTGCCTCCCACCAGCCCCTGTTCACCTTCAGATGCCCTCCCCTGCTCCCCTGAGCTCCAGAAGCTGTCCCCTACTCCTCCTGCCTCCCACCTGCCCTGCTCACCTGAGGCTGCTTTGTCCTGATACCCTGAGCTCCAGGGGCTGCCCCCTGCTCGTCCTGCCTCTCACCAGCCCTTGTTCACCTGTAGCTGCTGTGCCCTGGTCACCTGAGCTGCAGGGGCTGCCCACTGCTTGTCCACCTCCCACCAGCCATACTCACCTTCTGATGCTCTGCCCTGGTTCCCTGAGCTCCAGGTGCTGCCCTTGCTTGCCCATCTCCCACTGAACCCTTCTCATCTGTGACTGCTCTGCCCTGGCTCTATGAGCTCCAAGGGCTGCCCCCTGCTCTCCTGCCTCCCACCTGCCCCTCCTCACCTGCGGCTGCTCTGCCATGGTTCCCTGAGCTCCAGGAGCTGCCTCCTGCATGTCCTGCCTCCCACCAGCCCCTGCTCACCTTCAGATGCCCTCCCCTAGTTCCCTGAGCTCCAGGAGCTGCTCCCTGCTTGCCCATCTCCCACTGAGCCCTTCTCATCTGCGATGGCTCTGCCCTGGCTCTATGAGCTCCAGGGGCTTCCACCTGCGCATCCTGCCCCCCACCGGCCCCTGTTTACCTTCAGATGCTCTGTCCTGGTCTCCTGAGCTCCAGGAGCTGCCTCCTGCTCCTCCTGCCCCCACCTGCTCTGTGCACCTGTGGCTGCTCGGTCCTGGTCCCCTGAGCTCCAGTGCCTGCCCCCTGCTCATTCTACCCTCCCTCAACCCGGGGCAGCAACGTCACTCAGGCCACTGTTGCCCCCTGCCTGTCCTGGCACCCTCTGTCCAGGTTTGGGCTCTTTATTCTGGCCTCATTTTTGTTTTAGCGGCATTTGGCTTGTTCCCTACGCTGTGGAGACCCCTGTGTCCAGTCAGGTCTCCCCAGCAGAGCCCCTTGCTCTTGCCCATGTCCCCCTCCTGGATGAGCTCCTGGATGCTCCTGTCCCCGCACTGCTCCTGCTCTGGAAGCCTGTCCATTGCTCCCCGTCAGCTCCTGGAACCCATGGAGCCTCAGCCGCTTCCCTTGCTCCAGGCCTGCTGTGCTCTGGGCCTTTCTGGGCCTCCCTGGACTCTTCCTTTCTCCCACGTATGCACTCAGCACAGCTCTCTCCTCCTCTCTGCTGCTGACCACAGCCCTGCTCCCCACCAGCAGGTGCCCTAGCCCCATCAGCTGGCTCTGAGCCCAGCCCCTGTCCCTTCCCTGTCCCTGCCTCTGCCTCTGGGCTCCTTCACTTCCACCCTCCCATCCTGCTGCCACATCAACCTCCCTGCTCTGCTCCCGGCTCACCTGCTGTCCTTGGTCCTGGCTGAGAAGAGGGCCCCACGGCCAGCACTGCTGACCCTGCCCTGGGCTCCGGTGATGCTGCCGGCCTGGACAAGCCCCTCCATTCACCTGCGGCCTCACCTCCTCCCTCGCTCTGCTGCCTCCTCAGCTCAGGTCAGTCCTGCTCATGGTGATACCACCCCATGGCTGGCTCTGCCGCATCCTGTATGTTCCTCGTGATCCCAGCCCGGTGGTCCTGGAGGCCTCAGTCAGCCTCTAGTGCAGTCCTGCCCTGTTGACTGGGAAGCCCCTGCCCGCGGGCCCCGTCGTCTGGCACTGGGTGGGCATCGGTGCCTGAAGCCTGCCCACCTCCGCCATGCTGGCTCTGCTTGGGCCTCCATGTGGGGCCGGCCTCGCCCCCAGCGTCTCCCCAGCCTCTTGCAGTCTGTTCAGCAGCTCAGGTCCAGGAGACCCACGGCTGGCCCCAGGCTCTGTCCTTCTCCGAAGCCTGTGCTCCTGCCCTGTGCTGACCCCACTCATCGAGGTGGGGGTCCCAGCCCTTCCTGCTCTGTCGCGGTTCATGTGGGCGGCCCCGCCCCCACTGTCAGCCGCTATTTGTCCTCCTAGGAAATCACAGCTCGGCCCCCAGGTCCCCAGGGGTGTGAACTCCACACTGCAAAGACTAAGAACAGGATTGAAACCGGGGGCACTGCTTACTTCCTGAAGTTCCCTTTTCTTCTGGTGGTTTGTGTGTCAGAGGGCGAGGGGGAGTCCAGACACAGCCGAGGCTGCCTCCTGGGTGTGTGGGGACGGGGGTGGTGGGTGCCCCTTACTCACGGGAGAAGGTGGGGCGCCTGGACCTTGTGCACTGCTCTCTTCTCTGTCTCCGAGTCCCTGGGGCTGGACTGAGACTGGCAGTGATCATGACCATTCTTCCCACGGCCCGAGTCTCTCAATACCTGGGCCTCTCACCTGAGCCTTCTGGCCCCCACTAGGCCCTGGTGGCTGCTTTTTGCCTGGGCGTCTCTCCAGGTGGCTCTCACTCATGGTGCAGGGAGGGGAATGTGAGCCCATCGCACTGAGCAGTTGGCAAGGGCGAGCTGGGATGGAGAAGGGAAGGCGCTCCAGGGCTCAGGGCTGAGCTCACAGGCAGGGGTGGGTCTAGCTACAGGGGAAATGTGTGCTTGAGACCAGGAGGGTCCCAGGGCTGGCCCAAGTGGACACTGTGTAGGAAGTCCTCTGAGGCTGGTGTTCCAGAAGGAACAAAATGGGCTGCCAGGGGCCAGGGCCACCAGCTCTACTCCTGGGGGCCAAGGGGTCGTGGAGATGGATGAACACACTGAAGCTGAGTGGAGGTGGTGCAGGGCAGTATACCAGCAGAGGGGAGCCAGAGGGGCCCATTCAGGGCCTGGGCAGACTCAGCCAGAGCCTGTGGTGCAGGTGAGGGGAAGGGGTCGGGGCAGGGCCCTGGGACTGAGCAGAGGGGATGGCCTGGCTAGGGGCAGGGCACTTAGCTTCCTCAAAGGCCAGGGGCACACCCCACCTGCAGTGAGACTCCAGGGCCACTGGACTACCAGCAGAGAGAGAAATGGGGTCTCCCTGGTGCTGGGGATGCTGGCACCATGCAGGGTAGGGAGGGCCAAGGTCAGGTGCAAGGCTCCTACTTGTGCTGGGGGAACCTGGACTGAGCTCTGCAGGGACCTTGGCAAGCGGAAGCTCTGGAGAGAAGGAGGAGCTGGGCGAGGACGAACGTGGAGGTGTGAGGTAGCAGGGGATGGGATGAGGCCAGAGGACTGGGCAGACCAAAAACCTGAGGAGGTGTCACACAGGAAGTGTCCTGAATGAAACAGGAAGTGTCTGGAATGGAATAGGAAGCATCCAGAATGGAGCAGGAAGCATCCAGAATGGAGCAGGAAGCATCCAGAGTGTAACAGGAAGCATCCAGAATGGACACCTGCAAAGGGAAATTGTGTCCCTCCCACTCAATGTGCTCTCCACAAGGATCTGGCCCTCACCTCTGTCCCTGCTGGATCCCTGAGCTGTCACCATTCCTGCCCTCAGAGAGAATGTCCAGGAGACAGGTGGAGGTGCACGTGTGGGTCCCTGAGGAAATCCATCCTCCAGCCACTGGCTCCCAGTTGGCTCCCAGTCTCTGGTTCTGGCTTCACGCCATGGAACTCATCATGGGCTCAACCTCCCAGCCTGGGGGAGGATGGAGTGAGGGGCCCCACAATGCCCATGGCACACCCAGGGGGCTGGGGAGACTGCACTGGGCTCGAGTGGGGAGGCCTTATGTTGGCCGTGGGACTGGCAGTTCAGGACAACACCCATATCCCTTAGCTAAGTCCCTGGCAACATAGCACCCCAGACTGCATGGCTTAAAAAACAGAAGTTTATTCCGTCCTGCTTCTGGAGGCCAGGTATCTGAGATGGTTGGCTTGGTGAGGCTGACTCCTCTGTGTCACGGGAGACTCTGTCCCAGGCTCTCTCCTGGCTGCTGGGCGTTGCCGGCCGTCTCTGCCGCTCCTGGCTTGTGGGAGCAGCGCCATCTTCACAGGGCGTTCTCCCCACCTGCTGTCTGTGCCCAGATGCCCCCTTTTGATGGGGACAGCAGTCATATCAGATCAGAGGCTCGCCGTACTCCAGGGTCACCTCATCTGAACTTGATTGCACCTGCAAAGACTCTTGTTTTCAAACAAGGTCGCATTCTGAGGTCCTGGGGGTTAGGACTTTAACACATGAATTTAGAGGGGACACATTTTAACCCATGACAGTTTGCCCTCTGCTCCCCCCATAATCATGTCCTTCTCACATGCAAAATCCCTGCATCCCATAGCAGCACCTCCAAGATGGCTAACCCCTTCCAGCACCAACTCTTAGTCCAAAATCTCAAAATCTCAGCTAAATGTCACCTGCATCAGGTATGGGAGAAACCCAGGCTGAGATTTATTCTAGGGTGAAATTCCTCTCCGTATGTGGACCTTTGTAACAGGGCAAGAAGTTACCTGCTTCCAAAGTAGAGTGATGGGACAGGCATAGGCTGGACATTCCCATTCCAAAAGGGATACATTGGAAGGGAGAGAGGAGCCATGGGTCCCAAGCAAGCCCAAAACCCAGTAGGGAAAACTGCATTAGATTTTTTTTGAAGAAAACAATATACTTTTATTTTACCTGTTTAAAACATTTTTTATTATTGTTTTTAATTGATGCATAATAATTGTATACATTTTGGGGTATATTGTGATATTTGGATACATATATACAATGGGTGATGATCACATCAGGGTAATTAGTATTGGGGGAGTGCACCCCCAATATTTCAACATAGGTTCTTTGTGTTTTCCATAATTGTTGGCCGACTGAGAAATACAGACAGACAAATAAAGAAATAAGAAGAGAGGAATTTTACAGCTGGGCTGCTGGGGGTGACGCCACATATCGGTAGGACTGTGATGCCTACTTGAGTCTCAGACCAGCAAGTTTTTTGTTAAGGGTTTCAAAAAGGGAGGGAATGTAAGAACGGGGAGTAGGTACAAAGATCACATGCTTCAAAGGGCAAAATCAGAACTACTAATAAGGGTCTAACAAAGATCACATGCTTCTGAGGGAACAGGACAAAGGGCAAAAGCAGAACTACTGATAAGGATCCAAGAAAGATCACAAGGCAAAGGGCAAAAGCAGAACTACTTATAAGGGTCTACGTTCAGCAGTGCACATATTGTTTTGATAAGCATCTTGAACAACAGAAAACAGGGTTCGAGAGCAGAGAACCAGTCTGACCACAAATTTACCAGGGCTGAGTTGTTGCTCACCCTAATAAGCCTACTGCAGCAGATGAGGGTGTATCTCAGTCCTTATCTCAACCGCATAAGACAGACATTCCCGGAGTGGCCATTTATGGACCACCCCCCAGGAATGCATTCCTTTCCTAGGGTATTAATATTAATATTCCTTGTTGAGAAAAGAGTTTAGTGATATCTTCCCTACTTGCACATCCATTTGTAGGCTCTCTGGAAGAAGAAGAATATGGCTCCTTTTGCCCGACCCCACAGGCAGATAGACCTTATGGTTGTCTTCCCTTGTTCCCTAAAAATCGCTGTTATTCTGTTCTTTTTCAAGGTGCACTGATTTCATATTGTTCAAACGCACATGTTTTACAATCCATTTGTACAGTTAACACAGTTATCACAGTGGCCCTGAAGTGATGTACAGCCTCAGCTTATGAAGATAACAGGATTAAGAGATTAAAGTAAAGACAGGTATAAGAAATTATAAAAGTATTATTTGAGAACTGATAAATGTCCATGAAATCTTCACAATTTATGTTCCTCTGCTGCGGCTCCAGCCGGTCCCTCCATTCGGGGTCCCTGACTTCCTGCAACAATTAGCATATCCATCACCTCAAACATTTATCACTTCTTTGTGCTGGGAACATTCAAAATCTGCTCTTCTAGCCATATGAAAATATACAATAAATTGTTGTTAGTTATAGTCACACTATGGAGTTAGAGAACACCTGGACCTATTCTGCCTAGTTGACTGTAATTTTGTATTTATTAACCAACCTCTAGCTATCCCCATCTGGTCCCATTCCCAGCCTCTGGTTACCACTATCCTACTCCCTATTTCTATGAGATCAACTTATTTGGCTTCCATATATGAGTGAGAACATGTGATATTTGACTGTCTGTGTCTAGCTTTATTTCACTTAACGTGTCCTCCAAGCTCATCCATGTTGCCTCAAATGACAAGATTTCATTCCTTTTCATGGCTGAATAGAATTCCTGTGTGTGTGTGTGTGTGTGTGTGTGTGTGTGTGTGTGTATAACACTACATTTTCTTTATGCATTCGTCTGTTGATGGACATGTGGGTTGATTCCAACACTGGCATTGTGAATAGTACTGCAATGAACATGGAGTGCAGATATCTCTTTGACATAGGTTTCCTTTCCTTTGGATAAATACCCAGTAGAGGATGGCTGGATCATGGGACAGTACTCATTTCCATTTTTTGAGGAAGCTCTTTACTGTTTTTCAATGGCTGTGCTAATTCCAAAGGCAAGATTTCAACCAATAGTGCATTCAAGCTCCCCTTTCTCTGAATCTTTGATAGCAGTTTTTTCTTTTTTGTCTTTTTAATAATGGCCATTCTAACTGGGGAGAGATTATATCTCATTGTGGCTTCGATTTGCTTTTTGCTTTTGTTTAGTAATGCTGAGCACTTTCTCATGTATCTGTTGGCCATTCATATATCTTCCTTTTAGAGATGTCTATTCAGTTCCTTTTTTGATTTTAAAAATTTTAAAATATTTTTTATTTGCCTATTTTTAATAAAAATATTTGTTTTCTTTTCTGTTTAGTTGTTTGAGTTTCTAATATCTTCTAAATATTAGTCCCTTGTTGGATGGAGAGTTTGCAAATATTTTCTAACATTCTGTAGATTGTCTTTTCACTCTGTTCATTGTTTCCTCCTGCTCAAGTGATCCTCCTGCCTTGGCCTCCCAAAGTGCTGGAATTAGAGGCATAAGCCACTGCATCTGGCCTGGTATCATTGGCTTGCTCCAGAATTTAGAGAAAAACTTTCAACTCTTGCGTGTTCAGTATGATGTTGGCTACAGGTTTGTCACATATAGCTCTTATAGTGTTGAGGTATACTCCTTCAATACCTATTTTGCTGAGAATTTTTATGAAGGGACATTGGATTTTATCAAATACTTTTTCTGTGTCTGTTATGATGATAATATGGTTTTTGTCCTTCATTCTGTTGATGTGATTTGCATATGTTGAATCATCCTTGCATTCCTGGGATAAATCTCACTTGATCATGGTAAATGTGTTTTTAATGTGATGCTGGATTCAATTTGCTAGTATTTGGTTTAAGGTTTTCATCTATTATCTTCATCAGAGTAATTAGCCTATAGTTTTCTTTTTTTGTGTGTCCTTGTCTGGTTTTGGAATCATGATAATAATCACATAATCTTAATCATAATCATAATCACCATAATAGTGGCCTCATACAAGGAATTTATGAGAATTCCCTCCTCTTCAATTTTCTGGAAGATTTTTCAGAAGAATATGTATTAGTTTTTTTAGTGTTTGGTAGAATTCCCCAGTAAAGCCATTGGGTTACAGTCGAATTGACATTTTGATTGGAATGTCATTGGTATTTCAACAGGAATTTCTTTGGGCTTTCCTTTGATGGGAGCTTTTTATTACGGATTCAATCTCAATGCTCATGACTGGTTTGTTCAGGCTTTCTATTTCTTCTTGGTTCAATCTTGGTAGGTTGTATTGTCGAGAAATATACCTGTTTGTAGGTTTTCTAATCTGTTGGTGAATGGTCTGTTTATGCTAGGTTTTCTAATCTGTTGGTGTACAGTCTCTAATGATCCTTTGTGTTTCTGTGGTATGAGTTGTAATGTTTCTTTTTCATTTCTGATTTCATTCACTTGGGTCTTTTTTGTTTAGTCTAGCTAATTATTTGTCATTTTTGTTTACCTTTTGAAAAATTCAATTTTTCCTTTTGTTGATCTTTTTTTAGTCTGAATTTCATTTATTTCTGCTCTGATCTTTATTATTTCTTTCTTTCTACTAATTTTGGGTTTAGTTTGTTCTTGATTTCCTAGTTCCTTCGCATGCATTTTTCAATGATGAGATTTATTTGAAATCTCTCTATTTTTTGTGTAGGTATTTATTGCCATAAACTTCCATCTTAATGCTGCTTCTTGCTGTATCTTATAAATTCTAGTACGTTGCATTTCTATTTTCATTTTCTTTGTTGACATTCTGAAATTCCCTTCTTAATTCCTATTGGTCATTCAGGAGTATATTGTTTAATTTCCCATGTCTTTGTACAGTCTTAAAAGTTCCTTTTATTGATTTTGAGTTTTATTGTGGTCATAAATGATATTTGATATAATTTTAGTTCTTTTAAATTTGTTGAGACTTGTTTTGTGACTTACCGTATGGTCTGTCCTGGAGAATGTTCCATGTGCTGATGAAAAGAATGTGTATTTCACAGCTGTTGGATGAAATGTTGTGTAAATATCTGTCAGAAGCATTTGGTCTAAAGTGCTTTTTAAATTGAATGCTTCTTTGTTGACTTTCTGTCTAGATTATCTGTTCAGTGCTGAAAGTGGTGTTGAAGTTCTCAACTACCATTGTATTGGGATCTATCTCTTCCTTTCTTCTGCTTGATCAAATCTGGTGTTGAAGCTCATCACTGTATTTTTAAATTTTATTCATTGAATTCTTCACCTGCAGAATTTTAGTTTGGTTCTTTTTTATTTCTATCTCTGTTGAGTTTTTGAGTCATACTGTAAATTACTTTCCTGAATTCATTGAATTGTTTATCTGTTTGCTTGTATCTTATTGAGTTATCTGAAGATCATTATTTTGAATTCCTTTTCCAGCAATACATTGATTTCTTTTTCATTGAGGTCTATTAATGAGAGTTATGTTCCTTTGGTGGTGTCATATTTCCTTGCTTTCTCGTGTTTATTGTGTTCCTGCATTGATGTCTGTGCATCTGGCGAAATAGTCACCTCTTCCAAACTTTCAAGAGTGGGATTTTAGAAAAAGAATTTCACCTGCCGTTGGGTTTAGTGTTTTGGTTGGGAAAGTGTGATGACTCTGTTTCTGAATAGGTGCAGTGGCAGAGCCTCCGTGCATCTTCTTCAACTGCATTCAGCCTCAGCAATAACTGTGGGCACTTCAGTGGCCTAGGCTGTAGATGTTTGTGGATGTAGCGGTGGCATAAGTTTTTAATGTACTCAGTGTCCAGGGCTTTTGGAGTCCTCTTCTTCTTGTTTCTGCACAATGGGGAGACTTAGTCAAGGGGCTCTCTCTCGGTGGCAGGTCTAATGTGACCAATGTGCAGCTGCAGTGCTGCTGGGTTCCAGGTGTAGAAAATTGGAGTAGCTGTGCAGCTGGGGTCCTAGTCTCCTGGTTTCAAGAATCTACTGTGGCACCTGGGTCTTGGGGTGTAGGTTCAGTTTCTGTGGCAAGGTTGGATTAGGTTGCTCACAGTGCTAGGATCTGTGACTTTGAGGCACCCCTTGACAGTTTTTGCTCAAGGGGCCAGGTTGCAGCTGTGAGTCTATTCCTGGGGGGTGCAGCATTGGTCCAACTCTAGGAAAGAAGGGGTGTTCTGGGGGTGTGGATCTGGGGAATAAGGGATGGCTGCAATTTGGGAAACTGAGCCAATGGGGCAAAATGGAAACTTTGGTCCCAGGGGACGAGGCACTGTGTGGTATTGACTGTAGACTCTAGGATGGTGGGGCTCAGCAGGATCCCAGACTCTGTGAGACCAGGTACAGAGGCAGCAAGTATCCCAAGATGGCAGAGCATAGCTGTAATTTGGGCCTTGGTAGGGTGCAGGCAGGGAACAGCACAGTACTGATTCTACTTCCCAGGGAGAGGGTGCCTCAGCAGCTCAGACTCTAGGGGCCTAGGCAAGCTCCAGGGAAGCAGGGCACTACGGTTGTTTGCCCTGTCAGGTGAGATGTCACAGCTTAGCCACTGCTCTGTTTCCCTGGGACATAGGGTGCTATATCAGCTCAGCCTTGGGATGTGCTGTTGCTCAGCTTAAGCCAGGGCACTGATTCCCTAGAGGGTGATGTGTTGCTTCAGCTCAGGCCTTCTCCACTGTAAGGAAAGGTCTGCATTTACGTATCGGTGGGTGTGATTGTTCTGAGTGTCCCGGGCACCATTTCCATAGGATACAGGTTGCTGCTTCAGCCTAGGTACTGCAGCGTGTGACCTTCTGGGTGGCCAAGGCATTATTTCCTGGGATGCAGGGTGATGCTTCAATGTAGACACTAGAAAGGCATGATTCTTCTGCATGGCCAAAGTCCTGTTTTGCTAGGAGGCAAGAAACTGCTTTAGCTTCGACTCAAAGGTTCGGGGGAGGGGTGGGTGGAGCTGATCCACTTGACTCTGTGAGGAAGGGTTTAATAGATGCCCATACCTTGACTTGGAGACATCGGGCCACTAGTCTGGGTTGTTTGGTGGCAGCTTAGCCTCAGGGACGAAGGGGAGCTGTGGCTACTCACTCCTTGAGTAAGACACATTCCAGCCAAAGTTCCTATTCCAGTGTGGTGAAGCCTAGCCATGTGGGAGTGGGGTACGGTGTCAGCACCTTTTTTGGGGAGCACAGCTGTGTGGCCTCCAGGCAACTCCCTCTAGTGCAAACTGCAGGGGACTGCAGTGGCAAGGTCTGCAGGTGTCCAAGGTGTTAGTGGGTGCCCCTGGGATCCTCTTGCTTACCTACTCATGTCAGAAGTTCCTCCTGATTCCCAGATAATCCTGGTTGGGCGAAGGAGTGGTGGAGGCCGTGTGTTTCCTTCTGTTGTCTATGTGGCCAGCCCACATCTCTGTGCGTATCAGGGTTCCTGTTACTCCTCTGATGCACTCAGTGCTCTCCCTCAGTTATTTTCATAAAATAGAGTTGTATAGTCACTGTTCTGGCTGTCTTTATGAGGATGATGAGCACTAGGGGCTTCTAGTTGGCCCTTTATTAGATTTAAGGCTCAAGATTCATCCTCCTCAGTTAATGCTCCGTCTTCGAGGCCCACTGGGGTGGCCCCACGCTCTGGGCCATGGTGGCCACAGCAGTCCCAACAGCCTCCTCACCTGTGGCTCTGATCTCAAAGTCTCTCTTTCTTCATTTCGTCTGGTCTCATTTTTTTTTTTCATGACAGTCTTTACTTTTACATGATTATTAGTACACTGAGTAATAAGATGTAACAAGTTCTTGAATTCTATCATCTAGTAATTTTGATTAAGAAGCTGAAGCAATTATACTAGCAGTATTCACTGTTCTAGTTATTAGCAGGAATGGACTACTTTAAGGCTGGCTGATGCTTCACACAGGTTACAAAAACTACTACTTTTTCATAGATGAAGCCCCTGACCTTCAAAAAAGCATTAAGGAGAAAATGATTTAATTCCTTCCTTTCTTCAAAGGATTGCTTTGTTTTATTTTTTCTTTTAAACTTGATATAAGAAAGAAAAAGTCAACAGTGATATATACATATATATATATGTACGTATATATATATGTATGTGTATATGTATATAGCTTGAGCCAAACGGTGTAAAAAAATAGACAATATTTACCCATTATATTCCTAGGAAACATGAGGTAAAAAGATGAAATCTTTAGATAAGTTTTTTTTGGGACAGGGTCTCACTCTAGCACCCAGGTTGGAGTGCAGTGGCAGATCTTGGCTCACTATAAGCTCTGCCTTCTGAGCCCAAGTGATCCTCCTGCCTCACCCTTCCAAGTAGCTAGGACTATAGGCATGTACCACCAAATCTGGCTAATTTTTACATTTTCTTGTAGAGACACGCTCTCACTATGTTGTTCAGGTTGGTCTCAAACCCCTGAGCTCAAGCCATCTGCCCACCTTGGCTCCCGAAAGTGCTGGGATTACAGGCGTGAACCACCATGCCCAGCCTAGATAAATTCTAAGTCTGTACAGAGAAACTAGATTTGTTTCTCTCCAAAAAGTGAATGGACCTACTATATATAATATACAGAGATAAGGTAATGTCTTCTTATGAGAATGTAACTAGAGCTTCTTATTCCATGAGGGCATCTAAAATGTCAATCCATGGAACAGGTGCTTCTCTTTTCCTATCCACTTATGCGATAGTTTTCAGGGATTTCTGGCTGGATGCCGCAGACAAAGGCCAAAAGTGTATCTAAGACTTCTTCCCTGCTCTGCTGGAAGTAGGTCTGGAGGATGGTCATCCTGGGTCTGTGAGATCCTAGTGCTGCAGCTTCCTTGGCCTTGAACTGTTTCTCCTTCTGCAGGCAGTGCTGTTCAATTTCAGCCTGAGCTGCTTCTTTGGGCTGCTTCAGCCTCTGGTTCTTTTGCTTGTGGGCCCTGGACGCCTTCTTGGTAGCCTGCTTCTCGGCCTGTGACTGACTGACTGGCCACGGCCGTGGTGACTCTGAGACCAAGGTGAGGAGCCTACATCCGCTCGAAGGGCCCTTGGGTCAGCTGACCCAGCCACCTCAGCACTTCCCTCTTCAGCTGATCTTTCTCTTCTCACATTTTACTGTAAGCAGCAAGGAGAAATCAGGAACGCCTTCAACAATTTTCTTAGGAACTTCCTCAGCTAAACATCAAAGTTCATCATGTATAATTTCTACTTTCCACAAGACAGGAGAAGACAGTTCAGCCAAGTGCTTTGCCACTTTATAACAAGGGTCACCTTTCTTCCAGTTTTTAATAACATGTTCCTCACTTCTGTCTGGAGCCTCATCAGAGGCACCTTTAACATTCACATTTCTAGCAACATTCTGTTTGTGACAATTCATGTATCCTCTAAGATGACAGATGTTTTCTCTACAGCTCTCCTCTTTCTTTCTGAGCCCCCACTGGGATCAGCTTTAATGTCCAAATTTCTTACAATAGTTTTCAAAGAAACTTAGGTTTTTTCTAACACACACCTCAAAACTCTTCCAGCCTCTACCCCTTACTGAATTCCACATTTTTGCTATTTATGACCTCTGGGTTCACTGAAAACTTACTGCTCACTTCTGATTCTTCAGTTTTTTTTTGGCAACATGTACAAAGTGACCTGGTCTTGTTCAACCCAGTTCTAGGCCTGCTATCTTCTAATGCTGGGGCGCCTCAGCCAAGTCCTGGGCTCAGCTGGTGTGATTGGGCCTCCCAGCCCTGTACCCTGAGGGCGCTTGGGCTTCACTTGGAGAGCCTGACCAGGTATCTTTCAGTACCGTGCATGTCACTCAATGTCACCCCTAGAGATTTGGGGGTGAGCAATAATATGGAGTTCCTGATATGGTTTAGATGTTTGTCCCCTCCAAATTTCATATTGAAATATGATCCCCAGTGTTGGAGGTGAGGCCTGATGGGAGGTATTTAGGTCATGGGGGCAGATCTCTCATGAATGGTTTGGTGCCATCCCCTTGGTGATGGGTGATTTCTCACTGTATTAGTTCATACAAGAGCTGGTTGTTTAAAAACGCCTGACGCCTCCTTCTTATCTCTCTTTCTCCGTCTCTCACCATTCTCACCATGTGGCATGCTGGCTCCTATATATATATATATATTTTTTTTTTTTTTTTTGAGGATGGAGTTTCACTTTTGTTGTCCAGGCTGGATTGCAATGGTGTGATCTCGGCTCACTCACTGCAACCTCTGTCTCCTGGGTTCAAGCAATTCTTCTGCATCAGCCTCCCTAGTAGCTGGGACTAGAGGCATGCACCACCATACCCAGCTAATTTTGCACTTTTAGTAGAGACGGGGCTTCCCCATGTTGGTCAAGCTAGTCTCAAACTCCCTCCTGACCTCAAGTGATCCATCTGCCTTGGCCTCCCAAAGTGCTGGAATTACATGCATAAGCCACTGTGCCTGGCCTACGCTGGCTCCTTTTTTTGCCTTCTGCCTTGATTGTAAACTTTCAGAGGCCTCACCAGATGCAGATACTGGCATTATGCTGCTTGTGCAGTTTGTAGTGAGCCAAATAAACTCTTTTTCTTTATAAATTATCCGCTTCAGATATTCTTTTATAGCAATGCAAAATGGATGAAAACAGAAAATCGGTAGCAAGGAGTGGGGTGTTGCTATAAAGATACCTGAAAATGTGGAAGTGGCTTTGGAACTGGGTAATGGGCAGAGGTTGGAAGTGTTTGGAGGGCCCAGGAAGAAGATAGGAAGATGAGGGGAAATTTGGAACTTTTTAGAGACTGGTTAAATAGTTGTGACCAAAGTGCTGATAGAAATACAGACAGTGAAGGCCAGGCTGATGAGGTCTCAGGTAGAAATGAGGAATGTATTGGGAACTGGAGTAAAGGTGATGCTTGTTATGCCCCAGCAAGGAGCTTGGCTGTATTGTATCCATGTTCTAGGGCTTTGTGAAAGGCTGAAATTAACAGTGATGACCTAAGTTATTTGGTGGAAGACATTTCTAAGCAGCAAAGCATCCAAGAAGTAACCTGGCTGCTTCAAATGGCCTAAATCAAATATGGGAGCAAAAAATGACTTAGTTAGTATTTATAATTAAAAGGTAATCAGAGCATAAACATTTGGAAAATTTGCAGGCTGGCCATGAGGTTGAGAAGAAAAGAGCCTTTTCAGGCAAGGAACCCAAATCCCTTATGGAGCAACCACTTGCTAGAAAGATTAGCATAACTAAAAGGGAACTAAGTGCTAAAAGCAAAGACAATGAGAAAGAGGTCTTGAAGGCATTTCAGAAGTCTTTGGGTCAGTCTCTCCCTTCACAGGCCCAGAGGCCTAGGAGGATGAAACGGTTATGGGGGCCAGGGCTGGGGTCTTGCTTCCCTGTGCTATCTTGGAAGGTTGCTGCTCCAGGTTCAGCCAAGGCTCAAAGAGTCCTAGGTGCAGCTCAGGCTGCCACTCCAGAAGTGCAAGCTGGAAGCCTTGATAGCTTCCGCATGGTGCTAAGCCCACAGGTTTGCGGAATACAAGAGTGAAGGAGGCATGGCAGCTCCTACCTCCATTTCAGAGGATGTATAAGAAAGTCTGGGTGCCCATCCAAATCAGTAAAGAGGAAGTCAGACTGTCGCTGTTCACTGATGATATGATTGCATACCTAGAAAACCCTAAAGTTCATCCAAAAAAGCTTCTAGATCTGTTAAATTAATTCAGTAAAGTTTCAGGATACAAAATCAATGTACATAAACTAGTAGCACTGCTATACACCAAGAATGACCAAGCTGAGAAACAAATTAAGAACTCAATCCCTTTTACAACACCTGCAAAAAATAAAATACTTAGGAGTATACCTAACCAAGGAGGTAAAAGATCTGTACAAGAAAAACTACAAAACACTGCTGAAAGTAATCATCAATGACACAAAAATGGAGACACATCCCATGCTCATGGATGGGTAGAATCAATATTGTGAAAATGACCATACTGCCAAAAGCAATCTACAGATTTAAAGCAATTGCCATCAAAGTGCCACCATCATTCTTCACAGAAATATAAAAAACAATCCTAAAATTCATTTGGAACCAAAAAAGACCCCACATAGCCAAAGCAAGACTAAGCAAAGGGAACAAATCTGAAGGCATTACATTACTGAAATTCATACTATACTACAAGGCTATAGTTATCAAAACAGCATGGTACTGGTATAAAAATAGGCCTTAGACCAATGGAACAGAACAGAGCATCCAGAAATGAAGTCAAATACTTACATCCAACTGATCTTTGACAAAGCAAACAAAAATGTAAAGTGGGGAAAGGACACCCTATTCAACAAATGGTGCTGGGATAATTGTCAAGTCACATGTAGAAGAATGAAACTGGATCCTCATCTCTCACTTTATACAAAAATCAACTCAAGATGGATGAAAGGCTTAAATCTAAGACCTGAAACTATGAAAATTCTAGAAGATAACAGTGGTAAAACTCTTCTAGACATTGGCTTAGGCAAAGAGTTCATGATCAAGAACCCAAAAGCAAGTGCAACAAAAAGAAAAATAAATAAATAAACGTGACCTAATTAGACAAAAGTGGTTCTGTACAGCAAAAGAAACAATCAGAGAGTAAACAGACAGCCCACAGAATAACAGAAAATATTTGCAAACTATGCATCTGATAAAGGACTAATATCGAGAATCTACAAGGAATTCAATCAATAAAAAATCAAATAATCCCATCAAAAAGTGGGCAAATGACATGAATAGACAATTCCCAAAGGAAGATATACAAATGGCCAACAAACATATAAAGAAATGCTCAGCATCACTAATTTTCTGGGAAATGCAGATTAAAACCACAGTGAGATACCACCTCACTCCTGTAAGAATGACCACAATTAAACATTAAAAACTGATAGATGTTGTTATGAATATGGTGAAAAAGGAACACTTTTACACTGCTGGTTGGGAATGTAAACTAGTACAACCACTTTGGAAAACAGTATGGAGATTCCTTAAATAACTAAAAGTAGAACAACCATTTGATCCAGCAGGACCACCGTTGGGTATCCAGAAAAAAATAAGTCATTATATGAAGAAGACTCTTGCACACACATATTTACAGCAGTGCAATTGCAACTCCTTGCAATTGCAAAAATATGGAACCTGCCTAAATGCCCGTTGACCAATGAGTGGGTAAAAAATGTGGTATATATACATCATGGAATACTACTCAGCGTTAAGAAGGAATAAAATAGTGGCATTTGCAGCAACCTGGATAGAGTTGGAGGCCATTATTCTAAGTGAAGTAACTCAGGAATGGCAAAACAAACATCAAGTGTTCTCACTTATAAGTGGGAGCTAAGCTATAAGGATGAAAAGGCATAAGAATGGTGTAATGGACTTTGGATACTTGAGGGCAAGTGGAGGATGGAGGTGAGGGATAAAAGATTACATACTGGGTACAGCATACACTGCTTGGGTGAGGAGTGTGCCAAGATCTCAGAAATTACCATGAAAGAACTTATCTATGTAACCAAAAACCACCTGTTTCCCTAAAACTATTGAAATAAAAATAAAGAGAGAGAGAGAGAGACAATAAAGAAAGCCTGGGAGCACAGACAGAAACTTGCCGCAGTGGTGGAGTTCTCCCACAGAGCCTCCACTAGGGCAATGTGGAGGGAAAATGTAGGGTTGGAGCCCCTTCACAGTCACCACTGGGGCACTGCCTAGTGGAGCTCTGGGAATGGGGCTGCTGCCCTCCAGACCCAAGAATGGTAGAGCCACCAGCAATTTGCACCCAGAGCCTGGAAAAGATTCAGGCACTCAACTCCAACCCATGAGAGCAGCCATGTGGGCTGCACTCTGCAAAGCCATGGGGGCGGACCTGCCCAAGGCCTCGGGAGCCTGCTCCTCACACCAGTGTGCCCTGGATGCAGTACATGGAGTCAATGATTATTTTGGAGCTTTAAAGTTTAATGTTTTTCTCTCAGAATTGTGTGGGGCCTGTTGCTTCTCCCCACTCCCTTTTTTGGCCGATTTATCTCTTTTGGAATGGAGATGTTTACCCAATGCCGGTACCATCACTGTATCTTGGAAGTAGCAACTTGTTTTTGATTGTACAGCCTCGTAGGTAGGAACATGCCTTGAGTCTCAGATGAAACTTCGGAGTTTTGATTGAGTAGATGCTAGAGCAAGTTGAGATTTTTGGGCACTATTGGGAAGGGATGATTATATTTTGCAATGTGAGAGGAACATGAGATTTGTGGGGACAGTGTGGAATGACATGGTTTGGATATTTGTCCCCTCCAAATCTCCTGTTGAAATGTGATCCCCAATGTTGGAGGTGGGGCCTAGTGGGAAATGTTTGGGTCATGCCATGGATCCCTCATGAATGGTTTGCTGCCATCCTCTTGGTGATGAGTGAGTTTTGCTCTATTGGTTCATGCAAGAGCTAGGGTTTAAAAGAGCTTGGCATCTCCTCCTTCCCTCTCTTGCTCTCTCTCTCACCATGTCACATGCTCTCTCCCTCCTCACCTTCTGCCATGGTTGTAAGCTCCCTGATGCCCTCACGAGAAGCAGATGCTGGCACGAGGGTTCTTGTATGGCCTGCAAAACCCTGAGCCAAATAAACCTCTTTGTTTTATAAGTTACCGAGCCTCAGGTACTCCTCTACAGCAATGCAAAATGAACGAACAAAGCCAGTTGTACTTTACCACCCCATCATGGAAGCTACAAGAGGAATTGTTTCTATCTGATTCTACACTCCTCTTCAGCATCAGAATGTTCTAGGAGCATAAAGGAGCTCAGGTGGAGATGAGAATGGCCTCTCCTCCTAGTGCCCACCCCTGATAGCTGGGGTGAGCTGTCTTGCGGATCGGAAGACTTGGTAGTCTGCTCAGGTTGACAGCCTGATAGCCTATGGTGTCTGACAATGAGCCCTGTCATCACAACTCCTCTGTTATCAGCTCTGACAAGCCTGGCCCTCAGGGTCTCTCTCCAGCTGGGATCCCCGGGCTGTGGGTGCCATGACCCACCTGGCTCTGCCAACATCCTCCAGGCTGGCTCCCCACGTGCCCCACAGCCTCTGTCCTTGGAGTGGACTCTGGCCTGCCTCACTCCTTGGGAGCTGGATGGGTCAGCCCCTTGGGTGGGCTGGCTGCCTGCAGGAGATCAGAGGGAGGAGATGCTGATGCTAAGCGGTGACGCTGGGTGTCTCCTTGCAGGGTGGCCTGGATCTTATTGCCTTCTTCAACAGACAGCCCAAGGAGCCTCTGTTCCCGCAGATCTCAGAGTGGCTCTCTCTCCTCCTCCAGTGTGTGTGGGAGTGGTGCTTGCTTTTGTAGGGGAAGAAACATCTTCCCCCCTTCAACCCATCTTAGGTTCATTAGCTGGGGTCTTGTCAATTAGATTAACAAGATATCAACAAGAGAAAAACAAACAGAAGTTTACTAACATGTGCATTATGCCTCCATGCCAGAGCCATCAGAGATGGGGAACTCAAGGGAGCGGCTGGAACGTGAGCTTACGGAGCATCTTAGCAAATGGGCAATCAATTTTACAGAATTGGCAAGACAAAGCAAAGGGGCTTTCAACCTGTAGGGCAGCAAATTCTGGGAAGTAAATATATAGGTGAAGCTAACAGAAGATAACTTGCTAGTTTGTTGTGTAGATTCCTCTAGTGCCTTCCCTGGGCTGATAAGCATCTACAGTTGTCTCCAAGGATTAAGAATCCTCTGCTTTTCCTGGTAGAAAGGGAGTGGGCAGAGATTGTTTTCTTGGGTATGCTTCTTTTTAATTGTCTTCAGCTCAAAATTATTCTTGTTTGAAAGTGGCACATTCTGCTACTCTTCACTCTGCCGGGGCCGGCTCTGGAGGCCTCAGTGTCCCAGGGGCTCTTGCATCAAGCCCAGACCTGTGTCAGCAAGGTGTCCCTCCATTAAATCCTTCCTAAATGATTTAGTTGGAGGTGCAAACCCACAGAGCATTGCTGGAGGCATGTGGGAGAGTGGCTGTCAGGCATCGTCTTTGTCCATTAAGTTGCTATAAGGGAATTCCTGAAGCTGGGTAATTTATAAAGAAAAGAAGTTTATTTGGCTCATGGTTCTGCAGGCTGTACAAGAACCATGGTATGTGCAGGGATCACATGGGGAGAGAGGAAGCAAGAGAGAGGGGAGATGCCAGGCTCTTCTCAACAACCAGTTCTAGCAGGAGTAAGAGTGAGAACTCACCTTCAAAGGAGAGCGTTAATCTACTCATGAGGGATCTGCAGCCAAAATCCAAACACCTTCCACCGGGCCCTGTCTCCAACACTGGGGATCAAATCTCAACATGAAGTCTTGGGGGACAAACATCCAACTGTAGAAAGGGTCCTGCAGGGACTCTCTCCCACCCATTTAACTTCAAGCCTGAGTGGGTGATGGAATTTGGTGTTTTGGCTTGACAGGATTTGTACTGCCCAAGTCTGCAGCTACATCTTTAGAATTGGAAGGCCCCCTTCACCTCCAGGGTGTCTTGTGACCAGGGCAGCAGCAGTGCCCACTCAGCCCTGCCCCTGCGGCCTGGTCACATGGGGTGGAAGTAGAGTCAGGATCTTGATTGGCAGGCAGCTCCTCCCAGAGGAGCAGCCTCCTGACTCCCACTGCCTCCCACCTCCCACGATGGTATCCCAGCACCCATGGCAGAGGCCACAAAGACACCCAAGGACACTTCTGGGTCAGAAGGGGTGCCACTGAGGGGGTGAGCTCTATGTCTGTAGCAGGTGGAGGCACTGAGATTTATAACAGAATGAACTGAGTTTTTGGCAAGTGCAGGAAGACTGTCCACATAAGTGCTTGAGAACTCAGGAAACAGAATGAGCAGATAAAAAGAGGAAGCTCATGTGTTTATGCTCTTGGTCCACTGAATTAAATAAGCTATGATGAAGCTGCTGCTGCTTCCAGGGCTGACGTACATGCAGGGCAGTGACCCCATAGCAGGGCCACTGTGCACTTCACATGCTCTGAGGACAGGCTCTCCCATCACACTGCTACTGCTACTGGAGGAGTCAAGGGATCACCCCATCCTGCCCACCACAGCCAGCATCTGTGTGAGCCACTGGAGCCTGGGGAAATTCATCACCACTATATTGGCCTCACAAGAAATGCTTAAGGGAGTTCTATACCTGGAAGCAAAAGGATTATCTCCACCATCATGAAAATATATAAATGTATAAAACGTATAGCAGCACAGCAAATACAAAAAATGAGGATGAGAAAAGATTCAAATATCACCACTACAGAGAACCTCCAAGCCACAATGATAAAGGATAAGAGAGAAAGAAAGGAACACAGGATAGGCAAAACAGCAAGAAAACAATCAACAAAATGACAGAAATAAGTCCTCATGTGTCAATAATAACCTTGAATGTAAACAGAACTTTCCACTTAAAAGATATATTCTGGCTGAACAGAAAAAAACCCAAAGACTCCACCAAAAACTCTCAGATCTGACAAATAAATTTAGTAAAGTTGCAAGATACAAAATCAATATATGAAAGTCAGTAGTATTTCTATACCCTGATAATGAACTAGCTGAGAAAGAAACCAAGAAGGCAATCCCATGTACAATAGCTAAAAAAATCCATATAAATAAATTTCACCAAGAAGTTGAAAGACTTCTGCAAGGAAAACTACAAGACACTGATGAAAGAAATTGAAGAGGACACAAACAAATCAAAAGACCTTCCATGCTCATAAATTGGAAGAATTAATATTGTTAAAATGACCATACTATCCAAAGCAATCTACAGATTCAATGTAATCGCTATTAAAATAGCAATGTCATTTTTTCACAGAAATGGAAAAACAATCCTAAAATTAGTATGAAACCATAAAAAGAGCTTGAATAGCCAAAGCAACCCTTAGAAAAAAGAATAAAGCTGGAAGCATCATACTACCTGACTCAAAACATACCACAAGGATATAGGAAACAAAAGAGCATGACATTGGTATAAAAACAGACACAGACCAATGGAACAGAATTGAGAATCTAGAAACAAAACAACTGCATATTTATAGCCTAGTGATTTTCAATGAAAGTGCTAGGAAAGGACAGCCTCTTCAATAAATGATGCTAGGAAAACTGGATATTCATAGGCAGAAGAATAAAACCAGGTCCTGATATAATAAAAAAACAACTAAAATGTATTAAAGACTTAAACATAAGACTAAAAATTATGAAACTACTAGAAGAAAACATAAGGAAAACATTACAGGACATTGTCATAGGCAAATATTTTATGGTTAACACCTCAAAAGGACTGGTAACAGAAACAAAAATATACAAATGTGA
The DNA here is from genome assembly GCF_007565055.1 of Rhinopithecus roxellana. Taxonomy (NCBI): domain Eukaryota; kingdom Metazoa; phylum Chordata; class Mammalia; order Primates; family Cercopithecidae; genus Rhinopithecus; species Rhinopithecus roxellana. The sequence goes on from NC_044553.1 coordinate 164,466,046, forward strand.
CTATATTAAACTACAAAACTTCTGCACAACAAGGAAACAGTCAACAGAGTGAAGAGTCAACCTTTTTGATGGGATAAAATTCATCCAACAATATTCAGAATATACAAGGAACTCAACAACAACAAAAAATCCCATTAAAATTGACAAAAGACATGAATATGCATATCTCAAAAGAAGACGTCCAAGTGTGACCAACATTTACATGAAAAAATGCTCAACATTACTAATGATCTGGGACATGCAAATCAAAATAACAATGAGGTATTATCTTACCCCAGTTAGAATGGTTATTACCAAAGACAAAAACTAAACAGATGCTGGTGAGGATGTGAAGAAAGGAGAATACTCATTCCCTGCTAGTTGGAATGTAAATTAGTACAGCCATTATTGAAAACAGTGTAGAAGTTCTTCAAAAAATTAAAAATAGAACTACCATGTAATTCAGCAATTTCACTGATGCATATATATCCAAAAGAAAGGAAATCAATATTTTGGTGATATATCTGCACTCCCGTATTCATCGCAGCACTGTTCACAATAGCTAAGATAGGGTATCAACCTAAGGGTCCATCAGTGGATAAATGGATAAAGAAAATGTGGTATATATACATAATGGAATACTATTCAGCCATAAAAAAGAATGAAATCCTATCACTTCCAGCAGCATTGATGGAATGGGAGGTCATTATGTTAAAGTGAAGTAAACCAGGCACAGAAAGTCAAAGATCATGTGTCCTCTTTCAGGTATGGGAGCTATAAATGTGGATCTCATGGAGGTGGTTACCAGAGGCTGGGCAGGATCACTGGGGTGGGGGAGGAGATAAGAGAGGTTGGTTAACGGATACAAAAATACAGTTGGGTAGGTTGGGTGTTGTGGCTGAAGCCTGTAATCCCAGCACTTTGAGGCTGAGGTGGGCAGATCACCTGACATCAGGAGTTCAAGAACAGTCTGGACAACATGGTGAAACCCTGTTTCTAGTGAAAATACAAAAAATATCAGGACATGGTGGCATGTGCCTATAATCCCACCTACTTAGGAGGCTGAGGCAGGAGAATCACTTGAACCCAAGAGGCAGAGGCTGCAGTGAGCTGAGATTGCACCGCTGCACTTCAGCCTGCATGACAGAGCAAGACTACATCTCAAAAAAAAAAAAAAAAAAAAAAAAAAAATATATATATATATACAGTTGGATAGAAAGAATAAGTTCTAGTGTTTAATAGCACAGTGTGGTGACTAAACAATAATTTATTTTATATTTCCAAATACCTAGAAGAGAAGATTTGAAATGTTCCCAACACAAAGAAATGATAAATTTTGAGGTGATGGATATTTTAACTACCCCAATTTGATCATTACACATTCTAGGCATGTATCAAAATATCATGTGTACCCCATAAATACATTAATATAAAATTATTAGGTATTCACAAAAATAATCAATTAAAAATTAGGTAATCTATGAAAGAGGCCATGGATGGGAAGACCACACTGCCAGTCAGACCTTGGTCATCCTCCTTGTCATCCAAAACTTTTCTTGGTGTCTCGTCTTGTTTGGGTTCTAGAAGAAGTTAGCTTTTCCACTACTTCCCTGTAATTTTTGGATTTTCTCTATTCTTTAAAATTTTTGCTTGCAAAACCACCAATTCTCTGACCTAACCTCCTTTCTCTGGTTAATTAATGAAGGGAGCTAATAGTAGCCAACAAACTCTTAATACTCGATTTTGCAATCTCTTACCCTAGAGCTGCAGGCTGAATAGGCAGGGACTCTGCCTTCCAAATTTTAACAACTGATTTATTAAGGCGTGACAAGGGTCTGCAGCCCTCCAGCCTGACACCAGGTTCCTCGCTAACTGCCCCCCATCTTCTAAGGCAAGTTTTTTATTTTATTTTTTTGAGCTAGAGTCTCACTTTGTTGCCTAAGCTGGGGTGCAGTGGTATGATCTCACCTCACTGCAGCCTCCACTTCTGCAGGCTCAGGTGATCCTTCCACCTCAGCCTCCCTGGTGACTGGGACTACAGGTATCTGCCTCCATGCTTGGCTAATTTTTAATTTTTTTTCTAGAGATGGAGTTTTGCTTTGTTGCCCAGGCTGATCTTGAATTACTGGGTTCAAGTGATCCTCCTGCCTCAGCCTCCCAAAGTGCTGGGATTACAGGCATGAACCACATAATATTATTTTTTGTTACAGCATCACATCTCTTCAAGGTACTGTTTGACTTATTCACATTACTCATTGAACAGAACTGGTAATAGGTCTCCATCCACATGTGATGGCACTGGGAAACAGTCTAGCAGGAGTCCAAAGGAAGGAGAAAAACAGGTATGGATGAGTTGTAGTTGTCTTTTTCAAAGATTCCTTACCTTCAATATTGGCAGTGTAAAATCTAATGTTAATGAAATATTAGCAAATGAAATCCAACCATGTATAAAAAATAATATAACTATTGAGATTTATCCCAGGTATGCAAATCTGATGGCTGATTTTACTTGTCAACTTGGCTAGGACTTGGAACCCAATATTTGGTCAAACATCAGTCTGGATGTTGTGAAGGTACTTTTTTTTTGGGCAGGATTAACATTTAAGTTGTTGGACTTTAAGTAAAGCAGATCCTCCTCCAAAACATGGGTGGGCCTCATCCAATCAGCTGAAGACCATAAGAAAAGACAGACTGAGGTCCCCTGAGGAAGATGGAATTATGCCTCCAGATTATATCTGGACTCAAGCTGGAACATCATCTCTTCTCTAGGTCAGCTTCCACACTGTGGATTTGATTTTGGACTTGCCAGCCTCCACACCCACATGAACCAATTCCTTAAAATCTCTCTCTCTCTCTCTCTCTCTCTCTCTCTCTCTCTCACACACACACACACACACACACACACACACACACACACACACACCCTATCCTATTGGTTCTGTTTATCTGGAGAACTCTCAGTAATACAAGCAAGGCTGATTGGACATTCAAAATCAATTAATATAAGCTTTCCCCTTAAAAGTCAATTAACATAATCCATCTCTGGAAAAGATTAAAGAAAACTCATGTGGTCATATCAATAGATAGTAAAAAAGTATTTGACAAAATCCAACTCCATTTATCATAAAAACTCTCAGCAACCTTTGAAGAAAGGGGAATACCCTCAAATTGATAAAGGACATCTACAAAAAATCTACTACTAACATCATACTTCATGGTGAGAAGCAACAGGTGAGCACGTCCCCTTACCACTCCCAATTAACACCATGCTGGAAGTCCTGGCTAATGCGTTAAAACATGAAGAGCAAGTATAAGATATACAGATTGGAGGAGAAGAAATGAAGCTGCATTTGTCATCAGATGACATGATATCTATGTCATGTCAATCCCAAATAATCGGCAGAAAACCTCCTGGAACTAATAAGCGATTATAGCAATGATATAGTTTGGATATTTGTTCCTGCCCAAATCTCACGTTGAAATGTAATCCCCAGTGTTGGAGGTGGGGCCTGCTGGGAGGTGTTTAAGTCATGGGGGCGGATCCTCATGAATAGCTTGGGCCAGCCCTTTGGTGATGAGTGAGCTCTTGCTCAGAGTTCAGACGAGATCTAGTCGTTAGTAGTGTGTGGCACCTCCCACTCCACAGAGTCTCTTTCTTGCTTCTGCTTTGGCCATGTGATATGGCTTCTCCCCCTTTGCTGTTTACCATGATTGGAAGCTTCCTGAGGCCTCCCCAGAAGCAGAGGCTGCCTTGCTTTCTGTACACCAAACAGAACCGTGAGCCAATTAAACCTCTTTTTAAAAAATAAGTTACCCAATCTCAAGTATTTCTTTAGAGCAATGCAAGAATGGCCTAACAGCAAATTTGAAGGATGTTAAGTTTACCAGGCAAAAGCCATTTTTTCCCCGTATATACCAGCAATGAACAATTGGGATTTAAAGTGGAAAACCGAATACCATTTACATTAGCACCAGAAACTGAAATACTTGGGTGTAAATCTAATAAAACATATACAAGATCTATATTAGGAAAACTATAAAACTCTGAAGAAATGAAAGATCTAAATCAGTTGAGAGATATTCCACGTTCATGAAAAGAAAGACAATATTCTTGAGATGTCAGTTCTTCCCAACTTTATCTATAGATTTAACGCAATCCTAATAAATTCCCACCACTTTATTTTGTGGATGTTGGCAAACTGATTCTACAGTTTATATGGAAAGGGAAAATACCCAGAGGAGACAACACAATATTGACGAAGAACAAAGTTAGGGGACTGACTCTTCCCAACTTTTATTCAAGACTTACTGTAAAGTCACAATAATCAGGACAGTGTGGAATTGGTGAAAGGACAGACAAATAAATTGATAGGACAAAATTGTCTGAAAACAGACCCCCAAAAACATAGTCAACTGATCTTCAACAAAGGAGCAAAGGCAGTTCAATGGAGAAAACGTCATCTTTTCACTAAACAGCACCAAAGCAAAAAAAAAAAAAAAAAAAAAAAAAAAAAAAAAAAAAAAAAAAAAGGAATCTAGACACAAGCCTTACAGGTCTTATGCTTTTCACAAAAATTAACTCAAAGTGGATCATAGGCCCATATGTACAGCATAAAACTATGAAACTTTTAGAAGATAACAGGAGAAAATCCAGATGATGTTGGTCTTGGAATGAGTTTTTAGATATAATACAAAAAGCACAATTTGTAAAAATAGAAAAATTAGTTAACTGAGCTTTATTAAGATGAAAAAATGTCTACATGTGAAAGACACTGTCAAGAGAATGAAAAAGTCAGGCCACAGACCGGGAGGAGAAAATGTATATGTGATAAACGACTTGTATCTAAAACACGTAAAGAACCATTATTAAATTTAAACAATAAGAAAGCAACCCAATTAAAACATGGGGAAAAGGTCTGAACAGACAGCTCACCAAAGGAGGCTTGCAGATGGCAAATAAGCACATGAAAATATGCTCCACGTGATGTGCCATTGGGATGGCAAATGAAGACAACAATGAGCTACCACCACCAGCTACTAGAATGGAGAAAATCCCAAACAGAACAAATGAAACAAAAAACTCTCAACGCCGAATGCTGTGGAGGATGTGGGGCAAAAAGAACTCTCTTTCATTGCTGGTGGGAATACAAATGGTGCAGCCACTTTGGAAGACAGTTTGACAGTTTTAAAAGGTAAATCTTGTCTTACCATATAATCAATGAGTTGAAAACTGATGTCCACACAAAAATCTGCATGAGTTTTTATAGCAGCTTTGTTCGCAATTGCCAAACTTGGAAGCAATTAAGATACCATTCACAGGTGAATGGATCAGTTAATCGTGGTACATCCGGACAGTGGAATATTATTCAGCAATATAAAGTGAGCTATCAAGGGCAGGCATGATGGCTCACACCTGTGATCCCAGCACTTTGGGAGGTTGAGACAGGAGGATCACTTGAGTGCAAGAGTTCTAGATCAGCCTGGGCAATATAGCCAGATACCGGCTCTACAAAAAATTAAAAAATGGGCATGATGGTGGTGCCTGTAATCTCAGCTGTGTGGGAGGCTAAGGCAGCAAGAGGATCACTTGAGCCTGGAAGGCTGAGGCTGTAGTGAAATATGATTGCACCACTGCACTCCAGCCTGGGTGACAGAACAAGACCCTATCAAAAACAAAAAACAAAAAACAAAAAACCAAAAAACGATTAAACCACAAAACACATGGAGGAATCTTAAATACATATTGCTAAGTGAAAGCAGCCAGTTGGAGAAGGCTAAATACTTTATGTTTCCAAGCTATATATTTGGAAAGGCAAAACTACAGAGAGAGTAGAAAGATCAGCAGTTGCCAGGGTCTGGGGTAAGGGGTGATACTATTCTGCATAAAACTGCCACGGTGGATACGTGGCATTGCGCATTTGTCAAAACTCATGAACTGTACAACACAAGTAGTGAACCCTAAGGTAAACTACGGATTTCAGTAGTTTACTAAATCACTCCCCAGAGGCCCCATCTCCAAATCCATCACATTGAGGATTAGGGCTTCAATATATGAATTTGGGGAGAGGTGAGGACATACTCAGTCCATAACAGGATTTCAATAGGCAGGAACAAGACTGTAATAGTAAGCCAGCTAATAATAGAAAAATGTTGAAACAATTATCCAAGGAAAAGAAATTCTGGAATCCTGTACAGCAGTAAAAGTGAATAAAATACAACACCCCACAACAACATAGATGAATCTTGGAAACAAGATGTATAAAAATTGGTAAAAAATGCCAATCGCAGACAACCGCATATAGTATGATATAATTTTATATAGCTCAAAGGCAAACAGAATCAGACAAGTTCAGATGTACATACATATTCGATAATTTTGATAATTTTTTTTTTTTTTTTTTGAGACAGAGTCTGCCTCTGTCACCCAGGCTGGAGTGCAGTGGTGCCATCTCGGCTTACTGCAACCTCCACATCCAAGGTTTAAGAGATTGTCCTGCATCAGGCTTCTAAGTAGCTGGGGCTACAGGTGTGTGCCATGACACCCAGCTATTATTTGTATTTTTAGTAGGGACAGGGTTTCTCCATGTTGGCCAGGCTGGTCTTGAACTCCTGATCTCAGGTGATCTGCCTGCCTCGGCCTCCCACCGTGCTGGGATTACAGATGTGAGCCATTGCGCCCGGCCATATTTGATAAATTTTTATTATGGAAAGGGAGGGAACGATGCATACAAAAATAAAGAGTGTGGCTACCTCTGATCAAGAGACAAAAGGATACACAAAAGAAGGAAACACAGATGCAAATAATTGACGATCTAGTTTCAGGTCAGGACATGGGTATTGGATAAGGTCTCAGATTTGCTGATGGGAATGTGAATTGGTGCCAAGACTTTGAAGGATGACATGGCATTATCTTGTTAATTTAAACATTCGTACATCCGTGGCAGTAATTTTTGGGGCCCTTCAGGTGCCCTGGGCCTTTACACTTTAGTGTGTACTGGTGTAACCTGTAACTGCTAGCATCTGCATCTTCTTGCCTGAGGGTTTTCTCTGCTAGTCAGGGTTTCTGTGCACAACAGGCCTGAAGTTGCACAGGATTTTGCTCTGCACAAACTGCCATCAACCAATGACTAACAAGTCAGCATATAAATACCCCAACTCCCTCGCTGCTGGGGTGTGTGTGTTGGGGGAAGTACTGGGAAGGTGTTTGTTTGACATTGGCTTCCTGAGGCCCCTGGTAAGTTTCAGCTACAGTTATTTCCATGGTAACATGCTTATTAGTACACTTTTTATTGGCTTCCTTTCATCCCCAACTCTTTCACCAGTGTTTCCTGGCATCACCTCTCAAACAAACTGTACACTTAAAATACTCTCTCAAAATCAGCTTCTGGGGATCCCTAACACAGACAAAAGTGGTCCTAGGAAGCAGATTCTTGGAACACAATTCTGAAACAAGATTGCAGTTAGGGCCTCCTGTTTGGTGTTATGTGGGATGATGATAAACCTTTGCATGTTGTAGCCCCACAATTTTTAAGACTTTCATCTGCAGTGAATTGGCTGGGTCTCAGCTCTATCTGTGTCATGACCAGGAAGTAAGGGACTCCTTCAAGCTTCCATGGCTCTCTGTATGTGTTCTTTTTGCTGTGTTCATCGCTTTCACTGCTTCTTTTCCCCTGTGTACACTCTGTACGGTCATGAGAAAAAGTTGGTGACTTCATAATCTTTAGCATCCCTCTTGTTGCCATGACAACAAAGTGCCACTGCACCTTGACCTGCCCATGCCTTTTTCTCTCCTTGTACTTTGCCTGCACTCCTGTCAGGGACTGTCTGAGACATCATGGTGCCACCATGTGTCATGAATGGCCACCCCATTTCCTGCAGGCAATGAATTATGCCTGTGGTCCTCAAATACAAGAGACAACTTCCCAGAAGCCCGTTTTGAAAGTCAGTTTCCTGAGGTCATTTCTGTGATGAATTACTTTATCAGTGGCAGTCCCAATGGAAAACAGATGTCACACTCAGATTACACTGGCTTCATACAGTGGCTTACAGGGCATGGACTCTTCTTCAGCTGCCTGGAAGAGTTTGTCTAAGAATGTTGATATTTCCCTAAATAATTATCAGAAATCCCCTATGAAATCATGTCTGGTTCACAGTTTTCTCTGGGGTAAGGTTATAAATTGTAGATTAAACTTTTTAAATACTTATATTTATCCACTTAGAGTTCATCCAATTATTCACACTTAGTGGCTTAAAGCTTTCCCAAATATTCTTTTTTACATTTAAACATCTGTAGGATGTATGTGATGTCACTTTTTATTTCTGGCATTAGTTACTTGCATTTTTTCTTTTCTTCCCCAACAAGTGTTATCAGCGGTTTATCAGTTTTATTAATTCCCTTGGTTGATCATTTCTTTGCTTTATTATCCTCAGTTTAATCATTTTCTTACATTATTTTAATGATCTCTTTCCTTTTATTTTCAGTTGGTTTTACATTCTTTTTTAACTTCTTGAGATGAATTTTTAGTTCATCAACTTTCAGGCTTTTATCTTTCATAATATATGCTTTTAAGGCTATCAGTTTTCCTCTAAGCACTGTTTAGGCTGCATCTCACCATGTTTTGATATGTAATATTTCCCTTATCATTCAGTTAAAAATATTTTAAGCTTATTTTAATTTTAATGTTTCCATTATGATTTCTCCTTTAGCTTCAGGTTATTTAGTAGTTTATATCTTACTTTCCAAACATATGTGTATTTTAACTTACCTCTTTGTTATTTATTTCTGACTTAGCACTGTGGTCACATCATCACTAAATACTTTTAGTCTTTCAAAATGTGTTAAATCTTCCTTTGTGGTCATAAATGGTATAAATTGTGAATATTCCACCTAGCTTAAAATGAAGGTGCATTCTGTAGCTGCTCTTTCTAAGGTCTGTATATGCCTAGTAGATCGAATTTATTGATCGTATTGTTCAAATTAAGCTCATTTTCCTTCTCTTTTTTCTGCTGTTTAGTCAGGAGAATTTTAATTGACCTACCTTCAAGTTCACTGATCATTCTACCTGCTCAAGTTTTGTCTTGATCCTGTGGTGAATTTTTCATATTAGTTACAGTACTTTGCATTTCAAGAATTCTATTTGGCCCTATTTTATAATTTCTATCTCTTTATTGATACTCTCTAGTTCTGAGGCATTGTTCTCCTGGTTTCCTTTAGCTCTTTGAGAATATTTAAGACAATTGATTTAAGGTCTTTGTCTAGTAAATCCACAGTCTGGGCTTCCTTAGGGAAAGTTTCTGTTAATTTACCTTTTCCTGTGAAAGGGTCATACTTCTTGTTTTTCTGCATGACTCATACTTCTTTGTTAAAAACCGGAAAATCTGAATAAATATTATAATATGGGAGACTAGGTTCTTTCTTCTCGCTAGGGTTTGTTGTTGTTGCTCGTTGTGCGTTCTAGTTGTTTAGTGATTTTTCTAAACTACTTTTGTAAAGACTTTTGTAAAGACCTTGTGATATGTGGCCACAGAAATCTTTGTTATGTTAGTTTAGTGGTCAGCTAGTGTTTTGACAGACTTTCTTAAATTCCTTAAGCCAAAAGAAAGAAAGAAAGAGAAAGAAAGAGAAAGAAGACCCTCCTGTTCTTTGCAGGCTGGCTCTGGGTTAGTTAGAGCACTGCTGCAACACTTAGCCAGGTCATTTACAACTCTGCCTTAGCTTTTACTTCCTGCTCATGTGAAGCCTAACGATCAGCCAGAGGTGAAAGCTTAGGGTCTTCTCAGGTCTCATCTGAGCATACATCTAGAAATACATGTGGCTGTTTGAATTCCTTAGTATATGTGGGAGTTTTTTAAAGTTCTCATTTCCCCACATTTCCTTCCTTAGCCTTTTTCTCCCTAGGTGTTTCAGCCTGTCTACTGTTTTCCCCTTCTATTATCTGTTGATCTAGATGGTTGTGACAAGTAAATGCCTTTAAATACTTTCCATGTATGCTGCCCAGGAGGCTGGAGAATTCTGTGTTTGTGTTTGTTGGGGGTAGGACACGGGGGAGGGAGGGCAGGGGCAGGGTGAGCAAAACAAAGGCAAGCTCCTGAGCTGATCCCTCAGAGAGCTGTCAGATAGGTCGAGATTCGCAAGCACAGTTCTTTAATGATAACAGCTTTTTTACTCCCTCTGGCACCAGCAAACCACACTAGGAAGATCAGCTGCTATTGCCCTGGCTGCTTCTGAGCTGGGACATGAAGGGTTTATAGGGAGGTAAGAAAATTCTACAATTCTCTTTTACCGAAATTTAGCAGTTTCTTTCTTCATTAAGCATTCTTTGTTTTAAGTTTTTGGTTATATTCTAGAGTTATGAAAAAATGAATTCTGTCAGTTTTTTGCCAGCTTAATTGTTGTTTTTGTGAAGGGACACGTTTTTGGAGCTGCCATTTTCAGTGACATTACTCCCAGACCATTTACATTTAATGTAAATGCTGGTATATTTGATCCTAAATCTCCTGTCTAGTAATGTGGTTTTAAAATTAATGTAATTTTCAATTGCCAGATCATAATTAGATACATTTATGGAGTTCAATGCAATGTTTTTTGTTTGTTTGTTTCTTTATTTCTTTGAGACAGAGTCTGGCTCTGTTGCCCAGACTTGAGTGCAGTAGCATCATCTCAGCTCACTACAACCTCTGCCTCCCGGGTTCAAGTGATTCTCCTGCCTCAGCCTCCCAAGTAGCTTGGATTATAGGCATGTACCACTATGCCCAGATGATTTTTGTATTTTTAGCGGAGAATAGGTTTCACCATGTTGGACAGGCTGGTCTTGAAATCCTGACCTCAAGTGATCCACCCACCGTGGCTTCCCAAAGTGCTGGGATTACAGGCGTGAGCCCCTGCACCTGGACGCAATATTTTGATCCATGTAAACAATGTGGAATGATTGAATAAAGCTAATTAATATATCTGTTACCTCATTTACTCATTTTTTTGTGGAGAGACCCTTTCAATTGACTCTCTTACTTATCTCAAAATACACATTATTATTGACTATAGTCACTCTGTCATGCAATAGATCTCAGAACTTATTCCTCCTGTCTACCTGAGACTTTGTACCCTTTGACCAACCATGCTCCATTCCCTCCCTCTCCACCCCTAGCCTCTGGTAACCACCATTCTAATCTCTACTTCTATGAGCTCAGCTCTTTTTAGATTCCACAAATAAGTGAGATAATGCTGTTCTTGTTCGTCTTCTTTATCCCTTTTTTCTTGCCTCCCTTCGGATGGACTTTCTTATAGTTGCATTTTTTTTCTATTAGTTTAATTTATCAAAAAATTTGTCACTAATTCTTTGATCTTCTTTTCAGATATGATGATGCAGTGTCATTAGCCCTTCATTACTTGTATGTTATTGCTATGTATCTAAATTGTTTTAATTTTCTATCCCCACTAGACGTCACCTCATCATTATTAGTTAATAACTCTTAAAATGTACTCACCTGTGTACTTTACACTCTTCAATTCTTTTTTTCATCTCTGAGGTTTCCTCTGGGATCATTTTCCTTCTTTCTTAAGCCTATCTTTAAGTAGTTCCTTTAGTGTGTGTCTTCTGGCAACAAATGTTCTGTTTTGTCTGAAAATTTTTTTTAGCTTCAGCCAAAAATTGGAAGTTGCAAGAAAAGTACAAAGAATTTTTATCTGAATCATTCAACAGAGTATTTTTCTGACCTGCCACCTCCTCCTTCATAAGTATTTTAGTGTGTTTTCTACAAATCAGGACAGCTCCTGTATAATGGCTGTTTATGTTAGAAACCACGTATTCAAACTGGATCAAATTCCATTCCAGTACCATAGGATTCATTCCAGTTTCTCTCTGTAGTCTGTTCTTGAACTGCTATAAATAAATACCTGAGACTGGGTAATTTATAAAGAAAAGAGGTTTAATTGACTCACGGTTCTGCAAGCTATCCAGGATGCATAGTAGCTTCTGCCTGGCTTCTGGGGAGGCCTGAGGCAACTTAAAATCATGGTTGAAGGTGAAGGGAAGCAGGCACGTCTTAAACATGCCCAGAGCAGGAGAAAAAGAGACCAGGGACGTGCCACGTGCTTTTAAACAGCCAGATCTCAGGAGGACTCTAAGGAAAACAGCACCAGGGGGATGGTGCTAAACCATTCATGAGAACCTGCCCCCATGATCCAACCACCTCCCACCAGGCCCCACCTCCAACACCGGGGATTACAATTCGAAATGAGATTTGGGTGGGGACACAGATCCAAACCATCACTCCCTTTTGGTACTTGGAGCTATCTTCTCTCTTTTCTATTCTTTTCAGTATATTTACTTACTTGACCAATCCCCTTGTGTGACCAATCTGCCCTCTCTGCCAGTATTCTCTTCCCCTCTGCCATTCTGGCTCCCCCTCCATTCTAGTCTGCACTCCCTCCCCATCTGGAACCCTTCTCACTCCGCTTAAGATCTGACTTTCCACATCAGGCTGCCCACTCCTGCTCCTGTGGGTGCTCCGAGCCTGGACTCCACACTGGCTTCCCACTCTGGGCCCTTGCATCTCTCCTCCCACCCCCACCATGCAGACCCCCCCCACCCTTGATCTGCCCACTGAACAGCTTTGAGTCCAAACTGCTCTTCTCAGGAAGAGAGAGTATACTGAGTTGAATAGAGTCACCCCCAAATTTATGTCCACCCAGAACTTGAGAATGTGGCCTTATTTGAAAAGAGGGACTTGGCAGATGTAATCAAGGTAACATGAGGCCACTCTACAGTAGAGTGGGTCCTAGATCCACTATGGTCAGTGCCATTATAAGGAGAGAAACATTGAGACACGGATATAGGGAGAACACTGCGTGAAGGCAGAGGCAGAGGCTGGAGTGATGCGTCTGCAGGCCCAGGAGCGCCCAGGGCAGTCGACAACCACAGGAGCTGGAAGAGACACATTTAGTGCTGCACTAAGTCCTTTACATGTTACCTCATATGATTTCCAGAAAAACATGGTGAGCTAAATATTATCAAGATTCTAATGATAAAAACATTGATTATCACAGCACACAAAAAATAAGGGAGCAATTAGTAGAATCGGGATTAGAATCCAGCTATGCTTGACCACAAAAGAAACACTATTTTTCTGTAATACGCTGATATCTATGAGTGTATATTGGGTAGTGGCTTTAAAGTTGACAGCGCCTTTTATATACACCATTTAAAGTGATCTTCCTAATGATGTTGGTGTAGTCATAGTCTGTCCGGAATTGGTGGGTTCTTGGTCTCACTGACTTCAAGAATGAAGCTGTAGACCCTCAAGGTGAGTGTTATAGTTCCTAAAGATGGAGTGTCCGGAGTTGGTTCCTTCAGACATTCAGATGTGTCTGGAGCTTCTTCCTTCTGGTGGGTTCGTGGTCTCACTGTCAGGAATGAAGCTGCAGACCTTCGTGGTGAGTGTTACAGCTTTTAAAGGCAGCACCAGTCTGGAGTTGTCCATTCTTCCTGGTGGATTCGTGGTCTCACTGGCTTCAGGAGTGAAGCTGCAGACCTTCACAGTGAGTGTTACAGCTCATAAAGGTAGAATGGACCCAAAGAGTGAGCAGCAGCAAGATTTACTGAGAAGAACAAAAAAACTAAGCTTCCACAGTGTGGAAGCGAACCCCAGCTGGTTGCCACTGCTGGCTCCCGCAGCCTGCTTTTATTCCCTTATCTGGCCCCACCTACATTCTGCTGATTGGTCCATTTTGCAGAGAGCTGATTGGTCCGATTTGACAGAGTGCTGATTGGTATGTTTACAATCCTTGAGCTAGACACAGAGTCACAGAGAGCTAGTTAGCTAGATACAGAGTTAGCTAGATACAGAGTACCAATTGGTGCATTTACAAACTTTGAGCTATACACAGAGTAGTGATTGGTGTATTTTCCAACCTTGAGTTAGACACAGAGTGCTGATTGGTGCATTTACAATCCTTGAGCTAGACACAGAGTCACAGAGTGCTAGTCCTGCAAGTCTCCACTAGGTTAGCTAGATACAGAGTACCAATTGGTGTATTCACAAACCTTGAGCTAGACACAGAGTACCAATTGGTGTATTCACAAACCCTGAGCTAGACAGAGTGCTGACTGGTGTATATACGATCCTCCAGCTAGATATAAAAGTTCTCCAAGCCCCCACCCAGTTCAGGGGCCCTTTCACCCAGTGGATCCTGCACCGGGGCTGCAGGCAGAGCTGCCTGCCAGTCCCGAGCCACCCCTGCACTCTTCAGCCCTTGGGCTGTGGATAGGACCGGGCGCCACGGAGCAGGGGGTGGCGCCCATCGGGGAGGCTTAGGCTGCCCAGGAGCCCACAGCAGGGGGAGGAGTTCAGACATGATGGGCTGTAGGTCCCGAGCCCTGCCCCACCGGGAGGCAGCGAAACCCGGCGAGAATTTGAGTGCAGCGCTGGCAGACGGGCACTGCTGGGGGACCGAGCACAACCCCTGCAGCTGCTGTCCCGGGTGCTAAGCCCCTCACTGCCCTGTGCCGGCCATGCCGGCCGGCCGCTCCGTGTGCGGGGCCCACTGAGCTAGAGCCCGCGCCCGCGCCCGCGCCCATGCCCGCAGGAACTCAACACTGGCCCGCTAGCGCCGCAGCGCGCTGCCCGGATTCCCGCCTGGGCCTCTCCATCCACACCTCCCGACAAGCAGAGGGAGGGGGCTCCGGCCTCAGTCAGCCCAGAGAGGGGCTCCCATGGTGCAGCGGCAGGCTGAAGGGCCCCTCAAGCGCAGCCAGAGTGGACGCTGCGGCGGAGGAGGCCCTGAGAGTGAGGGCTGCTAGCACTTTGTCAGGTATCAATAGCATTATTATTATTGTTTTACTGATGAAAAAAACTGATGTTGGAGGAAAACAAGTGTCTAATCTCAAAACTCAAATCATGTGTTTCAGAGACAAGACTGTCAACCACGCATCTCAGGGTCCAGTCATCCAGTGGTCTTTCCACCACGTCAGGTATGGAGAAGCATCTGTCTCTTTGAATATTCTCTGCGAATGCTGCTCTCGTGTTGATTTGCTGAGTATGAGAACCTTAAATTTGCCTTGAGAATATGTACATATGTTACCTGAATTGTGTAATGTTCCCAAAGACAACGGATTTTCCTCTCTTAGGTCACATGGAGCCAAACTACCCCACAGTGCCTTGTTTGGCACGTTCCAGAGCTTCTTGAAGCTGTCATTTGTGAATCACAGATGACCTAAAACTTTGTGCAAGGCATGGAGGCTCACGCCTGTAATCCCAGCACTTTGGGAGGCCAAGGTGGGCAGATCACCTGAGGTCTGGAGTTCGAGACCAGCCTGACCAACATGGTGAAACCCCATCTTTACTAAACATACAAAATTAGCCAGGCGTGGTGGCGCATGCCTGTAATCCCAGCTACTCAAGAGGCTGAGGCAGGAGAATCGCTTGAACCCAGGAGACGGAGGTTGCAGTGAGCCGAGATCAGGCCATTGCACTCCAGCCTGGGCAACAAGAGCGAAATTCCATCTCAAAAAAAAAAAAAAAAAAAAAAAAAAAAAAAATCGTCTATGTCTCTCCACTTGCACGCATTGCTTGTTGTATATTTGGACCCAGCTGTCAGAAGGAGCAATTGACTGCTGGCTGTGTCAGCATGCCTATGTCCTATTTGTAAATTATTAGATCCGCCAAGGTGCATACAAAACAAGCAACACTGTACTTTTAAATCTATAAGCTATGCATAAGAGACAAATAAGAAAAAAAATGCATATAGGATCATTCAGATATTTTTAGAAGCACAAAAAACATTTAAAAAAAAATCTTTTATTTTGAGTTCAGGGGTACATATGCAGGTTTGTTACGCAGGTAAACGTGTGCCATGGGAGTCTGTCGTACAGATGATTTAATCACCCAAGTATTAAGCCTAGTGCGCCTTAGTTATTTTTCCCGACCCTCTCCCTCCTCCCGGCCTCCACCCTCCAATAGGCCCCAGTGTGTGTCGTTCCCCTCTATTTGTCCATGTGTTCTCAAAAGCAACATATTTTATGTCAGTAACTGAAAATCTATTTTAAGTAATAATCATGGTTCTTAGCAATACCGTTGTTTTTAGAAATTTAAAAAAAGAAGCTAGAAGGGGCAAGAAAGGATCCTACCCTACAGGCTTTAGGGAGAGCCCAGCCCTTCTGACACTTTGAGTTTAGGCTTCCAGCTTCCAGAGCTGTGCAAGAACACACTTCTGTTCTTTATGGTCCTTGTTAGGATAGCCCTAGGGAATGAAAACTGAAAAGAAGAGAAAAATAAAAGTCATCTTTAGTTTCAAAAGATAGTTTGTCTGGCTTAGCAGGTATTTCTTTTAGCACTGTAAAGATAGCATCTCATTCTCTTTGTTTCTGTTATGACATTAGCTGCCAGCCTCACTGGTCCTCCTTTAAAGCTACTGTGAGCTTCCCTGCCCTTGGCTACTTTTAAGATAGCCTCTTTTTTTTTTTTTTTTTTCTTCAGTATTCAGGAGTTTTATAATGTTATGGATGGATGTGGTTTCCTTTCCTTTCCTTTTCTTTACTTTTTTTTCTTCTTTTCTTCAGAGTCTTGCTGTCACCCAGGCTGGAATGCAGGGGTGTGATCTTGGCTCACTGCAACCTCCACCTCCTGAGTTCAAGAGATTCTCCTGCCTCAGTTTCCCAAGCAGCTGGAATTACAGGTGAGCATCACCACGCCAGGCTAATTTTTGTATTTTTACTAGAGACAGGGTTTCACCATGTTGGCCAGGTTGGTCCGAAGCTCCTGTCCTCAAGTGATATGCCTGCCTCAGCCTCCCACAGTGCTGAGATTGCAGGCATGAACCACCATGCCAGGCCCAGATGAGATTTTCTACGTATTTTATTCTATATGAATGATGGGGTGGCTATTTCCTTAAGTTTAGAAAGATTTCTGCAATTGCCTCTTTAAAAATGTTTCTACTTTTTTTGTCACTTTTCCTTTTGGGACTCTAACAACGTATATGTTAGACCTTACCAGTGGACACTCTCTTCTTTTAAGCCTCCAGTTCCATGCTTGTGTTTTTGTCTATCCTTCATTCTAGATATTTTCTTCTGATCCAGCTTCTGGTTCACTAATTCTTTCTTCAGCTGTGTTAAGTCTGCTCTTAAACCCATCATGTGAGCCCTTAATTGTACACTTCTGTTCTAAAATTCTAAATTAAAAAAGATCTGTTATGTGTGTTTTATAGTTTTCAATTTATGATGAAATTTTCAGATTGCATTTAAACTCTTCAAACCTAGTAGCACTGTTATTTTATTAGTTTTAAAATTTTACTTATTTTTATTCTTTTCAGGAGACAGGGCCTCACTCTGTCACCCAGGCTGGAGTGCAGTGATTCAATCACAGCTCCCTGTAGCCCCAAACTTCTGGCTCAAGCAATCATCCCACCTCAGCCTCTCAGGTAGTGGGGGCTACAGATGTGTATCACTATGCCCAGTAATTATTAAACATTTTTTGCAGAGATAGGGTCTTGCCATGTTGCCCAGGCTGGTCCCAAACCTCCTGCCTCCTAAAGTACTGGGATTACAAGTGTGAGCCACCATGCCTGGCCTCTTACAGGATGAGGGTGGGTGGGGGAGGTGAAGAATAAAAAACTACATATTGGGTATAGTGTACACTACTTGGATGATGGGTTCCCTAAAATCTCAGAATTCACCACTATATAATTCATCCATGTAACCAAAAACTACTTGTATCCCCAAAGCTACCGAAATAAAAAATATTAGGAAAGTCTTCATGTGATAATTCCCATCGCTGAGGTCTGGAGTCCCTGTTGATCTTCCGTTTTTGTTGTTCTTCCTCATGTTGCTTCATCTCCTTGTATGTGTGGTTCTTTGTGATTGTGTGCTGGATATTGTATTCAGAAGTATTGGGTTGAGCAATTGAGCCTAAAGTGATGTTATAGTTTTCCAGAGATGATTTTCATATGCTTCTGGCTGGTTCCTGGTGGAATTCAAAATCTGAGGTCAACTTAACCCAGTGGCAGAGGTTGAACTTTTCTAAGGACCTGGATGACGTGCCTCTGGTTGCAGTTCATGTGAGGGATGATTTCCTTCATCTTTGCTCCCATGAGGAAAGTCTATGGGTTTCTAATCCAAAGTACATGGAGTTTCCAAGTGCCTTTCTCCTGGTGAGTCCTGGCTTCTGAGTTTTTTCTCCCTAACTCTAAGATTGTCAGGATTTCTGCTCAGCTTCTTGCTAACAATCCCAGAATCAGCAGATGCTTTCGGGGAGGGGCTTAGGGGGAAGTGGCCGAAAATGACAGCTACTTTGGTGACTATTATTCACCACTTTGGTATCTCTCCATTACCTTCAGACAGATTTTTAAAATATTTCTTTCGGATTTGCTAACTGGTCCGAGTTCCCTGTATGCCCTTAATAGAAGCAGACATCTGCCATCTTTATAAGAATCACATTTTCTGTTTGTTGCTGTTCTATAGAAATAAAACAGATTTCTGTACATTGGCATTATAGCCAGTGATCTAATATATTTAACAATATATTTTTTATTATTTATAGTACTATTTGAAGTAATAGCATTTAAATTATTGAATATTTTGGATTTTTGTTATTTTGAATTACTTTTGAATACTTTTGTATATTCTTCTGGATTTTTTCTGCTCTTCCACTGGGACCCTGCATAGACACTGGTGGGCCCTGTGACTCCCCTCCTCAGCCCAGTGCCACTCACTTTCCTGTGGCTCCCAGGAAAACACACAAGCCCCTCCCCAAGTCCCTCCGAGGATCTGTCACCATAGAGTGAAGTCCGAGGCTGGAATCGGGCCGGTCCGTTCCCGTGCAGTCTGGCCTCCGGCACGTGCTTCCAGCCCACTCCCTCCCAAGCCACTGGCCTTCCCACCGCTCTTGAACTTGGCAAGCACGTTTCTGGCCCGGACCCTTCCCCTCCTGCTCCGTCTGCCTGGGATGCACCTCCCAGTGGTGCATGTCCCCAAGGACACATTCTGGATGTCTGGCATCGATGGCCACACCCTCACCTGGCACTGTTGTCCTTTATGGAGCGTTTATTTGTTTTAATTGCTTTTTCCTCTTCTGTTTTCTTTGTGATTTGTTATTAATTGCATTATCCATTCCCCGCCAGGATCTTAGTGCTGCGGCGCAGGCACACTGCATGCGTCCACCTTAGCTCTTGCCTGGCACACAGTAGGTGTTCAATGAACATCACATTGTAAGTTGCTTTCCATTGACGATTTGTGACTTTTAATAATCTCCATGTGTTCTATTGCTCTTTGTGTCTGCAGCTTGCTAAAGTGAACTCCTCTTCCCTACGTTCCACTGAAACCTTCTTCAAGGTCGAGTTTGTGTCATTCATCATTTTTTTTTTTTTACATTCATTTACTTGGACTCCATGATAGTTAATTTTAGGTGTTAACTTGGGCAGGCTGCAGTACCCAGATATTTGGCCAAGCACCAGTCCAGGCAGTGCAGGTAATTTTTAGATGTTATCAACATTTCAACCAGTGGACTTGGCGTAAGGCAGATCATCATCCATCATGTGGGTGGGTTTTATCCAGGCAGATGGAGGCCTTAAGAGAAAAGAGACGGCAGTCCCCAAGGAGGAGGGAGTTCTGCCAGCAGGCTGAACTTTGGACGGGAGCAGCAGCCTCAGCTCTTCTTGCCCTGCAGATTTTGGACATTCGTCTCCACAATTGTGTGAGCCAATTCCTGAAAATCTCTCTCTTGCATCTCTCCCTCTATCCATACCTGTGGCCATAGCCTGTGTCTGTTGATTCGTATTTCTGTCAATATCCACATCCACATCCTGTGGGTTCTGTCTCTCTGGAACTCATGTGAATAGAGACTCTCTCTGATGTTAGATACTTTGGTCACTTTCTTTCCTGTGGTGTTTGCTTTGTTTATGGAGGCTTTGTCCTTAGAGTCACTTTACTTTTTTCCTGTGGGCAAATTCATCAGTCTTACTTTTCACTGTTCCTGGCCTTAGCCTCATTCTGAGAAAACACTTATTCTCCTTAAGAGAATATAGATATTTTGCCATATTTTTTTCTGGTCTGATTATTGATCTGTTTCAGTGCTGGTCCTTAACTGCTTTTTGTCCTTACAATGAGAGCAGAAATCCTTTCTCTTTTCTCTTTCATTTCCCCAATTCTGTTTTGAGGTCTTGTCCAAACCATGTTTTCTAGAATAAACTTGGCAAGTACAGAGCCGGCTGTGGCCACAGCCACAGACATCAGGGTCTCGGCTGGAGAGGAGAGGTGCAGGCCTCTGGAAGGCTCTTTGGGGCTGGAGACTATGGCCTGATTTCTGTCCAGGTCTTGGGGGGCCTCTGTCCACAAGTCTGGGGTCAGAAAGGGCTCAGACTCTTCCCTCAGAATACCAAGGGAGAGGAGATCGGCTGGGCCCAGGCAGGTGGCTGGTGCTGAGTGCCCCGAGATCAGGCCAGGCTTGTCAAGCATTGATTTAGGTGTGCGAGGCACACATATCCTGTTTGTTACCAGCTGGAAACAGATGTTTCTGCCCTGAGTGCTCCCTCAGAGGGTGGCGTCCAGGCCCAGCAGGCTGCGGCGACACGGGTGAGCTGCAGAGCATGCAGGGGCGAGGGCCCTGGCCCATGTCATGAGGCTGAGTTATGACTGTGGCTTCAGTGCCGGGAACGCTGTAAACACATTCCTGTAGGGGGCTCTGGGCCACCTGGGGCCGTCACATGCCCCCAGCAGACAGATTTCTGTAGTTGGTCAGGACTCAGCGGACATTTATGTAACATGAAAAGGGGAAGTGGTGCTGGAGGGCAGCTCCCTGAATCACTCTGTCGGAGCAAGTCTGTTGGATGAAGGTGCATGAAAACAACACAGTGCGGCTGAGGGCCAGGGCTGCAGACATTCGGGCAAGTGCACAGGCTGTGCTGGACCAGCCCCGGCACTAGAAACAGGCGCAGGGTAGGGAGTTTGCTGGGGACAAAGTGCGTCGCATCGTGCACTTTAGGGCATTTCCTAGGTATGATTGCTAGAGAGAAACAAAGCTCAAATACAGACCATCTGCCCCACACCGTCAGATTGGGTTCTTACCGTCCTCAGGGGAATCACAGGTGACTGGCTTTGGAGCCCGAGATGTCTTCCTGCCTCCCAGGGGCCCTTGGATGGGGCTCCCTGCAGATTCAAGGCCCAGGGGAAAAGCCAAGAGCTGCCTCCTTGGGGACAGCTGGGCGGCGACTGTGATCACACCTGGGGGGCTTCGTGGCAGAGGCCTGAGCTGCTCCCTCCGTTGGCCAGCAGGCTCTGAGAGCCCTCGCCCGGCCTGACCGTTCATCCATCCTTTCACACGGAGGCCAGCTGTGGCTGTCTGTGCTCTCAGAGGGGAGGCGATGGCAAGGCGCCCGCCATGCAGATGGGTGGTGGGAGGGAGCCTGTTACACTCTGAGGCCAGGACCAGGCCTGTGGGCACTGGGGATCCAGGCTGGCCGAGGGCAGTGTGTCAGGCCTGAGAGTTCTGACTTTGTTCTTGGTGCAGTGGGAACGTGTCTGTGGCTTTGAATGGGCTGCCCTGACAGATTCATGTTTTAAAAAGACCACATGGTCCGTGAGGTGGGGTGGGGCCGGAGGATCAGCAGGAGCCTCTGGCTTTGGAGTCATAGCACTTTCTCCTTCGTCTCACGTCTCCCTCTGCCTCCCTCATATGACACCTGTGATCACATTCGGAGCCACCCACATAACCCAGGCTCCTCTCCTCGTCTCAAGATCGTTGACTTAATCTCATCTGCAAAGTCCCTTTTGCCATGTAAGATCTCAGAGTCAGGGTTCTGGGAATCTGGATGGGGACACTTTTGGGGCCTGACTTAGCCGACTACCCCCCTTCAGTTTCGGATGTCTTGAGTAGGAGGCACACAGCTGACTGCCAGTGCCAATGCATGGAATAAAAGTCCACACTTAGGGACAGATATGAGTTGAAACGATGAACAGATGCTGTTGGAAACCACAATATTGATAAGCTCACCAAGAGCATGAGCAGGGGTTGGCATACAAAACATTTAACTAAGGAACCAATAATGCTTAAAATAAAATTCATGAAAATATTCCCCTCATCAGCTCTTCAATATCATGAAGTTAGTTTTTCTGCTTGAGCTTGATCAGAGGTTTTTGAGTTTCTCAGTGTCTTATTAGAGTTCTGAAAATTTTTTATTGAGTCCATTGATCTTTTATCAGGAAACTGTATTGAAGAGTTCCTGTTTGAGTCTCTTCCATGAAAAGCCATTTTGGACAATAGCTGATGACAAATGCTCTTGGAGAAAAATCTAAACAATAACTCTGGGTCACAAAAACAAAATAGTCATGATTAAACAGCTGATGCAAATTCATTATAATCAGCAATTGATAAGGAAATTTACTTTTTAAAAATTACTATAGCATGTTAAGGTAACAAACAGAATCATGACTGTGACTGATAGCATCACATCAGAATCATCAGGGTTTTATAAATTTCACATAATCTTTAGAGTACTCACATCAATAACAGCTCCATACAAATACAGCTTTAAAGAAGATGTAGCATAACCAAAATTATGGCTGATAACATTATAGACTTACATGAATTTATATAATTTTTGAAACATCATGTCCATAGCATACCCATAAATGTATCTGAAAGAAGATCTAATATCACTTATGGTTTGACAATGTTTCCCATATAATTTACCAAATAAGCCTAGTTCATTTACTTTCTCTATGGGATGAGAGATAAATTATTTGAGGCTTTCCAGGGGTCTAACTGTAAAATCCCTAAGTCAATTCTAGATAAAAAAGACTTACTTTAGAATTGTGATCCTGAGGAAGCCTGCCAAAGATGTCAACAGGTTCAACGTGGTTGATGAAAGCAGAATCACAGGTCACTATTAAATATGGCCACGTATTTAACCAGTGATCATCAAAAGACTTTAAAAGTAATACGGAAAGTTACATGGATTAAAAGGACCTAACTTCTTCAAAGCTCAAGTTTCCTAAGTAACCAAAAACTTCATAAAGACAACACAAAAAATTATACTAGTAAAATACAAAATCTTTGGTTTTTTTTAGGCCACTTACCCAAAAGTTAAAGAAACGCCCCCTGCAGTGTGATTGTGCCCCTCATGGGAAGCCCATGTAGATCAACCGGCAGTCAAACCTGATGAATAAAACACTGAGTTTAATTGGGCAGAGAAAGAGTGTGTCCAAGGCTGTGAGTGTGAACCGTTAGTAGAGAAATGTAAACAAGATAACTAGTACCTGAGCAGGGGAACACACAGGAAAAGCAAGAGCATGAGAAGTTTCCTGGTTAGATGGGACAATTCAATCACACTGGAATTATACTGGAGAGAAATTTGTTTTCTAGACTTTCAGGTGAAATATTTCAGCATCAAGCCATGACAGCCGAGTTATAATGGGAGAAAAAATGTGATAGGAGTTGATATAAAGGTTGAAAGAGAGAGTTATCACCCCAGGCCATCTGATGGGGAGGAAGAGCTGAAGGCACTGATGGATAAATCCTTATTTATAGACATGATCTATAAATCATGTGCTGTGAGATACAACAGAAGTTGAACTTCTGAAATCTAAATCTGAGAAGCTTTAGGGGAAAAGTCTATGTCAAGAAATGAAATTCCCATTTTACACGAAGAGGACATCATTTCCAACCTGAAACTGGGAAAATTAAATGGATCCCAGGAAGCAATAGAAATGGTCTGTTAAAGAAGAGATTTTAGGATTAAAAATAAAAACTTCTTGTAGTTTTAAGAACAGATCAATACTTCAGGATAACCTTGTTGTTCTAACACAGGAAACCAAATCTTTACTTTTATATTAGTGTATTTTTAATAGCAAAGCTCAGTCTTTAGACTTATAAATAATTCCCTTCTAATCATAGCCATCTTGATCACACGCAAAATTCCTTTCATAAATTCATTATTTACAAACCTTATTATGACTTACTGAGATATTTTATGACATGTTGAGACATTCTGCTTTGTTTGATACCTCCTTTTTTCAAGTAAGCAGTCATTTTACTTTATGACAAAAATTTATCACACAAGATTCTTCCTTTTTAAAAAATTATTCTCTTTTCTTTTTAACCTTCCTTACCAAAAATACCTCTTCATACCCATAACTTCCTTCACATACCTCCCTTCTACTTACTGTTTTTTAAATTTTTTTATTCTTAATTCTTTTAATTTTTATTTTTCTATAGGTCACTGGAATACAGGTGGTATTTGGTTACATGAATAAGTTCTTTAGTTGTGATTTGTGAGATTTTGGTGCATCCATCATCCGAGCAGTATGCACTGCACCATATTTGTAGTCTTTTATCCCTCATTCCTCTCTCACCCTTACCCCCAAGTTCCCAAAGTCTGTTGTATCATTCTTATGCCTTTGCATCATAGCTTACCTCCCACACGTCAGTAAGAACGTAAGATGTTTGGTTTTCCATTCCTGAGTTACGTCACTTAGAATAATAGTCTCCAATCTCATCCAGGTCGCTGTGAATGCCATTGATTCATTCCTTTTTGTGGCTGTGTAGTATTCCATCATATATACATACTACAGTTTCTTTATCCACTTGTTGATTAATGGACATTTGGGTTGGTTCCACAAGTTTGCAGCTGCAAATTGTAGTGCTATAAACATGAGTGTGCAAGTATGTTTTTCGTATACTGACTTCTTTTCCTCTGGGTAGATACCCAGTAGTGGGATTGCAGGATCAAATAGCAGTTCTACTTTTAGTTCTTTATGGAATCTCCGCACTGTTTTCCATAGTGGCTGTACTAGTTTCCATTCCCACCAGCAGTGTAGAAGTGTTCCCTGATCACTGCATCCACACCAACGTCTACTGTTTTTTGATTTTTTGTTTATGACCATTCTTGCAGGGGTAAGGTGGTATCGCACTGTGGTTTTGATTTGCATTTCCCCAATCATTAGTGATGTTGAGCATTTTTTCATATATTTTGGCCATTTGATATCTTCTTTTGAGAACTGCCTTTTCATGTCCTTAGCCCACTTTTTGTTGGGATTTTTTTTCTTTTTTTCTTTTTTTAAAATTATACTTTAAATTCTAGGGTACATGTGCACAACGTGCAGGTTTGTTATATATGTATACATATATATATAACAAACCATGTTGTTATATATATATGCCATGTTGGTGTGCTGCACCCATTAACTCATCATTTACATTAGGTATGTCTCCTAATGCTATCCCTCCCTCCTCCCCCAACCCCACAATAGGCCCCGGTGTGTGATGTTCCCCTTCCTGTGTCCAAGTGATCTCCTTGTTCAATTCCCACCTATGAGTGAGAAAATACGGTGTTTGGTTTTCTGTTCTTGTGATAGTTTGCTGAGAATGATGGTTTCCAGCTGCATCCATGTCCCTACAAAGGACACGAACTCATCCTTTTTTATGACTGCATAGTATTCCATTGTGTATATGTGCCACATTTTTTAAATCCAGTCTGTCGCGGATGGACATTTGGGTTGATTCCAAGTCTTTGCTATTGTGAATAGTGCCGCAATAAACATACGTGTGCATGTTTCTTTATAGCAGCATGACTTATAATCCTTTGGGTATATCCCCACTAATGGGATGGCTGGGTCAAATGATATTTCTAATTCTAGATCTTTGAGGAATCGCCACACTGTTTTCCACAATGGTTGAACTAGTTTACAGTCCCACCAACAGTGTAAAATTGTTCCTATTTCTCCACATCCTCTCCAGCACCTGTTGTTTTCCTGATTTTTTAATGATTGCCATTCTAACCAGTGTGAGATGGTATCTCATTGTGATTTTGATTTGCATTTCTCTGATGGCAAGTGATGATGAGCATTTTTTCGTGTGTCTGTTGGCTGTATGAATGTCTTCTTTTGAGAAGTGTCTGTTCATATCCTTTGCCCACTTTTTGATGGGGTTGTTTGTTTTTTTCTTGTAAATTTGTTTGAGTTCTTTATAAGTTCTGGATATTAGCACTTTGTCAGATGAGTAGATTGCAAAAGTGTTCTCCCATTCGGTAGGTTGCCTGTTCACTCTGATGGTAGTTTCTTTTGCTGTGCAGAAGCTCTTTAGTTTAATTAGATCCTATTTGTCAATTTTGGCTTTTGTTGCCATTGCTTTTGCTGTTTTAGACATGAAGTCGTTGCCCATGCCTGTGTCCTGAATGGTATTACCGAGGTTTTCTTCTAGGGTTTTTATGGTTTTAGGTCTAACATTTAAGTCTCTAATCCATCTTGAATTAATTTTCGTATGAGGAGTAAACAAAGGATCCAGTTTCAGCTTTCTACTTACAGCTAGCCAATTTTCCCAGCACCATTTGTTAAATAGGGAATCCTTTCCCCCTTTCTTGCTTTTGTCAGGTTTGTCAAAGATCAGATGGCTGTAGATGTGTGGTATTATTTCTGAGGGCTCTGTTCTGTTCCATTGGTCTATATCTCTGTTTAGGTACCAGTACCATGCTGTTTTGTTTACTGTAGCCTTGTAGTGTAGTTTGAAGTCAGGTACCATGATGCCTCCAGCTTTGTTCTTTTGGCTTAGGATTGTCTTGGCAATGCAGGCTCTTTTTTAGTTCCATATGAACTTTAAATCAGTTTTTTCCAATTCTGTGAAGAAAGTCTTTGGTAGCTTAATGGAGATGGCATTGAATCTATAAATTACCTTGGGCAGTATGGCCATTTTCACAATATTGATTCTTCCTATCCATGAGTATGGTATGTTCTTCCATTTGTTTGTGTCCTCTTTTATTTCACTAATCAGTGATTTGTAGTTCTCTTTGAAGAGGTCCTTCACATCCCTTGTAAGTTGGATTCCTAGGTGTTTTATTCTCTTTGAGGCAGTTGTGAATGGGAGTTCATTCATGATTTGGCTCTCTGTCTGTTATTGGTGTGTAAGAATGCTTGTGATTTTTGCACATTGATTTTTTATCCTGAGACTTTCCTGAAGTTGCTTATCAGCTTAAGGAGATTTTGGGCTGAGACGATGGGGTTTTCTAAATATACAATCATGTCATCTGCAACAGGGACAATTTGACTTCTTCTTTTCCTAATTGAATACCCTTTATTTCTTTCTCTTTCCTGATTCTTTCTCTTGCCTGATTCTTTCTCTTGCCTGATTTCTTTCTCTTTCTCTTGCCCTAGCCAGAACTTCCAACACAATGTTGAATAGGAGTGGTGAGAGGGGGCATCCCTGTCTTGTGCCAGTTTTCAAAGGGAATGCTTCCAGTTTTTGCCCATTCAGTATGATATTGGCTGTGGGTTTGTCATAAATAGCTCTTATTATTATGAGATACGTTCCATGAATACTGAATTTATTGAGCGTTTTTAGCATGAAGGGCTGTTAAATTTTGTCAAAGGCCTTTTCTGCATCTATTGAGATAATCATGTGGTTTTTGTCTTTGGTTCTGTTTATATGCTAGTTTACGTTTATTGAGTTGTGTATGTTGAACCAGCCTTGCATCCCAGGGATGAAGCCCACTTGATCGTGGTGGATAAGCTTTTTGATGCACTGCTGGATTCGGTTTGCCAGTATTTCATTGAGAATTTTTGCATCGATGGTCATCAGGGATATTCGTCTAAAATTCTCTTTTTTGGTGTATCTCTGTCAGGCTTTGGTATCAGGATGATGTTGGCCTCATAAAATGAGTTAGGGAGGATTCCCTCTTTTTCTATTGATTGGAATAGTTTCAGAAGGAATGGTGCCAACTCCTCCTTGTACCTCTGGTAGAATTCGGCTGTGAATCCGTCTGGTCCTGGACTTTTTTGATTGGTAGGCTATTAATTATTGCCACAATTTCAGAGCCTGCTATTGGTCTATTCAGGGATTCAACTTCTTCCTGGTTTAGTCTTGGGAGAGCGTAAGTGTCCAGGAAATTATCCATTTCTTCTAGGTTTTCTAGTTTATTTGCGTAGAGGTGTTTGTAGTATTCTCTGATGGTAGTTTGTATTTCTATGGGGTCAGTGGTGATATCCCCTTTATCATTTTTTATTGCGTCTATTTGATTCTTCTCTCTTTTCTTCTTTATTAGTCTTGCTAGCGGTCTATCAATTTTGTTGATCTTTTCAAAAAACCAGCTCCTGGATTCATTGTTTTTTTGGAGGATTTTTGGTGTCTCTATCTCCTTCAGTTCTGCTCTGATGTTAGTTATTTCTTGCTTTCTGGTAGCTTTTGAATGTGTTTGCTCTTGCTTCTCTAGTTCTTTTAATTGTGATGTTAGGGTGTCAGTTTTAGATCTTTCCTGCTTTCTCTTGTGGGCATTTAGTGCTGTAAATTTCCCTCTACACACTGCTTTAAATGCGTCCCAGAGATTCTGGTATGTTGTATCTTTGTTCTCATTGGTTTCAAAGAACATCTTTATTTCTGCCTTCATTTCGTTATGTACCCAGTAGTCATTCAGGAGCAGGTTGTTCAGTTTTCATGTAGTTGAGTGGTTTTGATTGAGTTTCTTAGTTCTGAGTTCTAGTTTGATTGCACTGTGTTCTGAGAGACAGTTTGTTATAATTTCTGTTCTTTTGTATTTGCTAGGAGTGCTTTACTTCCAACTACATGGTCAATTTTGCAATAATTGCGATGTGGTGCTGAGAAGAATGTATATTCTGTCGATTTGGGGTGGAGAGTTCTGTAGATGTCTATTAGGTTTGCTTGGTGCAGAGATGAGTTCAATTCCTGGATATCCTTGTTAATTTTCTGTCTCGATCTGTCTAATGTTGACAGTGGGCTGCTAAAGTCTCCCATTATTATTGTATGGGAGTCTAAGTCTCTTTGTAAGTCTCTTAGGACTTGCTTTATGAATCTGGGTACTCCTGTGTTGGGTGCATATATATTTAGAATAGTTAGCTCTTCCTAATGAATTGATCCCTTTACCATTATGTAATGGCCTTCTGTGTCTCTTTTGATCTTTGATGGTTTAAGGTTTGTTTTTTCAGAGACTAGGATTGCAACTCCTGCTTTTTTTTTTGTTTTCCATTTGCTTGGTAGATCTTCCTCCATCCCTTTCTTTTGAGCCTATGTGTGTCTCTGCATGTGAGATGGGTCTCCTGAATACAGCAAACTGATGGGTCTTGACTCTTTATCCAATTTGCCAGTCTGTGTCTTTTAATTGGACTATTTAGTCCATTTACATTTAAGGTTAATATTGTTATGTGTGAACTTGATCCTGTCATTATGATATTAGCTGGTTATTTTGCTCGTTAGTTGATGCAGTTTCTTCCTAGCATCGATGGACTTTACATTTTGACATGTTTTTGCAATGGCTGGTACCGGTTGTTCCTTTCCATGTTTAGTGCTTCCTTCAGGATCTCTTGTATGGCAGGCCTTGTGGTGACAAAATCTCTCAGCATTTGCTTGTCTGTAAAGGATTTTATTTCTCCTTCACTTATGAAACAATTTGACTGGATGTGAAATTCTGGGTTGAAAATTCTTTTCTTTAAGAATGTTGAATATTTGGCCCTCACTCTCTTCTGACTTGTAGAGTTTCTGCCAAGAGATCTGCTGTTAGTCTGATGGGCTTCCCTTTGTGTGTAACCTGACCTTTCTCTCTGGCTGCCCTTAACCTTTTTTCCTTCATTTCAACTTTGGTGAATCTGACAATTATGTGTCTTGGAGTTGCTCTTCTCGAGGAGTATCTTTGTGGCGTTCTCTGTATTTCCTGAATTTGAATGTTGGCCTGCCCTACTAGGTTGGGGAAGTTCTCCTGGATGATATCCTGCAGAGTGTTTTCCAACTTGGTTCCATTTTCCCCGTCACTTTCAGGCACACCAATCAGACGTAGATTTGGTGTTTTCACATAATCTCATATTTCTTAGAGGCTTTGTTCATTTCTTTTTACTCTTTTTTTTCTCTACACTTCTCTTCTCACTTCATTTCATTTATTTGATCTTCAATTGCTGATACTCTTTTTTCCAGTTGATCGAGTTGGTTACTGGAGCTTGTGCATTTGTCATGTAGTTCTCGTGTTATGGTTTTCATCTCTATCAGTTCTTTTAAGGTCTTCTCTGCATTGATTATTCTAGTTATCCATTCTTCCATTCTTTTTTCAAGGTTTTTTGTTTCTTTGCATTGGGTATGTAGTTCCTCCTTCAGCTCTGATAAGTTTGATCAGCTGAAGCCTTCTTCTCTCAACTCGTTCAAGTCATTCTCCATCCAGGTTTGTTCTGTTGCTGCTGATGAGCTGTATTCCTTTGGAGGGGGAGATGCGCTCTGATTTTTTGAATTTCCAGCTTTTCTGCACTGCTTTTTCCCCATCTTTGTGGTTTTATCTGCCTTTGGTCTTTGATGATGGTGACGTACTGATAGGGTTTTGGTGTGGGTGTCCTTTCTGTTTGTTTGTTTTCCTTCTAACAGTCAGGACCCTCAGCTGTAGGTCTGTTGGAGTTTACTTGAGGTCCACTCCAGACCCTGTTTGCCTGGGTATCAGCCGTGGAGGCTGCAGAAGATTGAATATTGCTGAATAGTGAGTGTTGCTGTCTGATTCTTGCTCTGGAAGCTTTGTCTCAGGGGTGTACCCTGCCGTGTGAGGTGTGAGGTGTCTGTCTGCACCTAGTAGGGGATGTCTCCCTGTTAGGCTACTCAGGGGTCAGGGACCCACTTGAGCAGGCAGTCTATTCGTTCTCAGATATCAACCTCTGTGCTGGGAGATCCACTGCTCTCTTTGAAGCTGTCAGACAGGGGCATTTACCTCTGCAGAGGTTTCTGCTGCTTTTTCTTTAGCTACACCCTGTCCCCAGAGGAGCAGTCTACAGAGGCAGGCTGGCCTCCTGGAGCTGTGGTGGGTTCCACCCAATTCGAGCTTGTGGGCGGCTTTATTTACCTACTTAAGCCTCCGCAATGGCGGGCGCCCCTCCCCCAGCCTCGCTGCTGCCTTGCAGTTAGATCTCAGACTGCTGTGCTAGCAATGAAGGAGGCTCTGTGGGTGTGGGACCCTCTGGGTCATGTGTGGGATACAATGTCCTGGTGTGCCGTTTGCTAAGACCCTTGGTAAAGCGCAGTATTAGGGTGGGAGTTACCCAATTTTCCAGGTGTGGTGTGTCTCAATTTCCTTTGGCTAGGAAAAGGAATTCCCTTCCCCCTTGCCCTTCCCAGGTGAGGTGATGCCTCGACCTGCTTCAGCTCTCACTGGTCAGGCTGCACGCACAGACCAGCACCAACTGTCCAACACACCCCAGTAAGATTAACCCAGTACTTCAGTTGAAAATGCAGAAATCACCTGTCTTCTGTGTCGCTCACACTGGGAGCTGGAGGCTGGAGCTGTTCCTATTTGGCCATCTTGGGTGCGCCCCTATTCTACTTTTATTTTGTGGCTGTTGTAAAAGGGGTTGAGTTCTTGATTTGATTCTCTGCTTAATTGTTGTTGGTGTATAGAATAGCTACTGATTTGTGTACATTAATCTTCTATCTGGAAACTTTGCTGAATTTTTTTCTGTCCTAGGAGCTTTCTGGGGGAGTCTTTAGGGTTTTCCAGGTAAACAATCATATCATCAGTAGTGACAGTTTGACTTCCTCTTTATTAATTTGGATGTGCTTTATTACTTTCCCTTGTCTGATTACTCTCCTAGGACTTCTAATACTATGTCCAATACTGTGTTGAAGAGGAGTGGTGACAGTGGGCATCCTTGTCTTTTTCCAGTTCTCAGAGGGAATGCTTTCAGCTTTTCCCCATTCAGAATTATATTGGCTGTGGGATTGTCATGGATAGCTTTTTTTACATTGAGGTATGTCCCTTGGTATGTTGATTTTGCTGAGAGTTTTAATCATAAAGCTATGCTGGATTTTGTCAAATGCTGTTTCTGCATCTGTTGAGATGATCATGTGATTTTTGTTTTTAAGTCTGTTTATGTGGTGTATCACATTTACTGACTTGCATATGTTAAACTATCCTTGCATCCCTGGTGTGAAACCCACTTGATCATGGTGGATTATCTTTTTGATATGTTTTTGGACTAAGTTAGCTAGCGTTTTGTTAAGGATTTTAGCATCTGTGTTCATCAAGGATATTGGTCTGTAGTTTTCATTTTTGGTTACATCCTTTCCTGGTTTTGGTATTAGGGTGATGCTGGCCTTCATAGAATGAATTAGGGAGGCTTCCCACTTTCTCTGTCTTGTGGAATAGCACCAATAGGATTGGTACCAATTCTTCTTTGAATGTCTAGTAGAATTCAACTGTGAATCTGGTCCTGGACATTTTTTTGTTGTTGGTAATTTTAAAATTACCATTTCAATCTCGCTGCTTGTTATTGGTCTCTTCAGGGCATATAATTCTTCCTGATTTAAGCTAGGAGGGTTGTATTTTTCTAGGAATTTGTCCATCTCCTCTAGGTTTTCTAGTTTATGTGCACGGAGGTGTTCATAGTAGCCTTGAAAGATCTTTTGTATTTCTGTGTTGTCAGTTGTAATATTTCCCGTTTCATTTCCTATTGAGGTGATTTGGACTTTCTTCTTTTCTTGGTTAATCTTGCTAAAGGTCTATCAATTTTATTTATCTTTTCAAAGAACCAGCTTTTTGTTTCATTTATTTTTTGTGGTTTTTTTTTTTTTTTTTTTTTTTTTTTTTTTTTTTTTTTTTGGTCTCAATTTCCTTTAGTTTTGCTCTGAACTTGATTATTTCCTTTCTTCTGCTGGGTTTGGATTTGGTTTGTTCTTGTTTCTCTTGTTACCTGAGGTGTGACCTTAGAATATCAGTTTGTGCTTTTTCAGTCTTTTTGATGTAGGCGTTTAGGGGTATGCACTTCCTCTTAGCACAGCCTTTGGTGTATTCCAGAGGTTTTGACAGGTTGTGTCGCTGTTGTCGTTCGGTTCCTTTGGAGTTGATTTCCTATCATGTGGTCACATTCTATTGAACAGCGTATGGAACATTCTCCTAGACAGACCGTATGATAGGCCACAAAACAAGCCTCAATAAATTTAAGAAAATTGAAATGATATCAAGCAATCTCTCAGACCACAGTGGAATAAAACTGGAAATCAACTGCAAAAGGAACCTTCAAAACCATGCACATACATGGAAATTAAATAACCTGCTCTTGAATGGTTATTGCGTCAAAAACGAAATCAAGATGGAAATTAAAGAAATTTTTGAACCGAAAGCACCAGGTAACCTACAAAGGAAAACCTATCAGATTAATAGCAGATTTCTCAGCAGAAACACTACAAGCTAGAAGGGATTGGGGCCCTATCTTCATCTTCCTCAAACGGAACAATTATCAGCCGAGAATTTTGTATCCAGTGAAACTAAGCATGTGGTGCATTTGCCTCGAAGCTCTTAAGATTCTTTCCTTCATCTTAACTTTAGGTAACCTGATGACAATGTGCCTAGGTTTTATAGATTGCTTGCTTTAGTTTTAGTTTTAAAGTTCTTTTTGTGATGAATTTTCCTGGTGTTCTTTGTGCCTCTTGTATTTGGATGTCTAGGTCTCTCACAAGGTCAGGGAAGTTTTCCTCAATTATTCCCCCAGATATGTTTTCCAAACTTTTAGATTTCTCTTCTTCCTCGGGAACACTAATTATTCTTAGGTTTGTTCATTTAACATAATCCTAGACTTCTTGGAGGCTTTGTTCATATTTTCTTATTTTTTTTTCTTTGTCTTTGTTGGATTGGGTTAATTCAAAGACCTTGTCTTCAGGCTCTGAATTTCTTTCTTCTGCTTGTTCAATTCTATTGCTGAGACTTTCCAGAGCATTTTGCATTTCTGTAAGTGTGTCCAGTGTTTCCTAAAGTTTTTATTGTTTTTTCTTTATGCTATCTATTTCCTTGAACATTTCTCCCTTCACTTCTTATATTGCTTTTTTGGATTTCCTTGCATTGGGCTTTGCATTTCTCTGGTGCCTCCATGATTAGCTTAATAACCAACCTCCTGAATTCTTTTTCATGTAAATCAGGGATTTCTTCTTGGTTTGGGTCCATTGCTGGTGAGCTAGTGTAATTTGTTGGGGGCGTTAAAGAGCTTTGTTTTGTCATATTACCAGAGCTGGTTTTCTGGTTCCTTCTCATTTGAGTACGTTCTGTCTGAGGGAAGGTCTAGGGCTGAAGGCTGTTGTTCAGATTCTTTTGTCGCATGGGGTGTTCCCTTGATGTAGCACTCTCCCCCGTTTCCTATGGATGCGGCTTCCTGAGAGCCGAGCTGTGGTGATTGTCAACGCTCTTCTGGGTCTAGCCACCCAGCAAGTCTACCAGGCTCCAGGCTGGTACTGGGGGTTGTCTGCACAGAGTCCTGTGATGTGAACCATCTGTGGGTTTCTCAGCTGTGCATACCAGCAACTGTCCCAGTGGAGGTGGCAGGGGGGTGAAATGGACTCCATGAGGAGTCCATTAGCTTTAGTGGTTTAATGCTCTATTTTTGTGCTGGTTGGCCTCCTGCCGGGAAATGGCGTTTTCCAGAGAGCATCAGTTGTGGTAGTATGGAGAGGAACCAGCGGTGGGTGGGGCCCTAGAACTCCTAAGAGTATATGCCCTTTGTCTTCAACTTCCAGGGTGGGTAGGGAAGGACCATCAGACGCAGGCAGGGCTAGGTGTGTCTGAGCTCACAGAGTCTCCTTGGATGGGCTTGCTGCGGCTGCTGTGGGGGATGGCTGTGAGGTTCCCAGGTCAATGGAGTTGTGAACCTAGGAGGATTATGACTGCCTCTGCTGAGTCATGCAGGTTTTCAGGGAAGCGGGGAAAGTCGGCAGTCACAGGCCTCACCCAGCTCCCATGCAATCCGAAGGGTGGGTCTCACTCACACCATGCCCCTCGCCAACAGCACCGAGTCTGTTTCCAGGCATTGAGAAAGCAGAGAACTTGCCCCAGGCTACCTGCTTCCCAGCTCTGAAAGAATAGGACTTCGTTCCTCCACTGGTGGAGTCTGCACGCCGGATTCGTGCCCTCCCCTGAGTTCAGCTGGAGACTTCCTTTTCCCTGTGACATTTTCCCTGTGCCTCTGGCCACCCTCCCAAAGTGTTCATATGGTGCCAAGCAGGAATGTCCTGCTTGGGGACCCAGCAAGCTCCCAGGGCCTTTCCTGCTGCTCCGTCTACTCCTGTATTTCACTTGACTTTCTAAATTGACTCAGCTTCAGGTAAGGTTGGAACCTTTTCCCACAAACTAGACCTTCGGTTTCTCTAGTGAGGGTGTGTGTGCAGGATGGAGGATCTCCCATTCCCACTTCCACTGTTTGGGCACTCACAGTATTTGGGGTATCTCTGGGTCCTGCAGGAGCAGCCTGCTTCCTTCAGATGGTCTGTGGGTCCTCTTGGGATTCCTGATTTATTCCTGCAGTTGTTCTGGAGCTAAAATTCATGACGCGAGCCTCCACATGTGCTCTGTCCGTCCCAGTTGGAGCTGCAATGTAGCCCTGCCTCCTGTCCACCATGATGATCTCTCCCCCTTCATTCTTTTTTAATGGCTGTGGAGTTTTCCACTGAGTGTTCTGTGGTTTATTGAAACAATTTCCCACTGATGGGCCTTTAGTTTGTTTTCAGGTCTTTATGCTGCAAAGTTATACCATATACCTTAAAGTTACTTGCTCAACTCTATTTGTAGATTAAATTCAGTTCCACATGGTTGGGGAGGCCTTGGGAAACACAATCGTGGTGGACAGGGAGCAGGTACATCTTACATGGTGGCAGATGAGAGTGGTTCTTTTCTATCTTGTTTTTACGTTTTTCCTAAATCTGTGCTTTGAAACAACCTTTAAACAAACTTCAAATTAGATAAAATTATTTTTTGAAATAAAAATAAATCATAAATGCCTTTCTTATAATTTTTAAAAATAAAAATCACATGTTATTTTTTTGGTATACTTTGTAGACAGAATTATATATATTAATTAGAATTTTAACTCTTCATAAGTTTAATTTCTAGCAAGTTTTAACCTTTTGTCACATATCACTATTTTATAGATGAGGAACATGTTATAATTTTTGAACACATATTTCAAAAACATATGTAAAAAACATAATTTTTACATATATTAATAGACCCAAATAAATTTAGTCTTTCTACAAAATTCGTGTAAAATTTAAGAAGCCAAGAACAAACATTTATGTTCCATAAGTTGTCTTAGTTTTAAAAATCTTATTTGGAAATGACTCAGACATTTAATTAGTATCTATTATTTGACTGAAGATAACATAACTTTAAGATTTTAAATTACATGGCTGGGCACGGTGGCTCACGTCTGTAATCCCAGCACTTTGGGAGGCCGAGGCAGGTGGATCACAAGGTCAGGAGATTGAGACCATCCTGGCTAACACGGTGAAACCCCATCTCTACTAAAAATACAAAAAACATTAGCTGGGCATAGTGGCAGGTGCCTGTAGTCCCAGCTACT
This sequence comes from Rhinopithecus roxellana, assembly GCF_007565055.1. Classification (NCBI taxonomy): domain Eukaryota; kingdom Metazoa; phylum Chordata; class Mammalia; order Primates; family Cercopithecidae; genus Rhinopithecus; species Rhinopithecus roxellana. Next base: position 164,502,318 of record NC_044553.1, read on the forward strand.
CGGGAGGCTGAGGCAGGAGAATGGCATGAACCGGGAGACGGAGCTTGCAGTGAGCCGAGATTGCGCTACTGCACTCCAGCCTGGGCGACAGAGTGAGACTCCGTCTAAAAAAAAAAAAAAAGATTGTAAATTATATGAAAAGCTTATTTATAAACATTTATTTTATTGACATTTATCTTATTTATTTATTTATTTTATAGTTGGGGTCTTGTTGCGTTGCTCAGGGTGGGCTGAACTGGGCTCAAGCAATCCTCCCACTTCAGCCTCCTGAGTAGCTAGGACTATAGGCGTGTGCCATGTCACCAGGCTTAATTAATTTATTTTTAACAATTTACCTAGATTACTTATGAAAATTGAGATATTAGACAAAGCTAGCCATCACTGAAAGTTATTTCCCTTTTAACCATTTTCATAGCCTGTGATTATTAGATGTTCACTTAAGTAAGAAACTTAGTTAAGTGTATGGGTATTTTGTCGATAACTCAGAAGATACAGCTGTTTTTATTAAGCCAGTCATATTAAATTAGCCTTTATTTTTTGAGATGGAGTCTCGCTCTGCTGCCCAGGCTGGAGTGCAGTGGCACTATCTTGGCTCACTGCAACCTCTGCCTCCCAGGTTCAAGTGATTTTCCTGCCTCAGGCTCCCAAGTAGCTGGGATTATGCACACCACCATGCCTTGCTAATTTTGTATTTTTAGTAGAGATGGGATTTTGCTGTGTTGGCCAGGCTGGTCTCAAAGTCCTGACCTCAAGTGATCTGCCCACCTTGGCCTCCCAAAGTGCTGGAATTACAGGCCTGAGCCATTGCACCTAACCAAATTAGTCTTATTTATCAAAGATCATATAAAGATTATTCTGTTTTAGGATGGGTTTATAGTTTTATCATCTTTGTGTCAAACCCTGACATCTTAAAACATCTATCAGAGACAAATATAAAACTGCCTGACCAGTAAACTCAGGCAAAAATGTATGCTGACAATTTTGAGAACATTTGTATTTTTATTTTACCAACAATTTTAAAGCTGATTTATTTATTAAAGATATACTTAAGTCACATGAACTAAAAGGCATTTTGGTTAATTAGTATATAGTTTTTATGAATTCTCATTTATTTAAGCCAATCTAAATAGAATCCCTTAATAGATTTTTTGTTGATGATGCCAGATTTTACCATGTAGATGCAACATACAACATAATACACATACATATGCATAAACACACTTAACCACATACACACAGAAATAAAGACATTATAGCTTTCATTTTAGAATTTTGGTCATGAGATAATAACACAAATCTATCAGTTTCTAAAAGACACGTCAATCCAAATTATGTTTTTGACAAAACTGGGACTTGTTCACATGCTAAACTTTATTTGTCCCGATAGGTAATCTAATGAGGTCCATGGATCAGAATTTTAGGTTTCTGCATTAAAGCAGAAAACTGCATTAAAGCAGTGTCTGCATTAGTTTGATTTCAAAAGACCTTTTTCAGTTTTAAATGCATTTAAGGTTAAATTTTCAGTGATTGTGTTTTAGCTAGGACTGGCTGAATTGCATATGAAAAACAAAAATCTTCAACTAGTCTATACTAGTAACAAATCTATTTTTTGGTTGCTGGTCTGATTTTCTGGACTAGACAATGCATGCAGGGAAGCATTTTAGCAGTATTTTTCCTTTTTCTGGCACCTGTGTGGCAAAGCAAAATTTTTATGGCAGACAGAGATACCTTGTATTACTGCTCTAAGTTCGAGATTTTGGCCTGTTCTGAGAGCCTAATTTCTATAAATATTTACCTAGTTCTTTTCTTTTAGACTGTCACTCCTTCAGTTAGCTATTCCATCAACCTAAGCAATTTTTAGCCAGGCAAACCTAAATTTACATTTTCAACAGAAATGACTCTTAGATCTAGGTCATTGATTACTATAGAGCTGTTGTAATTTGTAAAGCCATTAATTTAAAACCTTTAAGAAACTTTAAAAAATCTTGGGCCAGGCACGATGGCTCAGGCCTGTAGTTCTAGCACTTTGGGAGGCAAAAGCAGGCGGATCACTTGAGGTCAGGACTTCAAGACAAGCTTGGCCAACAGAGTGAAAACCCGTCTCTAGTAAAATACAAAAACTAGCTGGGCATGGTGGTGGGCGCCTGTAATCAGCTACTCAGGAGGCTAAGGCAGGAGAATCATTTGAACCCGGGAGGCAGAGGTTGCAGTGAGCCAAGAAAGGAACCACTGCATTCCAGCCTAGGTGACAGAGCAAGACTCCATCTCAAAAAACAAACAAACAAAAAACAAAAAAATCTTGGCTGGAATGCCATAACCAGTGAGTTTTATTGCAACATGAGTAAAAACATCAGCAGGTTTAAAGTCGGCAGAAAAAAAAAATAGAGAGACAGAGGAGTTAGGAGGCTCTACATGGTGACTACAGTTGCAGGGTTTTTGTTAGAGTTGAAACAATGACCATTTGAACTCTAAGTTTTCCTTGATGTAATTTGCCCATTAGTTTAAAAATGTGCACAAGTATGTAGCCAGCTGGAGTCCCAGAAAACTTGGCATGCCTTAATATTTAAAAACCATTCCCCTTCTTAATAATCTTTTTACAGTAAAGAACATTCTACAGATACTATGAGGCCATGCCGGCAGTTTGGACTGGTGCTTTAGATGGTGTTGACTGCTGTAGCAGCTTTTAACGAGCCAGCCTGTGCCCACCATTTAGAATGTTTTGCTCTCAAAAGATTTTTAGAAACAAGCAGAGGAAAAGAGCCAAATCATTGACAGATACACATAACCACAGCAAAACAAAAGGCAAAATAACAGTGCTCACAAAAATGTTAACCCAGGCATGCATATCCAACAAAATATTAAATGAGGCATACAGAAAGAACCAAAGTCACCTCGCCAGAGAAGACACCCTCAGAGACAGAATGCAAACTCTGTCACAACCAGAGTACTCAGACCGGAATGTCTTTATGCCAAACAGGACTTACCAGAAAACACAAAATCCTTTATGAAGGCAGTCCAATAACCAAAACAAACCCAACCTAATATTAAAAAAGCATTTTCCAAAAAGAGGGAGGGTTGGCCTGAGAGAAGATTGAGTAGGTCAGAAAAAGCAAACCATGGAAGCTGAGAGCTCAAAGGGCTCAAGTGAATATGTACACCGGCCCCAGGAACTGCTGATTCCTTCCAGCAGTGATCTTTCTCCACATCCCACTTCTGACTCCATTTATCTCAACCTAAATAACAGAGAAAGGCCCGCCCTCTAAAAGAAAAAGATATCTATTTGTGGACAGAGCATTGCAGTGGGATATGCCTGCCATAGTCAACTATGTACATGTTCAGGGAGGCAAAGGGAGACCAAGGCTTTCAAAGGAAGAGTGAGGAGGATTACATGATTCTTTGGAGATAATTACCCTCGCTACAAGGACCAATAACAAAGGCAGTGCCAGTCTGAGGTTGGACAGGCCGTTGCTGGGAAGATGTCCTCACAGAAGTATTTTCTGTGTAAGGTTGTGATAGCTTTTGTGCCAGTTGCAGTTTTTGTAGAGTCTTTTATAATAGTTTTTGTTATCAAGTGTTTATGGATGAGAACTCTCTTCTCTTCTTGGTTTTTCTAGGCTCTATTTGTCAGGGATTAAAAAAAAAAATAAGTGACTCAATTTTGATTCTGATGACTTCCACATATTATAGACATGGTGGCTCATAAACAACAGAAACTTATTTCTCACCGTTCTGGAGGCTGAATGTCCCAGACCAAGGCTCCAGCAGACGGGTGTCAGACAAGCCTGCATCCTAGGTCATAGACAGCATCTCCTCACAAGGGAGAAAGGGTGAGGGAGCTCTCTGGGGCCTCTCTTATAAGGGTGCTAATCCTCTTCATGAGGGCCCCACTTTTATGACCTCAGCACCCCTAAAAACCCCATCTTCTAATACCATTACATTGGAGGTTAGGATTTCAGGGAGAAATGTATGAATACATGAATGTATGAATTTCAGGAGGACACACATGTTCAGCCCACAGCAGATGGTAACAGGAGGGCCGACCAATACCCGGGTCCTTGCTGAGCCCCTTTCAGATAGAATTTTACTCACTTGTCACCTCACTCTACTTGACAGGTATATTCACCCCTATTCTGATGAGGAAAGGGAGGTACAGCGTTCAGGCTCTTGCCCACAGTCATGCAGACAGTAAGAGGTGCAGGCAGATACACACAGAATGAGCTCCATATGCAAGGTTGTTCCTGTGCCATCTTCTCATGGTGTGTGCATGTGTAAGTGTGCATGTCTGTGTGTATGTGTGTGCATGACCATGTGTGTTTTTGATGCCTTTGTGCACTTGTGTGTGTGCAGGTGCACGTCCGTGTATGCGCATGCAGATGTGTGTGTCTGCAGACCAGCACATGCATGCCTTGTGCGTGTGTGCCCATGCCTGTGCATCTGCCTGTTTGCACACATGTGGGTGTACTGCATATGTGTGCATATGTGTTTGTGAGCTGTGCATATGTGCATGTGCACATAGATGTGTGTGTGCATGTACGGGTGAGCGTGCATGTTTGTGTTTGGTGTGTGGAGGGGCGTTTCTTAGCCCATAACTTCAGAGCAGGGTCTCCGCTCGGTTCTTGCTGTGACAGCTTTGGCTATTGTGTTCCCTGTTGCTGCTGACACCCCAAACTCCCTGCCTGTTGCCTTCAGCTCCCTGTGTCCTTTAACTTCAGGTGAATCCCGGCCGCTGGGACAAAGCACAGGAGGCAGGTGAAATGAACCAAAGCGTGTTTATGGGGAGGCCGGGGGGTGCAGATGGGACTAGCTGGCTCTGGGGGAAGCACAGGAAGGAGGCACAGGGGTTAGGGCCAGGGCAGGGGTGCTCCGCTTCACCTGCGGAGTGATGGGTGCCCGTTCCCCTGGTCTAGAAGACTGGGTTCTGTGGCGGACAGAGGGGAGCTGGAGGCAGGGGCTGGTGCATTTTCCTGCGTACAGCAGAGTCCAGGGTGGGTCCTTTCTGCTCTCTGGCATCCATGGATGAGGCACAGAGGCTGCTTCCCTTTTCTACAGGTACAGCGCGTCCTGCTCTTCTAGGGCTACTTCACCTGCAAGACAGCCCCTGGGGTCAGACGGGGGCTAGAAGCCTGAGGGATGCAGGGGCAGGGGAGACAGAGGAGCAGGGGAGGGGGTGTTGTCCTTTATCCACAGGGTCAAGAGGGCCTTCGGCAGTGTCCACAGCCCACAGTGGGCCTGCATGTCCTCTAGGCTCCTCAGCCCTGCCTCTGCCTGGTCCAAGATCCCCGGACCAGCTCCGGCATGTCCCCTGGAAGGGCACCTTGCCCCGTACCCACCCCGAGGGGCACTGAGAGCCTGGCGGCTCCCCTGACCTTGATGAAAGTGACAATGCCGCTGTAGAGGAGGGTGAGGACGAAGAGGGCCACGAACGTGGACAGGGTGGTCCACAGGCTGCCCAGGTCATCCAAGGTCGTGTAGTCATCGCTGTTCTCATCCTTGCTCTGAGGGATCAGGGGGGTCGTGGCCAGGTCTGGGGAGGAACGGGACTCAGTGCGAAGCTCCCTGGTCCTGAGGGCCAGGCTACCCCTCCACCAGCCCCGTGCAGGGTGGAGCTGAAATGATGGCGAGTCTTTCCAGGAGGCATGGTTATCTCCAGGGAGCTCCCAGCCTCGTCCTCTTGCTCATCTGCCCCCTTGACAAGCCTCTGCCCACTGGGTTCTCCCCGCCTGGACATGTCGCTGCCCTGAGTGGAGCAGACCGACAGAACCATAGACTCTCGTGGTTTGGGCTCCTGTGACAAGGGTGATGGGAGGCTGGGGCACTTCTGCACACCTGCACACTTGGAGGCCTTCTTTAGGAAGTGGCCACTGTGACAAGGTGTGGAAGGCGAGACAGGGCCAGGCAACAAGGACAGAGTGGCTTCTCCACAGGGGGGAAAGCAGATGCCCTGAACTGGAGGGGCTGACCCAGGAGGGTGGAAAGGGGCCCAGGAGGGGAGATCCAGGCAAGGCAATTTTATCCCAGCAGCAGGAGGGAGCCATGGAAGGGGCTAAGCAAGGGTCTGTCACGAACAAATGTGTGTGTAAAAGGTAATCTGCAGCTGGAGACGGTAGTGGGGCCCAAGGCAAGCCCAGGCTGGGAAAAACACTTCCGTGGCAAGCACAGCCCCATCCATGAGGAAGAGCCTGTGGGCAGGCAGGAAGCATGGACAAGAACCAGCCACGTCACAGATTTCCTAGTGTTCATTCAACAAGCGTTTATTGTGGTTGTACTGTGAGCTCGGCCAGGGCTGCTGAGTGGCGAGTATGGACGGATCTGGTCCAGGGATCATTTCACAGGGCCACGGTCTGTTAAATCTAATAACAAAAAATTGGCATGTCTTCCTGTTCATATCATTTTTCTAGTATTTCTTACTGCATTTTACAAAGGCATTGTTTTGTGAAGAACTGGAAATTTAGAAAGAAGCTGGATCCTCTGCCACAGATAATGTGAGACACGTGGAACACACCATGTGTGGTCTGGGTGGGTCAGAGAGCTCCTGCCCTGCTCTCTTAGGTGGAGGCCGGGGTGCTTGGATACCTGCATCCCGCCCGCCCACGCACACATAGGAGCCCCTCCTAGCACCAACTCGCTTCCTCCTCACAGCAGCTCAGGACTTGGTCCCTGCTGGCTCAGCAGACAAGAGGGGAAATCGAGGCAAGAAAAGCACAGGGGCTTCCTTGGACCAAGGCGCCAGGGTTCTCTGGGATAAGCCTTAGCTCTAACCACTGCACCGTCTGGGCCTCACTGCTTGGGAGGGAGACTTGTGCTTGGGGGCACAAGAGTTCACTCAGATATCCTAGGTACACATGGGTGCACACACACACACACCCCATAGTACTGCAAGCTGGGGCCCTGGTGTGTGGTGGCAGGGCAGCTTCCATCCTCTCCCAGGTCTGGCCAGGTGGATGGTCCAGCTCACCTGTGAGATCTCAGACTGTCTGTGCCTGGAGATGACTGTACAGCTGGACGTGGGAGCCTGGGGGAGGGTCAGCGTGGAGCCCGTAGTGGGGGGTGGACAGGCAAGGTCAGGAGGCCATGGCAATGATGGGAATCTGTAGGCCGAACCTGGGCTCCAGCATAGATGGTGCCCCGAAGGGGAGGGGGCAGTGGACAGGGAGTCCCAGCCCCTGGTGGGCAGCCATGGGCTGGGGCTGCAGCTTCAGGGGAGACCGTTTGGCAGGGACAGGGAGGTTGGGGGACTGAGAAGCAGCTGCTGCTGCAGGGGGCAGTGCCTGAAGGGTCAGGTGGGGCTGCTGCCCCACAGGCCACCCACTGCTGTGGGGCCCATCTGTGTGAGGCAGGCAGGATCAGACACTGTCCTCAGAGGGGGTTCTCTGCGAGGCCACCTCACAGGGTCACTCTTAGGGAAGGCCCATGCTGGGTCAGGGCTGCTGGCAGCCCCTGGGGCCAACAGAGCCTGGGACAGCCCTCAGCCCTGCCCCTTATTGACTTGGGTGTCCTCCTTTCCCTGGCTCTGCAGCGCGGCTGGGTGCCTGGCTACAGCTCACACCTGGGGCCCTTCTGCGCCTCCCTTGGCTAGACAGCTGGGGCACCGGCAGCAGGCCCTGAGCAGAGCGGACACCCTCTTGCTGTGTGCACAGCCCCTCATGGCCGCCATGTCCCACGGGGGCCATGTTCGGGCAGGGGCGGCACTGGTCTGGGTGCCATGCCTCAAGGGGGTGGCAAAGGGTGGGCCTGGCAGGAGGCTGGGAGCTGTCACTCTGGGTTGGCGCCCACTGTGGGTTTGTGTGGGGCTGACCTTTCACTGGGCACTGAGCCCAAACCTGACATCTGGGGGTCTCTGGAGATCCCCTCTGGCTCCCAGAGGTGCTGACTGTGGTCTTGACAGTCAGATGTCCCCAGGGAGGGCAGCTGCTCAGGGTGACCACATTCATGGTCACACCAGGGAAGGCAGCCATGAGGAGCGTCTTGGCAGGAAACCGCCACTCCTCAGGGCATGGCGAAGGGTCGTATCCATCTCTTACTGTGCCAGCCAGCCTGGGCCAGCACGTGGTGTGGACAGTGAGGATGGGCGCCGGGACACCCACGGCCCAGGAGTACTGGGAAGCCTTTGCTCCTGCCAGATACTGAGAAGGAGCCTGTGTGCCCCAGGCAGCATAGCCCTGCCCCTGCCCAGTGCCCCACCCCTGCCCAGTACGGAGTCCAGCTCCTTATGGTCCCCCACAGAGTCCCCCTCCCAACCCTGGGCCTGGGGGTGACTTACAGCTGACATCCAGGCTCCGGCTGGCATTGAGCAGAGTCCTGGAGTCCTCGTGGCTGACCACGCAGGTGTAGGTGGCTGGGTGAGGGCTGGTCGGGCCTGGGACACGCAGCACACTCCAGGCCCAGAACATGGTGCTCCCGGGCTGTGGAGTGGGGTGCGTGGTGGCAAACCAAGAAGTGTTCACCTCGCGCTGGTCCTCCAGCCACATCAGGAGGATGTTGGGGGGCGAGAAGCCAGACACCTCACACAGGAGCCATGAGGTTGCTTCCGGAGGGTCAGACGAGGCCAGCAGGTTCAGGGAAAGCCTGACGGGTGCCTGGGCAGCTGCAGGGAGGCAGGGGAGGCTGTCAGGCTCCGGCCACAGCTGGCGCTGCCGGGAGGCGGGGGAGGCTGTCGGGCTCTGGCCACAGGGGGCGCTGCGGGGAGGCGGGGGAGGCTGTCGGGCTCTGGCCACAGGGGGCGCTGCGGGGAGGCGGGGGAGGCTGTCGGGCTCTGGCCACAGGGGGCGCTGCGGGGAGGCGGGGGAGGCTGTCGGGTTCCGGCGGCAGGGGGCGCTGCGGGGAGGGGGGAGGCTGTCGGGCTCTGGCCACAGGGGGCGCTGCCGGGAGGCGGGGGAGGCTGTCGGGCTCTGGCCACAGGGGGCGCTGCGGGGAGGCGGGGGAGGCTGTCAGGCTCCGGCCACAGCTGGCGCTGCGGGGGGCGGGGGAGGCTGTCGGGCTCCGGCCACAGGGGGCGCTGCGGGGAGGCGGGGGAGGCTGTCGGGCTCCGGCCACAGGGGGCGCTGCGGGGAGGGGGGGAGGCTGTCGGGCTCCGGCCACAGGGGGCGCTGCCGGGAGGCGGGGGAGGCTGTCGGGCTCCGGCCACAGGGGGCGCTGCGGGGAGGCGGGGGAGGCTGTCGGGCTCCGGCAGCAGGGGGCGCTGCGGGGAGGCGGGGGAGGCTGTCGGGCTCCGGCCACAGGGGGCGCTGCGGGGAGCGGGGGGAGGCTGTCGGGCTCCGGCCGCAGGGGGCGCTGCGGGGAGCGGGGGGAGGCTGTCGGGCTCCGGCCGCAGGGGGCACTGCGGGGAGGCGGGGGAGGCTGTCGGGCTCCGGCCGCAGGGGGCGCTGCGGGGAGGGGGGGAGGCTGTCGGGCTCCGGCCACAGGGGGCGCTGCCGGGAGGCGGGGGAGGCTGTCGGGCTCCGGCCGCAGGGGGCACTGGGAGAGAAGCGGGGCCAGCCAGGGTGCTGGTGCCTCCTTTCTCCTTTCCTGTGGAAGATGATGGGTGCTGCTGGGGTAGGCGTGGGGGTCGGCAGGCTGCGGGCACCCTCATCTCCCCACCTGGGAGCCAGCCTCACCGGGTTCTCTCAGCGCCATCAGCTTCTGGGATGGGAAGCTGGGATGGTTCAGTGTGCAGGTGACGGAGGTGCCCGCATTCCACAAGGACCTGGGTAGGCCAGGCTGGCTGTGCTGGCTCTGGGAGCCGTTGCTGTGCTGCTCCAGTGGCCCCTCCTCCATGCCCCCTTTGGGGACCTTCCCAGCCACCTCCCAGGACAGGTGGGCATCCTGCAGGTCACTGCCCACCACGAAGCAGGTGAAGGTGGCTTTGTCTCGGAACCACAGGTCCTGCAGGGCCGGGGGCAGCAGGTAGAGGCCCAGAGGCTGGGTGTGGCTTGGACACTCTGCAGGGGAGACCAAAGGAGAAGCTGTGGCCAGACCCTGGAGAGCAGCCAGCTCCCACCCCAGGCGCTGCACAGAGCTCCACAGCAGCCTCCCCGTGAGTGTGGGGCCTGCCTGCGTGGCCAGGTGCACGGACCCTGTCTCCAGGAGCTGGGGGGTCCATGGGCAAAGACCTGTTGGGCCATGGGCGGTGCCACTCTTGGTCACTGTCTGGCCCCAAGGCTGCTGCCGGCTCTTCCCTGAGCAGACTTGGGCCTTTGTTGCTTCCAGAGCTCTCCGCTCCGTGGCTGCCAGGCCGGGAGTCATCCACAGGCCAGGTTTTTTTCTGGTGCCCTCTCCCTGCAGGGACTGACTTAACCACTGGGCTCTCCTCCCCCCAGCTTCTGGCCAGATGTGGCTAGTGGAGGGCACTGGGGAGGTGGCAGTGTGGGGGACACCCTGGTCAGAGGCACAGAGGCTGCCCGTGGAGCCTGGGACTCCTCCTCAGCCTGCCCCCGACCCATGTGGCAGAGCCCTCTGAGGGGCTTGAGAGGCCCCACGCTTCTAAGAGCTCCTTCCTCAGTACTCCCTGAGTTCGGGGGGCCTCTGACTGTCCTCGTGAGGGTCCTCAGGGATCATGAGCTTCTAAGTGTTCAGGGCCCATCCACACAACAGCAATCACTTCTATAGTTTAGGGTGCCAACGGCCAACTAGTTATTGGGTCATAGGTGTTTTGACAACCCAGGGGTCAGAAAAAACCTGGGGTCTTTGTCTCTCCCTCTTGTTCTTTCTCCTCCTCCTCCTTCTTTTCTTCCTAAAAGTTTTTAATTGACAAAAATTATATATGTTTATCATGTACAACACAGTGTTTGAAATATGTGTACATTGTGGAATGGCTAAATCAAGCTAATGACCATGCATTATCTCACATACTTGTCACTTTTTGTGGCAAGAACACTTCAAATCTATTTTCTTAGTGGTTTTCAAGAATACAATCCATTGTTACTAACTACAGTCCCCATGTACAAGGAATGTCCTGAACTAATTCCTCCCAACTGAAGTTTTGTGCCCTTTGACCAACATCTCCCCAGTCACCAGTGCCTGCTCCCTGGCACCCACCTCTCTACTCTCTGGCTCTAAGAGTTTGCCTTTTTAACATTCCAAATGTAAGTGCGATCACGCAGTATTGCTCTTTCTGTGCCTGGCTTATTTCGCTTAGCCTAAATGCCCTTCAGGTTCATCTACATTGTTGCCAATGACAGAATTTCGCTCTTTTTAAAGGCTGAGTAGTATTCCATTGCGCCCCATACATACCACATTTTCTTTGCCTGTGCATATGCTGAGGGTGCTTAGGTTGGTTCCATATCTTGGCTTTTGTTACTGGTGCTGCCATGAGCATGAATGCAGATGTCTCTTCTAAATAGTGACTTCTTGCCCTTTGGCTATGTCGCCAGCAGTGGGATTACCAGATGGGACAGTACTTCCATGTTTTGTTTTCTGAGGAACCTCCATACAGTTTTCCAAGATGGGCATACTAATTACATTCCCACCAACAGTGCACCAGGGTTCATTTCCTCCAGACCCCCACAAACACATTTTATGTTTTGTCTTTTTGGTGACAGGAATCCTAACAGCTGTGAGGTGATATCTCATTATGGTTTTAATCTTAATTCCTCTGAGGGTTAGTGAGGTTGAGCACTTTTTCATGCATGTGTTGGCCATTAAGGTCTTCTTTTCATAAATGTCTACTGAGATACTTCACCCATTTTTAAATTGAGTTATTTGTTTTCTTAGTACTGAGTAGTTGAGTTCCTTATACATTTTGGATATTAGTTCCTTCTCAGTTGTAGGGTTTGCAAAGAATTTTCTCCCATTCCATAGGTTGTGTCTTCACTGTTGATTGTTCCCTCTGCCGTGCAGAAGCTTTGAAGTTTGACGTCATCCCATTTGTGTATTTTTGCTTCGGGTGCCTGAGCTTTTGGGATCATATCCAAAAATTGTTGCTCAGACTAATGTCATGGAGTTTTTCCTACGTTTTCTTCTAGTAGCTTTATCTGTTCAGTTAAACCTTTAGACTGTTTTCTTTTTCTTTTTCTTTTTCTTTTTTCTTTTTGAGACACAGTCTCATTCTGTTGTCCAGGCTGGAATGCAGTGACACAATCTTGGCTCCCTGCAAACTCTACCTCCCAGATTCAAGTGATTCTCCTGCCTCAGCTTCCTGAAAAGTTGGGATAACAGGTGTGGGCCACCATGTGCTAAATTTTGTATTTTTAGTAGAGACAGGGTTTTGCCATGTTGGCCAAGCTGGTCTCAAACTCCTGACCTCAGGTGATGCGCCTTGCCTTGGCCTCCCAAAGTGCTGGGATTACAGGCATGAGCCACCGGCCTAGACTGTTTTCAATTGATTTTTGTGTAGTTTCATTGGTCTGCACACAGATATCCAGTTTCCCCAGCACTATTTGTTGAGGAAACTGTCCCCTCCCCATTGTGTTTTCCTGGTGCCTTTGTTGAAAATCAATGGACTGCAAACATGTAGATTTATTTCTGGGCTCGCTTGTCTGTTCCATGGATCTGTGTATCTATTTTTATGATGTACCATCCTGTTTTGATTACAACTGCTTTACAGTATGTTTTGAATTCAGGTACTGGGATGTTTCCTGCCTTGTTCTTTCTGCTCAAAATTGTTTTGGCTTTAGGGGTCTTCTGTGGCTACATATGTGTGTTAGGATGGTCTTTTTCACTTCTGTGAAGAATGTCATTGAAATTTTGGTAGAGACTGCATTGAACTCCTCTTCTTCCTCTTCCCTGTTTTTCTCTCTCCCTCCCCTCTTTCTCTTCCTCCTCCATCCCACTAAAACTGTAAAGACATTTCTAGGCCACACAAAACAGGCCCTGGCTGTATCTGGCCTGTGGGTCACTGTCCTCGGGGTCATGCCGTAACCCTGGCTGTGTCTGGGTCAATTGGGTCCTCCAGGTGGGGCAGTGCAGACCAGACCTGAGGGCTCAGCAGCTGAGGTCAGCACATCTCAGGCGCCTCCCATGAAGGGTCATCTTTAACTGGATGCCCTCCAGGCCCCAGGGCAGGAGGCCCTCGCCTGTCTGCACCCCGTGTTGTTGTGGGAAATTGAGGTGCCAGGAAGTAGCACTGTGGTCTGAGTAAGAGCACTTGGCCGTCTTCTTGGGGGCTGCCCAGGGGAAGGCCCCTCCACCAGCAGACAAGGCGGTGGGGGCTAGAGCTAGTCGCCAGCGCACTCAGCTTGTTTTGTTGCTGAGTCTCCACTGCCCATGAGGAGGGTGGAGAGGGACAAGTGCAGATTCCTGGGTCAGGGAGCAGCTGCCCTCACCTTTCTCACGGGAAGCTCTGGCCCCTGTGCTGTGTCCATCTCCCTGCATCGGATTGACCCACCCCAAGCCTGGGAACTAGGTGCGTTTAGAGATGGGACCCCTGTGCTGTGTCCATCTCCCTGCATCGGATTGACCCGCCCCAAGCCTGGTGCGTTTAGAGATGGGAATGTCGCGTTTCTGCACCTGCAGAGTGGAGGCAGATTCTGGCTCAGGGTGAGGGCACCGTGGCCACTCATCCAGGCAGAGGCCACCATGGCTGTGCCATGCCCCTGTCAGAGCTTGACCCACACTCCAGAGGGTGGGTGAGGGATAGTCATTCTGCCTGTTGGTCCAGCCCACCTACTGCTGCTTCTCCTAACAGCCTCCTGCCCTACTCAGAGAAGGTCAGGCACGTACCTGGGTTCTCCCGAACACTGAACCTGTCCTCCCGGCCACATGGACATCTCAGGTGGGTCAGAGTCACAAGCCTCAGACTTCTCAGATAAAGTTCCTGGTGAGGACCCTCTTTCCTCTGCCATTCTGAGGTGGCAGGCAGGGTGAGGGTGAGAAGCAGGCTGGCCATCAGAACCCAGCACTTGCAGAGAGCCAGGCCTGGGGCAGGCAGGAGGCGAGGGTCACGGGGAGGGACTGCTGCAGCCCAAGTGACCTGTGGGTCTGCAAGCCAGACTGCCTCAGCAGGGTGGCTCTATGTGAGGCTGCACTAAGAGCCCATGCCTCAGCTCAGCGAGGTAGAGCTGGGTCCATGGGCCAGGGAGCCTGCCCAGGTCTGCTCTGGGAGTCTGCTGGCTGTCTGGCATCTGCTGTCCCGCAGACTGGCTGGCTGTAGGTGTTTGTTAGAGGTGGCAGTTCAGTGTCCCTTTCCTTACCCAAAGTGTGACTTGGAGACTCAGACAAGGAGTTATGAAGGGCTGCCTGCAGGAGACAGCTGAGGAATGAGCAGGTGGGTGGGGGTGGGGTGCAGTGGGAGGGCTTCTCACCTGTGTTCCTGGTGGTGGCCGGGGTTCTGGTTGCCTTGGAGAGGCCGCCCTCTGCTTGGGGCTGCGCAGTGGGCCCTGAGGGGTACTGTGCCTTTGGAGACTCTGAAATCCAAGGAACAGTGCAGGTGAGGGTGAGGGCAGAGGGCACGGATGTACCAGAGGCTGGGTTGTGGACAGGTAGGTGGGCGGCACAGGCAGCCAGGCAGGCAGAAGGGAGGGGCCACAGCATGGGGTGGGAGCTTGGCTGTGGGAAGCCCACTCAACAGCCACCTTTGCTGGGCAAGCTGCCTCCGTGCATACTGGGGGAAAGGTCTGGAAGGAAAGGGATATGAATGTTGGGAGATGGGGCTGCAGAGAGAGGGAGCAGAGGGGCTGAGGGAGAGGGACCGAGATGGGGAGGTCCAGTGGGGTGGATACAGGGTGAGTGGGGAGGATACACCCTGAGGGCAGAGCTGGGGGTTGCCTCACAGCCCAGCCCTTGCTTCTGTCTTTGTGGTCAGGCCCTGAGTGGAAGGTGCTGGGGGTCCTAGGGGACCCTTCTAGGTGATCTCCGGTGCTACCTACCTGGCCAGCGGAAGGTCTTCTCCTTGTTTGTATTGCTGGGGATATGCTTGACGCTGCATTTGTACTCGCCTTGGTGCCGCTGGGAGAGGGGTGGGGTGGCGAGCTGGCTGCTTGTTGTGTAGCTGCCCTGTCTCTCTGTCTCAGGGAACATAATCTGGTCCTGGATCTGTGTCCCCAGGTGCCAGGTGACAGTCACGGACTTTGGGTTGTACCCAGTTATCAGGCATGCCAGGACCACAGGGCTGTTATCCTTCGGGAGTTCACACGCTGATGTGATGAGGAACACGTCTGGAGCCTTGGTGGACACTGGAAGACAGACACAGTGGGAGTCTGAGGCTGGAGGCTCTGAGGACAAGGGGTAGGGCCGGGCAGAGGACCCTGGCAGCAGAATGGCAGGGGAGCCGGGGAGAAGGGGTCCAGGAAGAGTTCCCGGGGTGAGCAGGGCTGGCCAAGTGGCCTGTGCACACGAGTGTCCCGACTGCCGCTCCTGTCAGCATCACTGAGTGGGACCCGTGGCTTTGTGGACACTGGGCTGCTGTTGCTGAGAGCCCTTAGAAGGGAGAGGTCTTCCCTCCAGAGGCTTTGGTACCCCCTGGGCATTCCTGGGACCTCCACCTTCCCTGCTACCCCCAGTCTATCTGGGAACCACTTCCCTTGGGCCCCTGAGGGGAGGAGGAGCCGTCAAGCCTGGGAGTAATGGGCCTAGGGCTGTGTGGCCCCCCTGCCCAGGCCTCCAGCTGTGGGTCCTCAGCTGCCCTGCAGGGACCATGGGGTCCCTGTGGAGGGCCATGCGTCTGGTCCTCTGAGTGGCTCCAGAGGAGCTGGTGGGATTGGATCCTCCTCTCCCTGATACCTGGCCCCAGGGGCTTTGCTACCTGGGACAAACCCGTGAGCTGGCCTGGCCCCTTGTAAGGGGTGTTACTCATGGACAGCAGGCTGTAGGGTGGCAGGTCCCAGAATGTGTGGCTGCCTGCTGGGCTTGGCTCTCAGCCTCACTTTCCTGGAGACCTGGGTACCCAGGGCAGCTGAGCGAGTGCAGAGGTCTTGCCTGGGTCCCTGGTGGCCCCCGGTGCTCCGTCTTAGTCTAACCTTCTACTCACCCCCTGCCTCCACCCATGTCTTCCCACCACCACACTGACTGTCACTGCTCAGGTGGGGCCAGGTGTTGCCGTTCTTCAGCCTGGTACACAAGGTCATCCGGTGTGGCGGTGGCCCCATCCTCCTTCCCTTCTCCCTTGGGGCGGAACCTGACACCCTGCTTTCCCAAACACTGGGTGACCCTCCTCTTCTCCCCATTTACATCCTTTTTCCTGGGATTTTCTGAGCAGGATTGTCAACCCATTGTCAACCCTCCACATCCTAGGCAGTATTCATGGCCCACCTCAGAGTCTTCCACCTGAACAGAATCTTCCACCTCTGGGGCCTTACCAGAGGCATCTCTAACATTCACATTTCTAGCAACATTCTGTTTATGATAATTTATGTATTCTCTGAGATGACAGACGTTTTGTCTACAGCTCTCCTCTTTCTTTCTGAGCCCCCACCAGGATCACCTTTAATGTCCAAATTTCTACCAATAGTCTTCAAGGAAACCTAGACTTTTTCTAACATGCACCTCAAAACTCCCTTCCTAATTCCCTTCCTTGAGCCACCTCTTGGACCTCTCTGTGCTATTTTCACTTTTCCCTGAGGTTCTGGGATGTCAGCCCTGCCAGGCCTCCCTCTACAGCACCACTGGTAAGACACTAGGGATGGGTCTTGTTTTGGGTTGAGTTGTGTCTTCAAATAAATGGACGTGTTGAAGCTCTGACCTGTAGGGCTTCAGAATGTGCCTTTCTTTGGAAGAGAGTTTTGCAGATGCAATCAAGATGAGGTCACGCAGGAGGCGAGTGAGCCTCTGATCCAATATGGCTAGTGTCCTTATGCAAAGGGGAAATTTAGACAGACATGCACACAGGCAGAATGCCAAATGAAGGTAAAGGTAGAGATGGAGGAGCTGTTTCCAAAAGCCAAGGAACACCAAAGTTTCCCAGCAAACCAACACAATTCAGGACAGAAGCCTGGAACAGATTCTCCCTGCCAACCCAGAAGAACCAAGCCTGCCCACAGCTTGCTCTCAGACACTTGGCCTCCAGAAATAAGAGAGAATACATTTCTGTTGTTTCAGCCATGCAGTTGTGGTACTTTGTTACAATAGCTCATAAGAAACTAAAACAGATTTTGGCTTTAGAAGTGGGGTGCTGATTTAATCGATACCTAAAACTGTGGAAATGAATTTGGGATAGGGTAATGTGTAGAGGTGAGAAGAGTTTTGAGGTGCATGTTAGAAAAAGCCTAGGTTTCCTTGAAGACTATTGGTAGAGATTTGGACATTAAAGGTGATCCTGGTAGGGGCTCAGAAAGAAAGAGGAGAGCTGTAGAGAAAACATCTGTCATCTTAGAGGATACATAAATTGTCACAAACAGAATGTTGCTAGAAATGTGAATGTTAAAGATGCCTCTGGTAAGGCAACATGTTATTGAAAATTGGAGGAAAGATAACCTTTGTTATAGTGGCAAAGCACTTTGCTGAATCACATTCTCTTGATGGTAAGTAGGACTTACAAGTGATGAACTTGGATGTTTAGCTGAGGATATTTCTAAGAAAAGTGTTGAAGGCACAACCTGATTTCTCCCACCTGCTTATAGTAAAATGTGAGAGGAGAGAGATCAGTTGAAGAAGGAAGTGTTCAGTAAACAGGACCCACAACTTGAACAGCTGGCAGATTCTCAGCCTGTCCAATTGTGTGCTCTGGAAACAAGGCCAAGGATGTGTCTGGGCAATCATTTGTTAAAGAGATTGGAATCATGACTTATGGATCCAATCAACCATCTCAGCAGAAACCAGGAGTAGAGATGAGGTTATTGAGGATATAACTGTGCAGGGCTCTCTTGTCTGATGACTCGAACCCCCATGAATTTCATGGGAAGCTGACAAGGATTTTGTGAATTATAAAACAGCAGAAACAATGCCAGGTTGGATGGAAGGGGAAGGAGACCAGATACAATGAAGGAAGGGTGACTTTGAGATCAGAGCCAAGGATGAGGAGGCTGTGGGGGCTCTGACCACCATGGGCCAAGAGCATGGGGTCACCCCCGTGGACCTGGAAGATGGAGCATTGACCCAGGAGGATGAGCCTTGAGTCTTAAATCTAATGCAGTTTTCCCTGCTGGGTTTTGGGCTTGCTTGGGACCCATGGCTCCTTACTCCCTTTTGATGTATACCTTTCAGAATGGGAATGTCTATCCTATGCCTGTCCCATCATTGCACTTTGGAAGCAGGTAACTTCTTGTCCAGTTACAAAGGTCCACAGATGGAGAGGAATTTCACCCCAGAATGAATCTCACCCTGGGTTTCTCCCACACTTGATGCAGGTGATATTTAGCTGAGATTGTGGACTAAGAGTTGGTGCTGGAAGGGGTTAGCCATCTTGGAGATGCTGCTATGGGATGCAGGAATTTTACATGTGAGAAGGACATGATTATGGGGGGAGCGGAGGGCAAACTGTCATGGGTTAAAATGTGTTCCCCTATAAATTCGTGTGTTGAAGTCCTAACCCCCAGGACCTCAGAATGTGACCTTGTTTGGAAACAGAGTCTTTGCAGGTGCAGTCAAGTTCAGATGATGTTACCCTGGAGTAGGGCGAGCCTCTGATCTGATATGACTGCTGTCCCCATCAAAAGGGGGCATCTGGGCACAGACAGCAGGTGGGGAGAACGCCCTGTGAAGATAGCGCTGCTCCCACAAGCCAGGAGCGGCAGAGATGGCCGGCAACACCCAGCAGCCAGGAGAGAGCCTGGGACAGTCTCCCATGACACAGAGGAGTCAGCCTCACCGAGGCCTCCATCCCAGATGCCCGGCCTCCTGAAGCAGGACAGAATAAACTTCTGTTGTTTAAGCCACGCAGTCTGGGGTGCTGTGTTGCCAGGGCCACACCTAACGGATATGGGTGTTGTTCTGAGCTGCCAGCCCCACGGCCTGCACGAGGCCTCCCTGCCCCAGCCCAGCGCAGTCTCCCCGGCCCCCTGGGTATGCCATGGGCAGTGTGGAACCCCTCACTCCGTCCTCCCCCAGCCTGGGAGGTTGAGCCCATGGTAAGCTACATGGGGTGAAGCTGGAGCCGTAGGCTGGGAGCCAACTGGGAGCCCACGGCCAGAGGATGGATTTCCCCAGGGACCCACATGTGCATCTCCACCTGCCTCCTGGACATTCTCTCTGAGGGCAGGGCCGGTGCCAACTCGGGGATCCAGCACGGTCACAAGGGCGAGCCAGGTCCTTGTGGAGAGCACAGTGGGAGGGACACAAGTTGTACCCAGCAGCCCCCAGATGTCTGTGACAGCTGGCTCAGAGCAAGTGCCAGGCTGCTCCTCAGAACCTGAAATGGCCTCCTTCTGGGCCCCTGGCTATTGAGCCCTCCCAAGACGCCATCCTGGATGCTTCCTCCAGGACATTTCTATGGCCTTGGGGTCTGCCCAGTCCTCCAGCCTGGTCCTCTCCCCTCAACCACCTGACTCCAGCCTGGTCTCACAACCACTGCTGTCCTTGACTTTGCCATGGACTGTGGGTCACCTCTGGCTAACTGCACCATGGCCAAGTGAGCCTCCTGGCATGAGCCCCCAGCTTCTGCTTGGCTGCCATCTCTGAAAAAATCCCCTATTCTTTGATCCTGCTCCTACCAACCTGGGGAGTCATTTTTTGGCACTGCCCAAAGCCTGACCACCACCTGCCCATCTTCAGGGTGATGGCGGAGACTTACCCTCCCCACCATGTATTCCCTAATGGTTCCTAAGGACCACACGGTCATGCCCCCCAGTCCCCACCCACAAGAGGATAACATTGGGAGCCTGAGCATCTGGGAAATGATGAGGCCCTCGTGATGGGTTTAGCGCCCGTATGAAAGAGACCCTGAGAGCTCCTTCACCCACTTCTGCCGCGTGAGGACGCAGTGAGAAGGTGCGTTTCTGAGCCGGGAACTGGCCTTCACCAGACACTGAAGTTGCCGGCGCCTTGATCTTAGACTTCCGGCCTCCAGAGCTGTGGGAGGCAAATGTCTATTGCTCAAGCTTCCCAGCCGATCGTGTTTTGTGATAGTCTCCCAATTGGACTGACACTGCTTCACCCGAAATTTTTGCTCCAACTTCCACACCCCTGCCATGGGCGTGGCTGCAGCCAACCCACCCCTGTGCTTCTGTGGGGTGCAAGGCCCCCACACTGTGCAGACAGGGCCACATGCTCTCGAGGGCTCAGCCCACGCCTCCTGGACCCCGGTGGCGAGCACCAGACGCCACGAAGGTTTGGGGCAGGGCCAACACTTGTCTGGGCTTGCTAGGAACGGCGGCAACGTGAGCCGGGCAGTTGTAGGCTCGTGGAGCACACACAGAGGCCCCCGAGGCCTGAGCCCCAGTCTCCCAATTCAGGCTGTGCTTGGGGGACCAGGCCTGGAGCCCTCTCCTGCTCAGTTGCCCTCCTTCCATCAGGCTGGGCATGCCCCGAGTCTGAGTCTGGCCCACCTGCTCCTGTGGCGCCTTTCCTGGGCACATGGCTTTCCTCGAAACCCCCAGTGCTGACCCAGCGCTCTTCTCCACAGCTGCCTTTGGAACTGGGATCCCCCTTGAGATGCCCACGTAGCATGAAAGTTTTGAAAAAGAAACAAAAACCCTCACAAGAAAGCAGTTTCATGGATAAAATGTGCATATTTATTTCAGGGCAACAAGCGTATACACAGCAAAGCGGTGTGGGGTAGAGCCCCCATGGTGGCCCGCACACCAGCCAGCCCCTGCCTCTCTAGAAGGAAGCCTGTGTTAGAGCACATAGCTGGAGGCCGGGCAGGGAAGAGAAACACGTGCCAACAGGCCACACAGGCCGGGACCCCAGACTGGAGGCAGCGCCCCTTTGAGTTCCTCTCTCTGGTCTCCGATGTTCTTCTGTTGGGATCATTTCACCTGCGGGCAACAGAGACAGTGTGAAGTGCTTTCCCCATGGTTGGGAAGGGAGCTGGGGCAGAGGTGACTAAGCAGGGTGGTATGGGGGCCTCTGGGGTAGACGTCCAGCCCAGGCTGCTCCCCGGGCCCCACGCTCCCCCTGTGCCCTCATCCCTGTGCCACAGCCGTGCTACCTTGAACAAGGTGACAGTGGTACTGTAGAAGAGGCTCAAGAGGAAGAGGACGATGAAGGTGGAGGCAGTGGCCCACAGGTTCTCAAAGCCCTCCTCGTCGGCACTCACCTCCCCCTCTGCAGGAGACACAGCACAGGGGAATAGGGTCAGGCTGGGGTGGCACCCAGCAAAGCCCGCCCCTGGGGCCCATCCTCTAAGCCTGCCCTTGGACCCTAGGCTGTGCTGCACCCGGGGCGGGGGCGGGGAGAGCAAGTGCAGGGGGGCTCGGACACTGTTCAGGGCCTGGGCTGGGTCCCTGCAAGGCTGATGCAGCAGGGGCACAGGCCGAGGCTGGGCAGGGTTGGGACCCTGAGGTCTCTTCCCAGGAGCCCTGGGATGGCGTAGAGCGTGGGGGATGCAGCACACAGACACAGGCGGGGGCCGGAGTTTGGGGCCCTAGCGGAGTGGCGGCCAGCATGTCCTCACTCTCCTGGAGGGGGAAGCAGGGGGTGTGGCCCCGCCCTTGTGCTGTGGGGGCGGGCAGGTGGGAGGACTAAGCTAGGGGATGCCTGATCCTCACCCCCTCACCAAGGCCCTGACTCTCCAGCTCCCTCTTGGAGCAGAGTCTGCATGGGGACATCCTGGCGGACTTGTCCTACCCTGCCAGGACCCAGGGGGCGGATGGAGACCTGAGCTCCACAGTGGAATGAGGACATTTGGGGGGCTGCATCCCCTGCACAGATGGGCCCTTGGAGACACCTGGAGCCCAGGACCCCAAAGGGCCAAGAGTGTGGTGGGGACTCCCCAGTTAGGGACAGCACTGTGTGTTGGATGTGGAGACCTCACTTGGGCCCTGCCTTCCCTGCTTGGGCTGGGTCCTTCCTGGGCTGCTGCTGTTTGACCTCGCCTGCTCCCTGCTGTGGGCTGGGGAGCAGGTGGTCTTTGCAGGGGCAGACTTGCTCCAGCTCATCTCCTGAGGCCTCCTGTAAGAGGAGCAGCCGCCAGAGCAGCCACCCTGCCCTCTGGGCCCATGCTTAGACACTGCCTGCCCTCAGCACATGGCACAGGCCCTGGTTCTGCTCACCGGTGAGTGTGGGGGCTATCTACTGCCTTCATCAAGAGCCTGGCCTCAGCAGGGTTCACATACTATCCCTGGGGCCGCTGCTCCCCAAGTAGAGTCCAAGCTGGGTGCCATGGCAGCACCTCTAAGCAGAGACAGAAGGACAAGCAGAGCCTGGGCCCAAAGCCCGGGGGCCAGCATAGCACAGAGAGCAAACTGCTGCAGGGACAGAGTGTATGACAGGGCACCAGGAGAATGCGGGCGGGGGCTGGCCAGCATGTGCACATGTTGTGTCTGTGGGTGTGTGCATGTCTGTGTGCACGTGTCCGTCTGTTGTGTGCCTGTGGGTATACATGCGTGTGTCCACGTGTTAGTGTATGCACGTGCTCCTGCGTGTCTGTGTCGGTGTGTCTGTGTGTGTGCACGTTTCCATGTACTTGTGTCTGTACGTGTGTGTGTGCATGCACCTGTGTGTTTGTGGATGTGTGTCTGTGTGTGTATGCCTCTGTGCTAGTATGTCTGTGTGTGTGCACGTCCTGCACATGTATGTGTCCATGTGTGCATACGTCCATGTGTCCATGTGTGTGCCTGTAGTTAGTGTTCTCTTTGTGTGCCTGTGCATGCTTGTACATGTGTGTCCATGTATGTTTGTGTATGCGTGTGTCCATGTCTGTGTATGTGTGTGCCCATGGGTTAGCACATCTCTGTGTGTCCATGTGTCTGTGTGTGTCCGTGTCTGTCCATGTGTGCCCACACATGCCTGTGTGCTGCCTGTATACGTGTGGCCTTGCTTTCAGCTTGCTTTCTGGAAGCAATAGGAGGAATGGCAAGTCTGAGGTCAGCCTGCTGTGAGCAGCTGCAGGGAGTTTAGGGGTTTCTGGAAGCCACTGTGGCACGCAGGTGGGTGAGGCAGGGGTGGAGGCTGTGGAGGAAGGTGGTCTGTAGGGGAGGCGCAGAGTGGGTGCAGCACAGCCACCACCCCAGCAGGCTAGAGCATTGTGCACTCAGGACCAGTATCTTTTGAATGGATCTTTTTATTTCTAATTTTATAAGATGCAACATCTCACCCCGTTGACATGGTTAGTTTGCGCGCGCGCACACAGAGCGGCCGGCCGCCCTGAGCCTGTGGGCAGGCCAGCAGGGTCAGTAGCAGGTGCCAGCTGTGTCGGACATGACGAGGGACACGTTGTACAGGGTGGGTTTACCGGTGGACTTGTCCACGGTCCTCTCGGTGACCCTGTTGGGCAGGGCCTCATGGGCCACGACGCAGGTATAGGTCTCCCCCGTGTTCCAGTCATCTTCAGACACGGTCAGGATGCTGTGGGCGAAGTACCGGCCTGGGGCCTGGGGCTCAGGCATTGGGGCACTGGTCACATACTTCTCCTGGGACAAAGGCTGTCCCCTCTGCATCCACTGCACGAAGATGTCCGCGGGAGAGAAGCCCGTCACCAGGCAGGTGATGGTGGCCAACTCCCGCAGGTTCAGCTGCTCCCGGGCTGGTGGCAGCAAGTAGACCTCGGGCCTGTGCATGGCCACCCCTGTGAGAAGAGATGGTGGTGAGGGCAGGGCAGTGAGGGGACCGGCCTGTGGGCTGGGGGCAAGTCCCTTTTCCCCAGTTGCCCAGACAACGGGGGAGTGAGGGGTGCTCTCCACCATGCCCCAGAGGCCAAGGGAGGGTCCCAGGGAGTGCAGGAAGAGGGGCAAGAGTGGGGCCTACCCTTGGGCCTGGAGATGGTCTGCTTCAGCGGCGAGGGCAGGTCCGTGTGGGTCACAGTGCAGCTGAAGCTCTCCCCGGAGTTCCAGTCGTCCTCGCAGATGCTGGCCTCACCCACGGCGCTGAAGGTCCCATTGGGGTGGCTCTCGGAGATGTTGGTGTGGGTTTTCAGAGCTTCGCCATTCTGGCGGGTCCAAGAGATGGTCACACTGTCGTAGGTGGCCAGGTCTGTGACCAGGCAGGTCAACTTGGTGGACTTGGTGAGGAAGATGCTGGCAAAGGATGGGGGGATGGCGAAGACCCGGATGGCTATGTTTGGATCTGAAGTCAAGAGAAGGGAGTCAGAGGTGGGGCAGGTGTGGATGTCGGTCGAGGCCTGGTTCCCACCCAAAGAGAGCAACAGCCTCTGCCGAGCCCCTGCTCTTGGCCGCTCTGGGAAGCCAAGGCTCAGGGAGCAGATGGCTGCGTCTGGGTGGTGAATGCCAGACCCAAGTGGACCCCTGTGTGTTGGTGGGTGCTGCCCTCGGGGACAGGTCACTCACTGATTTCACACAGGGAGGACACATTCTTCTGGAAGGTCAGGCCCCTGTGATCCACGCGGCAGGTGAACACCCTCTGGCCGAGCCAGTCGTTCTCGCTGATGGTCAGTGCGCTGGTCACCTTGAAGGTCGTGGGCCCAGACTCTTTGGCTTCAGCCTCCACCTGGTCCGTGGTGATGCCAGACTCCACCTGCTTCCCGTCGCGCAGCCAGGACACCTCAACCTGCCGGGGGCTGAAACCTGTGGCCTGGCAGATGAGCCTGGACTCGCGGGGGATGCCGACGAAGCCGTCGCGGGGTGGGACGAAGACACTCACGTTGGGAGGCAGCTCGGCAACCACTGCAGTGAGGGACACGCGTCAGCTTGGTGCCCGCCACTCCTGCCCCCTTTGGCTCCCTCTCTGCCCCGGTGGGTGGGCCCCTCCCTCACCTGGAAGAGGCACGTTCTTTTCTTTGTTGCCGTTGGGGTGCTGGACTTTGCACACCACGTGTTCGTCTGTGCCCTGCATGATGTCCTTGGAAGCCAGCAGCACCTGCGAGGTGGCCACGTACTTGTCCTTTCTCAGGACTGATGGGAAGCCCCAGACGCCGTTGCTGATGTCAGAGTTGTTCTTGAATTTCCAGGAGAAAGTGATGGAGTCGGGAAGGAAGTCCTGTGCCAGGCAGCCAACGGCCACTTTGTTCGTGTCCAGCGGGGCATTCTCACAGGAGACGAGGGGGAAAAGGGTTGGGGCTGACGCACTCCCTGAGGACCCGCAGGACAAAAGAGAAAGGGAGGGGTGAGGAGCTGCCTTCTTGTGCCCTGCCTGTCGGGGCTGAGTGGCGTTCCGAGTGGCCCTCTCTACTTGTGTCCCGCTGTGGCTGCCCCACCAAAGCCAAGGCCACCTGCAGGCCTCCAAAGCCCAGATTGTCATGGCTAACAGGGGTGGTGGGGCTGTGGCGAGGCCTCGGGTCTTTGTCCAAGGCTGTCAGGGCTGCAGGCCTCAGCCTGTCCTGCTGCAGGGCCCAGCGCTGAACACCTGGGCAGACCTGGGGTCTCCTGGAGCAGGTGGAGCCGCCCCTGCCACCATTCAGTTGGCTGCCCTGCTGCACTCTGAGGCCTGCCTGCCCCTGGCTCCCTGCTCAGAATGGCTGAGGGCTCAGGTTTGGGTGGACCAGGCCTGCTTTCCCTTGAGGCAGCAGCAGGTAGGTGCTGCACACACTCAGCTCCCAGCACATGCAGCTGGAGGGCCCAGGTTGCATACCTGAATGGGAAGCCTGGAGCCACACACCCTGCAGGCAGCCAATAGAGAGCTTGGTCCCTCCAACCCAGCTTATGCTGCCCCCATCTCAGCCACACTCCAGCTACCCTGAAGTCTCCCCAGGCAGACATCCCAGGCCTGGGAGTGAGTATAGGGATGGTGGATGTGAGGGGAACGCAGTGTAGACTCAGCTGAGGCTATTCATCGGTGTCCGACAAGATCATGAAGACTGGCCCAGTGCCATGTCTTCCAGTTCATCCCAGCCCAGGCCAGCTCAATGCAGCTCAGCCAAGCCCAGCTCAGCAAAGCCAAGCTCAGCTCAACCCAACTCAGATGAGCTCAGACCAGCTCAGCCCAGCCTAGCGGAGCTCAGACCACCTAAGACCATCTCAGCTCAGCCCAGCTAAGCCCAGTATAGCCCAGCCCAGTTAAGCACAGTTCAACCCAGCTCAGCCCAGCTCAGCACAGCCCAGCTCAGCCCAACCCAGCCTAGCCCAGCTCACTCAACCCAGCTCGGCTCAGCCCAGCTCAGCACAGCTTAGCTTAGCCCAGCCCAGCTCAACCTAGCCTGGCTCAGTGCAGCCTAGCCCAGCCCGGCTCGGCTCAACCCAGCTGAGCTCAGCCCAGGTCAACCCAGCTCAACTCAGCCCAGCCCAGCCCAGCTCCACTCAACCCAGCCCAGCTAAGCCCAGCTCAGTCCAGCCCAGCCTAACTTGGCTCAACCCAGCCCAGCTCAGCCCAGCTCAGTCCAGCCCAGCCTAACTTGGCTCAACTCAGCTCAGCTCAGCCCAGCCCGGACCAGCTCAGCTCAGTTCATCTCAGCTCATTGCAGCCCAGCCCAGCCCAGCCCAACCCGGTTCAGCTCAACCCAGCTCAGCTCAGACCAGGTCAGCCTGGCTCAACTCAGCCCAGTCCAGCCCAGCTCAACCCAGCCCAGTTCATCCCAGCTTAGCCTAGTTTGGCTCAACCCAGCTCGGTTCAGCCCAGCCTGGACCAATTCAGCTCAGCCCAGCACAGCCCAACATAGGCCAGCCCAGCCCAGCCCAGCACAGCTCAGTTCCGTTCAGCCCAGCACAGCCCAGTTTAGCTCAGCTCAGCTCAGCCCAGCTCAGCCCAGCTCAGCCCAACCTAGCCCAGCCCAACCCAGCTCAGCTCAGTTCAGCTCAGCTCAACCCAACCCAGCTCAGCTCAACCCAACCCAGCTCAGCTCAACCCAACCCAGCTCAGCTCAACCCAACCCAGCCCAGCTCAGCCCAGCTCATCCCAGCTCAGCTCAGCCCAGCTCAACTCAGCCCAGTTCAGCTCAGCTCAGCTCAGCTCAGCCCAGCCCAGCCCAGCCCAGCCCCACTCAACCCAGCTGAGCCCAGCTGAGCCCAGCTCAGCTCACCTCAGCTCAGCCCAGTTCAGCTCAGCCCAGTTCAGCTCAGTTCAGCTCAGCCCAGCCCAGCCCAGCCCCACTCAACACAGCTGAGCCCAGCTGAGCCCAGCTCAGCTCACCTCAGCTCAGCTCAGCTCAGCCCAGCCCAGTTCAGCTCAGCTCAGCCCAGCCCAGCCCCACTCAGCCCAGCTCAGCTCAGCCCAGCCCAGCTCAGCCCAGCTCAACTCAGCCCAGTTCAGCTCAGCTCAGCTCAGCTCAGCCCAGCCCAGCCCAGCCCAGCCCAGCTCCACTCAACCCAGCTGAGCCCAGCTGAGCCCAGCTCAGCTCACCTCAGCTCAGCCCAGTTCAGCTCAGCCCAGCCCAGCCCAGCCCCACTCAACCCAGCTGAGCCCAGCTGAGCCCAGCCCAGCCCCACTCAGCCCAGCTCAGCTCAGCTCAGCCCAGCCCAGTTCAGCTCAGCTCAGCTCAGCTCAGCTCAGCTCAGCTCAGCCCAGCCCAGCCCCACTCAGCCCAGCTCAGCTCAGCCCAGCCCAGCTCAGCCGAGCTCAGCTTAGCCCAGCTCAGTTCAGCCGGGCACAACCTGGCTCAGCCCAGCCCAGCCCAGCTCAGCACAGCCCAGTTCAGCTCAGCTCAGCTCAGCCCAGCTCAGCCCAGGTCAGTTCAGCCCAGCCCAGCCCAGCCCAGACCAGACCAGGTCAGTTAAGCTCAACCCAGATCATCCCAGCTCAGCTCAGCCCAGCTTGGCTCAGCCCAGCTCAACCTGGCCCAGCCTGGTCCAGGTCAGCCCAGCCCGTACCGCCCAGCCCAGCTCATCCTGGTTCAGCTCAGCTTGACCGAGCTCAGCCCAGGTCCGCTCAGCCCAGCCCAAATCAGCTCAGCACAGCCCAGCTCATCCCAGCCCAGCTCATCCCAGCTCAGCCCAGCACAGCTCAGCCCAGTTCAGCCCAGCACACCTACTTCAGCTCAGTTCAGCTCAGCCTAGGTCAGCTCAGTTGAGGTAAGCTCAACCCAGCCCAACCCAACCTGACTGAGCCCAGCAAAGCCCAGCAAAGCCCAGCTCACCCTAGCTCAGCTTAGCTCAGCCCAGCCCAGCCCTGCCCAGCCCAGATCAGCCAAGCCCAGGTTAGCTCAGCCCAGCTCATTCCTACCCAGGTTAGCTCAGCCCAGCTAAGCTCAACTCGGCTCAGCTCAGCCTAGCTTGGCTCAGTCCAACACAGCACGCTCAATCTGGTTCAGCTTGGCTCAGCCCAGTTCAGCTCGGCTCAGCCCAGCTTAGCCCAGCTCAGCTCCGCTCAGCTCATCTCAGCTCAGCTCAGCCCAGCTCAGCCCAACCCAGCCCAGCAAAGCATAGCTGAGCCCAGGTCAGCCCAGCATAGCTTAGCTCTTAGTTCTTTAGCAGGCTTAGCTCTGCTCAGCTCAGCCCAGCTCAGCCCAGCCCTGGTTAGCTCAGCCCAGCTAAACTCAGCTCAGCTCAGCTCTGATGAGCTCAGCCCAGCTTGGGTCAGCCCAACACAGCCTGCTCAGGCTAGCCCAACCTAGCTCAGCTCAGCTCAGCCCAGCCCAGGTTAGCTCAGCCCAGCGCAGCCCCTGCCCTGGTTAGCTCAGCCCAGCTAAGCTCAACTCAGCTCGGCTCACCCTAGCTTGGCTCAGCCTGGTTCAGCTCAGCTCAGCTCAGCCCAGCCCAGCCCAGCCCGGCCGAGCTCAGCTCAGCCTAGCCTTGCTCAGCTCAGCCCAGCTCAGCCCAGCCCAGCCCAGCAAAGCATAACTCAGCCCAGGTCAGCCCAGCTCAGCACAGCTCAGCCCAGCCCGGCTCAGCCCAGCTTAGTGCAGCCAAGCCCAGCTCAGCTCAGCTCAGCTCAACCCAGCTCAGCTCAGCCCAGTTCAGCGTTGTTTAGTCTAGGTCAGCTTAGGTCAGTTTTGCCCATCCAAGTCCATTTCTGAAAGCTGGATGGAGTTATCATGGCTAGAAACGGTCAGCCCACCGGACCTGCTTGTCTCAGCTAAAGCCATCTCATTGCCAGGTTCCTGCACCACCAGGCTGGCTTTCATCTTTTGTCTCCCTCTACTTGATACCCCAGTTTCCGGCAGTCCTGCCCTCGCACCGCCTGGGTTTTGGTCCCACAGCAGTACCAACCATGACCACCCTCCACTACCTGGGTGGCATATTTCTTTGCTGCTTTAAAGTTATTAGAACATCTTCAGAATTAGACCAAGAACTTAGGAGCCTATACTGTGATAAAAGTGAGGAGCTCCCCTTGCTCTAGAATCGGCAGCATAGCTTCTGCACCGAGAGGAGGGTATTGAAATGCTCAAAGCCTCCACCTTCTCGGAGCATCTCCTCCCTTCTGAGTCTGAAATAAACCCCTGCCTTTAAATTCCCTCTAGATAACAGTCATCATTGGAAACAACCAAGAAATGCATTTTATCTGAATTTGCCACTTAAAATTCTGCCATTTACCGCAAATCGCTTTGGAAGGCATGGGCTACTTTCAAGGGTGCGATGACCTAAGTCAATGATTTAGACAAGAGCGATGCCAGTGGGGCTGAAGCATCATGACTCATGCCATCCGCATTCAGAGGTTGCAGAAGAGCTCGGGTGACCTCTCCTTCAAACGGGCTTTAGGGAAAGTTAAATGGGAGTGACCCAGACAATGGTCACTCAAAAGACTCACACAAATGAGTCTCCTGCTCTTCATCAAGCAGTTAAGACCAATTCCCCTTCTAGTGGAAATAAGACATCAAATACAAAGTTTTAAGAGAAGCGAATGCAGCAGCGGCAGCTGCCTGTCTCTTACCATGTCAGGTGTGTAGTCACTGCGAGCCTTGCAAGGCTTTGGCATGGAATCATTCCTCCAAGTCCATTAACAAGGGCTGGGTCCTGAGCAGCCAGTTGGCCTGGTGGCAGAAGCCACACATCCCAGCTCTGGGTAGTCCGGGGAGACCCAAAGCCCAGCCTGGGCCTGGCAGGCCCCCTCCCAGAGCCTCCGCTAGGCCAGTCCGGCTGAAGCTGAATCGGTGACTCCGAGCAGAACCCGTCCTTCTAAGGTGTCTCCACAGTCCTGTCTTCAGCACTATCTGACTGAGTTTTCTCTTAAGCCACAAACTAGCATGTTTAACTGAAATAATTCAGGATAATGATGCACATTTTACCTAAAACTTATCCTAAAGTGAGTAGTTGAAAGTGGTCTTGAAAAATACTAAAATGAAGGCCACTGTATCGGCATATCAAAGTGTTTCTCCTTAATCACAAAGAGAAAACGAGCTAACCTAAAAAGATTGTGAGCATAGTTATTATAAAAATAATGCTCTGAGGTATTGAAAAAGTGTTTGAGATTAATTATCACATGAAGGCATAACAAACTAATTTTAAAAGTTTTTTGAATGCAGTCATAAACTCTCCCTAAGACTGTTTAATTTTTAAATATCTTTCTTTAAAAATGAATGCAGTTTAGAAGTTGATATCCTGTTTGCACAAACTAGCAGTTGATAAGCTAAGATTGGAAATGAAATTCGGATAGTTAAAAAAAAAAGAGCCTTTCCAGTTTCGGTCAGCCTCGCCTTATTTTAGAAACGCAAATCGTCCAGGTGTTGTTTTGCTCAGTAGAGCACTTTCAGATCTGGGCCCAGGCAAAACCACCTCTGCACAACCAGAAGTGATAAATTTACCAATTGTGTTTTTTTGCTTCCTAAAATAGACTCTTGCGGTGACCTGCTTCCTGCCACCTGCTGTGGGTGCCTGAGACCCCCATGCAGCCATCTTGACTCTAACTCATCATCCACTCCCAGCTTCACTCAATTAATTAAAAAAATAAACTTAATTTATGATGCTCAAAACTCAGTCCTGCATCAGAGCCGACAGCACTGTGCTAGTATTTCTTAGCTAAACTTACTTTGGCCCTAATTCCAGAGACATACCACTCATGGGTGTTAATCAAATGATAAGAATTTCAAATACTTGGACAGTTAAAAAAATTAATATACTTCAAAATCTTTCACATTTTTAAGTCATAATTGTCTTAACCATTTTTCTCTGGAGCCACTTCAAACATATCCCGTCTTTTAACATTTAATAAGCACGCCTCTTAAGATGAACAATCCTTTTCTCTTGGAAACCAACTTCAGGGCACTGAGCTCCTGGGGCCTCCCTAAGCCCCTGTCAGGACAGCAGCCACCCTTTCTGGACTACCTGTGCCCCGACCCTGCTCTCATCAAGACCAAGGCTACGCGTCTGTCCTGGCTGGATTCACCCACTCTGACAGTTCTCTTTCCAGACAACAAAGAATTTAAGATGCAGGTTGGCACACAGCACACCTCATAATTCTAAAGAAAATGTTTCATGATTCGCTGTGTGTGCAGCGATCTTGCAGTCCTACAGACACCACACCTGACACACATTCCTCAGCCATCACTAAGACCCCTGGTTTGCTCTGGCATCTCATCCAAATGTGGCTCCCCAAGCCCCCAGGCTCAGTTACTCCATCAGACACATCCAGCCTGAGTCCCATTTTCCAAAGGCATCGGAAAATCCACAGAGGCTCCCAGATCCCCAGTGCCCGTCCCCTCCTGGCCAGTCCGCCCAGGTCCCCTTGGAACATGTCCCGAGGACCAGCCTGCAATGCTCAGAAAACCCCACAGGCAATAGCAGAAAACAAAGGCCATAGAGTGGCCATTCTTACCTGAGGAGACGGTGACCATGACCCCTTGGCCCCAGGAGTCCATACCGTAGTAATCACAATGGCAGAATGTCCATCCTCACCCCGCAAAAACCCTGGGCGCCCGGCTCGCATTGTTCCCAGCCACCCAGACCTTCTGTCTCCAGGCGTCACATGGAAGCCGACTGTCTGTGTCCCTGTCCTGTCCTTCTCATGGAACCCTCTGCTGGCCTCCCACGTACCCCACATTCTGGCCTGACCCCTCAGAAGCCAGAACACTGTCGGCCTGGGACATCCAACTGCAAGCAGACGGTTGACAAGTCACCCCCAGGAGTCCAAACACCCCGGCGGGCACCTGTCCCAGAGAGCGGGTGCCTTGGAGCGGGACAGAGCCCTACCACACAATCGTCACCACAGCCCCTGAGAATGCTCCAAATGAAGCAGAGAGTGGTCACCCCAGACCAGCCAAAGGAACCCCCCAGCTGCCGACATCTGTGGCTGGACTTGGGGAGGAGGTGCTGGGTTCCCATTCGAAGGGACCCTCTCCCTGGCTTTCTTTCCTGACCTCCAAAGTGCCTCCAGGACTCTGACCCTGAGACCCCGGCAAGCCGAGTCTCCCTAAGTGGACTCGGAGAGGGGGTGGTGAGGACTCACCTGAGGAGACGGTGACCAGGGTTCCCTGGCCCCAGACATCGAGCCAGTTGTCACATTGTGACAACAATGCCAGGACCCCAGGCAAGAATTGGCACCCGCTAAGTCCCTGGGACCCTCTCAGACGGAGCCCGTGGAGGGCCCGGGGTTTTTGGGCCAAGGGACCCCAGAGGCCCAGGGTGGCCCTGACCACAGGGAGACCCCTGCTGCTGGGCGCAGGAGGAGGGAGCGTCTGGAGACCCGGAGCCCTTGCCCCTTGTCTGTGTAGCCGCTGTTGCCTCGGGGCGTCCTCCTGAGCCCCCCAGGCTGCTCCAGAGCTTTCTTGGCAGGAGACCCAGGCACACTTATTTTCCCCAAAAAATGCAGCAAAATCCCTCAGAGTTAAGGCAGGAGAGAGGTTGTGAGGACTCACCTGAGGAGACGGTGACCAGGGTTCCCTGGCCCCAGTATTCAAAGTAGTCACATTGTGGGAGGCCCCGTTAAGGGGTGCACAAAAACCTGACTCTGACTGTCCCCGGCCAGCTGTGGCAGCCAACCCCGTGACCCAAGATCATTCTGTCCCCAGCACAAGCATGACTCTGCCCACCCTTTGTCCCAGGAGCAGAGTCCCGATTCCCAAAGAAAGGCCTTCTGCTGAATGTGACCCCAAACAGCCCCAGAAGGAGCCCCGGAGGGCCCCACATGGCCACGCACAGACCAAGGAGCCACTGGACATTATCTCCCAGCTCCAGGACAGAGGACGCTGGACCCAGAGCAAGGAGGCAGAAACAAAGCCATCTTACCTGAAGAGACGGTGACCCTGAGCCCTTGGCCCCAGAAACCAAAAGCATCACACAGGGACACAGTCCCTGTTCCTGCCCAGACACAAACCTGTGCCCGTGCAGGACACTCGAATGGGTCACATGGCCCAAGCACAGAGCAGAGGCAGCCGGCGTCCCTGTCCCCAGTCACACAGATCCCCAGGCTGAGACCCAGGCCGGGAGGGGTGACCTTCCCAGGGAGACGGTGGCCAGGCTGCCCTGTGCTCTGGGCCCCAGTGCTCCAAGTACTTGTAGCCACACTAAAGAGTGGGCCTGGTCCCTAGCACCTGAACAGCCAGCGCCTAGCCCCGGCCCCGGCTCTGCCCACAACTTCTCTTTCCCATCCCTGCCCTCGGCCTGCTTGCCATCTGTGGGGGTCGCTGATGGGGCTGAAGCCCAGCGGGGTCCCTGTCTGTCCTTGGGGGCTCCACCTGGCCCCAGGGCTAAGTGACAGCAGGGCTCTGGCATGCAGCCCATGGCAGAGATCCCAGGGATGGCAGCTGGTGTGGCCTCAGGCCAGACCCAGACCAGCTGCAGACCCCAGAGACCTGGCCTGGTGCCTGGACAGAGAAGACTGGGAGGGGGCTGCAGGGGGACTCACCTGAGGAGACGGTGATCGGGGTGCCAGGGCCCCAGAGATCGAAGTACCAGTAGCACAGCCTCTGCCCTCCTGCTTCTCCCATACAAAAACACACCCTCCGCCCTCCCGCCGACCTCCTTTGCTGAGCACCTGTCCCCAAGTCTGAGGCCAAAGCCCTTGCCTGGCCCAGTACACCTGGCTCCCCACTATCCCCAGACAGCAGACTCACCTGAGGAGACGGTGACCAGGGCGCCCTGGCCCCAGTGCTCGAAGTATTCAGCCACAGTGAGTCAGCCCTGAGCCAGGGGCTGCAGAAACCCACAGCCGGGGTCCCTGGAGAGCGTGGTTTTTGCAGAGCTTCCTATCACTGTGTCCCCAGTTAGCACAGTGGTTCCCAGCTCAGCCTAAACCCTGCGGCTGGTAGGGGGCCTGCGGGGCCTGGGGCTGGTCTGGCTGCAGTCCCCAGGGCGGGTCGGGTCCAGGGGCCCCCAGCATCTTTGCCAGTGCTCTCCTTTCCGCTGTTAGCCCCAGAACATGTGGGAGACCCCAGCCCTCAACCGTGCCAGTCACTCTTGAGTCTCGTGCCAGTCATTTGCTGCTGTTAAGAATCATTAGAGTGCTGAAGGCTGGCGAGTGTGTTTTTCCTTTTCTTATGTAAATTAGAGCAGATCTGAAGCTGGGTCTGTCAGGCCACCTCTCATCCGCTTGCTTTCTGAGTTGTTTTCCCAGCTGCAGACAGGCCGGGGTGGCAGTGGCTGGGGGAGCCTCCTTGCCTGCAGGGCCACGGCCCCCGCCAGGGCTCCTCGCTGGCCCGCAGGGGTAGGGAGCCTTTCCTGCTCTGATCCCGTCTGTGGGGCCTGGCACGGGTTGCCTGGTTGGTTCCACCTATTTACTGATGTTCCACTGAATGGGAGGCCTCAGCGGGTGGCGCTGGGTCTCACCACAGCACCCTGGCGTGGGCTCCCTGTGTGTCCACGAGAGCTAGGTCCCTTCCCTGCGCCTCAGCTGGTCCTCAATGAGGTCTCAGCTCTTCCCATGGCGGGTGCCAGGGAAGGTGCAAGGTGGTCTAAGGGGAGCCCCTCCCCGGGCCTGCACTGGCTGCCTTCTGCCGAGTCTGGGTGAGGGACTTTGCACACACCACTGGCCAGACGCGGGCTGAGTGGAGCCCTCAGGGAGGCCGAGGCCTGCGGCCAGGTGTGAGCATGGGGGTGTGCCTGGCAAGGGCCTCTGCTGGGGGTGAACTGACGGGCACAGGGTGTCTGGGGTAGGGGAGCTGCCCATGCAGGCTTGCTGGGGAGGGTCTGTGTTGGGGCAGAGTTTCAGGAGAGGAATAGGCAAGGCAAAGGCTGGAAGGCTGGGACCTGTCGTTGAAGGACGCAGGTGGTTTGCTGAGGCTGGGTGGAAAGGGGGCCTGAGTGCCCTGAAGGGGCTGAAGGGTGCTGGGGGCTTGCTTAGAGGCTGCTCAAGAAGACTCCCTCAGGCACCGTGCGGGCAGGGATGTGGGGTCTGGGAGGGAAGGCTGGATGTGGGGAGAGGGTTGGGGCTCCTGTAGGGGTGTGGACAGAATGGCGGCAGTTTGTGGGGTTTCCTATAGGGGTCCAGGCAGGACAGGGGACTCTGAGGTGCTGCCTGGGGCAGTGGATCTCTCTAGACATGGGTGAACAGTTGCCAGCATGGGGCCGGAGTCTTAGGCTGGGAAAGGTGAGATAACCCGTCTCTAGCCATGAGGGGCCGAGAACCCATTTGATTAGGGGTGGTTGGGCCCTGATGGTCAGGGAGGCAGCTGTGAGGGGATGAGGTCAGGGAGTGAGGAGGAGGGTGGTCTGGTGCTGGGGGAGTGGCACTCTGGCCTTTGGACTTCTGGCCCTAGGGGGCGCAGGCAGGGTCAAGGGTCAAGGGAGCAGGCTGAGGGTGGGCTGTGTCTCAAGCCCCCATGCCTGGGCCTCTGGATCCCTGGGCTGGGGGAGGGAGGGCCTGGCCTTCCCTCTCCTCCTGCACTGGGGTCCTGCTGTCTGAGGAAGCAGTGGGGTTCTGAGCTGCCGTTTGAGACTCACTTGGGCTCACAGTTCGTGGTAGGACTCCTTGAGCCCCCAGACCCTTTCCCAAGGCTCTTCCTCTGATGGTCTCAGCTCTGGGGCCTCCTGCATCCTTTGCAGGGGTGAGGGGTGGGGTTTCCAGGTCCCTCCAGAAGCACTGGCTCCACCCCTTGCCGGCATCTAGCCCCGCCCTGGCCCTGCCTTTTCACACACTTCAGAGGCCTGTTCAGCTCCAGCAGACGTGCAGGCCCATGAGGCCCCTGTATATGGCCCCTGTGTGCAGAGCTGTGGAGGGGCCAGAGACTCCCATGCCCATGGCTTTGCAGGTGTCTGGGCCCAGCTCCTTCCACAGCATCCTGTGACTGGGTCCTGGGAACACACCCTCTGCCCCCACCTGCCACAAGGACACACCAGGGAAAGCACACGAGTGTCACAGACGTGATGGCCAGATCATGCAATGGGCAGCCAGGGCAGGGCCCACAGGCCAGGTCGAGTTGGCCCCCAGCCTCTCCCCACAGCTGGCATCTCCTGGGGCACCTGTCCCCCCGCAGGGTCACTTAGCCTGGTTGGCACTTCCTGGCCTGGCTGCCCTGAGCAGGGCTGGGAGCTGAGCTGAGAGCTGCAGCCCCAAGGGCAGTGCAGAGGGTAGTCCGCTCCCATAGCCCATGCACTGTTTAGGATGTGGCCTTTCGATCCTGCTCTGCTCACGTGGCCCATGCATTGTTCAGGACATAGCCTTTCGATCCTGCTGACGAAAGTCCTTGAGCAGGAGCAGCTCCCCGGCTGTGACAGGGCCCTGGACATCCAAGCCAGAGGGAAGGGCCAGGGATCAGCAACAAGGGAGGGTCTGGGCCCAGAAGCAGGGGGGCAACACCTACTCTAGGCACTGAGTCTCTGGACTGTGCCATCCTGGAGAAGGAGAAGCCAGAGGCGACCCTTGGCAGGGATGGCAGGCCTCACTGGAGGACAGGGCACTGCAGCAGATCTCCACGCCTTCTAGGCCTATGGTGCAGCTTGGCGAGCTGGCCAGGCTCCAGGTTGGCGAGGGGCTGGCTCTGAGCTGACTCTGTGGTGGGCCAGATGGCTGGAACACAGGGGTTTCACTGTGAGGAATGATGCATTCTGTCACTCCCAGGCTGGGGAGAGTGCGTTGTATCCCTTATACCTGAGGCTCTGCTTCTGATGGTCTCTGCTGCTGGAGATATGGTTTCCACACTTCCACTGCTGCTCCTGCCAGCCCGGCACTCTGCTCTGGGAGGAAGGCCCTTCTGGGCAAAGCCACAGCAGAAAAAGTCTTGCTGCTTCATTTCCCAGGTCAGAAGCAATGCAGGAGCACACCGCTGCTACAGCTGGTGAATCTACAGTTTCCCTCCACTGACACCCAATTTCTTCCCTAAGAGGACTGGGAGAGTGAGGAGAAGGTCTGAGGAGAATCATCTTCCCTGGCATGGAGCTTGACAGTTTGTCCCAGAGGAAACAGTGGAATTTGCTGGGGGTGAATTTTGCCCAAGTTTTTTCAGCTTTCCCTATTTTACGTGTAATAATCTTGGGGTCCAATTTGAAAGTCTCTTCATTTTAATAGGCAAGTTAAGACCATTCACGTTTGTTGTTTTCATAGATCTGTTCGGCTTCAATCCTATCTTAGTAGTTTATGTTTTCTATTTTTATACTTTCAAAAAGTTTTCCATCTTAAGTTTTCTTATTCTTTGCTAGCTTCTATGTGTAGTGGCTACCTTTATAACTTTCCAAAATATTCTTTGTTCTTCTTTGGATAGTATACTTTAGTTCTTTACTATATATAGGTATGAAATTACCTGATTTCCTCTTCCTTTTCCCCTCCATCTCTAGCATCATATGATTGTAGTCAGTAATATTATTTTCTTAAAATTTGTTTGTACTGTCTAATATGCCCGATTTGGTTTTACTGATGTCCTTTGGCTGAGAGTTATTTGGAGTGGGGCAGTAATTCAGAAGTGCTCTCTATCTCATATTCTGTGTTTTGATCATTGTAAAATGTCCACTTTGTCAGGCAGACACCATTTCACCTCTGTTGAGGCCACACAGTCCCCTACAGTCATTTCTGTCTTAGTCTTGCAGTTAAGGACACTTAATATTTACTTTTGGTTCTTGGCCCTGAGTTCTCCAAGCATCTTTTGATGGCTGGCGGTCTTCCTCTAGTAGTTTTTTCATGAGATTACGGACTATAGAATGTTTGGAACTCCTTTTCAGCAGCCGTTGCTCTTGAAGAACAGTTGGCTGTATATAGACTCTGGACTATCTACCACTTCTTCCCCCCTTGAGAACCCTACAGGTGTTGTCCTACCATTTACTGATCTTGAATGTGGCTGGTGAGAAATCTGGGACTGGTCATCAACTCCCTTATAGATGATTTTGTGTGTGTGTGTGTGGATTTAGATTTTCTTTGAATTTGTGCCCAAATTAGTGCTTCCTAAAATTAATTACTAAAACTAATACAACAGAAAGCATACTTAAATCTATAATTTCAAAAACTCTATCCTGAAATAAAACAAGATTGCCCCTGTATTGGTAGGCAATTAGAGCCAGAGAAAACTGGCTCAGAATGGTGGCTCCTGAGATGTCTACTAGCAAATGCACTGTGGATGTCATCTCTTCTTTGCCTGTCTTCCATATCTGTCACCTCTTTTTATATATTTTATTTTACAGAATTTTTATGGGTACATAGAAGATGCATATATTTATGGGGTACATAGGATGTTTGATACAGGCATGCAATGTGAAATAATCACATCATGGAAAATGGGGTATCCATCCCCTCAAGCATTATCTTTTGTGTTACAAACAATCCAATTATACACTTTTTGTTATTAAAACTGTACAACTAAACTATTGACTATAGCCACCTTGTTGTGCTATCAAATAGTAAGTTTTATTCATTCTTTCTATTTTTTTGTACCCATTAACCATTCCCATATTTCCTTATCCCCCCATTACCATTCCCAGCCTCTGGTAACCATCCTTTTACTCTTTATGAACATGGGTGCAATTGTTTTGATTTTTAGATCTCATTAATAAGTAAGAACATGTAATGTTTGTCTTTCTGTGCCTGGCTTATTTCACTTAACATAATGATCTGCAGTTCCATCCATGTTGTTGCAAATGACTCAACTCATTCTTCTTTATGACTGAATAGTACATTGTGTATATGCACCACATTTTCTTTATACATTCAACTGCTGATGAACACTTAGGTTGCTTCCAAATCTTGGCTGTTGTGAACAGGGCTGCAACAAACATGGGAGTGCAGATACCTCTTAATATACGGACTTCCTTTCTTTTGTGGTATATACGCAGCAGTGGGATTGCTGGATCCTATGGTAGCTCTCTTTTTAGTTTTTTGAGGAACTTTCATGCTGTTCTCCATAGTGGTTGTACTAATTTACATTCCCACCAACAGTGTATGAGGGTTCCCTTTTCTCCACATCCTTGCCAGCATTTGTTCTTGCCTGTCTTTTGGATATCAGCCATTTTAACTGGGGTGAGATGATAGCACATTTTAGTTTTAGTTTTGAGTGTGTTTCTCTGATAATCCATGATGTTGAGCACTTTTCCATGTCAGTTTGCCATCTATATGTCTTACTTTAAGAAATGTCTATTTTAACATCTTTCCCATTTTTAAATAAGATTATTAGATATTTTTTCTATAGCACTGTTTGAGCTCCTTATATATTCTGTATATATTCTGATTATTAATCCCTTGCCAGATGGGTGTTTTTCAAATATTTTCTCCCATTCTGTGTGCTGTCTTTTCATTTTGTTGATTGTTTCCTTTACTGTGCAGAAGCTTTTTAACTCGACGTGATCCCATTTGTCCATTTTTGCTTTAGTTATCTGTGCTTGTGGGATATTACTCAAGAAATCTTTGCCTGGGCTGATGTCTTGGAGAGTTTCCGCCAAGGTTGTCTTGCAGTGGTTTCATAGTATGAGGTCTTAGATTTAAGTTCTTAATCCATTTTGGTTTGATTTTTAGATATAGTGAGAGACAGGGGTCTAGTTTCACTGTTATGTATATGGATATCTAGTTTTCCTGGCACCATTTATTGAGGAGATATCATTTTCTTTTCCTTAGTGTATGTTCATGGCAGCTTTGTCAAACATGAGTTCCTGTAGGTGTGTGGATTTATTTCTGGGTTTTTAATGTTGTTCCGTTCATCTCTGTATCTGTTTTTATGCCAGCACCATGTTGTGTTGGTTACTTCTATAGCTCTGTAGCACAATTTGAAGACAGGCAATGTCAGTTCT
The DNA here is from genome assembly GCF_007565055.1 of Rhinopithecus roxellana. Lineage (NCBI taxonomy): Eukaryota > Metazoa > Chordata > Mammalia > Primates > Cercopithecidae > Rhinopithecus > Rhinopithecus roxellana. The sequence continues at coordinate 164,542,163 of NC_044553.1, forward strand.
ACAGTTTTGTTCTTTTTGCTTAGGAGAACTTGGGCTATTCTGGGTCTTTGTGGTACCATGTAAATTTTAGGATTTTTTTTTTTCTATTTCTGTGAATGATGTCATTGGTATTTTGATAGGGATTGCATTGAATCTGTAGATTGCTTTGGACAGTATGGACATTGTAACAACATTAATTCTTCTAATCCATCCATGAGCATACAATATCTTTCCTTTTTTTTTTTTTTTGGTGTACTCTTCAGTTTCTTTCATCAGTGTTTCATAGTTTTCATTATAGAGATCTTTTACCTCTTTGGTTAATTCCTAGGTGTTTATTTGTGGTTATTGTAAATACGGCTACTTTTAAATTTCTTTTTCAGATTGTTCATTGTTGGCATATAGAAATGCTACTGATTTTTGTATGTTGCTTTTGTATCCTGCAACTTTACTGAATTTGTTTCTAATAACTTATTTTTGGTGGAGTGTTTAGTTCTAAATAGAAGATCATACCATATGCAAATGAGGATAATTTGACTTCTTCCTTTCCAATTCGGATGCCTTTTATATCTTTCTCTTGTCTGATTGCTCTAGCTAGGACTTCCAGTACTATGTTGAATAACAGTGGAGAAAGTGGGCATCTTTGTCATGTTCCAGATCTTAGAGGAAAGGCTCTCAGTTTTTCCTCATTTAGTATCATACTGTGGGACTGTCATATATGGCTTTATTATGTTTCTTCCATACCTAGTATAGAAGAGAATTTTTACTATGAAGGAATGTTGAATTTCATCAAATGCTTTTTCAGCATCAATCAAAATGATCAAGTGGTTTTTGTCATTCATTCAGTTGATATGATGTATCTCATTGATTGATTTGTATATGTTGAACCATCCTTGCATCCCAAGTTGGATAAATTCCACTTGGTCATGATAAGTGATCTTTCTAATGTGTAGTTGAATTTAGTTTGCTAGTATTTTGTTGAGGATTTTTGTGTCAATATTCATCAGACATATTGGCCTGTAGTTTTCTTTTTCTGATGTGTCTTTGTCTAGTTTTGGTATGAGGTTAATACTGGCCTTGTATAATGAATTTGAAGTATTCCCTCCTCCTCTATTTTCTGGAATAATTTGAGTAGGATTGGTATTAGTTCTACTTTAAATGTTTGGTAGAATTCAGCAATGAAGCCATCGGGTCCTGGGCTTCTCTTTACTGGGAGACTTTTTATTACGGCTTTGATCTCAATATTTGTTATCAGTCTGTTCAGGTTTTGAATTTCTTCTTGGTTCAATCTTGGGAGGTTGTATGTGTCTAGGAATTTGTGCATTTCTTCTAGATTTTCCAATTTATTGCCATATAGTTGCTTATAGTAGCCACTAATGATCCTTTGAATTTCCGTGGTGTAAGTTGTAATGTCACCTTTTTCATTTCTGATTTTATTTGGATCTTCTTTTTTTTTTTTTTTGAGACAGAGTCTCGCTCTGTCGCCCAGGCTGGAGTGCGGTGGCCGGATCTCGGCTCACTGCAAGCTCCGCCTCCTGGGTTCACACCATTCTCCTGCCTCAGCCTCCCCAGTAGCTGGGACTACAGGCACCGCCACCTCGCCCGGCTAGTTTTTTTGTATTTTTTTTAGTAGAGACGGGGTTTCACCATGTTAGCCAGGATGGTCTCGATCTCCTGACCTCGTGATCTGCCCGCCTCGGCCTCCCAAAGTGCTGGCATTACAGGCTTGAGCCACCGCACCCAGCCTTTTTTTTTTTTTTTTTAAGTATACTTAAGGAATTTATTCAGCAGATTTTTAAGTAAAGGAGCTCAGTCAGTCAATATCCTACAATCTTGAAAGCTCCCTTCCAATGTAATTTTCATAGTCTTTACATTTTAACTGTCATTGTTGATTACTGTTTTGGCTATATTCTCTACAATTTCAGCAGCATTTTAAAGAGACAATGTGACTATGTACAATGAAAAAACAAAATGACTTGCAACATCAGAAATATAGTTTAACTGTACAATATTAAAGAGAATCTGTGGTAAGTATAACCTCCTTTTTCTGCAACATGAACAACTTACATGTACGTATCAGTATTATGAATGTGACAATAAAGAAAAAGTCCTTACAGGAGTGAAATACAGCATTCTGAAAAATATTAGTTTCTACCCTACAAGGCAGTCAGAAAATGTTCACATTTTAACAAATCTGTACAAACGACAAGAAATTTGTTTATGGGACTATCTTGCTGATAAGAGCTTTCTAGAAATGTAGAATAACCATGAACAAATTATAAATCTAGTATCTATGTGCTCCACAGCCCTAGAACCCAATCAACTGATTTAAAAAACTCAATTATGTCCAACATGGCTCACTTTTACGTCTTGATTGTTAATGACTGTATGCTTTTTAATATCTCTCTATGATGTACAGTCAACATGGACCTTCTAGGTCATTTAATTTTTTAGCAAAGAAGCAACATCATGTAGCAGCAATTAGAGCACCTTCAAGAAGACTTAAAAAAAAATCCAATTAGAAAAGCCATATTTTAAACATTTGTACAAGAATAAGCTGCTGAAACTTAGTAATTGAAATATGACATCTGTACAACAATTTACAATAGAGCTAGAAGGGAATTTATCATTATCCTGCATAGAACTGGTCTGCATTTGGTTACATATTGTCACCTGTTTTGATGAACAAGGCCTGGTAACAAAAGAAAAATACCTGTTATCAATTCTAACATGTTGAAAACATTGGCAATATTGTAATTTAGTGAATTCAACTGATTTCAAAACAAGCAGTTCATTTTGTCTAAAGTGTAAAGTATTTAGAAATAATAGCTCTCCCTTTAATATAACCAGTGAAAGAAAACAGACATGCGATCTTGAGGTACAACTTGGTAAAAGCCAGAATAGGCAAATGACAAAGCCTAACTTTGTCCAAAGATTCTAACTCTCACATTCTATTACTATAAAACACAACTGTCACTGTCATTCAGTTCTTACTTTGGTTTCAGCAGATTAACTGCCAAATGCTGAAGAATGTATCCAGGCACTATAGTTTGTATGTTAGAAATATGTCTCTTATTTTTCCATGTTTTTAAATAATGAAAAACTACCCTTCATATTAGAACTCTCTAGTAACAACCAAATGTATTTAAGTATTATAAATGTTATTTACAGTGTTCCCCCAAATAAACAAAATTTTTATCTTCTATCTTAACATGGTATTCCTGTTCCTGTGTAACAGGCAGTTATCCTTCACTGCTCAAAATTATAGTCAGAAGTGTGCATTTATTCATTGTTCATGATCCACTCTCATACAAATGACACTATGAGGAACTTCAGTTCACAAACAGTTCTTAATCATGTCTTGTGTAAAAAAAAAAAAGAAAGAAAACAAAAAACACTCAAATGCTCTCAAACTCAAGTGTGCATCTGGAAGCAATTCAAAGATATCATGCCAATCTTGGAGGAAAGTCAGTAAGTAATTATGCTTGAAGAAGGGGGTGTAGGGGATGCTGTCAGCCCAGCCATGTGTAGGTTTCCTGAAGAATTTGATCTTCTCATGTGTGGAAGAAGGTGTGGGTCATTTGCCAGCTGGTGCACATCAAATCGATCTTCTTTTCAATATGCCAAACAGCATCTTCTAAAGGCCTTGGCTTCACTGCTTACAGCAGGTTTTAGAGGGAACTGGACTTTTTTGGTTTTTAATATTGTATTTTCTTGAAGAATGTCTTGTTGAGATTGATTGTGACCAAATGGCTTTCTACCATAAAGACACTGAAAGAAGATGACTCCAACTGACCATACACCAACCTTGTTGGAAAACTTTGGTGGCTCTTTTCCAACTACAAAACACTCAGGAGGTAAATACCAGTAAGTGCCTGCCCCCTGGGAAGTTAGATCCATTCCATCTACAACATAGCTATCATCATCCATAATCTAGGACAGCCCAAAATCAGTGATTTTGATTTCACCACATGCTGTTCCATCTACCAGTAGGATGTTTCCTGGCTTAAGATCATCATGTATAATAGCGGATTTGATCTCACTGAGATATCTTAGTGCATGTACAATCTGCATTACAATAGACCTAGCTTTTTTCTCTGACATTAACTTGTGTTGCTTCAGATAGAAATCCAAGTCATTGCCTTCCCAGTATTCTAACACTGTACAAAACGTATCTGTATCCAAGGAGAAATAATCATAGAGTTTAACTATTCTGGGGTGATCCAGTTCTTTGTGTATTCTATACTCTCTACAGGCATGTTTGTGGTAGTTTTCTTTCTTCTCATCTCTCCAGCTTTTATTAAGCTGATGTATCTTCACAGCAGCATATCTTTGTTCATAAAGGTCAAAAGCCTTATATACTTCACTAAAGCCACCTCTACCAAGTAGATGAAGTAATAAATATCTTTTATTTAATGTTGGGTGATCTTTGAACTGTGAATTATCTTCATTGTTTATTCTTTTTAGCTCGTGTGTGAAGATTTCTGACTCTTTCCAAACGTTCAAGTTCTGCCTGGATTTCTGCCTCTTCCTTTTTGAGATGTCCTTGTCTAAGTTTGAAAATTTCTTCCTGTTCATGATATTCTGCCAAAGTCAACAGTTGTGGTAAATTTGGTCTAACAAAGGGATCATTCTCTGCTCCATTGACTGCTTTGTTTTTCCTTTGTTTTGGCTTAGAATCGGTAGAGGGTGCCTGAGAATTATTAGCTGTGGGAGGTTTGCGTTTGCCTAGAAGTTTCCTTTGCCTTTCAATATCTTCCCTTTGCTGATTCACCCATTCTTGTTGCTTCACAAGATTCTGAAATGCAAAACCACCTGTCCATTGTTTAGTAAATGAAGCGCCATGTCTAACTGTTGTAAAGTGCCCGAGGTATAATCCATCTTGCATACTCTTCTGCTTGACAATTTTTCTTGTGTACTCTTTTCAATAAGAAGTTTCTTGCTCATTGATATGCACTTATTTAATCGTTCTTTGTATTTTTCAAGTAATTTTTGTTGTTCAACTATTTGCCATCTGAGATCACAGTTAGTAGCCCTGAGCAAATCATCTATACGTCCCTCCTTCTTGTCCAGGTCCTGGATTTTATTACTTTCTAATGCTGCTAATTGCAGCATTGTGAGATCAGTCTGAATAATTTTAAAGAATAACTGCTTTGGTTGTACAATAGGGTGGTCCCCAAATGCTAATGCAGTAGGAGAAGGGCTATTGGGTTGAACAGATGAGGAAGGAGTGGAATGTGAATGTGAATTTTGAGAAGAACGGATTGCAGGAAGTATGCCTCTTACTGGACTTGAGCCATTTCCACCCTCGTAATCAAAATAGTCGCTAATTTTCAATACTTTTTCCCTGATTACTTTCATTCTGGTTTTCTGCTTTTCTCTTTCTTCCCCTGGATGATTCCGATTGTTTCTTCTCTGGTGTCTCTGATTCTTTGTCACTTAAAGATCCCAAGCTTCCAAAACTGTCATTACAGCTTTCGTTATTTGTTGAGGCTTTAGCTCCAACACTGCAACTGCCCGTACTCCCAATGCTCCCACTTGCAACTCCAGAAAATCTAGCTTCCAATAACTCTTGCCTTCTTGGATCCAGACTATGAAGCTCATCCATTGCACCTTCCCTGGGCCCCCCGGATGGCGGCATGCGATTCAGCAGGGACCTGGCCGCCGCCGCCGAGCCCGGGGTTGGAGACGTGGAGAGCTGGGACCAAGATGGCGGCCCCTCCAAACTTCCACTGCTACTTTGCACACTCATCAAGCTACTTCCTGGGAACTCGACTCTCCCCCTGCGACGGCAGCGGCAGCGGTAGCAAGGACCCCGGCACCCGCCTCCGTCATGGCGGGGGCCGCGCTAAGGGCGAGCTAGAGAGCGAGGGCTGGGGAGGGGAGAGTCAAGGGGATGGGGGAGGAAACCGAGAAGAGGGGAGGTGGTGAGGAAAGAGGTGAGGGAAGAAGAGGGAAGAGGGAGGAGGGAAAGGGGGAGAAGCGAGGGAGCCCGCGGGCGCGCCGGAGAAGAAGCGGAGAAAAAGAGCGCGGCGGCGGAGGCGTCTAGGGGGTGCCCTGAAGCCGGGATCCCAACGCGACCTGCGCCGGCCAAGGAGGCTTTCGCGGGCGGAACCTGCCGGCACCTCAGCAGTGCGTCGGACCCCGGCGGTGGGTGGCGGCTGAGGCGGCGGCGGGCGCTGGGTGGCGGCTGAGGCGGCGGCGGGCGGTGGGTGGCGGCTGAGGCGGCGGCGGGCGCTGGGTGGCGGCTGAGGCGGCGGCGGGCGGTGGGTGGCGGCTGAGGCGGCGGGGGGCGCTGGGTGGCGGCTGAGGCGGCGGCGGGCGGTGGGTGGCGGCTGAGGCGGCGGGGGGCGCTGGGTGGCGGCTGAGGCGGCGGCGGGCGGTGGGTGGCGGCTGAGGCGGCGGGGTAACCTCTGCATCGGTTACAGGCGGCGGCGGCGTCACGCGCCGCCTGTGCAAACACTATCGCGAGGCTCCTGCGCCCCCGGTAGCGGCGGCGGGGGCAGCAGTGGCCGCGGGAGCAGGCTTGGGGGAGGGACCTGCCAGGGACTGGGGGGTGGGGGCATGGGGAGGGAGCGCGCGCGCGAGGGAAGAGACCAGAGCGTGGGGGCGACCCTGCCGCACTCGCGGATCGCGGCGCGGCGTGGGAGCCCAGGGTTGCCGGACTCGCGTGCCTTCTGTTTTTTTTTTCTGAGTTTGGCTAAAGGTTTGTCAATTGCATTTAACTTTTCAAGAAAACAACTTTTTGTTTTATTAATCTTTTATATTGTTTTCTTCATTTCAATTTTACTTATTTCTGCTCCGACCTTTGCTATTTGTTTTCTTCTACTAATTTTGGGTTTGATTTCCTCTTGCTTTTCTAGTTCTTTAAGATGCATTGTTAGGTTTTTTTATTTGAAGTTTTTCTTCTTTTTTTATGTAAGCATTTGTAGCTGTAAACTTCCCTCTTAGTACTGGTTTTGCTGTATCCCATAGGTTTTGGTATTTTGTGTTTCCATGATCATTTGTTCCAAGAAAATTTTCAGTTTCCTTCTTAATTTCTTCATTGACCCACTCAGCATTCATTGTTTAATTTCCATATATTTATATAGTTTTCAAAATTCCTCTTGTTATTGATTTCTAGTTTTATTCCATTGTGGTCAGAGAAGATGCTTGATATTATTTCAATTTCTTTGAATATTTTAAAACTTGTTTTGTAACCCAACATATGATCTATCCTTGAGAATGATCTATGTGCTGAGGAAAAGAATGTGTGTTCTGCAGCTGTTGGATGAAATGCTCTGTAAATATCTGTTAGATCCATTTGGTTGATAGTGCAGATTAAGTCCAGTATTTCTTTGTTGATTTTCTATCTGGAGGATCTGTTCAATGTTGAAAGTGGGATGTTGAAATCTCCAGCTATTATTATAGCGTTGGAGTCTATTTCTCTCTTTAGCTCTAGTAAATACTTGCTTTATATATCTGGGTGCTCCAGCATTGGGTGCATATTATATTTACAATTGTTATATCCCCTTGCTGAATTGACCTGTTTATCATTAGTGAACTTGTCTCTTATTATAGTTTTGTCTTGAAATCTGTTTTGTCTGATATAAGTGTAGCTCCTCTGGCTCTTTCTTTGGTTTCCATTGGCATGGAGTATCTTCTTCCATCCCTTTGTTTTCAGTCGATATGTGTCTTTATAGATGCAGTGTGTTTCTTGTAGACAACAGATCAATGGGTCTTGTTTTTTCTTTAATTGATTCAGCCACTCTATTTCTTTTGATTGGAGAGTTTGGTCTATTTACATTCAATGTTATTATTGCTAAGTAAGGACTTAACTTCTGCCATTTTGCTATTTGCTTTTGGTCTTCTATGTCTTTTGATTGGAGAGTTTGGTCTATTTACATTCAATGTTATTATTGCTAAGTAAGGACTTACTTCTGCCATTTTGCTATTTGCTTTTGGTCTTCTGTCTCTTCTTTCTTTTCTCCCTGTCTTCCTTTTAGTGAAGGTGATTTTCTCTGATGACATGATTTAGCTTCTGGCTTTTTGTTTTTTGTGGATCTGTTGTATTGTTTTTGGTTTGATGTTACCATGAGGCTTGCAAATAGTATCTTATGACCCATTATTTTAAGCTGATAACAACACTGTTTGCATAAACAAACAAGTAAAAAGAAAACTAATTAAGACTTTATACCTTAACTTCATCCCTCCACTTTTTAACTTTTTGTTATGGTTTATATCTTATTGTACTATGTCTTGAAAAGTTGTGGTTACTATTTTTCATTGCTTCATCATTTCGTTTTTCTACTCAAGACTAGCCTGACCAACATGGTGAAACCCCATCTCTACTAAAGTACAAAATTAGCTGGACATGGTGGCACATGCCTGTAATCCCACCTACTTGGGAGGCTGAGGCAGGAGAATCGCTTGAACCCAGGAGGCAGAAGTTGTGAGCCAAGATTGCGCCACTGCACTCCAGTCTGGGCTGGAGCAAAAGTCCATCTCAAAACAAACAAACAACAAACAAACAAACAAACAAACAAAGGAGTTTACACACCACAGTTACAGTGTTATAATCTGTGTTTTTCTGTGTACTTATTATTACCAGTGAGTTTTGTGCCTTCAGATGATGTCTTATTGTTCACTAACATCTGTTTCTTTCTGATTGAAGTACTCCTTTTAGCATTTCTTGTAAGACAGGTCTGGTGTTCATGAAATCCCTCAACATTTGTCTGTCTGGAAACAAATTATTTCTCCTTCATGTTTGAAGGATAATTTCACCAGCTATACTATTCGAGGGTAAAAGTTTTTTCCTTCAGCACTTTAAATCCATTATGCCACTCTGTCCTGTCCTGTAAAGTCTTCACTGAGAAGTCTGCTGCCAGACATATTGGAGCTCCATAACATTTTATTCATTTCTTTTCTCTTGCTGCTTTTAGGATCTTTTAAAAATCCTTGTCATGTGGGAGTTTGAGTATTGAATGCCTTGAGGTAGTCTTCTTCGCATTAAATCTGCTTGGTGTACTGCATCCTTCTTGCATTTGGATATTGATACCTTTCTCTAGGTTTGGGAAGTTTTCTGTTATTATCCCTTTGAGTAACCTCTCTATCCCTCTTTCTCTACCTCCTCTTTAAGGCTAATAATTCTTAGATTTGGCCTTTTGAGGCTATTTTCTAGGTCCTGTAGATATGCTTCATTGTTATTTATTCTTTTTTCTTTTGTTTCCTTTTATTGTACTTTTTCAAATAGCCTGTTTTCAAGCTCACTAATTCTTTCTTCTCCTTGATACATGATGCTATTAAAGTACTCTGATGCATTTTTCAGTATGCCAATTGCATTTTCAGCTCCATAATTTCTGCTTAATTCTTTTTAATTGTTTCAATCTCTGTTAAATTTATCTGATAGGATTCTGAATTCCTTCACTGTATTATCTTGAATTACTTTGAGTTTCCTCAACACAGCTGCTTTGAATTCTCTGAAAGGTAACATATCTCTGCTTCTCTAAGACTGGTCTCTGGTGCCTTATTTAGTTCATTGGTTGAGGCCATGTTTTCCTGGATGGTGTTGCTGCTAGATGTTCTTCAGTGTCTGGGCATTGAAGAGTGAGGTATTTATTGTAGGTTTTTGCAGTCTAGGTTTGTTTGTTTTCTCCTGTCCTTGGGAAGCCTTCCCAGATATTCAGAAGGACTTGGGTGTTGTCATCTTAGCTATATATGCTTTAGGGGGACTCCAAGCCCAGAAACATTATGGTTCTTGCAGACTCATAGAGGTACTGCTTTGATCGTCTTGGCCAAGATCTAGAATAATTCTCTGGATTACCAGGCAGAGACTTGTTCTTGTCCCTTACTTTCTCCCAAACAAGTGGAGTCTCTCTCTCTCTGTTCTGAGCCTCCTGGAGTTGGGGGTGGAGTGACACAAGCACCTCCACCACCACTATGGACACCACCACTATGACTGTGCTGAGTCAGACCTGAAGTCAGTACAACACTGGGTGTTGCTCAAGGCCTGCTGTAACTACTCCCTGGCTACTACCTATGTTTGTTCCAATCTGTGGGGCTCTACAATTAATAGGTGGCAAAGACAGCCAAGCCTGTGTCTTTCCCTTCAGGGTGGCAAGGTCCCCCAGGCCCCAGGCAAGTTCAGATCACTTGTCTTTAGTTCTGTAAACTTTTATTTCTGCTCTGTGTTTCGTCTCGTTTATTTTTCTCCCTGTGTCCTATTTGTGTCTTCCATGGGATCTATTGTCCTCTTGCTCTCTCTACTTGCCATGATGAAGGTTTTTTTTTTCTTGATGGAGTCTTGCTCTGACACCGAGGCTGGAGTGCAATGGCGCCATCTCAGCTCACTGCAAGCTCTGCCTCCTGGGTTCACGCCATTGTCCTGCCTCAGCCTCCCGAGTAGCTGGGACTACAGGTGCTTGCCACCACGCCCAGCTAATTTTTCTCTTTTTAGTAGAGATGGGGTTTCACTGTGTTAGCCAGGATGGTCTTGATCTCCTGACCTCATGATTTGCCCTCCTTGGCCTCCCAGAGTTCTGGGATTACAGGCGTGAGCCACCGTGCCCAGCCCAATGAAGGTTTTTTAAAAAAAATTATTTTGTAACTTTGACCAGACCTTACTTTATCTCCTTCTGTTCATTTTTGATTCTCTTCTCTTGTATTTGAGCTTCATGATTTTCATTCATAAATTCAATCCCTTCATTATTTTCTATCCAAGAAGAATTACTTGGCTGAAATTCTCATCTCATTGTTTGGAAATATTCCTCTGGTGAATATTTTTTATACACTCTGTTGCTGTTTGTAAAACGTCGATACAGTTCCAGTTCAAGTTTATTACTCATTTTCATGAATTAAGCTGTACTGGGCCTGCTGTTTGTAGGTATTTCTGTGGAGGTAGGAGAAGAGGAGCCTGTGAAGCTCTGCAGCCCAAAGGGGTCTCGTTTTCTGCTTTGGCAAAGACAAATGCATGCAGCAAAAGCGACTCAGGGTGTGACTGGCTGCCCCGGCGCCGTCTGCATCTTGAATTCAGCTGGACACTTGGACACCGGGTGTCCCCTGGCAACTCTCTTTATTCTGGCTCCTGTGCTGGTCATTGTATGTGCAGGATAAAGCTTCTGCACTCTGAGAAGAGGTCCTCATGTTTAGAAAGTGTATTTTAGCTGCCTCTGGGCCCTCGTACCCTTGTCGTGTATTCACTTCCTCCCATGTGACCTCTGCCCAATGTCAGCTGTTTTTGGCATCTTCACATATATTTTGGATTCTGTGGGTTTTATCTCTTTTCCTAGTTTCACTAAAAAATGAAAGTTTCCATTAAAAAAAAAAAACCTGTACATTGTGTTCTAGTGATCCCACTGCTGGGTATTTATCCAAAGGACATGAAGTCAGTATGTTGAAGAGACATCTGCACCCCCATGTTTATTGCAGCACCATCCACAACAGCTATGAAACGGAGTCAGCCTAAATGTCCATCAGTTGATGCATGGATAAAGAAAATGAGGTGTATTTACACAGTGGAATACTGTTTAGACTTTAAAAAGAATGAAACCCTGTCACTTGCAACCACATGGATGAATCTGGAGGACAGTGTGTTAACTAAAATAAGCCAGGCATAGAAAGCAAATGCTGTATGATCTCATTCATCTGTGGAATCTTAAAAAGCTGAACTCATAGAAGTAGGGGATAGAGTGGTAGTTACCAGGGCCAGGGGCTGGGGTGGGGGATGCTGGTGAAAGGATACACAGCCTCAGCTGGCAGGAGGGTGAGTTCGGGAGCTTGGCTGTGCATCACAGTGACCACAGTTGATAACAATGTTCTGCATTCTTAAAAAATACTAAGGGAGTGGATTTTAAGCATTCTGGCCGCAAAAGATGACAAGTTTGTGAAGTAATGCATATTCATTAGCTCGATGTTGGCGTCCCACGATGTATACATATTTTAAAACATCATGTTGTACACAATAAATAGATACGGCTTCATTTGTCAATTAAAATGTTAATTAAAAAAGAAAAACCATCTACATTTTGCTTTTTCGCAGCCATGGGGAAGGCAGAGGGAAACAGTTTTGTGAGGGAGGAAGGGTCAGAGGTGCGTGAACGCACGTTTCGCCCGTGCCCAGGGCGGTTGTGACTCCATCCACTGCCTCACCCTCTCCGACCTGTTTTGTCCCCTGGAGGCAACCTGCTGGGCGCCTCTCTCTGGGCCAGCTGCATCAGTGGCTGCTGGTGTAAGGACCCCAAGTCCTGGGCAGCCTTGCAGCCGATCTGGGCCTTGGCCCACTCTGCTGCCTCGTTCCCTTGAGGGATGGCTCCAGGGACCGCACCTCAGCCACCCCTGAGCTCCCTGCAGCAAACCTTGGTCAGGAGGCTGGGGAGACTGCTTTGCGCAGGGCCCTAGCCTCCCGGACCCCCTGAGCTCTGTGCACACCATTGTAAAGAGTCCCCTCAGCAAGCTCCCCTTTGCAGTCTGCTCTCTCTCTTTTCCTACCATGTTGGGAGGCAGCACTTTATTTAGCTTTGTTTTCATCAGCTCCACGGGCCTCTGGTCTCTGCTCCTCAGCCTCACTTCCAGTGGTTGCCCTAGAGCTTGTAACACGCTCTTTGCCTTGCACAGCCAGCCTCGTGAGAACACTGAGGCCAGAGTGGCCATGGTGGGAACTGAGAGATGCTTGGCACTCCTGCCATGTGCCTGACCCCCCAGCGCCCACTGCCGGGCTTCACTGTGCTGGCCTTGCCTTCCTGTCTGGAGCTTTGCATCTTTATCTCTGCATGATGACATTTGTCTTTATCCAAAAATAAATTTCTTTGTCTTTTTTTTTTTTTGATGGAATCTTGCTCTGTCACCAGGCTGGAGTGCAGTGGTGTAATCTTGGCTCACTGTAACCATCCGCCTCCTGGGTTCAAGCGATTCTCCTGTCTCAGCCTCCTGAGTAGCTGGGATTACAGGCATGCACCACCACTGCCTGGCTAATCTTTGTATTTTTAGTAGAGATGGGGTTTCATCATGTTGGCCAGGCTGGTCTCAAACTCCTGACCTCAGGTGATCTGCCCGCCTCGGCCTCCCAAAGTGCCGGAGTTACAGGTGGGAGTCACTGTGTCCAGCCCATTTGTCAATATTCTTTATTGTACATATTGAATAAATAAATTAAAAATGAACCATCTTACACATAAAAATAGACCTACACATTTATGAATATGCCTAAACACCATGTGAGATTTACGCAGTGAGAGAAGCACTCAAGGGGCCACATTCCCCGAGTGTGTCCGTGTGGAAAGTATGCCAGCTTCGTTGGGCATAACATTCTTGAATCATATTTTCTTTCCAACAGACTTTTACAGGCATTGATAAATTTTTGCATTTTTTGAGAAATCTGAGGCGACACTGACTTTCCCTTCATAAGGGATTGTTGCTCAGGGGCTCATGTTATTTACACTGAAGTCTGGTAACTTTAATGACATCCATTTGTTACGGAATAGTCTGGATTTCTGGCTGCCTCTCATTTCCTTAGTCCTGGCTAGTGGAGTGGCTGGAGCTGGAAGCTCACCCTCACCCTGCCTGCCCCCAGGCACCCTGAGGCTGCCTTCTGTGAGGAGGTGGCCCCAAGCTCAGGGCTGACCTGCACCCGGCACTCTGGGGTGTGAACCCAATGCAGGAAGAAAGGAAGGAGGGAGGAGGGAGGGAACACAGGGGTGCTGGGAGCAAATGGAGAGGGGAATGGCAGCAACCCGAGTGCCAGGCGGTCCTGGTTTGGGGTTGAACTGTGTGGAAACAGCTCCCTGGCCCGTGTGTAAGTGGATGGGGGAGGGCATGGAGGTCTGGGGCAGGAAGGGGTGGCAGGAAGGCAGCTGCCGGCCCTGGGGATCTGGAGCTTATCTTCTTCCTGTGAGCTGGCGGTGGGCGGCTCCCTGGGGCTGTGCCTTGGACTGGTAGGTCTGGTGGAGTCCAGGTCTCCCAGGGACAGCAGGGCAGCTGGGGCTGGAGGAGCCCTGGGGCCCTAGTACCCACACCTGTGACCAGCGCTGGCAGTGGGGGGAGCGGGGCACGAAGCGCCTTTGCCCAGGAAGGGAAGCGAGTGAGTGAGACCTGGAGCCCCCACCCTATGGGTGGCTCCAACCCTCCTGGAGGGCGACTGGGCAGGGGGTGGGTGTGTGTGTACAGGTGTGGGGGGATGAGGAGGGTGGGCTCCAGCCTCTGGGAATCCTGCCAAGGGCTTGGGCTACTGCAGGGTGGCTGGGCCCAGGCTGCCTGGTGTGGCCAATGTGGCTGCATCCCCAGAGCCGGGATGGAGGCGCAGTGGGGACTGGAGCCAGGGAGGTGCCTGGTGGTGGCTACATGGAGGACCTGCCGGCATGACGCCGCTTAGCTTGTGGGGCGTGGGGTCCACATGAGAGAAAGGGGACACAAACCCCTCCTGGGGGTCTTCCTGAGGCCACCTCAGTCCGGGGCTCTGTGCCTGGTGACTTGCCAGAAGGTCCTCGCTGCCCAGACCCCAAAGTCTGTGCTGCCCCAGGGCAGGAAAGAAAACTCTGTGGCCTGGTCGAGGTTGGGCCCCGCAGTGGTGCCCCCTAAACCTGGGTCCGCTCCAAAGTGCTCGCCTCTCAGCAGGCTCTGAGTGAGTGACAGAGACAGGGGTGGGGTCTTTGATCCAGATGGACATGGGGTGGATTCCAGTGGGAAGTCACCAGGGCCTGGGGTCCCCCAGGGTATTGGGGTGTCTGTGTCCGGGTGTCGGCTCTGGGTTTGGGTTTGTGCCTGTGCTGCCTCGGGGTGATGTTGGGAGGTGCAGATGGCCCCCGGCCCCCAGCCTCACCATCCAGTGTGGACACCGTGGGGCTCCCGGTGCTGGGGGTCACGAGGGCTGGGAAGGTCGTGGGTTCAGGCGGCTGCTCCCTCTCTGGCTGGGCCTCCAGCAGTGGCCGGGAGACAGTTTTGGACGCAGCTTTTCTCACAGTGGTTGTAGCTCCCACTATACCCACCGTGACTTGGGGCTGTTCAGAATCCCCCCAGGTGCCCTGAGCTCTGGGGCCTCCTGGGTGGGGGCTGGGCTGCTGGGCGGGGTCTCCTGTGGAGGCTCTGGAGGCTGTGGCTCACCTTAGGTGTGGGGTGAGCACCTGGCGCCCCAGCTAGCGGCACACCCACAGAACCTGAGGCCTGCACACATTCTGCCTGGGTGTGTGGGATGGGTCCGGGCCTCTCTGGACAGGTCAGCCTCAATGGGGAGGGGGCTAGGGTTGCTGCCTGGCTCATCCTCGGGGTAGAGGGGACCCGTCTCCTGGCCCTGGATCCCCTCAGGCTGCCCCTGTTTCCTTAGGAAGACCGAACAGGGCAGAGCGCCCTGGAGGGGAGACATCTACTGGCCTGGGTGTCAGGTGCGGCCCCACATCCTGAACATGTCCTGCCTGCTCTCTCTGCCTTCGGCTGACTTGGGATGGGAGTTCTGTCCTGGCCAGTGTCATTGTGGTAGCTGCTGCTATACACCATTCTGGCACAGACACCTGCAGAAGCCTCCTGTTTTGTTTGGGGGCCTTCCCTTGCTGGGGTCAGCGCCTCTTGGACTTGGCTGGCCTGGACAGGGGCATCCCTCAACACTGGCTCTGGGGGGCCTGCCCGTCTGTCTGGTGTTTGGAATCAGGCATCCGAGGACCGAGGACAGCTGCCTAATTGCCTGCAGGGGCCGGAGACAGGCCTTCCTCCCAGGGCAGGGGCCGGGCGGTCCTGGATGGAGCTGAGGTCTGTGCCTGTATCGGTGCCCCATATTCTGCTCCTCCATGGCTCTGAGCTCCCCCTGGCAGGACCTCCTCAGGGTGCTGAGTTCATCCTGTTTGGGAGGGGCTGCTCCCCAGGCCCGGCACTGCAGTGGAGGGCTCACTGAGGGGCTTTTGGGTCTGGCCTAAGCCGCTGTGGGGGTATTCCACTGTGAGAGGGTCCCGCAGATAATCTCCCATCCTGCTTGTCCTCCCAGAGCCTGGAGGGGGCTGGATCTGGGGATCCCAGAGGAGGATCCTGGATCCAGGGGAGGGGGACCTCTTCACTGACCTCCCCTCCCTGCATCCCTCCCTTCCCAAGCTGCCCTGTCGGCCCTCCCGCTTTCCAGCCTCTGTCTGCCACTGGCTCTGCCAGCTCTGGTGTATCAGGGTGGTGCCCGGGTGGAGAGGAGGTGGGCGGGTCTGTGGGTGAGAGGGGTTGGCTCATCCAGGACGGTGGAGCACCTGTGGGGCCCTGAGCCCTCTCCCACACCGTTCCTGTTCTTTCCCCGCAGCCTGCCACTGTGGGAGCCCTTGGCAGGGTAGACCATACCCTCTAGGAGGCTGGCACTTCCCTGGGTTCATGAAGACAGAGCCTCCTGCCCAGTGGCCCCACTTCCTCCCTCAGCCCTTCCTGATGGCTTCCTGGGGATTCCAGATTCCCATGGGGTGATGAGAGGAAAACAGAGGGAGGAGGGCCAGGGCTGGGTCCTGGGGAAGGGAGCGATTGGGCTGGGGTCCCTGGAGAGAAGTTCTGGACTCCTGGGCACTAATCAAGCAGGCGTCCTTTCTGTCCACACCCCCGAGGGTCCCGGCCAGAGCCAGGGGGACCCATAAGGGGAGGGCCTGTGTCCTGTCCCCCCAGTCCTTTAGACAGGGAGGGGATAAGGGGTCCTCCCCAGGGCAGCGCCAGGCAGTGACTCTGGTGTCGGGTTGTTGGTCTTCGTGGACTGGCCTGGAGAGTGGGGTGTGCAGAGCAGGAGTGGGTGGACTCAGGTAGGGGATGGCCCGGTCATCCCTGTGTTCATGCCATTTCCCTGCCCTGGTCACCTGCAGTGAACCCCGGCAAGGATGGGGGTGGCCTCCCAGCCTGCAGCCTGCCTGGGGTCTGCTCTGGCCCTGGAACTGGGGATGGGACCCATCCTGGAGGTCAGCAGCCTCCTAGGATAGCAGGAGACCAGGCCAGCCCCTAGCAGGGGAAGCAGTGGGGATTTTGGCAGGATCTGCGTTGAGAGCCCCTACCCAGTAGTCATAAAGCCCAGTGCCCCAGCAATATGTCCTGTCCACAGCCAGCAGCCCACCCTGTCTTAGCCAGGACAAGGGAGGGTGCTGTGCCCCTGGCAGGCCCAACCTTTGGCCTTCCTTGCAGGGATGAGGCCCTGGGAAGCCGAGCTGTTGGTGGCGCTGGGAGAGGTCCCCAGGGCAGGGGGATAGGGCTTAATCGAGCAGACTGGGTGGGGTTGGGTCCTCCTGCAGGCTGCCACTCAGTGATGGATGTCTCTGAGTGGTCCTGCACCTGGTGCCAGGATACACACAGTGCTCTGGGCCCACTGTCTGGGCTCACAGCCTCGTTTCCAGGGGGTTGGGCAGTGCTCTAAGCCTCAGTTTCCCCACTGTGGAGGGGATGCTGCTGGAGGGATGAGAATCGTAGAGCACAGCCTGGCAGCTTCTGTGCCCGCTGCCCCTGGGGACCTGGGCTGTGGGACGGGCGGGCTTCCCCATCAGGGCTGGGCATGCCAGGGGCACAGCACCCTCACATGCCCACACTGGGGGCTCCATGGCTCTGACTCCGTGACTCTAGGGTGCTGCCTGCACCTCTCAGGGCTGGAAGCTGCCTTTCCCCGCCAGCCTTTGGTTTCTATCTCAGTCACCCCTGCCCTGGAGCACAGACATCCCACTGAGGGAACCCTCCCCACAGAGGGCCAGAGGGCAGATAACAGCAGCCAGCCCCAGGAGAAGCAGGTGAGCTGGAGGCCTGGGGCTGCATGGCAGAGTCCTGTCTTGTAGCCTCCTGGGCTCTGGGACAGGCCTCCGGTCAGCAGGAGGCTGGGTGCTCCCCCGGCATGTGCTCTCCTGTGTTCCTTACCAGTAAGCCCCTACGCAGCCCAGTGCGGGGTCAGCTCCAGCGTCCACTCCTGTCAGCCTGGCAGAGGGTCCAGGCAGAACAGGGCATGGCTCCTTCTTAGGTCCCTCGGAGACTCTCTATGGTTGTACCTGGGGCTGGGGGCTCCATATGTGGGGTTTGTCAGGTGGGGATGTCAAAGGCAGGAGTTTCTACGTGGGCAGGTGAGGGGGACTGTCCGGGGCCTGGCCCTACGGGGCACAGTGTCCTCTCGGAGGAGGGTGTGTGGGAGTCCTGCCTGTTGGGAGCCGGGGGGACGCTGCCCTGTTGATTCCCGCCAGGATGTGAATCCAGGCAATTGGCAGGAGGTGTTGGAACAAGGCTGGTGTCTACAGCGATTCCAGGCCCCAGGAATTGGCTTTTGGAACTGGGGCATCTGTCAGGACAGGGTCTGGGGCAGCTGGCAGGGAAGGGACCAGAGCACCTGTGGTCATCAGTGAGGTCACCTCAGAGCCCTCTGAAGGCCCTGTTTGGAGGCACAGGGTGTGTGGGGCACCAGCCCATGGGCTGAGATGGCCAAGGTGTCCCTAGAGGCCAAGGGTCTGGGCACAAGCCCTCGGGCCTGGCTCTTGTGGTCCTGGAGAGCTCCGAGCCGAGGAGTGTGCGTAAACCCTGGGTGTCAGGTCAGTTTTTGCCACTGGGTTCATCACTGTGGTAGTCACCGTAGTCACACAGTAGGAGGGCCCTTCACAAAAAGCCCCTGAGTGTGGCCAGAGGCCTTTCCCACCCAGGCCTTCTTCCAGGCGTCTGGGGCCCCCATTGACAGTGGTGCTGCGTCCTGGGGATCTCAGGCCTTTCTGAATCTCCCACATCTGCCATCGAGGGCAAGTGGAGCTGACTCACCTCCCAGGCTCCTGTCCCCTCCAGGAGGGGCTGAGGTGACGTCCGGCCAGAGGGTGTGTAGGAGTCAGGCCTCCTGGAGTTTGAGCCCTGGGGCAGGTGCAGGAGTGGGATGTCTTTTAGGGGTCTCGGGAAGGGCTGGGCTGTGGGGCTGTCCCCATGGGCCATCTTGTGTTCTGGGGGCCGTCCTGATCCAGATGTGGGTTCCCACTGTGATGCCACTGAGGACTTTCCTGGAAGAGGGTGGCCACTGGGGAGAGAGACAGGGATTTCTGGAAGGTTCTTTGTCTCTGACTGTGGGAGGTGAGTCCTCTGTTGGCCTCCCCGGTGAGGTGTGGAAAGGAGCAGGACTCAGGACGGCCGGGCAAGATGAGTGACGCCCAGTTCCGGCTGTCCCGGGAATGTCTTCTGTGTTGGAAATGACCCAGGAGAGGCTCAGGCCTCAGGGCCAGGCAGGCCAGGGACCACAGGGGCAGGGACAGTGCACAGGGCCAACCCCACCCTCCTGATGCCCCTACTCAGACATGGGGGGCTCTCAGGGTCCAGACATGTGGCCCAGCTTTGAGGGCGGGGCTTCCAGGACCACTGGCCTGGACAGCAGCAGATGGTGCTTGTGGGGCCGGCCCTGTCCCCATCTGGACTGGTGCTGGAGGGCAGCAGTGGTGCGGACCCCTTGGAGCAAGGTCTGGCTGACCTGTGGGATGACCTTGGCCATCTGTTTCATGGTCTCAGCCCGCCAGCCCCCAGTGTGGTCACTCAGTGGGCCTGTCCATCGTGCCTGCCGCCCTGTGTCTGGGTCACGGGCTGCACTGCTGTGGTGGCCACCACACCCATGGTGCTGTGTCCTCGATCAAAATCCTAACATGGCACGTGGCAGACCCCCGCCAAGAGGGCTGTGGCGGGAGGCTCCCAGGGATGGGTTTTTGTGACTCTGTGACACTGTGGGTTTAATAGTGACTACTAATACCGTAATCATAATACCACAGTGACACAGACCTCACTCCAAACCTACCCAGGCCTGGGGAAACCCGGAATGTCCAGGGCTGACCTAAGGAGGCAGCAGGGATCCGAGGGGAGGCTGTGGGCCCAGCCCTCTCAGGTGTGCTGTGGGGACACTCGGGTCTGCCCCTTGCTGAGGTGGACAGTGTCCATGCCCACCTGTGTCCTGAGGCTCTACCTCAGGCTGGCATCTGTCCCTGCTGTCCCTACCCACCACATGGCCATGTCCTTCTGGGTTCATAAATTGCTCCCAAATCACGTAGGCATCATTCTGGGGCTTTTTATGTTCCCAGGGAGCTAGGTGCCTCCAGCCCGAACGGTGAGATCTGGGAGAGTTCCAGAGTCATTCCTTAACCCTGGATGAGCCCCTGCAGCCTGGGTGCTACTCAGGTTCCAGCAAGACCTGGAGCAGGTGCAGGTGAGGCCCGAGTCCAGGTAAAGCCCAGGCCAGATGAGGTCCAGGTCAGGGGAGGCTGAGGTGGATGTGTGAGGCTTCTGCAGTTTTCTCTGGTGCTGACCCTGCCTGGTGTCCCTGCCCCTCCTCCCAGCCCCCGCGCTGTGCCTGCCAGATGATGGCCGCTGCCCAGGTGGTGCTGGCTGTGGAGGAGCTGGGCGCTGCCTCCCTGTGCACGGGCGTACCTCTCGGGCTCTGGCCGGGAAGTGTGGCTGAGTTGCTTCTCTCTGGAATTCACTGAGTGTGCCGTCCTCGGGGGCATACGTCCTTGCTCCACATCAGGCCACAGGAGCTGCCAGCAGGTACCAGCATGCCCTGCTGAGCAGTGAGCCCGCAGCGTGTCGTGGATGCCCAGGGAGGTGAGTGCTACCACATCAGGCCTTTTTGTCTTTAAAGTCGTTTCTTTGGGGGATACATCATCGGTGTCTCATATACTAAATATACGTCTGTATCATTGTGCAATTTCCTGTGTCATTGCTTGTTTCTACAACCTGGGTTAATGTCTTTACTATTATGAACAGTGCTGGAGTGAGAATTTTCTAAACACAGCTGTGTGCATTTTCCTCTTCTTGTGATTTAGAAGTTTAACTGCTGTTTTCAAGGTACTGTAATGTATTTGTTCTATTCTTGTTAGGAGCCTTGCCAACCCTGTGCGTCTCAGTTCATACCCTCTTCCTTGCCCAGTAGAAGTAACCACAACTGTGTTTATGTGATCATCATTTTCTTGATTTTCTTTGTAGTTTTTCTAGTGGAAAGTTTATCCCTTAAGAAGATAGTTCATTTTGCCGGGTGTAAATTTTATTTAGAAGAAATCACATTGAAATTATTTTTTTGGACTTTCTTTTGTTACTCGTTACTCAGCCTTATCATGAACTCAACTGCAGAGTTGCCTGCAACCCTGTACTGTTGTCCTCGTGGCTGTCTGGGTTTGCGTTGCACGAACCTGCTATTGTTTATTTGCCTGCTCTCCTTCAGGTGGACCTGTGCTTCGTTCTCAGTTTGGGGCTATGACAATCAGATGTTCTGTACGTCTTTGCCCATGAGGCTCTCAGGGAGGGCTCTAGGGCTGGCATTGCCTGCAGGGTTCTGCTTTGCCACAGGGAGCTCCTGCCAGTGCTTTTCAGAGTAGTCTGTGCCCAGCAGCAATGCCTGAAGGTGCCCACTGAACTTTGCCCTGGCATCAGGCACTTGCTGTGTGCTTGCTTCTGTGCTGCTCCACATTCTGGAGAATTTATTCAGATCTGTGCTGCAAATCCACCTCACTGATTCTCTCTTCAGCTATGTCTACACCAGCTGTTAAGCATCCCATGACGCAGCAGTGTGGGCACAGGGCAAACTTTCGAATGATGACAGCGTAGGATATCGGCTGCTCCTCCTTCCCTCTGCCCTTCCCACAGACTGTCCTCCTGGGCTCACTCCCAGCCATTGATCCCAAACTCCAGTTTATGGAATTCTCTTCACAGGAAAGCAAAAGCAGCAAAAGGCCCTGCTCAGGCTCTGCCTGCATTCCCTCTTGCACACCCACCAAAGCTGTTTTCTTGGGGCCTGTGCCAGCTTCC
Organism: Rhinopithecus roxellana; assembly: GCF_007565055.1. Taxonomy (NCBI): domain Eukaryota; kingdom Metazoa; phylum Chordata; class Mammalia; order Primates; family Cercopithecidae; genus Rhinopithecus; species Rhinopithecus roxellana. The sequence continues at coordinate 164,563,835 of NC_044553.1, forward strand.
CAGCTGCCTCTCATTTTCTGTTTACTCTGCTCACTGGCTGATGGGATGATGTATGGGGGGGAGTCTGGGGCATTTTGTACGTTGATGGACACCCCAGGTCCTACTTCCCAGATGCTGCCCCAGCACCTAAGTCCCAGAGTGAGTGAGTTTGCAGTAGGGCTTTGGGAATGGGACTGTGTCACTGTGGGCGTAGCAGTAACTACCACTACAATATCCACACAGTGACACGAGCCCCCACAAAATCCTCCCGTTCCTGCGGGTGTCACCGAGTCCCCTCTTGCTGTCTCTGGCCAGTTTTCCTGCTGAGACTGTGATTTCCGGGGGTTTTTGTCTGAAACTCATGTGTCTTGGAGAGGACCCTGAGCCCAGTGCTGTACAGGGGGCTCCTCCTTTGTCCTGGGGAAGTTGCGTGGGCCCTGTTTTTGGTCAAGGGAAGCGCTTGCTGGTGGAGGAGACCTCCCCTCCTCTCTTTCTCAGGAGCCCCCTCTGATGCTGTTGTCTGGTGTTTCTCAGGGCTGGTTCTGGGGACTCGGCAGAGTCTACCCTGTTCCAGCTGGGACTGTGGATCTGTTCTGTTTCCACGGGGTGTTGTGGGGCCACCAGTGAGGGGCTCGGGACGTCAGCAGCTGGTCTCTGTCCCTACGGTCTGGGCTCAGGCTCACAGCTCCCCTGCCCTCCAGGTCGGTCACTGACTCAGTTACTATCCAGTGGCCTCCATGACTGTTCCATGGTGGCTGCAGGTCTCTTCCCAGGAGATGCCTGTGAGAGGACTGGGATGTCTGGGAGCCCTGCATTCTCCTGTGATGTTGCTGCCTGGATCTCTCGTCTTTGAAGGGAGTGCCGAGCCTCCCTGAAGGTGCGGGCAGTGAGAGACACAGGCGTACATGCGTCAAGTCGCAGGAGGCCGATTTTTTTTCAGTGCCCTCTGCCTGTGGAAAGTCTGAGCTCCCTGCTTCTGTGCACAGGAGGCTGCCCTGTATCCAAGTAGTGAGGGCAAGGGCCCAGGCCTGCATGGGAAAGACTTGGGCGAGACTTTGTCTTGGAAGTACCAGGGCCGGGCCTGAGAGAGGATGGGGGCTGGAGTGGCCAGGAGGAAGGTGAGGGCATGGGCAGTGTGTGGGTGGGAGTGCAGAATCAGTGCCATGGCTCAGGGGCCCCAGAAGACGAAGAGATCACTTTGTGGGCAGGTGGGGGCAGGGGATGGGCACAGGCGGGAGAAACTGAGGCTCTGGCAGCAGAAGAGGGGAGGGCCTGCAGGTTCAGGGTTGGCCTGGGAGGGTGTCTGAAGTGATGGACAGTGGTCTGGGTGGAGACCAGGGTGGGGACTACAGGCACTGGGCCGCAGGGTTGTCTGGGTAGGCAGTAAGAGCAGCAGGGTTGGAAGGGCCCAGGCAGGGTTGGGTCTCCCCAGGGTGTGGGCTGCAGGGAGGGGCTGCACCGGGTGTTTCCCTGAAGGAGGGAGGAGGGAGGGAGCACAGAGGTGCTGGGAGCGAATGGAGAGGGAAATGGCAGTGACCTGAGAGCCAGGTGGTCCCAGTTTGGGGTTGGACTGTGTGGGAACAGCTCGCTGAGCTGTGTGTAAGTGGTCAGGGGAGGCATGGAGGTCTGGGCTACAAGGAGTGGCAGGAAGCCAGGTCCTGGCCCTCGGGGTCTGGAGCTTATCTTCTTCCTGTGAGCTGGATGTGGGCGGCTCTTGTGGGCAGTGCCCTGACCTGTGGTCTGGTGGAGCCCAGGCTTCCCAGGAATGGCAGTGCTGTCTGGGCTGCAGCAGCCTTAGGGGCCAGGTCAGGGTAGCCCTGGGGCCACTGCCTCCAGCTGTGTCTAGCACTGCAGGGATCTGGGCATGTGGCCCCTTCTCCCAGGATGGGAGGTGCGTGAGTGAGACCCTAAGTCCATACCCCATGGGGGCTTGAGCCTCCTGCAGAGGGGCTGAGCAGTGGTACGTGGCTGTGTGCAGATGGGGGTGGGGGGTGGGGAGCTCAGCCCCTCCCAGACGCACCCTGCTCTGCTCCAGGGTGTGTGCTTGGGCACTGCAGGGTGGCTGGGCCTGGACTGCCTGGGGTGCCTGAGGTGGCTGCATTCCCAGAGCCGGGACTGAGGCCCAGTGGGGTCCGGGGAGGAGTCTGAAGGGGGCTCCATGGAGGACCTGCCTTGGACGGCACCCCTATCTTGGGGAGGACCTGGGATCCAGTTGGGAGGAAGGGGTGTGGGGCCACTTCAGCCTGGGGGCTCTGTGCTTGGCCACCAGCCAGTAATTCTTCCCTGGCCAGACCCCTAAGTCTGTGCTGCCTCGGGAAAGGAAGGAAGGGTCTGTGGCGTTGTCAAAGTCGGGGCCCACAGTGGTGTCCCCTAAGCCCGAGTCTGCTCCCAAGCGCTCACCCTGCAGGAGGCCCTGAGTGAGGGACAGAGACGGGGCAGGGCCGTTGGTCCTGGTGGACTCTGGGGCGGATTCCAGTGGGGAGTCATCAGGGTCGGGGTCCCCCAGGGTATTGGGGCATCTCTGCTCCTGGAGGCGGCTCTGGATGTGGGTTTGTGCCTGTTCTGCCGGGGGTTGATGTTGGGAGGCACTGCTGATCTCTGACTCTGAGGATGTTTGTCAGAAGGGTCAGCTCCAGCCAGGGGCCCTGGGACGGGGCAGAAGGACGGGATCAAGCCCCTGCTCAGACCCGCCGGAGCCCCGGCCCTTGTCCTCCCATCCAGTGGGGACACCGTGGGGCTCTGGGTGCTGGGGGTCACGGGAGGCGGCAGGACATGAGTTCGGGGCGGCTGCTCCCCTCTCTGGCTGGGCCTCCAACTGCGGCCAGGAGACAGTTTTGAACGCAGCTTTTCTCACAGGGGTCGTTCCAGGTGTTCCTGCTGTGACTCGGAGCGGTTCAGAATCCGAGGAGCTGCCCTGAGCTCTGGGGCCTCCTGGGTGGGGGCTGAGCTGCTGGGCGGGGTCTCCTTAGGGGCTCTGAGGCTGTGGCTCATTTTAGGTGTGGAGCGAGCACTGGGAGCCCCAGCTCGCAGAACACCCACAGAGACTGGGGCCTGCACACATTCCGCCCAGTGTGTGGGCTGGGCCCAGGCCCCTCCAGGCAGGTCAGTCTCAACGAGGAGGGTGCTCACGTCCTGCCTGGCTCCTCCTTGGGGTAGAGGGGACCCATCTCCTGGCCCTGGACTCCCTCAGGCTGCACCTGTTCTTGCAGGAACGTAGGACAGTGGTGGGTGCCCTGGAGGGGAGACGTCTGCTGGCCTGGGTGTCAGGTGTGGCCTCAGGCACTGAACATGTTCTCCCTGCTCTCTCTGCCTTCCGCTGACTAGGGACGGGGTTTCTGGCCTGGTGAGTGTCACTGTGGGACCAGCCACTGCTATACCCCACTGTGACACAGACACCTTCAGAAACCTCCTGGTCTGTTTGGAGGCCTTCCCTTGCTGGGCTCAGCACCACTCAGTCTTGTCTGGCCTTGACGGAGCATCCCACAACCCTGGTTCTGGGGGGCCTGCCCCTCTGTCTGGTGTCTGGAGTGGGGGTCCGAGGCAGAGGCCAGCTGCTTCCCAGCCTGCAGGGGCCAGAGACAGGTGTTCCTCCCAGGGTGGGACCGGAGGTCCTGGATGGATGGAGCTGAGGTCTGTACCTGTATCAGGGGCTCCATATCTTGCTCCTTCATGGCTCTGAGCTCCCCCTGGCAGGACGTCATAGGGGTGTTGGGTTCGTCCTCTTTGGGAGGGGCTGCCTCCAGGCCCGGCACTGCAGTGCAGGGCTCACTGAGGGGCTTTTGGGTCTGGCCTGAGCCGCTGTGGGGGTATTCCACTGTGAGAGGGTCCTACAGAGAATCTCCTATCCTGCTTGTCCTCCCAGAGCCTGGAGAGGGCTGGATTTGGGGATCCAAGAGGAGGATCCTGGACCCAGGGGAGGGGAGCCTCTTCACTGACCTCCCCTCCTTCCATCCCTCCCTCCCGCAAGCTGGCCTGTTCAGCCCTCCTGCACCCCAGCCTCTGTCTGCACTGGCTCTGCTGGCTCTGGTGTAGGTGGGAGTTAGGATGTATGGACACCCTGCGGCCACGCTGGAGAGGAGGTGGGCAGGGTGGAGAGGAGGTGGGCAGGTGGGAGAGGAGGTGGGTAAAGGGGGAGGCTCAGTGAGGACGGAGGAGCACTCCGTGGGGCCCTGAGCCCTTCCCCACACCGTCCCTGGTCCATCCCCGCAGCCTGCCACTGTGGGAGCCCTCGGCAGGGTGGACCATACCCTCTAGGAGGCTGGCACTTCCCTGGGTTCACGAAGACGGAGCCTCCCGCCCAGTGGTGCAGCAGCCCTGCGTCCTCCCTCAGCCCTTCCTGATGGCTTCCTGGGGATTCCCGATTCCCATGGGGTGATGAGAGGAGAGCAGAGGGGAGGAGGGGCAGGGCTGTGTCCTGGGAAAGGGGGCACTTGGGCTGGGGTCCCTGGAGAGAACTTTTGGGTTCCTGGGGGCCAGTCAGGCAGGCGTCCTTTCTGTCCACACACTGGCTCCCGGCAGGAGCCAGATGGCAGAACGGTAAGGAGAGGGCCTGTGTCCTGTCGTCCCCAGTCCTCTAGACAGGACGGGGGCTGAGGGATCCTCCCCAGGGCAGTGCCAGGCAGTGACTCTGATGTGGAGCCCTGGTTGTGGTGAACTGGCTTAGGGGGTGCAGGGTGCAGAGCAGGGGGTGCAGACTCTGTTGGGGGATGGCCTGGTCATCCCTGTGTTCATGCCATTTCCTGTCCTGGTCACCAGCAGTGAACCCTGGCAAGGAGGGGGTGGCCTCCCAGCCTGCAGCCTGCCTGGGATCTGCTCTGGCCCTAGAACTGGGGATGGGAGCCATCCTGGAGGTCAGCAGCCTCCTAGGACAGCAGGATACCAGGCCAGCCTCTAGCAAGGGAGGCAGGGGGGATTTTGGCGAGGACTGAATTGTTTGGGAGCCAGTGCCCCGCTAGGGACAGTGACAGATACCCCAGCAGTATGTCCTTCCCCCACCAGGCTGCCCACCCTATCTTAGCCGCAGTGTGTGAGGGTGCTGTGCCCCTGGCAGGCCCAGCCCTTGACCTTCCATGCAGGAATGAGGCCCTGGGAAACTGAAAACAGACCTCCCACTGAGGGAACCCTCCCCACAGAGGGACAAAGGGCAGACGACAGCAGCCTTGAGAGCCCCGGGAGAGGCAAGTGAGCTGGAGGCCTGGGACTGCGTGGCAGGGGCCTGTCTACCTGGCCTGGTTGCTGCTATGGGCGGCACCACTGTGGTAACCGTAGCTGTATCCACCACAGTCTGACACTGCCTGACAATAACCACACCTGGAACTGGAGGCGGGGCTGTGAGGAGGAGCTTCCTATGGAGCAGGGAACAGGGAGGGCCCAGGGGCCCCCAGGGTTGTGGAGGCGGGGGAGCTGCTTAAGTATCAGATGCACAGTGTCCCCCTGGAGAGGCCTCTGCAGCCTCCTGGGCTCCGGGACAGGCCTCCCGTCAGCAGGAGGCTGGGTGCTCACCCGGCATGTGCTCTCCTGTGCTCCTCACCGGTGAGCTCCTATGCGACCCAGTGCGGGCCCTAGCTCCAGCGTCCACTCCTGTCAGCCTGGCCAAGGGTCCGGGCAGAACTGGGAATGGCTCCTTCTTAGGTCCCTCAGAGACTCTCTACGGTTGTACCTGGGGCTGGGGGCTCCATAAATGGTCTTTGCGAGGTGGGGATGTCAAAGGCAGACATTTCTATAGTGGCAGGTGAAGGGGACTTTCCGGGGCCTGGCCCTACGGAACACAGTGTCCTCTCAGAGGAGGGCTGTGTGGGAGTCCTGCCTGTTGGGAGCCCGGGGGACGCTGCCCTGTTGATTCCCACCAGGATGGGAATCCAGGCAATTGGCAGGAGATGTTGGAACAAGGCTGGTGTCTACAGGGATTCCGGGTCCCCGGAATTGGCTGTTGGAACCGGGCCAGCTGTCGGGACAGGATCTGGTGCAGCTGGCAGGGAAGGGACCAGGGCACCTATGGTTATCAGTGAGGTCACCTCAGAGCCCTCTGAAGCCCCTGTTTGGGGGCACACGGTGTGCGGGGCACCAGCCCGTGGGCTGAGATGGCCCGGGTGTCCCCTGAGGGTCCCTCAGACCTGGCTCTTCTGGTCCTGGAGAGCTCTGAGCCGAGGAGTGTGCATAAACCTTGCGTTTCTGACCAGTTTCTGCCGCTGGGTTCATCACTGTGGTAGTTACTATAGTCACACAGTAGGAGGGCTCATCGAAAAAGCCCCTGAGTGTGGCCAGAGAGGCCTTTCCCACGCAGGCGCTGGTGCAGGCGTCTGGGGCCCCCATTGACAGTGGTGCTGCGTCCTGGGGATCTCAGGCCTTTCTGAATCTTCCCCACCTGCCATCCAGGGCAGGTGGATCTGACTCATCTCCCAGGCTCCTGTCCCCTCCAGGAGGGGCTGAGGTGACGTCCGGCCAGAGGGTGTGCAGGAGTCAGGCCTCCTGGAGTTGAGCCCTGGGGCAGGTGCAGGAGTGGGATGTCTTTTAGGGGTCTGGGAAGGGCTGGGCTGTGGGGCTGTCCCCATGGGCCATCTTGTGTTCTGGGGCTGTCCCGATCCAGATGTGGGTTCCCACTGTGATGCCACCGAGGACTGTCCTGGAAGAGGGTGGCCACTGGGGAGAGAGACAGGGATTTCTGGAAGGTTCTTTGTCTCTGACTGTGGGGGTGAGTCCTCTGTTGACTTCCCCAGTGAGGTCTGGAAAGGAGCAGGACTCAGGACGGCCGGGCAGGATGAGCGATGCCCAGTTCTGGCTGTCCTGGGGGATGTCTTCTGTGTTGGAAATGACCCAGGAGAGGCTCAGGCCTCAGGGCCAGGCAGGCCAGGGACCACAGGGGCAGGAACAGTGCATAGGGCCAGCCCCCCGTTCCTGTTGCCCCTACTCAGACATGGGGGGCTCTCAGGGTCCAGACATGTGGCCCAGCCTTGAGGGCGGGGCTTCCAGGACCACTGGCCGGACAGCAGTGGATGGTGCTGTGGGGTCGACCCTGTCCCTATCTGGATCAGTGTTGGAGGGCAGCAGCGACGCGGACCTCTCGCAGCCAGGTCTGGCTGACCTTTAGGGTGACCTGGCCATCTGTTTCCTGGTCTCTGGGGCTGGTGAGCTGGAGCCCAGCGTGGCCACTCGTGGCTTGTCTGTCATGCCTGCTGCCCTGTGGGTTTGGTCATGTGTTGTACTGCTTTGGCAGCCAGCACACCTGTGGTGCTGTGGCCCCGATAAAACATCCTGTGACAAAGGCACGTGGCGGTTCCCGCAGGGAGGGCTGTGGCGGGAGGCTCCCAGGGTTGGGTTTTTGATGGACTCTGTGATGCTGTGGGTATAATAACCACTGCCAGTATATTAAACCACAGTGACACAGACCTCACTCCAAACCTACCGCCGGGCCTGAGGAAACCCGGGATGTTCAGGGCTGACCTGAGGAGGCAGCGGAGCCCTGAGGGGAGGCTGTGGGCCCAGCGCTTCTCAGGTCTGCTGCGGGGACACCCGGGTCTGCCCCTCGCTTGGGTGGACAGTGTCCGTGCCCACCTGTGTCCTGAGGCTCCGTTTCAGGCTGGCATCTGTTCCTACTGTCCCGACCCACCCCATGGCCCTGTCCTTTCAGGTTCATTAATTGTCCCCAAGTCACGCAGGCATCACTCTGGGGCTCTTTATGTTCCCAGGACCTCCAGGTGCCTCCACCCAGAAAGGTGAGATGTGGGAGTCAGAGTCATTCCCCAACCCTGAATGAGCCTCTGCAGCCTCAGTGCTACTCAGGTTCCAGCCTGACCTGGAGCATGTGCAGGTGAGGCCCGAGGCCAGGTGAGTTCCAGGACAGGTTAAACCCAGGTCAGGAGAGGTCCAGGTGAGTTGAGGCCCAGGTCAGGTGAAGCTCGGGACAGGCCAGGTCCAGGCCAGGTGAGGCCCAGGTCAGGAGAAGCTCAGGTCAAGTGAGGTCCAGATCAGGGGAGGCCCAGGTGGATGTGTGAGGTTTCCATAGTTTTCTCTGATGCTGACCCTGCCTGGTGTCCCTGCCCCTCCTCCCAGCCCCCGCTCTGTGCCTGCCGGATGGATGGTGGCCGCTGCCCAGGTGGTGCTGGCTGTGGAGGAGCTGGGCTCTGCCTCCCTGTGCACGGGCGTCCCTCTCGGGCTCTAGCCGGGGAGTGTGGCTGAGTTGCTTCTCTCTGGAGTTCACTGACTATGCCGTCCTCAGGGGTATATGTCCTCAGAGCTCTGTGCTTGCTCCACGTCAGTCTCCAGGAGCTGCCAGCAGGTACCGGGCTGCCCTGCCACACGGTGAGCCTGCAGCCTGTCCCGGGATGCCCAGGGAGGTGAGTGTTGCCACACATCAGGCCTTTTCTCTTTAAAGTCGTTTCTTTGGGGGATACATCATCGAGGTCTTATATACTAAATATACGTCTGTATCATTGTACAATTGCCTGCGTCATCTTTTAGTTATGCAACCTGGGTTAATGTCTTTGCTATTATGAACAGTGCCGGAGTGAGAATTTTCTAAACACAGCTGTGTGCATTTTCCTCTTCTTGCGATTTAGAAATTTAACTACTATTTTCAAGATACTGTAATGTAATTGTTCTGTTCTTGTTAGGAGACTTGCCAACCCTGTGCGTCTCAGTTCATACCCTCTTCCTTCCCCAGTGGAAGTAACCACTACTTTGATTATGTGATTATCATGTTCTTGGTTTTCTTTATGGTTTTCTAACTGGGAAATGTATCCCTTAAAAAGAGAGTTCATTTAGCTGGGCGTACATTTTATTTAGAAGAAATCACATTGAAAGTATTTTTTGGAGCTTCCATTGTTACTCCAGTTACTCAGCATTGTCGTGAACTCAACTGCAGAGTCGCTCCTAACTCTGTACTGTTGTCCTCGTGGCTGTCTGGGTTTGCATTGCATGAACCTGCCATTGTTTATTTGCCTGTTCTCCTTCAGATGAATGTTTGCTTTGTTCTCAATTTGGGCCTATGACAATCAGTTGTTCTGCACACACATCTTTGCCCATGACGCTCTCAGGGAGGGCTCTGGGGGTGGCATTGCCTGCAGGGTTCTGTTTTGTGTCAGGGAGTTCCTGCCAGTGCTTTTCAGAGTGTCTGTGCCCAGCAGCAATGCCTGAAGGTGCCCACTGAACTTTGCTCTTGCATCAGGCACTTTCTGTGTGCTTGCTTCTGTGCTGCTCCATATTCTGGAGAATTTATTCAGGTCTGTGCTGGAAATCCATCCCACTGATTCTCTCTTCAGCTGTGTCGACACCAGCTGTTAAGCATCCCATGATGCAGCAGTGTGGGCACAGGGCAAACTTTCGAATGATGACAGCATAGGATAGCGGCTGCTCCTCCTTCCCTCTGCCCTTCCCACAGACTGTCCTCCTGGGCTCACTCCCAGCCATTGATCCCAAACTCCAGTTTATGGAATTCTCTGCACAGGAGAGCAGAAACAGCAAAAGGCCCTGCTCAGGCTCTGCCTGCATTCCCTCTTGCACACCCACCAAAGCTCTTTCCTTGGGGCCTGTGCCAGCTTCCCAGCTGCCTCTCATTTTCTGTTTACTCTGCTTGCTGACCGGTGGGGGTGATATATGGGGGGGAGTCTGGTGCATTTTGGACATTGATGGACACCCCAGGCCCTACTCCCGGACGCTGCCCCCAGCCCCTCAGCCCCAGAAGTGGGTGTGTTTGCAGTAGGGCTTTGGGACTGGAGCTGTGTCACTGTGGGAGGAGCAGCCACTATCACTACAGTGTGCTCACAGTGACACGAGCCCCCACAAAATCTTCCAGTCCCTGCGGGTGTCACTGAGTCCCTGCTCACTACTTTGGCCTTTTCTCCTGCTGAGACTGTGCGTTCCCAGGGGTTTTTGTCTGTAACTCAGGGTGCCTTGGAGAGGACCCTGAGCCCAGGGAGGGCTCCTCCTTTGTCCTGGGGCTCCTCCTTTGTCCTGGGGGAGTTACGTGGGCCCTGTTTTTGGTCAAGGGAAGCGCTTGCTGGTGGAGGAGACCTCCCCTCCTCTCTTTCTCAGGAGCCCCCTCTGATGCTGTTGCCTGGTGTTTCTTGAGGTTGATGCTGGGGCTCGGCAGTGTCTGCCCTGTTCCAGGTGGGACTGTGGGTCTGTTCTGTCTCCTTGAGGTATTGTGGGGCCACCAGTGAGGGGCTCGGGATGTCAGTGGCTGGTCTCTGTCCCTGCAGTCTGGGCTCGGGCTCACAGCTCCCCTGCCCTCCAGGTCAGTCACTGACTCTGTTACTATCCAGCTGGCTCCATGGTTGTTTGGTGGTGGCTGCAGGTCTCTTCCCAGGAGAGGCCTGTGAGAGGACTGGGATGTCTGGGAGCCCTGCATTCTCCCGTGATGTTGCTGCCTGGATCCCTCGTCTTTGAAGGGAGTACCCAGCCTCCCTGCAGGTGCGGGCGGTGAGAGACACAGGCGGACGTGCATCAAGGCGCTGGAGGCCGATTTGTTTCAGTGCCTTCTGCCTGTGGAAGGGCTGAGCTTCCTGCTTCTGTGCACAGGAGGCTGCCCTGTAACCGGGCAGTGAGGGCAACGGCCCAGGCCTGCATAGCAAAGACTTGCGTGAGCCTTTGTCCTGGAAATACAACAACTGGGCCTGAGATGTGGGGTGCAGGGAGAGGCTGCACAGGGTGTTCTGCCGAAGGAGGGAGGAGGGAGGGAGCACAGAGGCGCTGGGAGCAAATGGAGAAGGAAACGGCAGTGATCCGATGGCCAGGCGGTCCAGGTTTGGGATTGAACTGTGTGGGAACGGCTTCCTGGCCTGTGTGTAAGTGAAAGGGGGAGGGCGGGAGGTCTGGGGCAGGAAGCCGGGGTAGGTCTGGAGCTTATCTTCTTCCTGTGAGCTGTGTGTGGGTAGCTCCTGCGGGAGGTGCCCTGGACCTGTGGTCTGGTGGAACCCAGGCCTCCCAGGGACAGCAGGACAGCCGGGGTTGGAGGAGCCTGAGGGGTCAGGTCAGGGTAGCCCTGGGGCACTGCCTCCACCTGTGACTAGTGCTGCTGTGGGGATCTGGGCATGAGGCCCCTTCACCCAGGAATCTAGGTGCGTGAGTGAGACCCTAAGTCCATACCCCATGGGGGGCTCTGACCCTCCTGCAGAGGGGCTGGGCAGGGGTGGGTGGCTGGGTGCAGGTGGGAGGTGGGGAGCCCAGTCCCTCCCAGAAGCAGCCTGCTCTGCTCCAGGGTGTGGGCTTGGGCACTGCAGGGTGGCTGGGCCTGGGCTGCCTGGGGTGCGCATGGTGGTTGCATTCCCAGAGTGGGGACTGAGGCCCAGTGGGGTCTGTGGAGGAATCTGAAGGGGGCTCCATGGAGGACCCGCCTTGGATGACACCCCTATCTTGGGGAGGATATGCGGTCCAGCTGGGAGGAAGGTGAGTGGGCCACCTCCTGGGGTCTTCCTGGGACCTTCTCAGCCTGGGGGCTCTGTGCTTGGCGACCTCCCAGAAGTTCCCCAGAAGTGGGGAGTCATCGGGGTTGGGGTCCCCCAGGGTATTGGGGTGTCTCTGCTCCTGGAGTCGGCTCTGGATGTGGGGTTTCTGCCTGTTCTGCCTGGGGTTGATGTTGGGAGGCGGCACTGATCCGCATCTCTCTGAGGACACTTGTCAGAAGGGTCAGCTCCATCCAGAGGCCCTTGGGCCACGGCAGAAGGATGGGATCAAGCCCCTGCCCCAACCCGCCAGAGCCCCCGGCCCTTGTGCTCCCATCCCGTGGGGACACCGTGGGGGCTCCGGGTGCTGGGGGTCATCAGAGCCAGCAGGACATGGGTTCAGGGTGGCTGCTCCCCTCTCTGGCTGGCCTCCAACTGCCGCCACGGGACAGTTTTGGATGCAGCTCTTCTCACAGGGGTCATTCCAGTTACACCCACTGTGACTCGGGGCTGTTGAGAACCTGACAAGGCGCCCTGTGTTCTGGGGCCTCCGGGGTGGGGGCTGGGCTGCTGGGCGGGGTCTCCTATGTGGGCTCCAGAGGCTGTGACTCCTTTTAAGTATGGGGTGAGCACTGGGAGGCCCAGTTAGCGGAACACCCACAGAGACTGGGGCCTGCACACATTCCGCCCAGTGTGTGGGCTGAGCCCAGGCCCCTCTGGGCAGGTCAGCCTCAATGGGGAGGGTGCTCGGGTCCTGCCTGGCTCCTCCTTGGGATAGAGGGGACCCATCTCCTGGCCCTGGACCTCGTCAGGCTGCCCCTGTTCTTGCAGAAATGCAGGACAGTGGAGGGTGCCCTGGAGGGGAGACGTCTGCTGGCCTGGGTGTCAGATGCGGCCTCAGATCCTAAACGTATCCCTGTTCTCTCTGGGTTCTGCTGACTTGGGACAGGGTTTCTGGCCTGGTGAGTGTCACTGTGGGACCAGTCAGTACTATACCCCACTGTGACACAGACACCTTCAGAAACCTCCTGGTCTGTTTGGGGGCCTTCCCGTGCTGGGCTCAGCACCCCTTGGTCTGGTCTGGCCTTGATGGGGCATCCCTCAACTCTGGTTCTGGGGAGCCTGCCCCTCTCTGTCTGGTGTCTGGAGTGGGGGTCTGAGGCAGAGGCCAGCTGCCTAATTGCCTGCAGGGGCTGGAGACAGGCCTTCCTCCCAGGGCAGGACCAGCGGTCCTGGATGGAGCTGAGGTCTGTGCCTGTATCAGGGGCCCCATATCCTGCTCCTCCATGGCTCTAAGCTCCCCCTGGCAGGACCTCCTCGGGGTGCTGGGTTCTTCCTGTCTGGGAGGGGCTGCCCCCTAGGCCTGGCACTGCAGTGGAGGGCTCACTGAGGGGCTTTTGGGTCTGGCCTGAGCCGCTGTGGGGGTATTCCTCTGTGAGAGGGTCCCACAGAGAATCTCTCATCCTGCTTGTCCTCCCAGAGCCTGGAGGGGGCTGGATCTGGGGATCCAAGAGGAGGATCCTGGACCCAGGGGAGGGGGGCCTCTTCACTGACCTCCCCTCCCCCATCCTTCCCTCCCCCAAGCTGCCCTGGTGGCCCCCCTGCACCCCAGCCTCTGTCTGCACTGGCTCTGCCGGCTCTGGTGTAGGTGGGACTTAGGAAGGTGTGGATGACCTGTGGCTAGGGTGGAAAGGAGGTGAGTGGGTCAGTGGGTCACCGGCCATGGAGTGGGCTCATCCAGGACGGTGGAGCACCCCTGGAGCCCTGAGCCCTCCCCGACACCATCCCTGGTCTTTCTCCGCAGCCTGCCACTGTGGGAGCCCTCGGCAGGGTGGAGCATACCTTCTAGGAGGCTGGCACTCCCCTGGGTTCATGAAGACAGAGCCTCCCACCCATTTTTGCAGGAGGCTTCATCCCTCAGCCCTTCCTGATGGCTTCCTGGGGATTCCGGATTCCCACGGGTTGATGAGAGGAGAGCGGAGGGGAGGAGGGGCAGGAGTGGGTCCTAGGGAAGGGGGCGCTCGGGCTGGGGTCCCTGGAAAGAAGTTCCTGGCTCCTGGGGGCCAATCAGGCGGGCGTCCTTTCTGTCCACACCCTGAGGGTCCCGGCAGGAGCCGGGTGGGGGAACAGTAAGGAGAGGGCCTGTGTCCTGTCCTCCCCAGTCCTCCAGACAGGGTGGGGGCTGAGGGGTCCTCCCCAGGGCATGGCCAGGCAGTGACTCCGGTGTGGGGTTGTCGGGCGTTGTGGACTGGCCTGGGAGGTGCGGGGCGCAGAGCAGGAGGGGCGGACTCAGGTGTGGGATGGCCCGGTCATCCCTGTGTTCATGCCATTTTCTGCCCTGGGCACCTTCACTGAACTGCAGCAAGGATGGGGGTGGTCTCCCAGCCTGCAGCCTGCCTGGGGTCTGCTCTGGGCCTGGAACTGGGGACGGGAGCCATCCTGGAGGTCAGCAACCTCCTCGGAGAGCAGGAGGAGACCAGGCCAGCCCCTAGCAGGGGAGGCAGTGGGGATTTTGTCAGGGTCTGTGTTATGGGAACCAATACCCAGAAGTTACAGTGACAGATGCCCCAGCAATATGTCCTGTCAACAGCCGTCTGCCCACTTGTCTTAGCCACGGCCTGGGAGGGTGCTGTGTTTCTGGCAGGCCCAGCCCTTGACCTTCCTTGCAGGGATGAGGCCCTGAGAAGCTGAGCTGCTGGTGTTACTCGAAGAGGTCTCCCGGGCAGGGGGATGGGGATTAATCGAGTGGCCTGGGTGGGGTCGGACCCTTCTGCCACTCAGGGTTTGGTATCTCTGGCTGATCCCCATGCCCAGGTTCTGCCGGGGTACACACAATGCTCTGGGCCCACTGCCTGGGCTCCCCGCCTCGTTTCCAGGGGGTTGGGTGGTGCTCCAAGCCTCAGTTTCCCCACTGTGGAGGGGATGCTGCTGGAGGGATGAGGATCGTAGAGCACAGCCTGGCAGCTTCAGTGCCCGCTGCCCCTGCAAACCTGGGCTGTGGGATGGGCAGGCTTCCCCATCAGAGCTGGGCCTGCCAGGGGCACAGCACCCTCACATGCCCACACTGGGGGCTCCGTGGCTCTGTGACTCCGTGGCTTGGTGGTGCTGCCTGCACCTCTCAGGGCTGGAAGCTGCCTTTCCCCGCCAGCCTTTGGTTTCTATCTCAGTCATCCCTGCCCTGGAGCACAGACCTCCCACTGAGGGAACCCTCCCCACAGAGGGCCAGAGGGCAGACAATGGTAGCCTTGAGAGCCCCAGGAGAAGCAGGTGAGCTGGAGGCCTGGGGCTGCGCGGCAGGGGCCTGTCTAGTTGGCCTGGTTGCTGCTGTGGGCGGCACCACTGTGGTAACCGTAGCTGTATCCACCACAGCCTGACACCCCCTGACAATAACCACACCTGGAACTGGAGGCAGGGCTGTGAGGAGGAGCTTCCCAGGGAACAGGGAGGGTCCGGACAGCTGTGCCAGGAGCCCCCAGGGCTGGGGAGGCGGTGGGCTACTTAGGTACCAGACATGCACAGTGTTCCCATGGAGAGGCCTCTGCAGCCTCCTGGGCTCTGGGACAGGCCTCGGGTCAGCAGGAGGCTGGGTGCTCCCCCGGCATGTGCTCTCCTGTGCTCCTCACCGGTGAGCTCCTATGCAGCCCAGTGCGGGCCCAGCTCCAGTGTCCACTCCTGTCAGCCTGGCTGAGGGTCCAGGCAGAATTGGGCATGAACTCCATTTTAGGGGCCTCAGAGACTCTCTACCGCTCTACCTGGGGCTGGGGGCTCCATAAGCCGTCTTTGCCAGGTGGGGACATCAATGGCAGGTGCGTCTGTAGTGGCAGGTGAGGGGGACTGTCTGGGGCCTGGCCCTACGGAGCACAGTGGCCTCTCAGAGGAGGGTGTGTGGGAATCCTGCCTGTTGGGAGCCTGGGGGACGCTGTCCTCTTGATTCCAGCCAGGATGGGAATCCAGGCAATTGGCAGGAGCTGCTGGAAGGGGGCTGGTGTCTATAGCAATTCCAGGCTCCAGGAGTTGGCTGTTGGAACCGGGGCATCTGTTGGGACAGGGTCTGGTGCGGCTGGCGGGGAAGGGCCAGGACACCTGTGGTCATCAGTGAGGTCACCTCAGAGCCCTCTGAAGCCCCTGTTTGGAGGCACACGGTGTGCAGGGCACCAGCCCATGGGCTGAGATGGTCGGGGTGTCCCTAGAGGCCGAGGGTCTGGGCAAAACTCTCAGACCCGGCTCTTCTGGTCCTGGAAAGCTCCGAGCCGAGGAGTGTGCGTAAACCCTGGGTGTCCGGCTGGTTTTTGCCACTGGGTTCATCACTGTGGTAGCTGCTACCGTAGTCACACAGTGAGAAGGCCTTTCACAAAAAGCCCCTGAATGTGGCCAGAGGCCTTTCCCACCCAGGCCTTCTTCCAGGCGTCGGGGGCCCCCATTGACAGTGGTGCTGCGTCCTGGGGATCTCAGGCCTTTCTGAATCTTTTCTGTCTGCCATCGAGGGCAGGTGGAGCTGACTCACCCTCCCAGGCTCCCCCCTCCAGGAGGGGCTGAGGTGACCTCCAGTGGAGAGTGTGCAGGAGTCAGGCCTCCTGGAGTTTGAGCCCTGGGGCAGGTGCAGGGGGTGGGACGCCTTTTAGGGGTCTGGGAAGGGCTGGACTGTGGAGCAGTCCCCATGGGCCATCTTGTGCTCTGGGGCCGATCCAGATGTGGGTTCCTGCTCTGATGCCACTGAGGACCGTCCTGGAAGAGGGTGGCCACTGGGGAGAGAGACAGGGATTTCTGGAAGGTTCTTTGTCTCTGACTGTGGGGGTGAGTCTTCTGTTGGCTTCCCCGGTGAGATCTGGAAACCAGCAAGACTCAGGACAGTCGGGCAGGATGAGCGACGCCCAGCTCTGTCTGTCCCTGGGAATGTCTTCTGTCTTGGAAATGACCCAGGAGAGTCTCAGGCATCAGGGCCAGGCAGGCCAGGGACCACAGGGGCAGGGACAGTGCACAGGGCCAGCCCCACCCTCCTGGTGCTCCTACTCAAAAATGGGGGACTCACAGGCTCTACACATGTGGCCCAGCCTTGAGGGAGGGGCTTCCGGGACCAGTGGCTGGACGGCAGCAGTTGGTGCTGTGAGGCTGGCCCTGTCCCCATCTGGACTGGTGTTGGAAGGCAGCAGTGGTGCAGACCCCTTGGAGCAAGGTCTGTGACCTATGGGGTGACCTTGACCATCTGTTTCCTGGTCTCTGGGGCTGGCGGGCTGGAGCCCAGCATGGTCACGCGTGGGCCTGTCCATCGTGCCTGCGGCCCTGTGGGTTTGGGTCACGGGCTGCACTGCTGTGGTGGCCACCACACCCATGGTGCTGTGTCCTGGATCAGAATCCTAACATGGCACGCGGCAGACCCCCGTGGGGAGGGCTGTGGCAGGAGGCTCCCGGGGATGGGTTTTTGATGGACTCTGTGCCACTGTGGTAGTCATAACCACCACTATAGTAATACCACAGTGACACAGACCTCACTTCAAACCTACCCAGGCCTGAGGAAACCCGGGATGTCCAGGGCTGACCTGAGGAGGCAGCGGAGCCCTGAGGGGAGGCTGTGGGCCCAGCGTTCTCAGGTCTGCTGCGGGGACACCCGGGTCTGCCCCTCGCTGAGGTGGACAGTGTCCGTGCCCACCTGTGTCCTGAGGCTCCGTTTCAGGCTGGCATCTGTTCCTACTGTCCCGACCCACCCCATGGCCCTGTCCTTTCAGGTTCATTAATTGTCCCCAAGTCACGCAGGCATCACTCTGGGGCTTTTTATGTTCCCAGGACCCCCAGGTGCCTCCACCCAGAAAGGTGAGATGTGGGAGAGTCCCAGAGTCATTCCCCAACCCTGGATGAGCCTCTGCAGCCTCAGTGCTACTCAGGTTCCAGCCTGACCTGGAGCATGTGCAGGTGAGGCCCGCGGCCAGGTGAGTTCCAGGACAGGTTAAACCCAGGTCAGGAGAGGTCCAGGTGAGTTGAGGCCCAGGTCAGGTGAAGCTCGGGACAGGCCAGGTCCAGGCCAGGTGAGGCCCAGGTCAGGAGAAGCTCAGGTCAAGTGAGGTCCAGATCAGGGGAGGCTCATGTGGATGTGTGAGGTTTCCATAGTTTTCTCTGATGCTGACCCTGCCTGGTGTCCCTGCCCCTCCTCCCAGCCCCCGCTCTGTGCCTGCCGGATGGATGGTGGCCACTGCCCAGGTGGTGCTGGCTGTGGAGGAGCTGGGCTCTGTCTCCCTCTGCACCGGCATCCCTCTCAGGCTCTGGCCGGGGAGTGTGGCTGAGTTGCTTCTCTCTGGAGTTCACTGACTGTGCCGTCCTCGGGGCTCTGTGCTTGCTCCACGTCAGTCCCCAGGAGCTGCCAGCAGGTACCGGGCTGCCCTGCCACACGGTGAGCCTGCAGCCTGTCCGGGGATGCTCAGGGAGGTGAGTGTTGCCACACATCAGGCCTTTTCTCTTTAAAGTCGTTTCTTTGGGGATACATCATCGATGACTCATATACTAAGTGTACGTCTGTATCATTGTACAATTGCCTGCGTCATCATTTATTTATGCAACCTGGGTTAATGTCTTTGCTATTATGAACAGTGCCGGAGTGAGAATTTTCTAAACACAGCTGTGTGCATTTTCCTCTTCTTGCAATTTAGAAATTTAACTACTATTTTCAAGATACTGTAATGTAATTGTTCTGTTCTTGTTAGGAGACTTGCCAGCCCTGTGCGTCTCAGTTCATACCCTCTTCCTTCCCCAGTGGAAGTAACCACTACTTTGATTATGTGATTATCATGTTCTTGGTTTTCTTTATGGTTTTCTAACTGGGAAATGTATCCCTTAAAAAGAGAGTTCATTTAGCTGGGCGTACATTTTATTTAGAAGAAATCACATTGAAAGTATTTTTTGGAGCTTCCGTTGTTACTCCAATTACTCAGCATTGTCGTGAACTCAACTGCAGAGTCGCTCCTAACCCTGTACTGTTGTCCTCGTGGCTGTCTGGGTTTGCATTGCATGAACCTGCCATTGTTTATTTGCCTGTTCTCCTTCAGATGAATGTTTGCTTTGTTCTCAATTTGGGCCTATGACAATCAGTTGTTCTGCACACACATCTTTGCCCATGACGCTCTCAGGGAGGGCTCTGGGGGTGGCATTGCTTGCAGGGTTCTGTTTTGTCACAGGGAGTTCCTGCCAGTGCTTTTCAGAGTGTCTGTGCCCAGCAGCAATGCCTGAAGGTGCCCACTGAACTTTGCCCTTGCATCAGGCACTTTCTGTGTGCTTGCTTCTGTGCTGCTCCACATTCAGGAGAATTTATTCAGATCTGTGCTGCAAATCCATCCCACTGATTCTCTCTTCATCTGTGTCTACATCAGCTGTTAAGCATCCCATGATGCAGCAGTGTGGGCACAGGGCAAACTTTTGAATGATGACAGCGTAGGATAGCGGCTGCTCCTCCTTCCCTCTGCCCTTCCCACAGACTGTCCTCCTGGGCTCACTCCCAGGCATTGATTCCAAACTCTGGTTTATGGAATTATCTGCACAGGAAAGCAGAAGCAGCAAAAGGCCCTACTCAGGCTCTGGCTGCATCCCCTTTTGCACACCCACCAAAGCTCTTTCCTTGGGGCCTGTGTTCAGCTGCCTCTCATTTTCTGTTTACTCTGCTCGCTGGCTGGTGGGGGTGATATATGGGGGGGAGTCTGGTGCGTTTTGGGCATTGATGGACACCCCTAGACCCTACTTCCCAGAAGCTGCCCCCAGCCCCTCAGCCCCAGAAGTGGGTGTGTTTGAAGTAGGGCTTTGGGAATGGGGCTGTGTCACTGTGGGTGTAGCAGCTACCACCACTGCAGTATTCTCACAGTGACACGAGCCCCCACAATATCCTCCTGTTCCTGTGGGTATCACCGAGTCCCGTCTTGCTGGCTCTGGCTGGCTCTCCTGCTGAGACTGTGGATTCCAGGGGGTTTTTGTCTGAAACTCGTGTGTCTTGGAGAGGACTCTGAGCCCAGCGCTGTACAGGGGGCTTCTCCTTTGTCCTGGGGGAGTTTCATGGACCCTGTTTTTGCTCAAGGCAAGCACTTGCTGGTGAAGGAGACATCCCCTCCTCTTTCTCAGGAGCCCCTGCTGATGCTGTTACCTGGTGTTTCTTGATACTGGTGCTGGGGGCTCAGCAGTCTCTGCCCTGGTCCAGCTGGGAATGTGGGTGTGTCCTGTTTACATGGGGTGTTGTGGGGCCACCAGTGAGGGGCTCGGGATGTCAGCGGCTGGTCTCTGTCCCTGAGGTCTGGGCTCGGGCTCACTGCTCCCCTGCCTCCGGGTCTGGCAATGACTCCGTTAGTATCCATCCGCCTCCAGGGATGTTTGGTGTTAGACTCTGCTGACTGGGTGGCTGCAGGTCTCTTCCCAGGAGAGGCCTGGAGAGGGCCACGATGTCTGGGAGCCCTGCATTCTCCCGTGATGTTGCTGCCTGGATCCCTCGTCTTTAAAGGGAGTGCTGAGCCTCCCTGCAGGTGCGGGCAGTGAGAGACACAGGCGGACGTGTGTCAAGGTGTTGGAGGCCGATTTCTTTCAGTGCCTTCTGCCTGTGGAAGGGCTGAGCTCCCTGCTTCTGTGCACAGGATGCTGCCCTGTAAATGGGCAGTGAGGGCAAGGGCCCAGGCCTGCATGGGAAAGACTTGGGTGAGCCTTTGTCCTGGAAATACAACAGCCGGGCTGAGAGGGGAGCGGGGCCGGAGTAGCCAGGAGGAAGGTAAGGGCATGGGCCGTGTGTGGGTGGGAGTGCAGGGTCAGTGCCATGGCTCAGGGGCTCCAGGAGATGAAGAGCTTGAGTTGTGATCAGGACAGGGCATGGGATGGGCACAGGCTGGAGAAATTGATGCTCTGCAGCAGAAGAGGGGAAGGCCTGCAGGTGCAGGGTTGGCCTAGTGGGAGTGTCTGGAGGGAGGGACAGGGGTCTGGGTGGAGACCAGGGTGGGGATTACAGGGACAGGACCCCAGGGTTGTCTGTGTGGGCGGCAAGAGCAGCAGGGGAGAAAGGGCCAAAGGCAGGGTCTGGTCTTCTCAGGGTGGGGCTGCAGGGATGGGACCCCAGGGTTGTCTGGGTGGGCAGCAATAGCAGTGGGGTAGAAAGGGCTGGGGGCAGGGTCAGGGTCTCCCCAGGGTGTGGGCTGCAGGGAGGGGCTGCACAGGCTGTTTCCCTGAAGGAGGGAGGAGGGAGGGATCACAGAGGCACTGGGAGTAAACGGAGAAGGAAATGGCAGTGACCTGAGAGCCAGGTGGTCCCGGTTTGGGGTTGAACTGTGTGGGAACAGCTTCCTGGCCTGTGTGTAAGTGGAAGGGGGAGGGCGCTGAGGTCTGGGGCAGGAAGCAGTGGTAACAAGGCAGGTCCTGGCCCTGCGGGTCTGGGGCTTCTCTTCTTCCTGTGAGCTGTGTTGGTGGCTCCTGCGGGAGGTGCCCTGGACCTGTGGTCTGGTGGGGCCCAGGCCTCCCAGGGATAGCAGGGCAGCCGGGGCTGGAGGAACCTTAGGGGCCCAGGTCAGGGTGGCCCTGAACCACTGCTTCCACCTGTGACCAGGGCTGCTGTGGGGATCTCGGCATGAGACCCCTTTTCCGAGGAGGGGAGGCACGTGAGTGAGACCCTAAGTCCATATCCCATGTGGGCTTGTCCCCCCTGCAGAGCCGCTGGACAGGGGTGGGTGGGGTGTGCAGGTGGGGGTGGGGAGTGGGGAACCCAGCCCCTCCCAGATTCGCCCTGCTCTGCTCCAGAGTGTGGGCTTGGGCACTGCAGGAATGGACGGGCCTGGGCTGCCTGGGGTGCCTGAGGTGGCTGCCTTTCCAGAGTGGGGACTGAGGCCCATTGTGGTCCTGGGGAGGAGCCTGAAGGGGGCTCTGTGGAGGACCTTCCTTGGACTGGTGCCCCTCTCTTGGGGAGGACATGGGGTCCAGCTGAGAGGAAGGGGCGTGGGCCACCTCCTTGGGATCCTCCTGGGGCCACCTCAGCCTGGGGGCTCTGTGCTTGGCGACCTGCCAGAAGTTTCTCCTGGCCCAGATCCCAAAGTCAGTACTGCACCAGGGCAGGAAGGAAGGGTCTGTTGCCTGGTTGAGGTCGGGCCCACAGTGGTGTCCCCTAAGCCCGAGTCTGCTCCCAAGTGCTCGCCCCGCAGCAGGCCCCAAGTGAGGACAGAGATGGGACGGGAGTCATCAGGGTCGGGTCCCGCAGGGTATTGGTGTGTCTCTCTTCCTGGAGTCGGCTCTGGATGTGGGATTTGTGCCTGGGCTGCCTGGGGTTGATGTTGGGAGGCGCCAGCTGATCCCCGTCTCTCTGAGGACACTTGTCAGAACGGGTCAGCTCCAGCCAGGGGCCCTTGGGCCAGGGCAGAAGGATGGGATCAAGCCCCTGCCCCAACCCGCCGGAGCCCCCGGCCATTGTCCTCCCATCCAGTGGGGACACCGTGGGGCTCCGGGTGCCGGGGGGTCATGGGAGCCGGCAGGACATGGGTTCGGGCGGCTGCTCCCCTCTCTGGCTGGGCCTCTGGCAGTGGCCGCGGGACAGTTTTGGACTGCAGCTTTTCTCACAGTGGTCGTTCCAGCTATACCCACCGTGACTCGGGGCTGTTCAGAATCCAACCAGGTGGCCTGAGCTTTGGGGCCTCCTAGGGGGGGCTGGGCTGCTGGGTGGGATCTCCTTTGTGGGCTCTGGAGGCTGTGACTTGTTTTAGGTGTAGGGTGAGTACTGGGAGCCCCAGCTAGCTGGACACCCACAGAGACTGGGGCCTGCACACATTCCACCCCAGTGTGTGCGGTTGGCCCAGGCCCCTCTGGGCAGGTCGGCCTCAATGGGGAGGGTGCTCGGGCCCTGCCAGCTCCTCCTTGGGGTAGAGGAGACCCATCTCCTCGCCCTAGATCCCCCCAGGCTGCCCCTCTTCTTGCAGAAATGCAGGACAGGGTGTGGTGCCCTAGACGGGAGACATCTGATGCCTGGGTGTCAGATGGGGTCTCAGATCCTAAACCTGTCCTGCCTGCTCTGTCTGCGTTCCGCTGACTTGGGACGGGGTTTCTGGCCCGGCACGTGTCACTGTGGTTCCAGCTGCCGCTATACCCCACTGTGACACAGACATCTTCAGAAACCTCCTGGTCTGTTTGGGGGCCTTCCCTTGCTGAGCTCAGCGCCCCTTGGTCTTGTCTGGCCTTGACCAGGGCGTCCCTCAACCCTGGCTCTGGGAGGCCTGCTCCTCTGTCTTGTGTCTGCAGTAGGGGTCAGAGGCAGAGGCCAGCTGCCTCCCGGCCTGCAGAGGCTGGAGACAGGCGTTCCTCTCAGGGCGTGGGCTGGGCGGTCCTGGATGGAGCTGACGTCTGTGTTTGTATTGGGGGCCCCATATCCTGCTCCTCCATGGCTCTGAGCTCCCCCTGGCAGGACCTCCTTGGGGTCCTGAGTCTGTCCTGTCTGGGAGGGGCTGCCCCCAGGCCCGGCACTGCAGTGGAGGGCTCCCTGAGGGGCTTTTGGGTCTGGCCTGAGCCGCTGTGGGGGTATTCCACTGTGAGAGGGTCCCTGCACAGAATCTCCCATCCTGCTTGTCCTCCCAGAGCCTGGAGGGGCGGGATCCAGGGGTCCCATAGAAGGATCCTGGACCCAGGGGAGGAGGCCATGTTCACTGAACTCCCGTCCCTCCATCGTTCCCTCCCTGAAGCTGCCCTGGCGGCCCCCTTATACTCTGTCTGCACTGGCTCTGCCAGCTCTGGTGTAGGTGGGGCTTAGGAAGGTGTGGACGACCTGGAGGTGGGCGGGTCAGTGGGTCGCCAGCGGTGGGGGTTCACTGAGGATGGAGGAGCACTCGTGGGGCCCTGAGCCCTCTTGCACATCGTCACTGGTCTTTCTAAGGAAGAGACCACTACTACTCCTACTGCCCTCCTCCCACCACCTTGCCTAGTTCACAAGACAGGAGGAAAGTGAGAAAGAAACAAAAGTAAGATAAATAGCCAGACAACCTCGGCACCACCACCCGGCCCTAGGAGTTAAACAAAGTAATAATAATAACATCAACCCCTGGCCTAAACTACTTGTGTTATCTGTAAATTCCAGACACTGTATGAAAAAAAGCATTGTAAAACTTTCTGTTCTGTTAGCTGATGCATGTAGCCCCCAGTCACATTTCCCACGCTTGCTCGATTTATCACGACCCTTTCACGTGGACCCCTTAAAGTTGTAAGCCTTTAAAAAGGCCAAGTATTTCTTTCTCCGGGAGCTCGGTTCTTAAGACGCGAGTCTGCCGATGCTCCCGGCCGAATAAAAAACCTCTTCCTTCTTTAATTCAGTGTCTGAGGAGTTTTGTCTGCGGCTCGTCCTGCTACATTTCCCCGCAGCCTGCTACGGTGGGAGCCCTCGGCAGGGTGGACCATACTCCCCAGGAGGCTGGCACTTCCCTGGGTTCATGAAGACAGAGCCTCCCGCACAGTGGTGCAGCAGCTCCGCTTCCTCCCTCAGCCCTTCCTGATGGCTTCCTGGGCATACTGGATTCCCTTGGGGAGATGAGGAGGGCAGAGGGAAGGAGGGGCAGGCTGGGTCCTAGGTTAGGGGGCGCTCGGGCTGGGGTCCCTAGAGAGAAGTTCCTGCCTCCTGGGGGTCGATCAGGCAAGCGTCTTTTCTGTCCACATACCAGGGGTCCCAGGCAGAGGCAGGTGGGGGAACGGAAAGGAGAGGAGTTGTGTCCTGTCCTCCCCAGTCCTCCATACTGGGTGGGGGCTGAGGGGTCCTCTCCAGAGCATGGCCAGGCAGTGACTCTGGTGTGGGGTTGTCGGACGTTGCGGACTGGCCTGGGGGGTGCTGTGTTTCGGGCAGGCCCAGACCTTGACCTTCCTTGCAGGGGTGAGGCCCTGAGAAGCTGAGCTGCTGGTGGTACTCGAAGAGGTCTCCAGGGCAGGGGGATGGGGATTAATCGAGTGGCCTGGGTGGGGTCGGACCCTTCTGCCACTCAGGGTTTGGCATCTCTTGCTGATCCCGTGCCCAGGTTCTGCCGGGGTACACACAATGCTCCGGGCCCACTGCCTGGGCTCCCCGCCTCATTTCCGGGGGTTGGGTGGTGATCCAAGCCTCAGTTTCCCCACTGTGGAGGGGATGCTGCTGGAGGGATGAGGAGCATAGAGCACAGCCTGGCAGCTTCAGTGCCCGCTGCCCCTGCGGACCTGGGCTGTGGGACGGGCAGGCTTCCCCATCAGGGCTGGGCCTGCCAGGGGCACAGCACCCTCACATGCCCACACTGGGGGCTCCGTGGCTCTGTGACTCCGTGGCTTGGTGGTGCTGCCTGCACTTCTCAGGGCTGGAAGCTGCCTTTCCCTGCCAGCCTTTGGTTTCTATCTCAGTCATCCCTGCCCTGGAGCACAGACCTCCCACTGAGGGAACCCTCCCCACAGAGGGCCAGAGGGCAGACAATGGCAGCCTTGAGAGCCCCAGGAGAAGCAGGTGAGCTGGAGGCCTGGGGCTGCGCGGCAGGGGCCTGTCTAGTTGGCCTGGTTGCTGCTGTGGGCGGCACCACTGTGGTAACTGTACCCACTGTATCCCCCACAGCCTGACACCCCCTGACAATAACCACACCTGGAACTGGAGGCGGAGCTGTGAGGAGGAGCTTCCCAGGGAACAGGGAGGGCCCAGACAGCTGTGCCAGGGGCCCCCAGGGCTGGGGAGGCAGGGGGGCTGCTCAGGGACCAGACATGCACAGTGTCCCCATGGAGAGGCCTCTGCAGCCTCCTGGGCTCTGGGACAGGCCTCCGGTCAGCAGGAGGCTGGGTGCTCCCCCGGCATGTGCTCTCCTGTCTCCTCACTGGTGAGCTCCTATGTGACCCAGTGCGGGCCCAGCTCCAGTGTCCACAGCTGTCAGCCCAGCCAAGGGTCCAGGCAGAAGTGGGCATGGGCTCCTTCTTAGGGGCCTTGGAGACTCTGTGGCTGTACCTGGGGCTGGGGGCTCCATGAGTGGTCTTTGCCAGGTGGGGATGTCAAAGGCAGGAGTTTCTACGTGGGCAGGTGAGGGGGACTGTCTGGGGCCTGGCCCTACGGAGCACAGTGGCCTCTCAGAGGAGGGTGTGTGGGAGTCCTGCCTGTTGGGAGCCTGGGGGACGCTGTCCTCTTGATTCCAGCCAGGATGGGAATCCAGGCAATTGGCAGGAGGTGCTGGAAGATGGCTGGTGTCTATAGCAATTCCAGGCCCCAGGAATTGGCTGTTGGAACTGGGCCAGCTCTCGGACAGGGTCTGTTACAGGTGGAGGGAAAGGGGCCAGGACACCTGTTATCAGTGAGGTCACCTCAGAGTCCTCTGAAGCCCCTGTCTGGGGGTACACGGTGTGCAGGGGCACCAACCCATGGGCTGTGATGGCCCGGGTGTCCCTAGAGGCCGAAGGTCTGGCCACAAACTGTGGGCCCGGCTATCATGGTCCTGGAGAGCTCTGAGCCGAGGCGTGTGCATGGCCCCTGGGTGTCCGGCCAGTTTTTGTCTCTGGTTTCATCACTGTGGTAGTTACCGTATTCACACAGTAGGAGGGCCCTACACAAAAAGTGCTTGAGTGTGGCCACAGGCCTTTCCCACGCAGGCCCTGGTGCTGTGGCCACAGGCCTTTCCCACGCAGGCCCTGGTGCAGGCGTCTGGGGCCCCCATTGACAGTGGTGCTGCGTCCTGGGGATCTCAGGCCTTTCTGAATCTTCCACGTCTGCCATCCAGGGCAGGTGGATCTGATTCACCCTCCTGGGCTCCTGTCCCCTCCAGGAGGGGCTGAGGTGACGTCTGTCAGGAGAGTGTGTAGGAGTCAGGCCTCCTGGAGTTTGAGCCCTGGGGCAGGTGCAGAGGGTGGGACTCCTTTTAGGGGTCTGGGAAGGGCTGCGCTGTGGGGCTGTCCCCATGGGCCATCTTGTGTGCTGGGGGCCGTCCCGATCCAGATGTGGGTTCCTGCTGTGATGCCGCCAAGGACTGTCCTGGAAGCGGATGCCCACTGGTGAGTGAGACAGGGATTTCTGGAAGGTTCTTTGTCTCTGACTGTGGGGATGAGTCCTCTGTTGGCTTCCCCGGTGAGATCTGGAAAGCAGCAGGACTCAGGACGGCCGGGCAGGATGAGTGATGCCCAGTTCTGGCTGTCCTGGGGAATGTCTTCTGTGTTAGAAATGACCCAGGAGAGGCTCAGGCCTCAGGGCCAGGCAGGCCAGGGACCACAGGGGCAGGAACAGTGCACAGGGCCAGCCCCCCGTTCCTGTTGCCCCTACTCAGACATGGGGGGCTCTCAGGGTCCAGACATGTGGCCCAGCCTTGAGGGAGGGGCTTCCAGGACCGCTGGCCGGACAGCAGTGGATGGTGCTGTGGGGTCGACCCTGTCCCTATCTGGATCGGTGTTGGAGGGCAGCAGCAGCGCGGACCCCTCGCTGCCAGGTCTGGCTGACCTTTAGGGTGACCTGGCCATCTGTTTCCTGGTCTCTGGGGCTGGTGAGCTGGAGCCCAGCGTGGCCACTCGTGGCTTGTCTGTCATGCCTGCTGCCCTGTGGGTTTGGTCATGTGTTGTACTGCTTTGGCAGCCAGCACACCTGTGGTGCTGTGGCCCCGATAAAACATCCTGTGACAAAGGCACGCGGCGGTTCCCCGCAGGGAGGGCTGTGGGGGGAGGCTCCCAGGGATGGGTTTTTGATGGACTCCGTGACACTGTGGTCATAATATTCCCTCCAATACCACAGTGACACAGACCTCATTCCAAACCCACCCAGGCCTGGGGAAACCCAAGACGTCCAGGGCTGACCTGAGGAGGCAGCAAAGCCCCGAGGGGAGGCTGTGGGCCCAGCGCTCTCAGGTCTGCTGCGGGGACACTCGGGTCTGCCCCTCGCTGAGGTGGACAGTGTCCGTGGCCACCTGTGTCCTGGGGTTCCACCTCAGTCTTGGGTCAGTCGCTACCGGCTCCGTGGCCACCTGTGTCCTGAGGCTCCACCTCAGTCTTGGGTCAGTCGCTACCGGCTCCGTGGCCACCTGTGTCCTGTGGCTCCACCTCAGTCTTGGGTCAGTCGCTACCGGCTCCGTGGCCACCCGTGTCCTGAGGCTCCACCTCAGTCTTGGGTCAGTCGCTACCGGCTCCGTGGCCACCCGTGTCCTGTGGCTCCACCTCAGTCTTGGGTCAGTCGCTACCGGCTCCGTGGCCACCCGTGTCCTGAGGCTCCACCTCAGTCTTGGGTCAGTCGCTACCGGCTCCGTGGCCACCCGTGTCCTGGGGTTCCACCTCAGTCTTGGGTCAGTCGCTACCGGCTCCGTGGCCACCCGTGTCCTGGGGTTCCACCTCAGTCTTGGGTCAGTCGCTACCGGCTCCGTGGCCACCCGTGTCCTGGGGTTCCACCTCAGTCTTGGGTCAGTCGCTACCGGCTCCGTGGCCACCCGTGTCCTGGGGTTCCACCTCAGTCTTGGGTCAGTCGCTACCGGCTCCGTGGCCACCCGTGTCCTGGGGTTCCACCTCAGTCTTGGGTCAGTCGCTACCGGCTCCGTGGCCACCCGTGTCCTGAGGCTCCACCTCAGTCTTGGGTCAGTCGCTACCGGCTCCGTGGCCACCCGTGTCCTGGGGCTCCACCTCAGTCTTGGGTCAGTCGCTACCGGCTCCGTGGCCACCCGTGTCCTGTGGCTCCACCTCAGTCTTGGGTCAGTCGCTACCGGCTCCGTGGCCACCCGTGTCCTGAGGCTCCACCTCAGTCTTGGGTCAGTCGCTACCGGCTCCGTGGCCACCCGTGTCCTGAGGCTCCACCTCAGTCTTGGGTCAGTCGCTACCGGCTCCGTGGCCACCCGTGTCCTGAGGCTCCACCTCAGTCTTGGGTCAGTCGCTACCGGCTCCGTGGCCACCCGTGTCCTGTGGCTCCACCTCAGTCTTGGGTCAGTCGCTACCGGCTCCGTGGCCACCCGTGTCCTGAGGCTCCACCTCAGTCTTGGGTCAGTCGCTACCGGCTCCGTGGCCACCCGTGTCCTGAGGCTCCACCTCAGTCTTGGGTCAGTCGCTACCGGCTCCGTGGCCACCCGTGTCCTGAGGCTCCACCTCAGTCTTGGGTCAGTCGCTACCGGCTCCGTGGCCACCCGTGTCCTGAGGCTCCACCTCAGTCTTGGGTCAGTCGCTACCGGCTCCGTGGCCACCCGTGTCCTGTGGCTCCACCTCAGTCTTGGGTCAGTCGCTACCGGCTCCGTGGCCACCCGTGTCCTGTGGCTCCACCTCAGTCTTGGGTCAGTCGCTACCGGCTCCGTGGCCACCCGTGTCCTGTGGCTCCACCTCAGTCTTGGGTCAGTCGCTACCGGCTCCGTGGCCACCCGTGTCCTGTGGCTCCACCTCAGTCTTGGGTCAGTCGCTACCGGCTCCGTGGCCACCCGTGTCCTGTGGCTCCACCTCAGTCTTGGGTCAGTCGCTACCGGCTCCGTGGCCACCCGTGTCCTGAGGCTCCACCTCAGTCTTGGGTCAGTCGCTACCGGCTCCGTGGCCACCCGTGTCCTGTGGCTCCACCTCAGTCTTGGGTCAGTCGCTACCGGCTCCGTGGCCACCCGTGTCCTGTGGCTCCACCTCAGTCTTGGGTCAGTCGCTACCGGCTCCGTGGCCACCCGTGTCCTGTGGCTCCACCTCAGTCTTGGGTCAGTCGCTACCGGCTCCGTGGCCACCCGTGTCCTGTGGCTCCACCTCAGTCTTGGGTCAGTCGCTACCGGCTCCGTGGCCACCCGTGTCCTGTGGCTCCACCTCAGTCTTGGGTCAGTCGCTACCGGCTCCGTGGCCACCCGTGTCCTGTGGCTCCACCTCAGTCTTGGGTCAGTCGCTACCGGCTCCGTGGCCACCCGTGTCCTGTGGCTCCACCTCAGTCTTGGGTCAGTCGCTACCGGCTCCGTGGCCACCCGTGTCCTGTGGCTCCACCTCAGTCTTGGGTCAGTCGCTACCGGCTCCGTGGCCACCCGTGTCCTGTGGCTCCACCTCAGTCTTGGGTCAGTCGCTACCGGCTCCGTGGCCACCCGTGTCCTGTGGCTCCACCTCAGTCTTGGGTCAGTCGCTACCGGCTCCGTGGCCACCCGTGTCCTGTGGCTCCACCTCAGTCTTGGGTCAGTCGCTACCGGCTCCGTGGCCACCCGTGTCCTGTGGCTCCACCTCAGTCTTGGGTCAGTCGCTACCGGCTCCGTGGCCACCCGTGTCCTGTGGCTCCACCTCAGTCTTGGGTCAGTCGCTACCGGCTCCGTGGCCACCCGTGTCCTGTGGCTCCACCTCAGTCTTGGGTCAGTCGCTACCGGCTCCGTGGCCACCCGTGTCCTGAGGCTCCACCTCAGTCTTGGGTCAGTCGCTACCGGCTCCGTGGCCACCCGTGTCCTGTGGCTCCACCTCAGTCTTGGGTCAGTCGCTACCGGCTCCGTGGCCACCCGTGTCCTGTGGCTCCACCTCAGTCTTGGGTCAGTCGCTACCGGCTCCGTGGCCACCCGTGTCCTGAGGCTCCACCTCAGTCTTGGGTCAGTCGCTACCGGCTCCGTGGCCACCCGTGTCCTGAGGCTCCACCTCAGTCTTGGGTCAGTCGCTACCGGCTCCGTGGCCACCCGTGTCCTGAGGCTCCACCTCAGTCTTGGGTCAGTCGCTACCGGCTCCGTGGCCACCCGTGTCCTGAGGCTCCACCTCAGTCTTGGGTCAGTCGCTACCGGCTCCGTGGCCACCCGTGTCCTGAGGCTCCACCTCAGTCTTGGGTCAGTCGCTACCGGCTCCGTGGCCACCCGTGTCCTGTGGCTCCACCTCAGTCTTGGGTCAGTCGCTACCGGCTCCGTGGCCACCCGTGTCCTGTGGCTCCACCTCAGTCTTGGGTCAGTCGCTACCGGCTCCGTGGCCACCCGTGTCCTGAGGCTCCACCTCAGTCTTGGGTCAGTCGCTACCGGCTCCGTGGCCACCCGTGTCCTGTGGCTCCACCTCAGTCTTGGGTCAGTCGCTACCGGCTCCGTGGCCACCCGTGTCCTGTGGCTCCACCTCAGTCTTGGGTCAGTCGCTACCGGCTCCGTGGCCACCCGTGTCCTGAGGCTCCACCTCAGTCTTGGGTCAGTCGCTACCGGCTCCGTGGCCACCCGTGTCCTGTGGCTCCACCTCAGTCTTGGGTCAGTCGCTACCGGCTCCGTGGCCACCCGTGTCCTGTGGCTCCACCTCAGTCTTGGGTCAGTCGCTACCGGCTCCGTGGCCACCCGTGTCCTGTGGCTCCACCTCAGTCTTGGGTCAGTCGCTACCGGCTCCGTGGCCACCCGTGTCCTGAGGCTCCACCTCAGTCTTGGGTCAGTCGCTACCGGCTCCGTGGCCACCCGTGTCCTGAGGCTCCACCTCAGTCTTGGGTCAGTCGCTACCGGCTCCGTGGCCACCCGTGTCCTGTGGCTCCACCTCAGTCTTGGGTCAGTCGCTACCGGCTCCGTGGCCACCCGTGTCCTGTGGCTCCACCTCAGTCTTGGGTCAGTCGCTACCGGCTCCGTGGCCACCCGTGTCCTGAGGCTCCACCTCAGTCTTGGGTCAGTCGCTACCGGCTCCGTGGCCACCCGTGTCCTGTGGCTCCACCTCAGTCTTGGGTCAGTCGCTACCGGCTCCGTGGCCACCCGTGTCCTGTGGCTCCACCTCAGTCTTGGGTCAGTCGCTACCGGCTCCGTGGCCACCCGTGTCCTGTGGCTCCACCTCAGTCTTGGGTCAGTCGCTACCGGCTCCGTGGCCACCCGTGTCCTGAGGCTCCACCTCAGTCTTGGGTCAGTCGCTACCGGCTCCGTGGCCACCCGTGTCCTGAGGCTCCACCTCAGTCTTGGGTCAGTCGCTACCGGCTCCGTGGCCACCCGTGTCCTGAGGCTCCACCTCAGTCTTGGGTCAGTCGCTACCGGCTCCGTGGCCACCCGTGTCCTGTGGCTCCACCTCAGTCTTGGGTCAGTCGCTACCGGCTCCGTGGCCACCCGTGTCCTGAGGCTCCACCTCAGTCTTGGGTCAGTCGCTACCGGCTCCGTGGCCACCCGTGTCCTGAGGCTCCACCTCAGTCTTGGGTCAGTCGCTACCGGCTCCGTGGCCACCCGTGTCCTGTGGCTCCACCTCAGTCTTGGGTCAGTCGCTACCGGCTCCGTGGCCACCCGTGTCCTGAGGCTCCACCTCAGTCTTGGGTCAGTCGCTACCGGCTCCGTGGCCACCCGTGTCCTGAGGCTCCACCTCAGTCTTGGGTCAGTCGCTACCGGCTCCGTGGCCACCCGTGTCCTGAGGCTCCACCTCAGTCTTGGGTCAGTCGCTACCGGCTCCGTGGCCACCCGTGTCCTGAGGCTCCACCTCAGTCTTGGGTCAGTCGCTACCGGCTCCGTGGCCACCCGTGTCCTGAGGCTCCACCTCAGTCTTGGGTCAGTCGCTACCGGCTCCGTGGCCACCCGTGTCCTGAGGCTCCACCTCAGTCTTGGGTCAGTCGCTACCGGCTCCGTGGCCACCCGTGTCCTGAGGCTCCACCTCAGTCTTGGGTCAGTCGCTACCGGCTCCGTGGCCACCCGTGTCCTGAGGCTCCACCTCAGTCTTGGGTCAGTCGCTACCGGCTCCGTGGCCACCCGTGTCCTGAGGCTCCACCTCAGTCTTGGGTCAGTCGCTACCGGCTCCGTGGCCACCCGTGTCCTGAGGCTCCACCTCAGTCTTGGGTCAGTCGCTACCGGCTCCGTGGCCACCCGTGTCCTGAGGCTCCACCTCAGTCTTGGGTCAGTCGCTACCGGCTCCGTGGCCACCCGTGTCCTGAGGCTCCACCTCAGTCTTGGGTCAGTCGCTACCGGCTCCGTGGCCACCCGTGTCCTGTGGCTCCACCTCAGTCTTGGGTCAGTCGCTACCGGCTCCGTGGCCACCCGTGTCCTGAGGCTCCACCTCAGTCTTGGGTCAGTCGCTACCGGCTCCGTGGCCACCCGTGTCCTGTGGCTCCACCTCAGTCTTGGGTCAGTCGCTACCGGCTCCGTGGCCACCCGTGTCCTGAGGCTCCACCTCAGTCTTGGGTCAGTCGCTACCGGCTCCGTGGCCACCCGTGTCCTGAGGCTCCACCTCAGTCTTGGGTCAGTCGCTACCGGCTCCGTGGCCACCCGTGTCCTGTGGCTCCACCTCAGTCTTGGGTCAGTCGCTACCGGCTCCGTGGCCACCCGTGTCCTGAGGCTCCACCTCAGTCTTGGGTCAGTCGCTACCGGCTCCGTGGCCACCCGTGTCCTGAGGCTCCACCTCAGTCTTGGGTCAGTCGCTACCGGCTCCGTGGCCACCCGTGTCCTGAGGCTCCACCTCAGTCTTGGGTCAGTCGCTACCGGCTCCGTGGCCACCCGTGTCCTGAGGCTCCACCTCAGTCTTGGGTCAGTCGCTACCGGCTCCGTGGCCACCCGTGTCCTGAGGCTCCACCTCAGTCTTGGGTCAGTCGCTACCGGCTCCGTGGCCACCCGTGTCCTGAGGCTCCACCTCAGTCTTGGGTCAGTCGCTACCGGCTCCGTGGCCACCCGTGTCCTGAGGCTCCACCTCAGTCTTGGGTCAGTCGCTACCGGCTCCGTGGCCACCCGTGTCCTGAGGCTCCACCTCAGTCTTGGGTCAGTCGCTACCGGCTCCGTGGCCACCCGTGTCCTGAGGCTCCACCTCAGTCTTGGGTCAGTCGCTACCGGCTCCGTGGCCACCCGTGTCCTGAGGCTCCACCTCAGTCTTGGGTCAGTCGCTACCGGCTCCGTGGCCACCCGTGTCCTGTGGCTCCACCTCAGTCTTGGGTCAGTCGCTACCGGCTCCGTGGCCACCCGTGTCCTGAGGCTCCACCTCAGTCTTGGGTCAGTCGCTACCGGCTCCGTGGCCACCCGTGTCCTGAGGCTCCACCTCAGTCTTGGGTCAGTCGCTACCGGCTCCGTGGCCACCCGTGTCCTGAGGCTCCACCTCAGTCTTGGGTCAGTCGCTACCGGCTCCGTGGCCACCCGTGTCCTGAGGCTCCACCTCAGTCTTGGGTCAGTCGCTACCGGCTCCGTGGCCACCCGTGTCCTGAGGCTCCACCTCAGTCTTGGGTCAGTCGCTACCGGCTCCGTGGCCACCCGTGTCCTGTGGCTCCACCTCAGTCTTGGGTCAGTCGCTACCGGCTCCGTGGCCACCCGTGTCCTGAGGCTCCACCTCAGTCTTGGGTCAGTCGCTACCGGCTCCGTGGCCACCCGTGTCCTGAGGCTCCACCTCAGTCTTGGGTCAGTCGCTACCGGCTCCGTGGCCACCCGTGTCCTGAGGCTCCACCTCAGTCTTGGGTCAGTCGCTACCGGCTCCGTGGCCACCCGTGTCCTGAGGCTCCACCTCAGTCTTGGGTCAGTCGCTACCGGCTCCGTGGCCACCCGTGTCCTGTGGCTCCACCTCAGTCTTGGGTCAGTCGCTACCGGCTCCGTGGCCACCCGTGTCCTGAGGCTCCACCTCAGTCTTGGGTCAGTCGCTACCGGCTCCGTGGCCACCCGTGTCCTGTGGCTCCACCTCAGTCTTGGGTCAGTCGCTACCGGCTCCGTGGCCACCCGTGTCCTGAGGCTCCACCTCAGTCTTGGGTCAGTCGCTACCGGCTCCGTGGCCACCCGTGTCCTGAGGCTCCACCTCAGTCTTGGGTCAGTCGCTACCGGCTCCGTGGCCACCCGTGTCCTGAGGCTCCACCTCAGTCTTGGGTCAGTCGCTACCGGCTCCGTGGCCACCCGTGTCCTGAGGCTCCACCTCAGTCTTGGGTCAGTCGCTACCGGCTCCGTGGCCACCCGTGTCCTGAGGCTCCACCTCAGTCTTGGGTCAGTCGCTACCGGCTCCGTGGCCACCCGTGTCCTGAGGCTCCACCTCAGTCTTGGGTCAGTCGCTACCGGCTCCGTGGCCACCCGTGTCCTGAGGCTCCACCTCAGTCTTGGGTCAGTCGCTACCGGCTCCGTGGCCACCCGTGTCCTGAGGCTCCACCTCAGTCTTGGGTCAGTCGCTACCGGCTCCGTGGCCACCCGTGTCCTGAGGCTCCACCTCAGTCTTGGGTCAGTCGCTACCGGCTCCGTGGCCACCCGTGTCCTGAGGCTCCACCTCAGTCTTGGGTCAGTCGCTACCGGCTCCGTGGCCGTGTCCTTTCGGGTCATAAATTGCCCACAAGTCACGCAGGCATCACTCTGGGGCTTTTTATGTTCCCAGGGAACCAGGTGCCTCCACCCAGAAAGGTCAGATGTGGGAGTCCCAGAGTCGTTCCCCAACCCTGGATGGACCCCTGCAGCCTCAGTGCTACTCAGGTTCCAGCCAGACCTGGAGCATGTGCAGGGGAGGCCCCAGGCAAGGTGAATCCCAGGCCAGGTGAGGTGCAGGCGAGTGAGGCCCAGGTCAGGTGATGTCCAGGCCAGGTAAGGTCCCAGCCAGGTGGGGTCCAGGACAGGTGAGGCCAAGGTCAGCTTAAGCCCGTGTCAGGTGAGGCCCAAGCCACATGAGGTCCCGGTCAGGGGAGGCCAGGTGGATGTGCGAGGCTTCTGTAGTTTTCTCTCGGTGCCAACCCTGTCTGGTGTCCCTGCCCCTCCTCCCAGTCCCCGCTCTGTGCCTGCCAGATGGCAGCCCCTGCACAGGTGATGCTGGCTGTGGAGGAGCTGGGCTCTGCCTCCCTGTGCATGGACGTCCCTCTCGGGCTCTGGCTGGGAGTGTGGCTGAGTTGCTTCTCTCCAGAATGCACCGACTGTGCCGTCCTCGGGGGGATACAGCTCTGTGGTTGCTCCACATCAGGCCACAGGAGCTGCCAGGAGGTACCGGGCTGCCCTACCACACGGTGAGCCTGCAGCCTGTTGTGGATGCCCAGGGAGGTGAGTGCTACCACACATCAGGCCTTTTCTCTTTAAAGTCGTTTCTTCGGGGATACATCATTGATGACTCATATACTAAATATATGTCTGTATCATTGTGCAATTGCCTGTGCCATCATTTATTTCTCCAACCTGGGTTAACGTCTTTGCTATTATGAACAGTGCTGGAGTGAGAATTTTCTAAATACAGCTCTTTGCGTTTTCCTCTTCTTGTGATTTAGAAGTTTAACTGCTATTTTCAAGATACTGTAATGTATTTGTTCTGTTGTTGTTAGGAGACTTGGCAACCCTGTGCGTCTCAGTTCATACCCTCTTCCTTCCACAGTAGAAGTAACCACAACTGTGTTTATGTGATCTTCATTTTCTTGATTTTCCTTGTAGTTTTTCTAGTGGAAAGTTTATCCCTTAAGAAGATAGTTCATTTTGCCAGGTATAAATTTTATTTAGAAGAAATCATAGTGAAAGTATTTTTTTGGAGTTTCCTTTATTACTCCAATTACTCAGCATTGTCATGAACTCAACCACAGAGTCACACGTAACTCTCTACTCTTGTCCTTGTCACTGTCCTAGTTTGCATTGCATGAAAGTGCCATTGTTCATTTGCCTGTTTTCCTTCAGATGGATGTTTGCTTCGTTCTCAGTTTGGGGCTATGACAATCAGATGTTCTGCACATCTTTGCCCATGAGGCTCTCAGGGAGGGCTTTAGGGCTGGCATTGCCTTCAGGGTTCTGCTTTGTCGTAGGCAGCTCCTGCCAGTGCTTTTCAGAGTGTCTGTGCCCAGCAGCAATGCCTGAAGGTGCCCACTGGACTTTGCCCTGACATCAGGCACTTGCTGTGTGCTTGCTTCTGTGCTGCTCCACATTCTGGAGAATGTATTCCAATCTGTGCTGCAAATCCACCTCACTGATTCTCTCTTCAACTGTGTCTACACCAGCTGTTAAGCATCCCATGATGCAGCAGTGTGGGCACAGGGCAAACTTTCAAAAGATGACAGCGTAGGATACAGGCTGCTCCTTCCCTGTGCTCTTCCCACAGACTGTCCTCCTGGGCTCACTCCCAGCCATTGATCCCAAACACCAGTTTATGGAACTCTCTGCACAGGAAAGAGAAACAGCAGAAGGCCCTGCTCAGGCTCTGCTGCATCCCCTCTTGCACACCCGCCAAAGCTCTTTCACTGGGGCCTGTGCCAGCTTCCCCAGCCGCCTCTCATTTTCTGTTTACTCTGCTCACTGGCTGGTGGGTGAGGTATGGGGGGGAGTCTCGGGCATTTTGTACATTGATGGACACCCCTGGGCCCTATTTCCCAGACACTGCCCCAGCCCTTCAGCCCCAGAGTGGGTGCGTTTGCCGCAGGGCTTTGGGAATGGGGCTGTGTCACTGTGGGCGTAGCAACCACTACCAGTACAGTATCCTCACAGTGACACGAGCCCCCACAAAATCCTCCAGTCCCTGTGGGTGTCTCCAAGTCCCCTCTTTCTGACTTTGGCCTTTTCTCCTGCTGAGACTGTGATTTCCAGGGGCTTTTTATCTAAAGCTCAGGGTGCCTTGGAGAGGACCCTGAGCCCAGCGCTGTACAGGGGGCTCCTCCTTTGTCCTGGGGGAGTTGCGTGGGCCCTGTTTTTGGTCAAGGGAAGTGCTTGCTGGTGGAGGAGACCTCCCCTCCTCTCTTTCTCAGAAGCCCCCTCTGATGCTGTTGCCTGGTGTTTCTCAGGGCTGATGCTGGGGTTCGGCAGTGTCTGCCCTGTTCCAGTTGAGACTGTGGGTCTGTTCTGTTTCCACAGGGTGTTGTGGGGCCACCAGTGAGGGGCTCGGGATGTCAGTGGCTCGTCTCTGTCCCTGCAGTCTGGGCTCGGGCTCACAGCTCCCCTGCCCTCCAGGTCGGTCACTGACTCTGTTACTATCCAGCCGGCTCCGTGGCTGTTCCGTGGTGGCTGCAGGTCTCTTCCCAGGAGAGGCCTGTGAGAGGACCGGGATGTCTGGGAGCCCTGCATTCCCCTGTGATGTTGCTGCCTGGATCCCTCATCTTTAAAGGGAGTACCCAGCCTCCCTGCAGGTGCGGGCGGTGAGAGACACAGGCGGACGTGTGTCAAGCCGCTGGAGGCCGATTTCTTTCAGTGCTTTCTGCCTGTGGAAGGGCTGAGCTCCCTGCTTCTGTGCATAGGAGGCTGCCCTGTAAATGGGCAGCGAGGGCAACGGCCCAGGCCTGCATGGGAAAGACTTGGGTGAGCTTTTGTCCTAGAAATACAACAGCCGGGCCTGAGAGGGGAGCAGGGCCGGAGTGGCCAGGAAGAAGATGAGGGCATGGGCAGTGTGTGGGTGGGAGTGCAGGGTCAGTGCCATGGCTCAGGGGCCCCAGGAGAGGAGGAGCTCGAGTTGTTTGCAGGAGGGAGTAAGGGGTGGGCACAGGCAGGAGAAACTGAGGCTGTCGTGGCAAAAGAGGGGAGGGCCTGCAGGTGCAGAATTGACCTGGGAGGGGTGTTTAGAGGGAGTGAGACGGGTCTAGATAGAGACTTGGGTGAGGGTTATGGGGACAGGACCCCAGGGTTGTCTGGGTAGGTGGCAAGAGCAGTGGGGTAGAAAGGGCTGGAGGCAGGGTCGGGTTTCCCCAGGGTGTGGGCTGAAGTGTTGTGACCCCAGAGTTATCTGGGTGGGCAGCAAGGGCAGCAGGGTACAAAGGGCTGTAGGCAGGGTCAGGTCTCCCCAGGGTGTGGGGTGCAGGGTGGGTCTCCCCAGGGCGTGGGGTGCAGGGTCGGGTCTCCCCAGGGCGTGGGGTGCAGGGTCGGGTCTCCCCAGGGCGTGGGGTGCAGGGTCGGGTCTCCCCAGGGCGTGGGGTGCAGGGTCGGGTCTCCCCAGGGCGTGGGGTGCAGGGTCGGGTCTCCCCAGGGCGTGGGGTGCAGGGTCGGGTCTCCCCAGGGCGTGGGGTGCAGGGTCGGGTCTCCCCAGGGCGTGGGGTGCAGGGCGGGTCTCCCCAGGGCGTGGGGTGCAGGGTCGGGTCTCCCCAGGGCGTGGGGTGCAGGGTCGGGTCTCCCCAGGGCGTGGGGTGCAGGGTCGGGTCTCCCCAGGGCGTGGGGTGCAGGGTCGGGTCTCCCCAGGGCGTGGGGTGCAGGGTCGGGTCTCCCCAGGGCGTGGGGTGCAGGGTCGGGTCTCCCCAGGGCGTGGGGTGCAGGGTCGGGTCTCCCCAGGGCCTGGGGTGCAGGGCGGGTCTCCCCAGGGCGTGGGGTGCAGGGTCGGGTCTCCCCTGGTGTGGGCTGCAGGGAGTGGCTGCACAGGGTGTTCCTCTGAAGGAGAGAGGAGGGAGGGAGCACAGAGGCACTGGGAGCGAATGGAGAAGGAAATGGCAGTGACCTGAGTGCCAGGTGGTCCCGGTTTGGGGTTGGACTGTGTGGGAACAGCTTCCCCACCTGTCTGTAAGGGGACAGGGGAGGGCGGGAGGTCTGAGGCAGGAAGCAGTGGTAGGAAGGCAGGTCCCGGCCCTGGGGGTCTGGAGCTTATCTTCTTCCTGTGAGCTGTGTGTGGTCGGCTCCTGTGGGCTGTGCTGTGGACCTGTAGCCTGGTGGAGCCCAGGCCTCCCAGGGCGAGCAGGGCAGCTGGGGCTGGAGAAGCCTGAGGGGCCAGGTCAGGGTGGCCCCTCCACTTGTGACTAGCGCTGCTGTGGGGATCTGGGCATGAGGCCCCTTTACCCAGGTGGGGAGGCGCGTGAGTGAGACCCTAAGTCCATACCCCATGGAGGCTCTGACCCTCCTGCCGTGGGTGGCTGTGTGCAGATGGGGGTGGGGGTGGGGAGCCCAGCCCCTCCCAGACGCACCCTGCTCTGCTCCAGGGTATGGGCTTGGGCACTGCAGGGTGGCTGGGCCTGGTGTGCCCGAGGTGGCTGCATTCCCAGAGCTAGGACTGAGGCCCAGTGGGGACCTGGGAGGAGTCCGAAGGGGGCTCCATAGAGGACTTGCCTTGCATGACACCACTCTCTTGGGGAGGTCATGGGGCCCAGCTGGGCGGAAGGGGCATGGACCACCTCCCGGGGGTCTTCCTGGGGCCACCTCAGCCAGGGGGCTCTGTACTCGGTGACCTTCCAGAAGTTCCTTCCTGCCCAGACCCCAGAGTATTTGCTGCCCAAAGGCAGGAAGGAAGGGTCTGCGTCCTGCTCGAGGTCGGGCACACAGTGCCGGAGTCTGCTCCCAAGGGCTTGCCCTGCAGGAGGCCCTGAGTGAGGGACAGAGACGGAGCGGGGTCTTTGGTCCTGGTGGACTCTGGGGCGGATTCCAGTGGGGAGTCATCAGTGTTGGGGTCCCCAGGGTATAGGGGCGTCTCTGCTCCTAGAGTCGGCTCTGGATGTGGGGTTTGTGCCTGTTCTGCCTGGGGTTGATGTTGGGAGGCGCCACTGATCCCCGTCTCTCTGAGGACACTTGTCAGAAGGGTCCACTCCAGCCAGGGGCACGGGGGCCAGGGCAGAAGGATGCAATCATGCCCCTGCCTCGACCTGCTGGAGTCCCCGGCCCTTGTCCTCCCATCCGATGGGGACACCGTGGGGCTCTGGGTGCTGGGGGTCATGGGAGCCGGCAGGACATGGGTTCGGGCGGCTGCTCCCCTCTCTGGCTGGGCCTCCGGCAGTGGCCACGGGACAGTTTTGGACGTAGCTTTTCTCACAGTGGTCGTTCCAGCCACCGTGACTCAGGGCTGTTCAGAATCTGCCCAGGCTTCCTGAGCTTTGGGGCCTCCTGGGTGGGGTCTGGGCTGCTGGGCGGGGCCTCCTTCAGGGACTGTGATGCTGTGGCTCGTTTTAGGTGTGGGGTGAGCACCGGGAACCCAAGCTAGCGGAGCACCCACAGACCGAGGCCTGCACACATTCCATCCCGCTGTGTGGTGCGGGCCCAGGCCCCTGTGGGCAGGTCAACCTCAAAGGGGAGGGTGCTTGGGTCCTGCCTAACTACTTCTCAGGGTAGAGGGGACCCATCTCCTGGCCCTGGACCCCTCAGGCTGCCCCTGTTGTTGCAGAAATGCAGGACTGGGCAGGGTGACCTGGAAGGGAGACTTGAGCTGGCCTGGGTGTCAGGTGCGGCCTCAGATCCTAAACGTGGCTCTGCTCTCTCGCTGTTCCGTTGACTTGGGATGGGGTGTCTGGCCTGGTGAGTGTCACTGTGGGATCTGCCGCTGTACCCCACTGTGACACAGACACCTCCAAAAACCTCCTGGTCTGTTTGGGGACCTTCCCGTGCTGGGCTCAGCGTCCCTTGGTCTGGTCTGTCCTTGATGGGGTATCCCTCAACTTTGGTTCTGGGGGGCCGGCCCCTCTGTCTGGTGTCTGGAGTGGGGGTCTGAGGCAGAGGTCAGCTGCCTCCTGGCCTGCAGGGACTGGAGAAAGGGGTTCCTCCCAGGGCAGGACCAGCGGTCCTGGATGGAGCTGAGGTCTGTGCCTGTATCGGGGCCCCATATCCTGTTCCTCCATGGCTCTGAGCTCCCCCTTGCAGGACCTCCTCGGGGTGCTGGGTTCATCCTGTTTGGGAGGGGCTGCCCCCAGGCCGGGCACTGCAGTGCAGAGCTCACTGAGGGGCTTTTGGGTCTGGCCTGAGCCGCTGTGGGGGTATTCCACTGTGAGAGGGTCCCACAGAGAATCTCCCATCCTGCTTGTCCTCCCAGAGCTTGGAGGGGCGGGATCCGGGGTTCCCAGAGGAGGATCCTGGACCTAGGGGAGGGGGGCCTCTTCACTGACCTCCCCTCCTCCATCCCTCCCTCCCCCAAGCTGCCCTGTTGGCCCTCCTGCACCCCGGCCTCTGTCTGCACTGGCTCTGCCGGCTCTGGTGTAGGTGGGACTTAGGATGGTGTGGGCGATGTGTGACCAGGGTGTTGAATGGGTAGAAAGGAGGTGGGCGGATCCGTGGGTGAGAGGGGTGGGCTCATCCAAGATGGAGCACCCGTGGGGCCCTGACCCCTCTCACACACTATCGCTGGTCTTTCTCCGCAGCCTGCCACTGTGGGAGCCCTCGGCAGGGTGGACCATACCCTCTAGGAGGCCGGCACTTCCCTGGGTTCACGAAGATGGAGCCTCCCGCCCAGTGGTGCAGCAGCCCTGCGTCCTCCCTCAGCCCTTTCTGATGGCTTCCTGGGGATTCCCGATGCCCATGGGGTGATGAGAGGAGAGCAGAGGGGAGGAGGGGCAGGGCTGTGTCCTGGAGAAGGGGGTGCTCAGGCTGGTGTCCCTGGAGAGCTCTGGGCTCCTGGAGGCCAATCAGGTAGGCGTCCTTTCTGTCCACCCCCACAAGGGACCCGGTAAGAGCCAGGTGGGGGAACCATAAGGAGAGGGCCTGTGTCCTGTCCCCCCAAGTCCTCTAGACAGGGTGGGGGCTGAGGGGTCCTCCCCAGGGAAGGACCAGGCAGTGGCTCTGATGTGGCCCCTGGTCATGGTGGACTGGCCAGGGGGGTGCAGGGTGCAGAGCAGGAGGGGGCGGACTCAGGTGGGGCATGGCCTGGTCATCCCTGTGTTCATGCCATTTCCTGTCCTGGTCACCTGCAGTGAGCCCTGGCAAGGTGGGGGTGGTCTCCCAGCTTGCAGCCTGCCTGGGATCTGCTCTGTCCCTGGAACTGGGGATGGGAGCCATCCTGGAGGTCAGCAGCCTCCTAGGACAGCAGGAGACCAGGCCAGCCCCTAGCAGGGGAGGCAGGGGGGATTTTGGCAAGGACTGAATTGTTTGGGAGCCAGTGCCCCACTAGGGACAGTGACAGATGCCCCAGCAATAAGTCCTGTCCGCTGCCAGGCTACCCACCGTATCTGAGCTACAGCATGTGAGGGTGCCCAGCCATCAGCCTTCCTTGCAGGAATGAGGCCCTGGGTAGGTAAGAACAGACCTCCCACTGAGGGAACCCTCCCCACAGAGGCCAAAGGTCAGACAACAGCAGCCTCGAGAGCCCCAGGAGAGGCAGGTGAGTTGGAGGCCTGGGGCTGCGCGGCAGGGGCCCATCTACCTGGCCTGGTTGCTGCTGTGGGCGGCACCACTGTGGTAACCATAGCTGTATCCACCACAGCCTGACACCCCCTGACAATAACCACACCTGGAACTGGAGGCGGGGCTGTGAGGAGGAGCTTCCTATGGAGCAGGGAACAGGGAGGGCCCAGAAAGCTGTGCCAGGGGCCCCCACGGCTAGGGAGGCGGGAGGCTGCTCAGGAACCAGACATGCACAGTGTTCCCCTGGAGAGGCCTCTGCAGCCTCTTGGGCTCTGGGACAGACCTCCGGTCAGCAGGAGGCAGGGTGCTCCCCCGCCATGTGCTCTCCTGTACTCCTCACTGGTGAGCTCCTATGCGACCCAGTGCGGGCCCAGCTCCAGCGTCCACTCCTGTCAGCCTGTTTGAGGGT
Source organism: Rhinopithecus roxellana (assembly GCF_007565055.1). NCBI lineage: Eukaryota > Metazoa > Chordata > Mammalia > Primates > Cercopithecidae > Rhinopithecus > Rhinopithecus roxellana. Next base: position 164,606,293 of record NC_044553.1, read on the forward strand.
CCAGGCAGAAGTGGGCATGGGCCCCTTCTTACGCCCCTCAGGGACTCTCTCTATGACTGTATCAGGGGCTGGGGGCTCCATAAGCGGCCTTTTCCAGGTGGGGATGTCAAAGGCAGGAGTTTCTACATGGGCAGGTGACGGGGACTGTCTGGGGCCTGGCCCTACGGAACACAGTGTCCTCTCGGAGGAGGGTGTGTGGGAGTCCTGCCTGTTGGGAGCCGGGGGGACGCTGCCCTGTTGATTCCCGCCAGGATGGGAATCCAGGCAATTGGCAGGAGGTGTTGGAACAAGGCTGGTGTCTACAGGGATTCTGGGTCCCCGGAATTGGCTGTTGGAACCGAGCCAGCTGTCGGGACAGGATCTGGTGCAGCTGGCAGGGAAGGGACCAGGGCACCTGTGGTTATCAGTGAGGTCACCTCAGAGCCCTCTGAAGCCCCTGTTTGGGGCACACGGTGTGCGGGGCACCAGCCCATGGGCTGAGATGGCCCGGGTGTCCCCTGAGGGTCCCTCAGACCTGGCTCTTCTGGTCCTGGAGAGCTCTGAGCCGAGGAGTGTGCATAAACCTTGCGTTTCTGGCCAGTTTCTGCCGCTGGGTTCATCACTGTGGTAGTTACTGTAGTCACACAGTAGGAGGGCCCATCAAAAAAGCCCCTGAGTGTGGCCAGAGAGGCCTTTCCCACGCAGGCGCTGGTGCAGGCGTCTGTGGCCCCCATTGACAGTGGTGCTGCGTCCTGGGGATCTCAGGCCTTTCTGAATCTTCCCCTGCCTGCCATCCAGGGCAGGTGGATCTGACTCACTGTCCCCTCCAGGAGGGGCTGAGGTGACGTCCGGCCAGAGGGTGTGCAGGAGTCAGGCCTCCTGGAGTTGAGCCCTGGGGCAGGTGCAGGAGGTGGGACTCCTTTTAGGGGTCTGAGAAGGGCTGGGCTGTGGGGCTGTCCCCATGGGCCATCTTGTGTTCTAGGGGCCGTCCCGATCCAGATGTGGGTTCCCACTGTGATGCCACCAAGGACTGTCCTGGAAGTGGGTGCCCACTGGGGAGAGAGACAGGGATTTCTGGAAGGTTCTTTGTCTGTGACTGTGGGAGGTGAGTCCTCTGTTGGCTTCCCCGGTGAGATCTGGAAACGAGCAGGACTCAGGACTGCCGGGCAGGATGAGCGACGCCCAGCTCTGTCTGTCCCTGGGAATGTCTTCTGTGTTGGAAATGACCCAGGAGAGGCTCAGGCGTCAGGGCCAGGCAGGCCAGGGACCACAGGGGCAGCGACAGTGCACAGGATCAGCCCTGCTCTCCTGGTGCCCCTACTCAGACATGGGGGCTCACAGGGTCCACTCATATGGCCCAGCCTTGAGGGAGGGGCTTCTGGGACTGATGGCCAGATGGCAGCAGATGGTGCTGTGGGGCCGGCCCTGTCCCCATCTGGACTGGTGTTGGAGGGCAGCAGCGGTGCGGACCCCTCAGAACCACATCTGGATGACCTGTGGGGTGACCTGGCCATCTGTTTCATGGTCTCTGGGGCTGGCGGGCAGGATCTCAGGGTGGTCACTCATGGGCCTGTCCATCATGCCTGCTGCCCTGTGTGTTTGGGTCACGGGCTGCACTGCTGTGCTGGCCACCACACCCATCGTGCTGTGTCCTTGATCAATATCCTAACATGGCATATGGCAGTCCCCCGCGGGGAAGGCTGTGGCAGGAGGCTCCCGGGGATGGGTTTTTGATGGACTCTGTGATGCTGTGGGTGTAATAGTAACTCTCAGTATCATAGTCGTAATACCACAGTGACACAGACCTCACTCCAATCCTACTGCTAGGCCTGGGGATACCTGAGATGTCCAGGGCTGACCTGAGGAGGCAGCAGGGCCCCAAGGGGAGGCTGTGGGCCCAGCCCTCTCAGGTCTGCTGCAGGGACCCTCTGGTCTGCCCCTCGCTTACGTGGACAGTGTCCGTGTCCACCTGCGTCCTGAGGGTCCACCTCAGGCTGGCATCTGTCCCTAACCGCCCCATGGTCATGTCCTTTAGAGTCCATAAATTGTCCCCAAATCACGGAGGCATCACTCTGGGGCTTTTTATGTTCCCAGGGCCCCCAGGTGCCTCCACCCAGAAAGGTGAGATGTGGGAGAGTCCCAGAGTCGTTCCCCAACCCTGGATGGACCTCTGCAGCCTCAGTGCTACTCAGGTTCCAGCCAGACCTGGAGCTGGTGCAGGTGAAGCCCAGGCCAGGTGAGTTCCAGTCCAATGAGGCCCCGGACAGGTGAGGCCCAGGACAGGTGAAGTTCGGGACAGGTGAGTTTCAGGCCAGGTTAAATCCAGGTCAGGAGAGGTCCAGGTGAGTTGAGGTCCAGGTCAGGTGAAGCTCCTGATAGGTGAGGTCCAAGATAGGTGAGGCCGAGCTCAGGTGAAGCCCAGGTCAGCTGAGGCCCAGGTCGGGGAGGCCCAGGTCGGGGAGGCCCAGGTCAGGAAAGGCTGAGGTTGATGTGTGAGGCTTCTGTAGTTTTCTCTTGGTGCGAATCCTTCCTGGTGTCCCTGCCCCTCCTCCCAGTCCCTGCTCTGTGCCTGCCAGATGGCAGCCCCTGCACAGGTGGTGCTGGCTGTGGAGGAGCTGGGCTCTGCCTCCCTGTGCACGGGCATCCCTCTCGGGCTCTGGTCAGGAGTGTGGCTGAGTTGCTTCGCTCCAGAATGCACCGACTGTGCCGTCCTCAGGTGTATACGTCCTCAGGGGTATAAGGTCCTACGCTTGCTCCACATCAGGCCCCAGGAGCTGCCAGTAGGTACCCGCCTGCCCTGCCACACGGTGAGCCTGCAGCCTGTTGTGGATGCCCAGGGAGGTGAGTGTTACCACAGATCAGCCTTTCCTCTTTAAAGTCTTTTCTTCGGGGAAACATCATCGATGTCTCATATACTAAATATACGTCTGTATCATTGTGCAATTGCCTGCATCATTGTTTATTTCTCCAGCCTGGGTTAATGTCTTTGCTATTATGAACAGTGCTGGAGTGAGAATTTTCTAAACACAGCTGTGTGCATTTTCTTCTTCTTGCGATATAGAAGTCTAACTGCTGCTTTCAAGGTACTCTAATGTGTTTGTTCTGTACTTTGATTATGTGATTATCATGGTCTTGGTTTCCTTTATGGTTTCCTAACTGGGAAACGTATCCTTTAAGAAGATAGTTCATTTTGCCGGGTGTACATTTTATTTAGAAGAAATCACATTGAAAGTATTTTTTGGAGTTTCTGTTGTTACTCCAATTACTCAGCATTGTCATGAACTCAACCACAGAGTCGCTCATAACCCTGTACTCTTATCCTTGTGACTGTCCTAGTTTGCGTTGCATGAACCTGCCATCGTTTATTCGTCTGTTCTCCTTCAGATGGACATTTGCTTCATTCTCAGTTTGGGCCTATGACAGTCAGTTTTTCTGCACATCTTTGCCCATGAGGCTCTCAGGGAGGGCTCTAGGGCTGGCATTGCCTGCAGGGTTCTGCTTTGTTGCAGGCAGCTCCTGCGAGTGCTTTTCAGAGTGTCTGTGCCCAGCAGCAATGCCTGAAGGTGCCCACTGAACTTTGCCCTGGCATCAGGCACTTGCTGTGTGCTTGCTTCTGTGCTGCTCCACATTCTGGGGAATTTATTCAGATCTGTGCTGCAAATCCATCTCACGGATTCCGTCTTTAGCTGTGTCTACACCAGCTGTTAAGCATCCCATGATGCAGCAGCGTGGGCACAGGACAAACTTTCAAATGATGACAGTGTAGGATAGTGGCTGCTCCTCCTTCCCTCTGCCCTTTCCACAGACTGTCCTCCTGGGCTCACTCCCAGCCATTGATCCCAAACTCCAGTTTATAGAACTCTCTTCACAGGAAAGGAGAAACAGCAAAAGGCCCTGCTCAGGCTCTGCCTGCATCCCCTCTTGCACACCCGCCAAAGCTCTTTCCTTGGGGCCTGTGCCAGCTTCCCAGCTGCCTCTCATTTTCTGTTTACTCTGCTTGCCGGCTGGTGGGGTGATGATGTCTTGGGGGGGAGTCTGGTGTGTTTTGAACACTGATGGCCACCCCTAGACCCTACTTCCCAGATGCTGCCTCAAGGCCGTCAGCCCCAGAAGTGGGTGCGTTTGCAGCAGGGCTTTGGGAATGGGGCTGTGTCACTGTGGGCGTAGCACACACCACCACTACAATATGCTCACAGTGACACGAGCCCCCACAAAATCCTCCTGTCCCTGCGGGTGTCACCGAGTCCCCTCTTGCTGGCTCTGGCCCGGCTCTCCTGCTGAGACTGTGCATTCCAGGGGGTTTTGTCTGAAACTCAGGGTGTCTTGGAGAGAGGAGTCTGAGCCCAGCGCTGTACAGGGGGCTCCTCCTTTGTCCTGGGGGAGTTGCGTGGACCCTGTTTTTGGTCAAGGGAAGCGCTTGCTGGTGGAGGAGACCTCCCCTCCTCTTTCTCAGGAGCCCCCACTGATGCTGTTACCTGGTGTTTCTTGGAGCCAATGCTGGGGGCTAGGAAGTGTCTGCCCTGTTCCAGGTGAGACTGTGGGTCTGTCGTTTTTCCACGGGGTGTTGTGGGGCCACCAGTGAGGGGCTCGGGATGTCAGCGGCTGGTCTCTGTCCCTGCAGTCTGGGCTCGGGCTCACAGCTCCCCTGCCCTCCAGGTCTGTCACTGACTCTGTTACTATCCAGCCGGCTCCATGGCTGTTCCGTGGTGGCTGCAGATCTCTTCCCAGGAGAGGCCTGTGAGAGGGCTGGACGTCTGGGAGCCCTGCATTCTCCCGTGATGTTGCTGCCTGGATCCCTCGTCTTTAACCGGAGTGCTGAGCCTCCCTGCAGGTGCGGGCAGTGAGAGACACAGGCGGACGTGTGTCAAGCCGCTGGAGGCCGATTTCTTTCAGTGCTTTCTGCCTGTAGAAGGGCTGAGCTCCCTGCTTCTGTGCACAGGAGGCTGCCCTGCAACCGGGCAGTGAGGGCAAGGGCCCAGGCCTGCCTTGGAAAGACTTGGGTGAGCCTTTGTCCTGGAAATACAACAGCCGGCCTGAGAGGGGAGCGGGGCCGGAGTGGCCGGAGGAAGGTGAGGGCATGGGCCGTGTGTGGGTGGGAGTGCAGGGTCAGTGCCATGGCTCAGGGGCCCCAGGAGAGGACGAGCTCGAGTTGTGGGCAGGTGGGGGCAGGGGGTGGGAACAGGCGGGAGAAACTGAGGCTGTCGCGGCAAAAGAGGGGAGGGCCTGCAGGTGCAGAGTTGGCCTAGTAGGGGTGTCTGGAGGTAGGGACAGGGGTCTGGGTGGAGACCAGGGTGGGGACTGCAGGGATGGGACCCCAGGGTTGTTCGGGTGGGCGGCAACAGCAGTGGGGTAGAAAGGGCTGGGGGCAGGGTCGGGTCTCCCCAGGATGTGCGCTGCAGGGAGGGGCTGCACAGGGTGTTCCTCTGAAGGAGGGAGGAGGGAGGGAGCACAGAGGCACTGGGAGTAAACGGAGAAGGAAATGGCAGTGACCTGAGTGCCAGGTGGTCCCGGTTTGGCGTTGAACTGTGTGGGAACAGCTTCCTGGCCTGGTGTAAGTGGAAGGAGGAGGGCGCCGAGGTCTGGGGCAGGAAGCAGTGGTAACAAGGCAGGTCCTGGCCCTGTGGGTCTGGGGCTTATCTTCTTCCTGTGAGCTGTGTTGGTGACTCCTGTGGGTGGTGTCCCGGACCTGTGGTCTGGTGGAGCTCAGGCCTCCCAGGGACAGCAGGGCAGCGGGGGCTGGATGAACCTGAGGGGCAGATCAGGGTGTCCCTGGGGCCACTGCCTCCACTTGGGACTAGCATTGCTGTGGGGATCTGGGCATGAGGCCCCTTTTCCCAGGAGGGGAAGCACGTGAGTGAGACCCTAAGTCCATACCCCATGGGGGCTCTGACCTTCCTGTAGAGCCGCTGGCCAGGGGTGGGTGGGGTATGCAGGTGGGGTGGGGGGTGGGGAGCGTAGCCCCTCCCAGACGCGCCCTGCTCTGCTCCAAGGTGTGGGCTTGGGCACTGCAGGGTGACTGGGTCTGGGCTGCCTGGGGTGCCTGAGGTGGCTGCATTCCCAGAGCCGGGACTGAGGCCCAGTGGGGTCTGGGGAGGAGCCTGAATGGGGTCCCATGGAGGACCTGCCTCGGATGACACCCCTATCTTGGGGAGGACATGGGGTCTAGCTGGAAGAAAGGGGAGTGGGCCACCTCCTGGGGGTCTTCCTGGGGCCACCTCAGCCTGGGGGCTCTGTGCTTGGTGACCTGCCAGAAGTTTCTCCTGGCCCAGACCCCAAAGTCTGTCCTGCACCAGGGCAGGAAGGAAGGGTCTGTGGCCTGGTCGAGGTTGGGGCCACCGTGGTGTCCCCTAAGCCCGAGTCTGCTCTCAAGCGCGTGCCCTGCAGGAGGCCCTGAGTGAGGGACAGAGACGGGGCGGGGTCTTTGGTCCTGGTGGACTCTGGGGTGGATTCCAGTGGGGAGTCATCAGGGTTGGGGTCCCCTAGGGCATAGGGGTGTCTCTGCTCCTGGAGTCGGCTCTGGATGTGGGTTTGTGCCTGTTCTGCCTGGGGTTGATGTTGGGAGGAGCCGCTGATCCCCGTCTCTCTGAGGACACTTGTCAGAAGGGTCCACTCCAGCCAGGGGCACGGGGGCCAGGGCAGGATGGGATGAAGCCCCTGCCGCAACCCGCCGGAGCCCCTGGCCCTTGTCCTCCCATCCCGTGGGGACACGGTGGGGCTCCGGGTGCTGGGGGTCATGGGAGCCGGCAGGACATGGGTTCAGGTGGCTGCTCCCCTCTCTGGCTGGGCCTCTGACTTCCGCCACGGGACAGTTTTGGACGCAGCTTTTCTCACAGTGGTCGTTCCAGCCATACCCACTGTGACTCGAGGCTGTTCAGAATCTGCCTAGGCTCCCTGAGCTCTGGGGCCTCCGGGGTGGGGGCTGGGCTGCTGGGCGGGGTCTCCTTCAGGGGCTCTGAGGCTGTGGTTCGTTTTAGGTGTGGGGTGAGGAGTGGGGGCCCAGCTAGCAGAGCACCCACAGACACCGGGGTCTGCACACATTCCACCCCAGTGTGTGGGCTGGGCCCAGGCCCCTCTGGGCAGGTCGGCCTCAACGGGGAGGATGCTCGGTCCTGCCTGGCTCCTCCTTGGGGTAGAGGGGACCCATCTCCTGGCCCTGGACCTCGTCAGGCTGCCCCTGTTCTTGCAGAAATGCAGGACAGTGGAAGGTGCCCTGGAGGGGAGAGGTCTGCTGGCCTGGGTGTCAGGTGCAGCCTCAGATCCTAAATGTGTCCCTGCTCTCTCTGGGTTCTGCTGACTTGGGACGGGGTTTCTGGCCTGGCGAGTGTCACTGTGGTACCAGCTGCTGCTATACCCCACTGTGACACAGACACCTTCAGAAACCTCCTGGTCTGTTTGGGGGCCTTCCCGTGCTGGGCTCAGCACCCCTGGGTCTCGTCTGTCCTTGATGGGGCATCCCTCAATCCTGGCTCTAGGGGGCCTGCCCCTCTGTCTGGTGTTTGGAGTGGGGGGTCTGAGGCAGAGGCCAGCTGCCTCCGGGCCTGCAGGGGCTGCAGACAGGCGTTCCTCTCAGGCTGGGGGCTGGGCGGTCCTGCATGGAGCCAAAGTCTGCCTGTATTGGGGGCCCCCTATCCTTCCTCCATGGCTCTGAGCTCCCCCTGGCAGGACCTCCTCACAGTACTGGGTTTGTCCTGTTTGGGAGGGGCTGCCCCCAGGCCCGGCGCTGCAGTGCAGGGCTCACTGAGGGGCTTTTGGGTCTGGCCTGGGCCGCTGTCGGGGTATTCCACTGTGAGAGGGTCCCGCACAGAATCTCCCATCCTGCTTGTCCTCCCAGAGCCTGGGGTGGGGGGGAATCTGGGGTTCCCAGAGGAGGATCCTGGACCCAGGGGAGGGGGGCCTCTTCACTGACCTCCCTCCCCCTCCTTCCCTTCCCCAAGCTGCCCTGTTGCCCCCCACTGCACCCCAGCCTCTGTGTGCACTGGCTCTGCTGGCTCTGTTGTAGGTGGGACTCAGGATGGTGTGGACGACCTGTGGCCAGCGTGCTGCCTGGGTGGAGAGGAGGTGGGTGGGTCCGTGGGTCCAGGGTGGGAGTTGCTCACTGAGGACGGAGGAGCACCTGCGGGGCCCTGAGCCCTCCCCGACACTGTCGCTGGTCTTTCCCCACAGCCTGCCACTGTGGGAGCCCTCGGCAGGGTGGAGCATACCCTCTAGGAGGCTGGCACTTCCCTGGGTTCACGAAGACGGAGCCTCCCGCCCTGTGGTGCAGCAGCCCTGCTTCCTCCCTCAGTCCTTCCTGATTGATGGCTTCCTGGGGATTCCGGATTCCCATGGGGTGATGAGAGGAGAGCAGAGGGGAGGAGGGGCAGGGCTGGGTCCTGGGTTAGGGGGCGCTCGGGCTGGGGTCCCTGGAGAGAAGTGCCTGGCTCCTGGGGGCCAATCAGGCAGGCGTCCTTTCTGTCCACACCCTGGCTCCCGGCAGGAGCCAGATGGGAGAACGGTAAGGAGAGGGCCTGTGTCCTGTCCTCCCAAGTTCTCTAGACAGGATGGGGGCTGAGGGATCCTCCCCAGGGCAGTGCCAGGCAGTGACTCTAGTGTTGGGTTATTGGACGTCATGGGCTGGCCTGGGGAGTTGGGGGTGCAGAGCAGGAGGGGCTGACTCAGGTGGGGCATGGCCCGGTCATCCCTGTGTTCATGCCATTTCCTGCCCTGGGTAACTGCACTGAACCCCAGCAAGGACAGGGTGGCCTCCCAGCCTGCAGCCTGCCTGGGATCTGCTCTGGCACTAGAACTGAGGACGGGAGTCATCCTGGAGGTCAGCAGCCTCCTAGGACAGCAGGAGGAGACCAGGCCAGCCCCTCGCAGGGGAGGCAGTGGGGATTTTGGCAGGGTCTGCGTTGAGAGCCAGTACCCAGTAGTCACAGAGCCAGATGCCCCAGCAATATGTCCTGTCCACAGCCGTCTGCCCACCCTGTCTTAGCCGGGACAAGGGAGATTGCTGTGCCCCTGGCAGGCCCAGCCTTTTTCCTTCCTTGAATGGCTGAGGCCCTGGGAAGCCGAGCTGTTGGTGGCGCAGGGGAGAGGTGTCCAAGGCAGAGGGATGGCGCTTAATTGAATGGCCTGGGTGGGGCCAGGTCCTCCTGCAGGCTGCAACTCAGGGTTTGGCATGTCTGGCTGATCCCCGTGCCCAGGTTCTGCTGGGGTACCCACAATGCTCTGGGCCCACTGCCTGGGCTCCCCGCCTCGTTTCCAGGGGGTTGGGTGGTGCTCCAAGCCTCAGTTTCCCCACTGTGGAGGGGATGCTGCTGGAGGGATGAGGATTATAGAGCACAGCCTGGCAGCTTCTGTGCCCGCTGCCCCTGCGAACCTGGGCTGTGGAATGGGCAGGCTTCCCCATCAGAGCTGGGCCTGCCAGGGGCACAGCACCCTCACGTGCCCACACTGGGGGCTCCGTGGCTCTATGACTCTGTGGCTTGGTGGTGCTGCCTGCACCTCTCAGGGCTGGAAGCTGCCTTTCCCCGCCAGCCTTTGGTTTCTATCTCAGTCATCCCTGCCCTGGAGCACAGACCTCCCACTGAGGGAACCCTCCCCACAGAGGACCAGAGGGCAGACAACGGCAGCCTTGAGAGCCCCAGGAGAAGCAGGTGAGCTGGAGGCCTGGGGCTGCGCGGCAGGGGCCTGTCTAGTTGGCCTGGTTGCTGCTATGGGTGGCACCACTGTGGTAACTGTACCCACTGTATCCCCCACAGCCTGACACCCCCTGACAATAACCACACCTGGAACTGGAGGCAGGGCTGTGAGGAGGAGCTTCCCAGGGAACAGGGTGGGTCCAGACAGCTGTGCCAGGAGCCCCCAGGGCTGGGGAGGCGGGGGGCTGCTCAGGGACCAGACATGCACAGTGTACCCCTGGAGAGGCGTCTGCAGCCTCCTGGGCTGTGGGACAGGTCTCTGGTCAGCAGGAGGCTGGGTGCTCCCCCGGCATGTGCTCTCCTGTCTCCTCACTGGTGAGCTCCTATGTGACCCAGTGCGGGCCCAGCTCCAGTGTTCACAGCTGTCAGCCTGGCCGAGGGTCCAGGCAGAACTGGGCATGGGCTCCTTCTTAGGGGCCTTGGAGACTCTCTACGGCTGTACCTGGGACTGGGGGCTCCATGAGTGGTCTTTGCCAGGTGGGGATGACAAAGGCAGGAGTTTCTACGTGGGCAGGTGAGGGGGACTGTCTGGGGCCTGGCCCTACGGAGCACAGCGGCCTCTCAGAGGAGGGTGTGTGGGAGTCCTGCCTGTTGGGAGCCTGGGGGATGCTGTTCTCTTGATTCCAGCCAGGATGGGAATCCAGGCAATTGGCAGGAGGTGCTGGAACAACGCTGGTGTCTGCAGGGATTCCTGGCCCCAGGAATTGGCTGTTAGAATCGGGGTATCTGTCGGGACAGGGTCTGGTGCAGCTGGCAGGGAAGGGACCAGGGCACCTGTGGTCATCAGTGAGGTCACCTCAGAGCCCTCTGAAGCCCCTGTTTGGGGGCACATGGTGTGCAGGGCACCAGCCCATGGGCTGAGATGGCCCGGGTGTCCCTAGAATCCGAGAGTCTTGGCACAAACTCTCAGGCCTGGCTCTTGTGGTCCTGGGGAGCTCTGAGCCGAGGCGTGTGCATGGCCCCTGGGTGTCCGGCCAGTTTTTGTCTCTGGTTTCATCACTGTGGTAGTCACCATAGTCCACAGTAGGAGGGCCCATCAAAAAAGCCCCTGAGTGTGGCCAGAGAGGCCTTTCCCATGCAGGCCCTGGTGCAGGCGTCTGGGGCCCCCACTGACAGTGGTGCTGCGTCCTGGGGATCTCAGGCCTTTCTGAATCTTCCACATCTGCCATCCAGGGCAGGAGGGTCTGACTCACCTCCCAGGCTCCTGTCCCCTCCAGGAGGGGCTGAGGTGACGTCCGGCCGGAGAGTATGCAGGAGTCAGGCCTCCTGGAGTTTGAGCCCTGGGGCAGGTGCAGGAGGTGGGACTCCATTTAGGGGCTGGGAAGGGCTGGGCTGTGGGGCTGCCCCCACGGGCCATCTTGTGTTCTGGGGCCGTCCCGATCCAGATGTGGGTTCCCGCTCTGATGCCACCGAGGACTGTCCTGGAAGAGGGTGGCCACTGGGGAGAGAGACAGGGATTTCTGGAAGATTCTTTGTCTCTGACTGTGGGGGTGAGTCCTCTGTTGGCTTCCCCGGTGAGGTCTGGAAAGGAGCAGGACTCAGGACAGTCGGGCAGGATGAGCGACGCCCAGCTCTGTCTGTCTCCGGGAATGTCTTCTGTCTTGGAAAAGACCCAGGAGAGGCTCAGGCGTCAGGGCCAGGCAGGCCAGGGACCAAAAAACAGTGCACAGGGCCAGCCCCGCCCTCCTGGTGCCCCTACTCTGATGTGGGGGCTCGCAGCGTCCACACATATGGCCCAGCCTTAAGGGAGGGGCTTCTAGGACCGCCGGCTGGACAGAAGCAGATGGTGCCGTGGGACCGGCCCTGTCCCCATCTGGACTGGGGTTGGAGGGCAGCAGTGATGCCGACCCGTTGGAGTCAGGTCTGGCTGACCTGTGGGATAATCCTGGCCATCTGTTTCATGGTCTCTGGGGCTGGCAGGCAGGATCTCAGGGTGGTCACTCGTGGGGCTGTCCATCGTGCCTGCCGCCCTGTGTGTCTGGGTCACAGGCTGCACTGCTGTGGTGGCCACCATACCCATGGTGCTGTGTCCTCAATCAAAATCCTAACATGGCACGTGGCGGACCCCCACAGGGAGGGCTGTGGCGGGAGACTCCCAGGGATGGGTTTTTGATGGACTCTGTGACACTGTGGGTGTAATAAGTACTAGTCCAAGCATTGTAATACCACAGTGACACAGACCTCACTTCAAACCTACTGCCAGGCCTGGTGAAACCTGGGATGTCCAGAGCTGACCTGAGGAGGCAGGAGGGCCCCGAGGGGAGGCTGTGGGCCCAGCGCTCTCAGGTCTGCTGCGGGGACACTCAGGTCTGCCCCTCGCTTAGGTGGACAGTGTCCGTGCCCACCTGTGTCCTGAGGCTCCACCTCAGGCTGGTATCTGTCTGTACTGTCCCTACCCGCCCCATGGCCATGTTCTTTTGGTTGTATAAATTGCCTCCAAATCATGCAGGTATCACTCTGGGGCTTTTTATATTCCCTGGGCCATCAAGTGCCTCCACTCAGAAAGGTGAGATGTGGGAGAGTTCCAGAGTCATTCCACAACCCCGGATGAGCCCCTGCAGCCTCAGTGCTACTCAGGTTCCAGCAAGACCTGGAGGAGGTGCAGTTGAGGCCCGAGGTCAGGTGAGGCCCAGGCCAGGTGAGGTCCAGGTCAGGTGAGGCCCAGGCCAGGTGAGGTCCAGGTCAGGTGAGGTCCAGGTCAGGTGAGGTCCAGGTCAGGTGAGGCCCAGATCATGTGAGCTCAGGACAGGTGAGGTCCCAGTCAGGTGAGGCTGAGGTCAGGTGAAGCCTATAGGTGAGGTCCAGGCCAGGTGAGGCCCAGGCCAGGTGAGACCCAGGCCAGGTGAGGTCCAGGCCAGGTGAGGCCCAGGCCAGGTGAGGCCCAGATCATGTGAGCTCAGGACAGGTGAGGGCCCAGTCAGGTAAGGCTGAGGTCAGGTGAAGCCTATAGGTGAGGCCCAGGCCAGGTGAGGCCCAGGCCAGGTGAGGCCCAGGCCAGGTGAGGTCCAGATCAAGTGAGGTCCATGTTAGGTGAGGCCCAGGTCAGGTGAGGCTGAGGTGGATGTATGAGACTTCTGTAATTTTCAGTGAGTGCCAACCCTGCCTAGTGTCCCTGCTCCTCCTCCCAGTGCCTGCTCTGTGCCTGCCAGATGGTGCCCCCTGCACAGGTGGTGCTGGCTGTGGAGGAGCTGGGCTCTGCCTCCCTGTGCATGAGCGTCCCTCTTGGGCTCTGGCCTGGGAGTGTCGCTGAGTTGCTTGTCTCCAGAATGCACTGACAGTGCCGTCCTCAGCGGTATACGTCCTCGGGGGGAGTACGGCTCTGTGCTTACTCCACGTCAGTCCCCAGGAGCTGCCAGCAGGTACCGGCCTGCCCTGCTGCACAGTGAGCCTGCAGCCTGTCGTGGATGCCCAGGGAGGTGAGTGCTCCACACATCAGGCCTTTCCTCTTTAAAGTCATTTCTTTGGGGAAACATCATCGATGACTCATATACTAAATATATGTCTGTATCATTGTGCAATTGCCTGTGTCATTATTTATTTATCCAACCTGGGTTAATGTCTTTGCTATTGTGAACAGCGCCGGAGTGAGAATTTTCTAAATACAGCTCTTTGCGTTTTCCTCTTCTTGCGATTTAGAAGTTTAACTGCTGTTTTCAAGGTACTGTAATGTATTTGTTCTGTTCTTGTTAGGAGACTTGCCAACCCTGTGCGTCTCAGTTCATACCCTCTTCCTTGCCCAGTAGAAGTAACCACAACTGTGTTTATGTGATTTTCATTTTCTTGATTTTCCTTGTAGTTTTTCTAGTGGAAAGTTTATCCCTTAAGAAGATAGTTCCTTGTGCCATGTGTAAATTTTATTTAGAAGAAATCATAGTGAAGGTATTTTTTGGAGTTTCTGTTTTTACTCCAATTACTCAGCATTGTCATGAACTGAACTGCAGAGCTGCCTGCAGCCTCTATTGTTGTCCTCATGGCTGTCTGGGTTCGCACTGCATGAACCTGCCATCGTTTATTCGTCTGTTTTCCTTCAGATGTATGTTTGCTTCGTTCTCAGTTTGGGCTGTGACAGTCGGTTTTTCTGCACATCTTTGCCCATGAGGCTCTCAGGGAGGGCTCTAGGGCTGGCATTGCCTGCAGGGTTCTGCTTTGTCACAGGGAGTTCCTGCCAGTGCTTTTCAGAGTGTCTGTGCCCAGCAGCAATGCCTGAAGGTGCCCACTGAACTTTGCCCTGGCATCAGGCGCTTTCTGTGTGCTTGCTTCTGTGCTGCTCCACATTCTGGGGAATTTATTCAGATCTGTGCTGCAAATCCATCTTGCTGATTTTCTCTTTAGCTGTGCCTACATCAGCTGTTAAGCATCCCATGATGCAGCAGTGTGGGCACAGGGCAAACTTTCGAATGATGACAGCGTAGGATAGCGGCTGCTCCTCCTTCCCTCTGCCCTTTCCACAGACTGTCCTCCTGGGCTCACTCCCAGCCATTGATCCCAAAATCCAGTTTATGGAACTCTCTGCGCAGGAAAGGAGAAACAGCAAAAGGCCCTGCTCAGGCTCTGCCTGCATCCCCTCTTGCACACCCGCCAAAGCTCTTTCCTTGGGGCCTGTGCCAGCTTCCCAGCTGCCTCTCATTTTCTGTTTACTCTGCTTGCTGCCCGGTGCGGATGATATATGGGGAGGAGTCTGGTGTGTTTTGGGTGTTGATGGACACCCCTAGGCCCTACGTCTCAGATGCTCCCCGCAGCCCGTCAGCCTCAGAAGTGGGAGCATTTACAGCAGGGTTTTGGGACTGGGGCTGTGTCAGTGTGGGCATAGCAAGTAGTACTAGTACAATATTCTCACAGTGACACGAGCCCCCACAGAATCCTCCTGTCCCTGCGGATGTCACCGAGTCCCCCCTTGCTGTCTCTGGCCAGTTCTCCTGCTGAGACTGTGATTTCCGGGGATTTTTGTCTGAAACTCGTGTGTCTTGGAGAGGACCCTGAGCCCAGTGCTATACAGGGGGCTTCTCCTTTGTCCTGGGGGAGTTGCGTGGACCCTGTTTTTGGTCAAGGGAAGCGCTTGCTGGTGGAGGAGACTTCCCCTCCTCTCTTTCTCGGGAGCCCCCTCTGATGTCGTTCCCTGGTGTTTCTCAGGGCTGATTCTGGGGGCTCGGCAGTGTCTGCCCTGTTCCAGGTGGGACTGTGGGTCTGTTCTGTTTCCACAGGGTGTGGTTTGTCCACCGGTGAGGGGCTCAGGACGTCAGTGGCTGGTCTCTGTCCCTATGGTGTGGGCTCGGGCTCACTGCTCCCCTGCCCTCCAGGTCAGTCGCTGACTCAGTTGCTATTCAGTGGCCTCCATGGCTGTTCGGTGGTGGCTGCAGGTCTCTTTGCAGGAGAGGCCTGCGAGAGGGCTGGATGTCTGGGAGCCCTGCATTCTCCCGTGATGTTGCTGCCTGAATCCCTCGTCTTTAAAGGGAGAGCTGAACCTCCCTGCAGGTGTGGGCGGTGAGAGACACAGGCAGACGTGCATCAAGGTGCTGGAGACCAATTTCTTTCAGTGCCTTCTGCCTGTGGAAGCGCTGAGCTCTCTGCTTCTGTGCACAGGAGGTTGCCCTGTAAATGGGCAGTGAGGGCAAGGGCCCAGGCCTGCATGGGAAAGACTTGGGTGAGCCTTTGTCCTGGAAATACAACAGCCGGGCTGAGAGGGGAGCGGGGCCGGAGTAGCCAGGAGGAAAGTAAGGGCATGGGCAGTGTGTGGGTGGGGAGTGCAGGGTCAGTGCCATGGCTCAGGGGCCCCAGGAGATGAAGAGCTTGAGGGCAACAGGGGGCAGGGGGTAGGCACAGGTGGGAGAAACTGAGGCTCTGGCAGCAGAAGAGTAGAGGGCCTACAGGTACAGGATTGGCCTAGTAGGAGTGTCTGGAGGGAGGGACAGGGGTCTGGGTGGAGACCAGGGTGGGGATTGCAGGGACAGGACCCCAGGGTTGTCTGGGTGGGCGGCAAGAGCAGTGGGGTTGAAAGGACTGGGGGCAGGGTCGGGTCTCCCCAGGGTGTGGGCTGCAGGGAGGGGCTGCACAGGCTGTTTGCCTGAAGGAGGGAGGAGGGAGGGAGCACAGAGGTGCTGGGAGCCAATGGGGAGGGAAATGGCAGCAACCCAATGCCAGATGGTCCCGGTTTGGGGTTGATCTGTGGGGTGCAGCTTCCTGGCCCGTGTGTAAGTGGCCAGGGCAGGCACGGAGTCTGGGGCTATAAGCGGTGGCAGGAAGGCAGGTCCCGGTTTTGGGGGTCTGGAGCTTATCTTCTTCCTGTGAGCTGAGTGTGGGTGGCACCTACGGGTGGTGCCCTGGACCTGTGGTCTGGTGGAGCCCAGGCCTCCCAGGGACATCAGGGCAGCCAGGGCTACAGGAGCCTGAGGGGCCAGGTCAGGGTAGACCTGAGCCACTGCCTCCACCTTTGACCAGCACCACTGCGGGGGTCTGGGCATGAGACCCCTTCACCCAGGAGGGGAGGCACGTGAGTGAGACCCTAATTCCATACCCCATGGGGGGCTCTGACCCTCTTGCAGAAGGCCTGGACAGAGGTGGGTGGCTGTGTGCAGGTGGTGGGTGGGGAGCCCAGACCCTCCCAGATACAGCCTGCTCTGCTCCAGAATGTGGGCTGGACACTGCAGGCTGCCTGGTGTGCCTGAGGTGGCTGCATTCCCATGGCCAGGACTGAGGCCCAGTGGGGACCGGGGAGGAGCCTGAAGGGGGCTCCATGGAGGACCTGTCTTGGATGACACCCCTGTCTTGGGAAGGACATGGGGTCCAGCTGGGAGGAAGGGGAGTGGGCCACCTTCTGGGGGTCTTCCGCCCCCACCACCGCAGCCTGGGGGCTCTGTGCTTGGCAACCTGCCAGAAGTTCCTCCCTGCCCAGACCCCAAAGTCTGTGCTGCCACAGGGGAGGAAGGAAGGGCCTGTGGCCTGGTCGAGGTTGGGGCCACACTGGTGTTCCCTAAGCCCGAGTCTGCTTCAAGTGCTTGCCCCGCAGCAGGCCCTGAGTGAGGGACAGAGACGGGGCGGGGTCTTCGGTCCTGGTGGCCTCTGGGGTGGATTCCAGTGGGGAGTCATTGGGGTTGGGGTCCCCCAGGGTACTGGGGTGAATGAGCTCCTGGAGTCTGCTCTGGATGTGGGGTTTGTGCCTGGGCTGCCTGGGGTTGATGTTGGGAGGTGCCGGTGACCCCTGTTTCCCTGAGGGACTGTTGGTGGTGGTAGGATCAGTTCTGGCCAGGGGCACTGGGGCCACGGCAGTAGGATAGGATCCAGCCCCTTCTCTGACCCCCCTGGAGCCCCGGTCCCCGTCCTCACCATTCAGTGGGGACTCCGTTGTGCTCTGGGTGCTGGGGATCATGAGAGCTGGGTAGGACCCAGGTTCGGGGCGGCTGCTCCTCTCTCTGGCTGGGCCTCCGGCAGTGGCCAGGAGACAGTTTTGGACGCAGCTTTTCTCACAGTGGTCGTTCCAGTTATACCCACTGTGACTCGGGGCTGTTCAGAAGCTGCCCAGGCTCCCTGAGCTCTGGGGCCTCCGGGGTGAGGGCTGGGCTTGTGGGTGGGGCCTCCTTCGGGGGCTCTGGAGGCTGTGGCTTGTTTTAGGTGTGGGGTGAGCACTGGGAGCCCCAGCCAGCCGAGCACCCACAGAGACCGGGGCCTGCACACATTCCGCCCGGTGTGTGGGTGGCCCAGGCCCCTCTGGGCAGGTCGGCCTCAACGGGGAGGGTGGTTGGGTCCTGCTCGTTTTCCTTTGGGTTAATGGGATTCATCCCCTGGCCCCAGACCCCCTTAGGCTGCCCCTGTCCCTCCAGCAATGCAGGACATGGCAGGTCACCCTGGAGGGAGGCATGTTCTGGCCTGGGTGTCAGGTGTGGCACCTCAGATCCTCCTGCGTGCTCTGGGTTGAGCAGGACGGCAGACGACCCAGGGCCCCCACCCTGTCTAAGGACATTTTTGCTGCAGCAACTGTGGGAGCTGACGGTGTTCACGGCCACGCCACGGTCATCATCGTAGTCAAGGCTTTCTAAGAATTTCATTGTGACAAAGCCTCCTATGAAATGGTGCCATGCCCTGCTTCCTGAGGGTTACTGGTGAGTCCCGGATTTCCCGCAGAGGTGGGCGGGACACCTTGAGGGTCCCAGCAGGAGCCAGGTGGGGATACTGTGAGGAGAGGGCCTGTGTTTTGTCTTCCTTGGGCCGTGGGACAGGGTGGAGGCTGAGGGCGTCTTTCCCAGGGGATCACAGAACAGCATCTCTGCTGTGGAGGGGCATCCAGCACGTGGGCCTGGGCTGTGGGTGCAGGGCAGGAGGGGGCGGGCACGGGAGGGGTGTGGCCCAGTCATTCCTACATTCACAATCTTTCTTGACCTGGGCACCTGCACTAGACCCCGGCCTGGAGGGGGCGGCTTCCTAGCCTGCAGCATCCCTGTAGTCTGCTCTGGCTCTGGAGCTGGGGACAGGAGCCAGGCAGGAGGTCAGCAGCCTCCTAGGACAGCAGGAGGGCCCAGGCCAGTGCCTATCCGACTTCCCCAGGAGAGGGGTCCCAGGGATGGGGAGATAATGATTTCTAGAAGGGTCTGTGTCTCTGAGTGTGCAAATTGGTCCAAACTGTCCACCAGGTGTGGTCAGGTAAACACAGGCAGACTTGAGTTCAGGCGGAGGAAACCGAGTTTTGTCATTGACTCCCTACCGACTCTAGGGGAATGAGCCAAGCTCCATTATCATCTGTGCAGAAGCGACAACCTTGTAAAGGGAGGTGGTAGGGGGAGCAGGGAGGGTGCTCGGGGCCCAGTCATCAGCGAAGGGAAAAGCTGCCCAGTGTTGGTCAGCGTCCCTGGGATGGGGCCCGCCGTGTCCGTGCTGGCCACTGTTGAGGTCAGGATTCTGTCCTCCCAGAGCCTGGAGACACCGGCCCCATCCTTCCCAATGGGGACACTTCAGGGAGCAGCTCTCAAGTCCCGACAAAGACCCTCCTGGCCACAGGAGATGCACGGACATCGGGAACGGACAGAGGAAGGACGTGCAGTTGCAGCCTTTTCAGCAGATGCCCTGAGAACTGGAGGTCGGGAGTTGGAGCAAACGGTCAGTTCTGGTGCGTGGAGCTTTCTCAGGCAGGTGTTGATGGGGCTGGGGTCGGCCTAGGGGTGTGCCCTGAAGCCACTGGAAGCCTTGCTGGGATCCGGCTGTCTCTTGGTGCAGGGGGTGGAGGGAGCCCTTATGATAGAGCTCTGGGGGGCCTCGAGGAGACCATCCCTGCAGCAGCCGGGCCATGCTCTGAGGATGTGGGGCGAGGCCCCCCACCGTCTTTGGGTGTAGGGTGGTGACTTCTTTGCACAGACTGGCCAGGGGTCTCACAGGGGCACAGTACAGGTGTCAGTGGGCTGCAGGGCTGGGGGACATCAGAGCCGCTCTCTGGGCTTGGCAGCCACCTCAAGTGGGATCAGAAGGGGAGGCAGTACCTGGTGCTTTCCCTCCAGGCCTCTCTCCATGGTGTCCAGGGTAGCTTCTGGAGCTTTGGTGCCAATTCCTGAGGCCAGGGTCCTACCCTTCCTGATGCCGTGATGTTTGAGGGCTCTGGAGGAAGCCCGGCCTGGCCACTCCTGCACTGCCTGGGCCTCTAGTCCTGCTGCGCCTTGAGGGGAACCCAGGGCCCCAGCCTTGGCCCTGTAAGGTCAGATGGGGGCTGGGCTCCAGCATCCTGCCACTAGGTTTAGTTCCTAAATGACAGGGAGGCAGACTCTGGCTGAGCTCAGGACCTGTCCCCAGGCTCTGTGCCAGAGCAGGGTCCCCCAGCAGAGGCTGTGTGGGGCTGGGCAGGGTTCCCACCTTGTGGGGAGTTCCCTGGACCTGGAGACCCAGCCCTCAGCCTCCTTGATAATGAATGATGCATCCTGTGGCTGTCTTGGCCCAGACCATCAAGTGGCCTCCTCACCTACCCCTCTTCAGACAGGGCCTCGGACCTAAGGCAGGAGCACTCCCTACCCCAGACCTCCTGCGTCACAGGAAATGCACAGACATTGGGAAGGGATGGAGAAGGATGTCATCATTGGCCTGAGTGGTGGGATGAGCTAGAAATAGTTCTTAATTCCCGGTGTAAGTTGTTCTTCAATGAGGTGGACAGAATTTGGCTTTCTAGGGTGTCGTTTATAACATTTGGCTCTTTACCGAAGTGCAAGTTAGCCCATGTTTTACTCTGGGAACTGTGGAGTGTGATTCCTTTAATGGACTTTTCCATGTTCCTCCGAATCCTGGAGCAGTTCTTATGGGAACTGATTAGTTTTGTGAAAGTCTAAACTTCACCCATAAAGCCATCTTGGCCTGAAGTCATCCGTGAGGACAATTATTTAATAATCTTAATGCTTCCTTGAGGATTATTGTTCCAATTATGATTTCCTTTTCTTCTTGAGTCAGTTTTAAGTTTTATTGCTAGAAAAGAAAAATGCCAACTTGCCGTCATCTCTGCTGTCATTATTCTGTGCCCAACAATTGCCTTCTGTATCTGCTGTGTCTTCCCCAGCACAGGAGGTGTACTGTCATTAACAAAGCAATGTGTCCAGATCATTCAGAATCTGCCTGCCACGGGGAGCAGGAGGCGAGCGTGAATGAAGAGCCACAGCATGGCAGGGGAGCCACTGCAAGGATGCTGAAACCCGTGTGAACAGAGTTGCTGTAGGTAGGCCGCCATGGAACCTTGTGGGGGAAACACTGCCTCTTAGGGATGGCAGTGAAAGTGGGACAAGAGAGCGGCATTGCCCCAGGTGGAGGATGCAGTGCTTTGCCTTGCTCCTTGGTGCACGGAGAGGGAAGGGGACGCTGCTATAAAGTTCCTGGCTGGACTTTGGCTTGATAAGCCATGAGCACCTTTGGGAGTATGAGGGGGGGCGGGTGTGTGCACATCTTCCGTGAGGAGCTGTTAGTATTGGCGCAGACGTTTCAAGTATGGCAGACAAAGGATGTTCTGCATGGGGAAATGTGGTGATACCCGTTTCACTAGGACAGCTCACATAGATTGAGTGTTCAGGAAGGACCGGCACCATACCCAGTGCCTGATGTGTATCATCTCATTGAGTCCTTGCCTCAGATGCAAAAGGAAGCCATCACCACCATCATCACCACCATCATCATCCTCCTCCTGTGCAGATGGAGAGGCTGAGGCATAGCGAGGTGACAGAGTCTGCCCAGGACTGCAGGCCAGCTGGTGGCACAGCCGGGTTCCAATGGAATGAAGGTTGTCATCCTCAGATGGCAGGGTAGGCAGGTGGCTAGAGCTCACTTGGGAGAAGGGGAAAAGACACTGACTTTGGCTAGGGATGGAGCAGGGCCTGGGCTGGCTTTCCATGCACAGGCAGCTGGCGAGGCTCATGGCTGTGCTCCAGACCCAGGTGTGGACAATGAATCTTCCACGTCTACCCTAGGCTATGGGTTTGGACAGCACTGTGATGGAGAAGACACTCTATGGCCTGCAGTCTGTGACCAATGATGTGACTGTGGGAATGGCGCTGGCATCTGGCTACCACTCTGAGATGGGTGGCCAGCTGCCATCAGGCCCCAGGATGGGACCACCATGCGACTTCTCCCCTCACTCTTCCAGGTCACGTCCAGAGCCCCAGGACGACCAGTAAAGCCTCTTGAGCCAGTGGCAGCTCACGTTCTGCCTTGCCGGCTACTCTTCTCCCGGGCAACGTTGGCTGCTTGCTGTGGCTCTCCCCAGGGTATGTGACTGCCCCGGTGCTGGGTGCCTGGCCTGGGCAGCTGGGCTCAGCTTGGACCCAGGCAGCAGTCACAGAGGGGCCCACAGGGGTGACAGAGTCGCTTCTGTGATGATGAATGGGCGGCTGTGATACGAGGGAGGCAACCACTCCTTAGCTTCCAAGTGCTGGGGTCAGGGCCAGGGTCAGCCAAGTCCCTCCCATATTTAAACAGCGGGTTTGGGCTTGTCCCAGGAGGACAAAGTCAGGAGCCCGTACCGGGACATGCCTCCACCAAAGTTCCGCCAGGACACCAGCCTCTGCCAGCGGCCCCGCTCCTCAGCTACCCCACCTTGCTCCTGGGTTCCACGGTGGAGTCAGATGTTTCTGGGCACTTTCACCTTTGTGCCTTAAATGCATGTTGAGGCCTTTAAGGAACGGTGGAGAAACAGGGTTGTGGGCAAAGGCAAGTGACAACCGGGAACGATGATCCTGCAGAGGCTGCTGACACCGGGCCCAGGGGCGTGAGTTCATCCTTCTGCCTGGGCTTTGGTGGGAGGGGCAGACTCTATGGTCTGAGACACAAAAGAACCCAAAACATACGTGTGTACAGACACACAGCAGAGGCACACACTCACAGGAGGCCCGTGGACTCCACACAGGGAAGAAACTCCTCTGGTTGACAGTGGACGGCGTTGCAGCAGGGTCCCACCCCCAAGCCCTGCCTGCCTCCCATTGCCCACCTGGCCCTGGCTTGATGGGCTCACCTCATGCTGTGGCCGGGGCCTCTGGCTTCCTGCAACCCTTTGCTGGCCTGGGGCCTGGGCCTCTCCTGGGCTGCGCCTAGGGTTTGTAACTCTGGGCCCGTGCCGGAGTGCACAGAGCATCTCTCCCTGGTAGGCTCAGGGCTGCCTCCTCGAGCTCTGTGCGCCTGCACTGGCCAGTGAGCCTGTGGTGTGGGTCTTCAGTCTGCATCCTTCTACCTCCTGAGCACAGGGGTCCCAGGCGCCCTGCAGTTGCCTCCTTGGCCATCCTGTGGGGTCCCTAGGCCTTGCCCTCACTTCAGTGCCCAGGTGCTCAGGCTGTGCCTAGGTGCCAGGCGAAGGTGTGAGCATGAGCCTATCAGACACACCTGGCAGATGTATACCAGGTGTCCCACCCCTGCCACCACGGGACCTCCCGATACGGCAACCACCACGGACCTGTGAGGACTGATGAGGAAAGGAGAGGCAGCCCTGGGCCAGGTTCACAGGAACTCCAGCATAGCAGAGCCTGCCCCAGCGGCCCCCTTGTCCTTCATGAGGAGCTAGCCCATCCCTGGTGGGGCTCCCGTCCCCCTTCTCCGTGGTCTCCATGCTTGCCTCGTCAGAGTCACCTCTCAGGCAGTCCCGGGATCCTCTCCTTTAGACCCACAGTGCCTGCCTGGCCTCCCCAGGTCTGTCTCTGGAGGCTCTGAGGGAGATGGGCTTGGGGGCTCTAGGAGGAGGCAGGGATTCCAGGGTGTCAGGAAGGCAGGTGTGCCGGATCCCACCCAGTGAAGTAATAAACCGTGGGTGGTGACAGTGACCCGGTGCCCTCACTGCCCAGCCCCACCTGTCCTCAGCCAGTGCTGCAGGGATCCCAGGCCCAGACTCTGCAGGCCTTCGCTGATCCCGGCCACCCCAGGAAGGCTGCAGCCTGCGGGCACCAGCCAGGCCACATGCTCAGCACCAACCAGGGCCCACTGCCCATCCTACACACGGGGCCGCTGGGCAGGTGCCCCTCACACCCCCGGGATGTCAGAGCTTACCTCAAGCAAAGCACCCCAGCACAGCCTTGGGAGGCAGTCATGCCCTGGGGGACGATGGAGAGCAGTCCAAGCAAGAGAGGGAGGGAAGGAGGGAGGGAAGGGGCGGGGGAGAGAGAGAGAGAAAGAGAAAGAGGAGGTATCAGCTGTAAGGCTGCCTTAGAGGAGGTGGGCATGGCCTGCACCTCACTAAGCCTAGTCACTCTCATGGCTCTGAGTGGCTCACAGGCTTGTGAGGACCCCGTCACTGCCTGTTGAGTTCCCCCAATGGCTCCTTCTAGGAATGCACTGTGGCTGCTCTGACAATTTGCACAACCCAGTGGCTTAAACACCACACATTTATACCACAGGTCCGGATGAATCCTACAGGGCCAAGGTCTAGGTGTGCTGGAGGCCGTGCTCCCTCGAGGCTTGTGGGGAGAACCTTCCCTGCCTCGTCCAGTCTCTGCATCCCTGAGCTCTCGGCTCCTCCGCCATCTTCAGGGCCAGGGAGTAGCATCTGCTTGCTTGGCCTCTGCCTCTGCATCCAACCTCACCTGGCTTCTGTGTCAGTCTCCCTCTGCCATCCTCCTAGGACACTTGTGATTACATTAGGGCTCACCCCGTTAATCCAGGAGCCCCACTCCACATCATTATTTTCAGCTAACTTGCTTCTGCAAAGACCCCCTTTCCCAATAAGGGCACACATTCACTGGTCCAGGGCTAAGGACCTTGCTCCAAGTCTCTCCACCTATGATGCTGTGCCTTCCAGAAACCTGTCCTTTGCAGCTCGGTCTTAACACCAAACCTGCTGGTGACCTGGACATCACAGGGTTGTCCCCTCGGGCTGTGTGCAGCACGATGCGATTTCTGGGCCTGAATGTCATGCTCCCTGGGGCAGGACCTTGAGCCTGCAGCACACACCAAGCCACCCGCAGCCTCACAGGCAATGCCCTGGGTAGACGGAGGGGCCCAGCCCCAGCTCGGGTCCTCTAGTCTACCTGGCTACCATGCTTCTCATTCTCCTGAGATACCTGCATTTCTACCCTCCTGCCCTCTCCAGGCACATCTGCAGCCCCTGGGTTGCCACGTGAGGAAGGGGTGGGGCAGGGCTGAGGGTGAGGCGGAGTTCAGGGCATGGATGTGGCCTGGCTGAGGGGTGTGTGCCCCAGGGTGTGGCTGGGGTGTGGTGGGGTGGCATAGCTGAGGGTGTGGCTGAGGGTGTGTGGCTGTGAGGGGTGGTATGGCTGAAGGCGTGGATGGGGTGTGGCTGAGGGGTGTGGCTGAGGGCATGGATGGGGTGTGGCTGAGGGGGTGTGGCTGAAGGCATGGATGGGGTGTGGCTGAGGGGGTGTGGCTGAAGGCGTGGATGGGGTGTGGCTGAGGGGGTGTGGCTGAAGGCATGGATGGGGTGTGGCTGAGGGGGTGTGGCTGAAGGCATGGATGGGGTGTGGCTGAGGGGGTGTGGCTGAAGGCCTGGATGGGGTGTGGCTGAGGGGGTGTGGCTGTGGGCGTGGATGGGGTGTGGATGAGGGTGTGGCTGGCGTGTGGTTGTGGGGTGGTGTGGCTGTGGGGGTCAGTGATAGGGATGGAACTGAGGGTGGGGCTTGGCTGAGGGTTGAGTGGGGCAGGACTGGGGCAGGGCTGAAGGCAGGGTGGGGTGGGGCTTGGGGCGGGACTGGGGAGGCAGAGGGAGCTGAAGCCACCTGAGCCCAGATGCCTACAGTTGGCTGCTGCCTTGCCCACCCACTCAGATGCTCTTTTCTGCACCCCAGTCCCTGGAGCCCAGGGACGGGATGGTGAGAGGCACAGAATCCCTTCCCACCCGGGATTCCTCTGGGCCCTTGACTGGGTGCGGGACTCTGGCAGGCCCCCTCTGCTCTCACATGGTGACTGTGGCTGGCAGACGCACAGCACTCCTTGCAGTCATCACTGAGGTCTTCAGTGGTAGAGGAGGCCCTGCAGTGCCGCCTGCGTTCCAGACCTTGCTGGTTCCGTGGGATCTGCTGGACCACGGGGCCAAGGGATCAGCTTGTGTGTCGAGGGCCCTGGCCTTGCTCTGGCCCCCTCACCCCTGAGGCCCTGTGGCCCGCAGAACACGGGCTGCCCAGGGGCAGTGGCCGTGGCCTCCCAGCTGCACAGAGGCCTGGATGTCTGGTGTGCGGGCCCAGGCACGCCCCCACCTCCACTCCCCATGCTGGCCCACACCTCGGTCCCTGGCTGTCCAGATGAAGCAGCAGAGTGATGCCACAGCCCATCCCGGTGACACGCTCACCCTCAACCCTCATATCCAGGACCCTGGTCTTGTGTGGTCCCTGATGTGGAGTCCTCAAGATACACCCAGAAAGTCCTGGCTGTGAAGTAAGGGTGCAGAGTCCTGCAGAGCCGCTGGGCTGGGCTGGTGCCCCCAGGAGATGGAATCCCTGGTGGATGCCCTCCTCCCTCAGAGCTGGGGCAGCTCAGTGTGCACCGCCCCCACATCCATCCTCTCTGCCGGCCATGGTTGTCTGAGCAGTCATTCTCTGCCAGCACCTCTGCAGCCTGCGGGGCCTCAGGTTCGCTGTGAGGGACCTCCCTGGCCTTCTGCGGAGACGGAGTAAGCTCTGTCAAGGCAGCTTACTCCATCGTCCCTTCCTGTGACACCAATGACGAAGCAGACTCCTCCACACAGGCATCCTCAGGGCCCAGGGCCCTGGGGGCACCTTCCTCCTTTCTTATTTGTTGAGAAAAAAAGTGGCATTGTGCTCACACCAGGAAGCTGGAGCAGAGCTGACATGCTCGGGAAAGGGCAGAGGTCACTGCGGGTGGGAAGGGTCATCCAGTCTAGACTCAGCACCTCGTGGGCTGGTCAACTGAGGCTCAGAGTGCTGGTGCCAGGCCTGAGGCCTCGCGGTGACCCCTCTCTCTGGTTCCCAGCACCTGCCTGAGACCCGTGCCAGGCACCCATGACCTGGATCTCCCTGTTTCCTCGTCCAGGGCCTGAGGAACTGCCTCCCCAGGTCTGTCTCTGGAGGCTCTGAGGGAGATGGGCTTGGGGGCTCTAGGAGGAGGCAGGGATTCCAGGGTGTCAGGAAGGCCAGTGTGCCGGGTCCCACCCAGTGAAGTAACCGTGGGTGGCGTTTGGGCCTCCCCACCTTCCCCAATGAGTGTGCCGGTGCTGGCGCTGCAGGCTCAGGGCTGCCCGTGACCCCAGACACCGCTGTCCATCCTGTGAGGCTCCCGTCTGGGCATGTCCTGGGTGGATTCCTCCTTTCTGTTAAGTAGCTACATGAGGCAGAGGCTCCTGGATCCAAAGCAAATGACAGGAATTCCAGAGCCAGATGTATCCACTCAGGGCAGCCAGTGTTCATGGAGATGCCTCCAGCACGTGGAGGAGAGTGAAAGTCAGCCCGCCCCTCTCATGAGAAAAGAATCTGCTGATACCTCTCAGCCTCCAGCGTTGCAAGTGCAAGGCCAGTGGAGATAACCTGCAGTGTGCACGAGGGAGTGTGCCAGGGGCTGTGTGCAGGGGTATGAGTGTGCAAGAGCGAGAGCGCATGGCTCCTGTTACCTCAAGGTGTGGGCTCCTGGTGGCTGCTCAACGTTCCCAGGTGTGAGAGGCCCCGTGCATCCTAAGCTGCCTGAGATTTCTGTGCACTGATCGCATCCTCAGTTTCTTGTCCACCTGTTCACTAGCAAGAGTCCAAGGCTCCAAGGACACCCTCCCTGCACATGATTGGGTGTTCATGGTGGCCTGGGCTGTGTCCTCCCCTGGGGATGAGGGTGGGATGTCCATGGTGGCCTGGGCTGCATGCTCTTATGGGGATGAGGGTTGAGTGTCCATGATGCACTGGGCTGTGTCCTCCCTTGGGGATGAGGGTTGGGTGTCCATCGTGACCTGGGCTGTGTCTTCCCCTGGGAATGAGGGTTGGGTGTCCATCGTGACCTGGGCTGTGTCCTCCCCTGGGAATGAGGGTTGGGTGTCCATCGTGACCTGGGCTGTGTCCTCCCCTGGGGATGAGGGTTGGGTGTCCATCGTGACCTGGGCTGTGTCCTCCCCTGGGGATGAGGGTTGGGTGTCCATCGTGACCTGGGCTGTGTTTCCTTAGGGATGAGGGTTGGGTGCCATGGCATCCTGGGCAGGTGCTTCCTTTCTGCACAGGGTTGGGTGACCATGATGTCCTGGCAGTGGCTTCCCTGGCTTGCCTCTTTTCTGCCATGTGGGAAGAGCAGGGGAGGTTTAGTTGGTCTCAGCACATCATTCTCTCAGGATAAGTACAAGAGCGTCTGAGCTGTGAGGCCAGTGCTCCAGCTTTGAAATTGTCTTCCCCACCCTCACCTCCATCCCATCAAAGCCCGACACTTCGTGTGGCAGCAGCGAGGTGGGTGTTGGCTGTTCTCTTGGGCTGGGGGTTAGTGGTGGACGGGGAAAGGAGGGATGTTGGTCAAAGGGCATGAAGTTTCTGCTAGATGGGAGGAGTCAGGTCTTTTGAGCTGTTGCACAACATGGTGACTATAGTTAACAATAATGTCTATTTCAAGATTGCTAAAGATGAGCTTTTAAATATTCTCACCACAAAATGATAAGTGTGTGAGGTGATGGATATGCCACTTGTTTTGATCATCCCACAATATAGACAGGTATCGTCACTTCACATTGCACCCCAGGAATTTTCACATTTGGTTTTTGTCAATTAAAACTAGAGACACAAAAGGAGAGAGGGGAGAACAACAGACACTTCATGGAACCGTGGGCTCCTGCTACCAGGTAAAATAAACTGCAAAAAGGATTCCCAGGGAACCATTCCCTCTTTCAAAGCCTTTGGTTACAGGACGCTAGATTTGGGAAATCTGCCTGGATGACATTCACATGAATGGGCACGTACATGAAAAACCACGGTAACGTAATTAGAATAGTCAGAGAAACGTAGCCAGAAGAATTTGCAACATGCTCTTGTAACACCAAATTCGATCAGTTTAAAAGAAATGATTGTTTTGTGGGCGATTGAAAAGTAAACGTATTCTTCTTTTTAAGGTAAAAATTTGGACCTTTATCATACATACACCCCTATGTACTTTTCAAATCAGCATCATTATTAATTTATATACATTTTTGCTAATCTGAGTCAGCACAGGCTGCGGCTGTCAGAATGGACACCTTTTGGTTGTTGGGTTTCTCTAAGTTTCTGGGGTGAAGCTGCATTATTCAGAACGTAGCTCTTGGCTGCCATCTCGGGGCTTATTAAGGACTGTGAACTTTATCCACAAGCCACGACAATATCTGTCCCACTGAGCGCTCCCTCCAACACACTCTTACTCCTGTGATGTGTGTTAAGCGCTCCGATGATGCTGAAAACAGCTCAGGATGTGAAAAGGCAGCAACAGTTCTGAAGTCAAAGGCCGATGTCCTGTTTCTCTTTTCCTCTGTGACCAACTCCCTTCCCAGTGGTAACCAGTACCCACAGTGTGGTTTGAATTTCCGCACGCTGTTGTCTGTGCACTCGCACACACTCACACACACAGCATGCATGTGGGTGATGCTGGGCATTTTGTGTATGAGTGGGATACGCATACACACATCTACATCCATATCATGCCCACGTATCTGTAACTTGCTTTTCCCGTGTAAGAACATTTCTTAGAATCTGTTCAACGCATGTGTGTGAGTGATTGAAGGCATTTCTAACCCATTTTGAAGATGGCTGTGTAGGACCATACGGATATTGTACTGATGTCAATTTGACCACATCCATTGTTTCCATCTTTTGGGCTGTTCTTGTGTATTTTACTTTCCGTATAACACTGTGACATTGAGAATGGGTACCTGATACAGTCTATTTGCTTTACATTAAATTTGTAGGCTAATTTGTGTACTTTCAGAGTGTGAAAGTTTTCTACTGAGGAAAATGGGGTAGTTCATGTTTATTCAGGTTTTCGTCTTGTTTTCACATGTGCTTTCTAATTCACTTCATAAATAATAATAATGAACTCTTAGGATCTCTCAGTATATGTAAAGCACCAGTCAAAGAATATGGTGTGGGTTCTCTATTTAAATCTTCACAGCACCCTGTGAGGTAAGAGTGTCATCTGTATGAAGGATTTGAGATGCTGGTTCTCCAGAGTCTCTGTCCTCCCCCACCAGTATGGGACTTACCAGTGGCTGAGTGTGGATCAGACTTTTGGGACCAGTGCCCATTTTCCCAATCACTGCACAATGTAGCCTTGGACAGCATGAGCTACCTTGGTGTCTAGGTTGTTTGTTGTTCCCGTGAATGGATTTTCTCTTTAAATTAAGTGCTATGAATAAAACTGTTTCACACAAATAACATAAGCACAAAGTCTCACTATTAAAATGCAAATACAAAATAGGAAAATTGGAACTTACTTCCAACAGCTCACCTGCAGCCGATCGTACCTTCCTGTATCCTGCTGGCCACGTAGGCATATTTTCTTCTAAGTAACCAGCCCAACTGCAGGGTCTTTTGGGGGTCTCACTGAGGCCAGGCGCAAATCATCAGTCTTACAGTCGTCAACAACCAATGCTGATGATAAAACCACACAGAAAAGACCTTGAAATCCACAGCTATGCAGCAGCATTGCTCATTAGTACATCCCATTCATTGTCCAGGGGTGAGGGTCAGGCAGGTACATCATTTGTCACTTACGTGATAGGTGCAGCTGTTTAAGTAGAACTTCTCAGACCAATTCCAA
Organism: Rhinopithecus roxellana; assembly: GCF_007565055.1. Taxonomy (NCBI): domain Eukaryota; kingdom Metazoa; phylum Chordata; class Mammalia; order Primates; family Cercopithecidae; genus Rhinopithecus; species Rhinopithecus roxellana. The sequence continues at coordinate 164,636,100 of NC_044553.1, forward strand.
GCCTGCTTTAACTAAAACTCACAGTTTGGTGTTGGAGGGAAATGTTTAGCAGCAAATATCCACATCCAGACAGAGGAAAGGCCTCAAGTCAATAAACTCAGCTTCCACCTTAGGAAACTAAGAAAATAGCAAATTAAACTTACTGTGGGCAGTAGAAAGGAAATAATAAATACCAGAGCAGAAGTCAATGAAATGTAACACACACACACACAAACACACTAGGAAAAAAAATCAAAACCAAAACCAGTTTTTCGAGAAAATCAGTGAAATTAAACGTTAGGCATACTGATTAGAAAAGCAGAGAAGACACAGACGAGCAAGATCAGGGATTTAAGAGGTGCCATCACCACAGATTCTACAGATGTTCAACCTCTAAGAGGGGAATATTGTTTAAACAAATTTTTGACAATAAATTCAACAGCTTAGAGAAAATAGATACATTAATTGAAAGACACTGGAAAGCTCACTGGAAAAGGAACAGAAAATTGAATTTTTAGTTAAAAACTTTCCCATAGTCTGTGTGCAGTGGCGCATGCCTGTAATTCCAGCACTGTGGGGGGCTGAAGCATGAGGATTACTTGAGTCCAGGAGTTCCAGACCAGACTGGGCAACATAATAAGACCTCAAAAACAAGACAAAGCGATAAAACAACAACAAAACAGCTGGGTGTGGTGGTGCACGCCTGTAGTCCCAGCTACTCAGAAGGCTGAGGTAGGGGGATTGCTTGAGCCCAGGAGGTTGAGGCTGCTGTGAGCTATGATCATACCACTGCATTCCAGCCTGGGCAACAGAGCGAGACTCTGTCTCTTAAAAAAACCCGTGAAAAAAAGAAAAACTTCCCCACAAAGAAAACTCCAGGCCAATGACGTCATGATGAAATCTTGCAAACCTTTAAGGAAGATACAATGCCAATTTTATACAAATTCTTTCAGAAAAATGAAGAAGAGGAAATACCTTCCCAACTCATTCTATGAGTCCAGCATTACCCTGATTCCAAAACTAGGCAAAGTTATTATAAGACAAAACACCCTACAGACTGATCTTCCTTGTAAATGTAGATGTAACAATTCTTAACAAATTTTGAGAAAATTGAATCCAACAATATGTAACAATAACAACACATGATGACCAAATGGAGTTTGTCTCAGGAATGCAAAATTGGCTTGATAGTAAAGAATAAATAAATGTCATTAATTCATGTTAATATAAGAACTGTGTAATCATCTTAGTAGACAGGAAGCATTTAATAAATTCTAGCATGAGCATCTGATTAAACAACTATCAGAAAATTAGGCATAGGAGCAAACTTCCTCAATGTGATAAAAGGCATTTATAAAAACCCTGCAGCTAACATCTGGCACCATAGTAAAAGACCAAACTCCAAGGTCAGGAAAAAGGCAAGAATGTCTGTTTTCACCACTTCTGTTTAACATTGTACTGGAGGTCCTACCGAGTGTAATAGAGAAAGAAAAAGACATGAATTTATCCTCACTGGAAAAGAAGAAAATCTGTCTCTCTATATAGACCACATGACTGTTTGTATGGAAAATCCTATGGAATCTAAAAAGTGCTGCTAAAATTGAGAGGAAATTTAGCAAGTGTGCAGGATATAAGATCAATTCAATTTCCTTGCTGTTTGAAGAACTTCCTTTAGCCAGTCTCTAAGAGTACATCTGGTAGCAAAAATTCTTTTAGTTTTTGGTTATTTAAGAATATATTCATTTTCTGCTCATTTGTGAAGGATAGTTTCATTGGGTATAGAATTCACAATCAACAATTCTTGAATATTGAAAAATATCTGAGAAAGACTCCATCATTTGAATTGGCATCCTTGATAGGTAATGCTTCTTTTCTCTCTTGCTGCTCAGTGCTGTCACCAGGGCAGTGCATGGAATAGATGGTGTTCAGTCCACATGTGTGACCACTCAACATGTATTTGAGCAGGTGGGCCAGGTGGGTGCTGAAGGGGAGGCTGAGTAGAGTGGTCTGGTGAGTGCTTGTCTAAGTAGGGACTTGCCAGGGCATAGCCAAATGCAGGAACAGTGAGGTCACAGAGTGGGAGGATGGTTTGGAGAGAGGGGCTCAAAATGACAGTGGGGAGGGTAAATGTACATATATTTGTTTCTTTGTATAAAGGCGATAAGTTTATTGTAGGAAGTTTGTAAATTATAATAATAAAATGATATCCATTCAACTCTACATTATCCAATAGCATGTGCCACTTACAACATTGAGCAGGCCCCCCCGCATGGCTGGGTTCTCATCTCACGGCTGGGGATCCAGATGGGGAATGGCCATGGCGTAGGTGTCTGGCAGAAATCTCCTTAAATCAGCCCTGGTCATTTATAAGTTCCAAACTGATGAGCTATTATCCACTCAGACCCTACTCAAATCACTCTGCCCTTCTTGACCGCCACCCGAACCAATGCCTCCCAACATGGTCCCTCGTTACTAACGGCGTGGAGTGTAAGGAACCACCAAGTTCAAAGCAAAGGCCTTAAACACCCTGAAAATTAGAATTTGTAAACATGCAAATGCAACTGCCAATTTAAAATATTACCTAAATAAATAAATCTCAAAGGGATGTTTTATTGCCAAGCCAACAAATTTTAAATTATTAATTCAACGACAGTAGTGTATTAGTCTGTTTTCACACCGCTATAAAGATACTACCTGAGACTGGGTAATTTACAAAGAGGGGAGGTTTAATTAACTCACAGTTCCTCGTGGCTGGGGAGGCCTCAGGAAACTTACAATCATGGCAGAAGGTGAAGGGAAAACAAGGGATGTCTTATGTGGCAGCAGCCAGAGAGAGAGCAGGGGAACTTGCCACTTTTAAACCATCAGCTCTCACCATAACTTCCTCACTATCATGAAAACAGCCTGGGAAAAACCACCGCTTGATCTGGTCACTTCCACCTGGAGCCTCCCTGGACACATGAACATTACAATTTGAGATGAGATTGGGGTGGGGACACAGAGCCAAACCATATCCCATAGGAACCTAATAGGAGAATAAAGTAGGAAAACTTCCCACATCAGTAACCCTTTATCAGTTGGTAATCCCAATCTGCAAAATAAAACTATGTAATTTTACTAAGATAATGGAATCTTCTCTACAGAATGACTTTCCAGTGCAAAAGTTCCCCCCCTCACCATGAAATCCACGTGACCATTTCCCATTTGTGTAAAGTCCACGGTTAGTACTGAGACTTCTGAAGGTCAGAAATTCCTTGGCTCATGCTGCATGGTCAGGACGAGATGTAAGAAGTATTAGCTAACAGACATGAAACAGCTTTTGTGTGAAAGATGTTACAAGACATTTAAGGTATTTGCTTATGATTAGTAAGTATTCATTGTATCATTGGAGCACATGTACTTATATACCCTGGAAAAATTTCCATCTTGGAAATATATTATTTTGGGGAAAAAGATCAGAAAACATATTGTTAATCTTTGTTTATAGAGTCTTAGTCTTCTAAATTTGAAATTATTGGCAGTTTTCCTCCAATTGTAATGATAATCAGCCAATTTAAGGAGGTTTTTTAGTTGCAGAATTTCTAAAGAGGTGTCCTCTGCTGAAATCTCAGTATTCACTACTTCTTAAAAACCCATGCATGGATGGAGAATGACATCAGCAAGATGAACTTAGAGAAGCCTGGTGTTCACCCCCACCCTCACCACAAGAAAGGAACAAGGCAAAGAAGAAATAGCTAAGGTTCGACTGGAGTGTTGAAGGGAGACTGATTGAGTGCAGCAGAGGTGTGGAAACGCACCTGTGGTGATCCGAGGGCAGCATGGAGGCACTTGGCCTTTGCAGCCTTGTCTTCCCCACCCAGATTGGATTGCCCTGGACACAGGAGGGACTTCCCATGTTGAGAAAAGGTAAGCAGATTTCCCACCAGCACCACTGCCACTGCAAACATCTACAGCCCTTACAGCAGGAGAATTCCATAGTCTTTGCAAGCCCTCAGCCAAGTTTGGGAGCTGCCAGGAATGATCCAAGATTAGGAGCACAAGGTGCGTACTCCCCGCCCCCATTCATCCACTGTGAGCCAGGCTGCTGCAGCCCAGTGCCATCTTGAGACCGAAGCCACCTCTGGAGTGCATCCTGCCCTGAGGCCAGTAGCCACTGCCCCTTTCTAGCATTGGGGCTCCATCTTCATGATGCCCATATCTGGGTGGGTGAATGCCACAACCCTGGCTGTGCAGAGCCTAGGCTGAGGATTGGCAGTGACTCTGGCCCTGCACAGCAAAAAACCCAACCCCTGCTGCTGCACACCCAGCTGGAGGAAAAGCCAGTCAGTCCTGCCCGGGGCGAATCCACCACTGATTTGGTCAAGCTGCCGAGTGCCCTCCCCTGAGCAGGAGAGGCCCCTGAGCCACTGAGCCCATGACACTAGCTCCAGGCTGGCAGAATGGATATGTGCCCACATTTGGGGCCTCAGAAATAGCCTTGTGGCATCCAGTCAAATTCCCACAGATACGCCGTTGACCTGCCCAAAGGCTCTACACCTGCAATTAGGCCTGAGAAACGGCATCATGGGCCGCCCCTGGCAGACACTCCTATAAGCCAGCAAGCAGCTGTGCCACCATGACTCAGGCCTGAGAAACAACCCTGTGCCACCCCAGCCCCCCAGCAGACACACACCCAGGCCAGCTGAGGAAGCCATGTGGCCATGTCCTGGGTCTGAGAAAGAGCCCGTGGGGTGGCCCCAGGAGACACATGCCCAGGCCAGTTGAGCAGCCATGCACTTGTGTCCCGAACCTGAGAAACAGCCCTGTGGATTGCCCTCAGGAGCCACAGCCCCAGACCAGCCAAAGAGACTTGTGCTTGGGTCCTGGGCATCAGAAACAGCCCCATGTCCCCAACCCTAGTGAGCCTGGCACCAAGTTGGTCAGTCCACCATGTGCATGCATGTGCCCCTGACCTCAGAAACAGCCTGGTGAGTCCACTTCTAGCAACGTTGCACTACCACTGCCACAAACCTCTCAGCTTAGGCCTACTGAGGCACTGGCAAACGTCACTAATGTGGACTGCAGCTGAAGAAACTACATGGAGACTACACCACTGCATCGACCTAGAACTAAAGCCAACACACCCCACCAAACTGACACCCTGAGACCCATCTGTACTAGCAAGTCTTTTCCTACAAAACCTACTCCATTAAATTGGAAGGGATGACTGGTCTACTAGATGTGTAGAAATCAACGTAGGAACACATAAAACATGAAAAGGCAAGGCAACATGATACCTAAAAAAGACAACAGTAATTCTCCAGTAGCAGACCCCAATCATAAGGAAATATACAGAAAGTCAGAAAAATAATTCAAAATGATAGTCTTAAAGAAACTCAGCGAGATACAATAGTGTACCGATAGAAAATTCAATGAAATTGGGGAAACAATTTGTGATATGAATGAGGAATTCAACAAAGAAATAAGTATCATAAAAAAGAACCAACGGAAATTCCAGAGTTGAAGAATTCAATGAATGAAATTAAAAGTACAACTGAGAACTTCAAGGTTAGAGTAGGCCAAGCAAAAGAGAGTTTCTGAAGTTGAAGACAGATCTTATGAAATAGTTCAGGCAGATGAATAAAAAGAGAAAAAAGAGTAAAAAGGAATGAAGAAAATCCCCAGGATTTACGGGACACAATTAAGTGGACAAATATTTGCATTACAGGTATTCCAAAAGAGAAGGGAAATGGTGTAGAAAACACATTTAATGAAATAATAGCTGAAAACTTTCTGTCTTTGGAGAGATAGGGGCATCCAGATCCAGGAGGCTCAAATGACCTGAAATAGAACCTCTCTGAGGCAGGCTATCAAAAGTCCAATTGTCAAAAGTCAAAGAGAAAGAATTCCAAAAACAGCAAGAGAAAAGCATTAAGTCACATATAAGGGAATCTGCATTAGACTAAGAACAGATTTCAAAAATATGGAAAAGGGTTTTCTATGATCTCTGTTGCTGAGCTGAAAAAACAATTTAAGACACAGCAGGAAGTTCCATTTTTGCTTAACTCCATACCTGCTCCTGGTCTGGGCCCTGGGCTGGCAGTGCTGGGTGCCCTCTGGGGTCCTGAGCCTCTCTGCAGGGAGGTTTGTGTCTGGGCTCACGCTGACTTCCCCTCACTGTGTCTCTTGCACAGTAATACACGGCCGTGTCCTCGGGGGTCACAGAGCTCAGCTGCAGGGAGAACTGGTTCTTGGATGTGTCTGGGTTGATGGTTATTCGACTTTGCACAGATAGTGCATAATCATTATATCACTTGGACCTGTAGTATGTCCTTCCCAGCCACTCAAGGCCTCTTGATGGCGACTGCCTGATCCAGTTCCAAGCAGCACTGTTGCTAGAGACACTGTCCCCGGAGATGGCACAGGTGAGTGACAGGGTCTGTGAGGGCTTCACCAGTCCTGGACCTGACTCCTGCAGCTGCTCCTGTGACAGGACACCTAGAGATGAAAGGAAACAGCAAAGTTAAACACCCCTCACTCTGTGAATGCTGCTGTGAATACAGCATCGCCCTGACACTGACCCCATGGGAGGCCCAGCACGGGGAGGACGATGAGGAAGGAGACAGACATTGTCTGGAGCTCTGTTGACTGCCCTGGTTAGCTGGAATTCAGCAGGCTCTGCAGTTCTGCAGCGGGGGAGGCTACATTTAAACAGGAAACCACGCCCTGGCATTTGCTTGTGTGCACCACTTGCTGATATAAGGCCCCGGGAGGGAGATGGCCCCCTGAAGAGCAGGGGCCCTCAGATCTACAACTGGGTTTCCCTAAAGCCATTTTCTTCAGCAGATTGGACCCAAAGAGGAGTTCAGAGGCAGGACCCCCGGGTGTGATGACTCTGGAATTCCAGCATTTGGCATCTTACACCAACCAAAGTCTATATACCCTTATTAATGGATTAGATCCCCTTCATTTATTCACCATTCATTCATTGATGCAACAAACCCTGAGGGCCAATGATACTCTACCCCACCCCCAGGCATGAGGAGGCATCCCTGAGACAGATGCACCATCCCTGTGCTCCTGGGGCCAGGTGCCAGGTCCCTAGAGAAAGACGGCTCCACACCCACACCACCCCAGGCAGTCCCACTGCTTTGGGAGTGAAGGGCAGCAGGTCAGCATCCTGGTCCTGGAAAAGCCTGCAGTGGAAGGGAGATGGATTTTGCTTCTGTGTGGTGGGGCAGGATGGAGCTGAGTGCAGGGAGCTGTGAGCTTCTAAAGGGAGGTCCACAGAGCACAATGGACAAGGGCAGCTCATCCCAAACCCCCAGGGTGGTGGAAACACCCTAGGATGGGGTTGGATGGGTGAGTAGGGGCTCTTTTTTTTTTTTTTTTTAAATAGCCTCAATCATGAATCTGCAGGAGTGAGGGCTAATGACAGGTGACCATGGTGCACACAGAGTCTAGGAGGGGCCTGTTTCTGTCCGGTGACACTTTCTCCATATGTGGCCCTGAAGTGTAACACCCTAGTTCCTGTGGTTCTCGGGGTCTACAGTTCTACCCTCTACTCCTTAGTACTCACGTGTCACCCACAGACATTGCATCTGGGGTGTGGGAACAGGGGTGCCACCACTTCTCACCACATCCAAGGGCCACCGCAGGCTGGTTGATTTGTGGGGGTTTGTGGTTCCAGGGCATGGCTTTCCAGAGGACCATGGGTGGCTATCTCCTGCGCATGGAGCTCACTGCACAGTCAGGGCAGAGGGCTCAGAGTGCATTGGGGAAAGGCAGCTCCCAGGGCATTCCTGGTGACTGGCTGGGACTGAACATGGAAACCCTGCGCTGTGTGAGGAGGGGCGAGGCAGTGAGTGTGGCTGCCTCCCAGCGGTGTGGGGCTGTGCCTCTGCAAGGGCTCGAACCTGTGTCCTCCTGTCGATGGTGGACCCATTGTCCTCATCCACACCTCCGCAGGCCTTTTCCTGACTCACTGTAGGGTCTGACTATGGCCCTGATAGACAAAGACTTTCCCGTCTGCATTCTCAGTCTACAGCCCATCCTGAGCCCAGGGCGAGGTCCAGGCTTGCACAGGAAGGAGGCACTGATGGGCACGGGGTGGACTGTCGCCACAGCGGGCTGCCCAGGGCTGCCAGGTGAATTAGCAGGCTCCTAGCTCTCAGATGCAAGGCCGGTTTCCTCTCAGGAACCTACCCTCGTTTCCTTGGTAGCCCATTTCACGCACTGGGCTCTGAAGAGTTCCGGTGCAGGATGAGGAGGTGGGACTGAGGTCTGGACAGACAGAGAGGCGTGTCCCATGGGGCCCACATCGTGGGGCTTAGGAATGATGATGTGTCCAGGAGAGGGCATAGCCTCCACCCCTCATCTTGACAGGGGCTGTGGTGTGGCTTTGGAAATTGGATAAGAATGGTGGCCGCAGTTGCTGGTGCTGTAAGAACAGTCACAGCTGCGCTGCGGCCACAGTCCCCCTGAGAGTGTCCTCCCCAAGGCATTCTACAGCTACTCACACCACCCGCTCAGTGTCTGCAGGTCCTGGAACTAGCCGGAAAGCCTACCTCAAGTTGAAAGGTAAAAGCAAAACTGTCTCTGTTCAGAGATTACATGGTTGTAGACACAGAAAATCTTAAAGAATCTGAAAGAAAGAAAAAAAATTCCCCAAAACAAAAACAGAGACTGCTCAAACTAAGAATTTGAGCATATAAGCACCAAACAATTGGAAAATTAATTCTGAAAGGAAAAAACTTGTGAAGACATAAAAAGCAATCAGGATATACCTTAGAAGAAATATCAAACGATGTGGAGATCTTTGCACCGAAAATTGGAAAGCATTGCTCAGAGGCTGTGAGCACATGAAGAGATACACCACAAACTGGATGCACGGATTGGAAAACTCAGTGTAATTAAGATGCCAGTTTTCCCTAAATAAAATCTATAGTTTAAATTTAATCCAAATCAAAATCCTGTTCAACCCAGCAATTCCATTACTGGAATTTCTCCAGGGTATATAAGTACCGTGTGCTCCAATGATACAATGAATGCTTAGTAATCATGAGCAAATACCTTAAATGTCTTATAACATCTTTTACACAAAAGTTGTTGCATGTCTATTAGCTAATAATTCTTACATCTTGTCCAGACCATGCAGCATGAGCAAAGGGATTTCTGACCTTCAGAAGTCCCCATTCTAACTTGAGGACTTCACACAAATGGGAAATGGTCACATGGATTTCACGGTGGTGGTGGGGAGCTTTTGCACTGGAAAGTCATTCTGTAGAGAGGATTCTGTTATCTTAGTGAAATCACACCATTTTATTTTGCAGATTGGAATTACCACCTGATAAAGGGTTACTAAAGGGTTACTGATGTGGGAAGTTTTCCTACTTTATTATCCTTTTAGGTTCCTATATGATATGGTTTGGCTCTGTGTCCCCACCCCAATCTCATCTCGAGTTGTAATTCCCATGAATCGAGGGAGAGTCCAGGTGCGGGGTGATTACAGGCGTCTGCTACCACGCCCAGCTAATTTTTGTATTTTTAGTAGAGACAGGTTTTGCCGTGTTGGCCAGGCTGGTCTCAAATCCTGACCTCAAGTGATCCGCCTGCCTCGGCCTCCCACAGTGCTAGGATTACAGGTGTGAGCCATTGCACCCGAGCTCCAGGCTACACTTTAAGCATTTCTTAGGTTCAGTTCACAGCAGCCTTTAGTCCTGAATTAATGTGGCACCGCTACTCACGTACAAGATTACTTCGGAAGATTGCTTGCAGCTTTACATATCTCAAGATCTTTTCACCCTGGCCGGGAGCAACACAAACAATGCTTTCCTTGTGTAGATTCTGTGTAGTTTTGGGTCCACAGGTTTCTGGTGATTTCCCCTGATGTTGAGTCGTTTCTTTTCATGCAGGCATAGGTCAGTGCTCAGCCCCAAACTTCAGGGATCCCCCTCTCTGCTGCAAGTCTCCAGCTGCTCTTCCCCGCCCCCCGCCCGTCCTGGCTGCTCAGCAGCCTGCTCCCAGGTGCTCCTCCCCACAGGCCGCTGCTGCCTTGAACTCTGCTCTCTGTGCGCTCAGCTCACTGAGCCTTTCCCTGTGTCCTGGCAGCTGCTTTCAGGCAATAGCACGATTTGTCAGTTTTTCTTTTCTCAGGGGTTACCATCCTGTGATGCTTGTTTCCAAATGTCTGAAAACTACTTTTTGAAAACATTTCCACCTCAGTGTTCTATTTGTTTAAGGAATGTGGGTAAGCGCATTTTACCCACATAGCTTGAACCAGCATTAAAAAATATTCTTAGAACCTGTTAAAGACAAAGTGTAAAACTGATCACAAACTCAAATGCCGGACAGTTACACCGAGATCCTTTTTTGTTAGGTTACAGCCTGGACCTCTGTTACTGCGGCCGAGGCCCTCTTGCCAGGGTCCCAACAGCAGGCCCCTTACTGAGCGGGGACTTCCCACGTGCCGCCTTACAATTGCAGTGTTTCTGCAAGCAGAGGCCCAAGGAAGCAGGAAGCACTCCTCAGTATTTAAATTAGTTAGCAAGAGGCAAGGAATGACTTTCTCTACAGGGTGATTAAAAAAAACAACAACTCTGAAGGTGAGAGGTGCAGTTTGCTCAGGGAAAATAAAACCCATGACCTGACTCAACATGGACTCAAGCCCCTGCTTCTGGGGCCTCTCTGTGGTCTGGAGTGCCGCCTGGTGGTCCTGTGCTTCCCTGCAGGGAGTTTGTGTCTGGGCTCACACTGGGGTCCCCATTCTGTGTCTCCCACGAGAATGTGTGGCCGTGCCCTTGGCCATCACGGAACTCAACTGCAGAGATAACTGGGCCTTGGGTATGTCTCTGCAGATGGAGGGTTGGCCTGGAAGGGTGGGCTGAAGTGTGCGCTCCCCCTGGAGCGGAGGTGCCCCAGCGCCTTCCCAGAGTGCTGCTGGGTTCAGGCCCAGAGGTCCGTGAGGACCTCACCAGCCCTGGGCATGGCTCTAGTAGCTGCACCTGGTACAGGACTCTCAGGGACAAGAAGCAAAGAGATGAGTCACAGACATCATAGCCCAAAGCCCCAGTTCTGAAATCTCTGACAGTCACATGGAGGTACAGCCATCAGGCAGAGGATGACACACAGAAATCTCATGTTCTCCTCAACAAGGGGCACGACTTTCCCAGTGGCCTCTCCAGGACAGAACAAGAAAAAATAACAGGCTGTCTCTAGGCTGAGGTTGCATTTCACTGGGTCTCTGGGATGGAAATGTGTCTTGCGTCTTCAGGAGTCTGCAGGGCAGCCACTGCTGTGACGCAGGTAGAAACTTCTCTCCCCTCACGTCCTGGGCCCTCGTTACCCCTGCCACAGTGGAATCAGACTGGGCACCGCTTTAGAGAGAAAAGGAGGACATGGAGTGAGGGCTGGGTAGTGGAGACTATTGAAGGGAGTCCAAACTCTCCAGGGGAAGAGAGGCCTCTGGGAACGCTTGGCATTGTTTACTTCACTTTGCAGGAGTAGGAAGGAGCTGAGAGTCTAGGGAGAGCCTCAGACACACAACCCTAATTTGGCATATAGGGGAGCAATCTCCTCAACCCAGGAGAAGGGGCGGCTCCTTGTGCCTCTGCAGACAAGTGGCAGGGACTGGGAGGGCATTATCCCTGCCCAGCAGGTGGTGCTGCCTCCTTGTTCCCTGCCTGGCACAGCCTCAGGGTGCAGCTGCTGGCTTTCCCAGGGTCTGTGGAGAGGGTCTTCTTGGTACTTCCTTAATGTCAAATAAAGTGAACGCTTTCTCAGTGCACATCTTAATTCATCATTGCAAAGGCCAAGACACACACACACACACACATCTATATTTTTTTCTGACAAGAGCTAGAGACAATTGATAAGTATGTCGTGTGACTACAGTTCACCTTAAGGAAGAGAAAACTATTAAGAAATGTCTTAAGTGTAAATTGTGCCTAATTATGAGTAAATTAGTAACAGAAGTAAAAAATAACTGCAGTCAACTTACACACTTTAAGAGAATACTCTGTGGAACAATGACATGTTGTTAAAAATGGGACAGTTAATTGGTCATGTGTGGTGACAGGTCAATGAGCAGATCGTGTTCTTGCTGGAGAAGTCGCAGCATCCCCACAGGTGGACTTCCTGCCGCAGTCTTGCGTGTCCCACACTTCTGTCCAAAGCATGTCAGGGAGGAGCTCAGTGTGCACGGCAACCTGACCCGTGCCACCCAAGGGATGCATGTATTTCTCCTCTTACCCTGTGTGTCTGTCTGTGTTCCACAGTGATTGTGCAAACTCCAAATACATTGATGACTCACCACTGCCTTTATGTTAGAATAAACAAAACAGATTTGTGTCTCTCATTTCTGTCTCTCTCTCTCCGTCTCCCTTCATCTGGCCCATCTCTCTGTCTATCTTTTTGTCTTATTATTTCAACAAAAGTTCTTAGGGTCCGTCTACTGTGCTGAAAACTTTCTTCTCACCAACCATTATAAGCTGGAGAATGTTTTCTCCACCTTATTACAAAATGTTATAGCTAATTCTCTTACTGCAGAATACTCTTTTAATATGGGTGCCCTGTTTTAGAATTTAAAATTAGTATCAATTGCCATTTTTTCACAATTATAATTCGTATGTTACAAATGAGTTTTGTAACAGGGCAGGGCATTAATGAATTAAATTACTCTGTAATAGGAATGAGAAACTTTATTTTAATATTTTTGAGACAGCGTCTCACTTTGTCACTCAGCCTGGAATGCAGTGATGTGATCTCAGCTCACTGCAACCTACACCTCTTGGGTTCAAATGATTATCCTGCCTCAGCCTCCCAAGTAGCTCGGACTACAGGTGCACACCACCACGCCCACCTAATTTTTGTGTTTTTGGTAGAGACAGGGTTTCACCATGTTGGCCAGACTGGTTTTGAACTCCTGACCTCAGGTGATCCACCTGCCTCGGCCTTCCAAAGTGCTGGGATACAGGCATGAGCCACCGTGCCCAGCCAAGAAATTTTATTTTTAATGGACCCTCTTAGATAGTTCTTAATAATGGCTGTATCAAAATACATGCAATTATCCGTATGGAAGTAGCTTCTTTCCTACAAACTTAAGAATATTTCAAATCATCTTCTCTCTAATCTTTTGAATTACATGAGTGAGAAACAGATGATAAGTATTTCATGTTATTTTCCGAGACATCACTATAAGCATCAAGTAACTATTCACATGTGTGCCAGCGATTTCTCTTCATACTCATAGGGGTTTTGTGTTTCTAGAAGATGCCCATTTTTTTGTCTCCTCTTTGCTTTTTCCTTCTTGTAAATATTGGACTTCTTGATTCTTTTCTCATGCTGTGGATCCTCCTAGGGAAGGATTCTCTACAGTACTACATGTGTTAGAATGTTGGGTGAAAAATTATACATGGTTAAAATAATGAATGAGCCTGAAAAAAAGAGCTGGATGTTGCCAGGTGCTTGGAATAGACACAATTAAATAGGGCATTTGAACTGAGAATGAAACCTGAATGCCCCTCACAGTTCTGAGGTAGGTTTAACATACACAGGATGGGAGCAGCCTTGTGTGACTTGTGGGACTGGAGCTGAGGTTTCTGCTTGAGTAGAGACGTTTTTTTTTAAAAGAAATAATTAGTTTCTTTTTTGGTTGACACATACAAATGACCTGTATTTATTTTGTGCAGCATAATGTTTTGAAACTTGTCTACACAGGGGAGTGGCTCCACTGAGCTAATTAACATCTATATCACTCACATACTCCCCATACGGCTAGAGAGGTTCCAAGTTGGCTTCAGCCATGATGCCAGGTGAGGAACATTCTCTCATGAAGAGCAGCCCTGGACATGGTAGAAAAGCAAACCCCAAGCCCCCACTGTTCACAAAGTGGTCCTAGTGTCTCACCCACCATCTGGAGCTGCGACACTGAGCTAGGAAATCACTGTCGTGGAGTGCCACTGGCAGCACATGGGTCCCAGGAGCCAGGAGCAAGGTGCCATCCACAGATGCCTGCTCCCGGGGGACCACAGCTCCCGTGATGAGGTCTCACACATAGAAACTATGTGATGAGCAAGGGAAAAGCGCGTCATGGCATTCTGAAGGCCCCAAAGAGGGAGGCAAACCTGTGGAGATGGCAGCTACTTCAAGTTGCTTTCTGATTTTTCTAAAATTATAAAATAGATCAATAAAAGCTAGAGAAGAATGAATAATTCAAGAACAGATTTTAAGAAAGGAGAACTTTCTGATGTGTGAAAGAACCCAATGTGCATTATCATAATTGCAGGCATTGGGCTCTCAATGAAACAGTGACCTCACATTTGACACTCAGAAGGGGATAAATATGTTGGATAGATTGCCAAAGTGCTCTAGGAAGAAAATAATCCATCTTTAAGTTTACAATACCACTCTTTCTATAATGATAGTGAAAACAAATTCCAGATACAAATGGCAGGAGAGTGGAGCATATAGGTTTTGCTGAAGCTGCTGCTGAGTGTGCTTCACATGCACGATCTCAGCTGTGCACGGTGTGTGGCCAGTGGGGAGCAGTGCTTGTGGGTGGCTGAATAACCCACCCCCAGATGTTTACATTCGAACCCCCAGAACATGTGGATTTGTGACCTCGTATGGCACGAGGAACTTTGTAGATGTGATTACATTGATCTGGAGAGGGGAGAATACGACCCCCCATTATCTGGGTGGGTACGATGTAATCACAAGGGTGCTCATAAGCAGAAGCAGGAGAGCCAGAGTCAGAGGAAGGGCGATGTGACGATGGACACAGAGATGAGGGGATGGCCTTTGAAGATGGAAGAAGGGGGTGCAGAACAAGGAATATGGGTTCTAGAATCGGGAAAAGGCGTGAAAACAGAATCTCCCTCCTAGGCTTTGGAAGGAACCAGCTCTGCCAACATTTTGCCTTTAGACTAATAAAACGGCAGGAGAAGCCTGGCGTGGTGGCTCAAGCCTGTAATCCCAGCACTTTGGGAAGCTGAGGCGGGCAGATCACAAGGTCAGGAGATCGAGACTATCCTGGCTAACACAGTGAAACCCTGTGTCTACTAAAAATACAAAAAATTAGCCAGGCGTGGTGGCAGGTGCCTGTAGTTCCAGCTACTCGGGAGGCTGAGGCAGGAGAATGGCGTGAACCCGGGAGGCAGAGCTTGCAGTGAGCAGAGATCACACCACTGCACTCCAGCCTGGACAACACAGCGAGACTCCGTCTCAAAACAAACAAACAAACAAACAAACACCACAGGACCACCAAGAAACTGTTCTTTCTCACATAGAACACAGTCGGTATGCTCACACGACGTGTGGGTTTGAGAGTTAAAGGAGACTGCAAGATCTCTGGCTGAGACCGGGCAGGAATCAGGTGGAGCAAGAAGGTGGGTGGGCAGGACCTGATTTTCAGGCGTATAATTGTGAGGCACTGATGAGATTTCCAGGTGGAGACAGAAGGAGGAGTTGTGTGTTCAGGTCTAGAGTGGAGCTAGTAGGTTGATCTGAGCCTGAGAAAGGAGGGCATCCTCTAGGGATTGCAAGTAGGAAAAAGTGAAGAGTGGATGACTGTCAACAACTAAGCGGGAGATTTCTGGGGGTGTCCGCTCACAGAGCCAGCAATGGCTTATGGTTCGGGTTTGTAACCCCAGTCACTGAAAGGGTCCTCACAGTCTCTCTCTGCATATGTCCCTGGGGCTGAGTGCCCCAAAATTAGGCAGATGTCAGGCAGTCACACTGTCATTGGGTGCCCTATCAAAGCAATGGCTCCATTTCCACATTTATTATAATGGCTCAGACGCTGTATAAGAGCTGTCTTCAGGGTAAGGAAATCTGAAAGTCTCTTGCCTCCCAGATACTGAAAATATAAGTCAAGTGGCTCATATCTCTGTACATAATAAATTCACAATACAAGACTTTGGCGGGACACTTATGTCCTTCAGAATTGCGTGCTTTGCTGATAGTAACCAAGTCACACATTTCACTTTTCAAAACACACAATGATGGATCCTGAAAAAGCCACTTGATAGAACTTCAATCCTCTTAGGCCCCATTCAGTAGAACTTAATGATAGGCTGGTTTAACTCAGAGACACACCGATCTCCTCAGAACTAATGACGGGCTGGTTTCACTCAGAGACACACCGATCTCCTCAGAACTAATGACGGGCTGGTTTCACTCAGAGACACACCGATCTCCTCAGAACTAATGACGGGCTGGTTTCACTCAGAGACACACCGATCTCCTCAGAACTAATGACGGGCTGGTTTAACTCAGAGACACATCGATCTCCTTAGAAATAAGGACGGGCTGGTTTAACTCAGAGACACACCTATCTCCTCAGAACTAATGACGGGCTGGTTTAACTCAGAGACACACCAATCTCCTCAGAACTAATGATGGGCTGGTTTAACTCAGAGACACATGGATCTCCTCAGAACTAATGATGGGCTGGTTTAACTCAGAGACACATGGATCTCCTCAGAACTAATGACGGGCTGGTTTAACTCAGAGACACACCAATCTCCTCAGAACTAATGACGGGCTGGTTTAACTCAGAGACACACCAATCTCCTCAGAACTAATGATGGGCTGGTTTAACTCAGAGACACATGGATCTCCTCAGAACTAATGATGGGCTGGTTTAACTCAGAGACACATGGATCTCCTCAGAACCAATGACGGGCTGGTTTAACTCAGAGACACACCGATCTCCTCAGAACTAATGACGGGCTGGTTTCACTCAGAGACACACCGATCTCCTCAGAACTAATGACGGGCTGGTTTCACTCAGAGACACACCGATCTCCTCAGAACTAATGACGGGCTGGTTTCACTCAGAGACACACCGATCTCCTCAGAACTAATGACGGGCTGATTTAACTCAGAGACACACCGATCTCCTTAGAACTAAGGACGGGCTGGTTTAACTCAGAGACACACCTATCTCCTCAGAACTAATGATGGGCTGGTTTAACTCAGAGACACATGGATCTCCTCAGAACTAATGACGGGCTGGTTTAACTCAGAGACACACCTATCTCCTCAGAACTAATGATGGGCTGGTTTAACTCAGAGACACATGGATCTCCTCAGAACTAATGACGGGCTGGTTTAACTCAGAGACACACCTATCTCCTCAGAACTAATGATGGGCTGGTTTAACTCAGAGACACATGGATCTCCTCAGAACTAATGACGGGCTGGTTTAACTCAGAGACACATGGATCTCCTCAGAACTAATGACGGGCTGGTTTAACTCAGAGACACACCTATCTCCTCAGAACTAATGACGGGCTGGTTTAACTCAGAGACACACCTATCTCCTCAGAACTAATGACGGGCTGGTTTAACTCAGAGACACATGGATCTCCTCAGAACTAATGATGGGCTGGTTTAACTCAGAGACACACGGATCTCCTCAGAACTAATGACGGGCTGGTTTAACTCAGAGACACACGGATCTCCTCAGAACTAATGACGGGCTGGTTTAACTCAGAGACACATGGATCTCCTCAGAACTAATGATGGGCTGGTTTAACTCAGAGACACACGGATCTCCTCAGAACTAATGACGGGCTGGTTTCACTCAGAGACACACCGATCTCCTCAGAACTAATGACGGGCTGGTTTAACTCAGAGACACACTGATCTCCTCAAACAATTCCTTCAAACTCCAGTCCAGTGAATGGACACCCAGTGGATCTCCATCTTCTGTAGGACTAACTCTCCCTAAATTCAAGGCTCTTAGCTGAGTCGCCCTCATCCCAGCTTTCAGGACTTCTCCATCACTCTTTGAGATATTTATAGGCTTATATTCATTGCATTGCTGAGGCTATTTAAAATGTTATTTCCATATCTTTACAAATGTTTGATGTTGCTCTTATCTCATAAGGGCTGGAAAACCTATTGAGGCTAAAAACTCCCCTCGGATTATTGGCCATAGAGGGTCCTGTGGGTCAGTCGGCTGCTCATCTGATACGAGCCCATTTGAGCCTAAACGTCCACAAAAGCAAAATCAAAAAACAAATGAAAACAACATCAACACCTGCCAACTGCAGCCGAGCACCACTCTGTTGACAGTTAACACCTGCCAACTGCAGCCGAGCACCACTCTGTTGACAGTTGGTCTCACCACTGTCCATGTGGCTGCCTGTATTGTGGACTTATTTGTTATAATCAAAAGGGCAGAAACCTCCAAACAAGCCATCACTTCAAGCCAACACAGCAAGTGCTGATACCCAGTCGGTCCACCTGAGTGCCCGCTCACCTGGAAAGGACACCCCAGTACCACATCCTAAGCACATCGGCCTGGCCCAGGGCTCAAAGCTGGAGGTGGCTTTGGCTTTTCCCCTGTGAGCTGGACACAGGTGTGCCCTAAACCTTAACACCAGTCACAGCCTGGAAAGTCGCTCAATGACACAATAAGGCATTGGACACACCTTGCTTTTGCCCCTTGGCTACTAGGGATCCTATTATGCACCTGAACTTGCTGACTGTGTGGTCCCAAATCCCGGTACACTCCTTACTGTTTGCCACAACATGCTCCCCTACACTCCTGTACATACACAGAAATCTGATAGTGGTTACTACCATCTCTGTCATTCTAAAAATCAGCAGAGGTCACCGCTGCACACAAAGGAACCTGGCTCATATCCAACAACTCTTTGACACAATGAGGAGAGGACCACCCACTCCCCAGTAAGTTTTCCCATTCCCGACCTGCGTCTCTGAACTATGACCACCAGAAACACTCCCACCTCTTGATTACACATAAATACCACTAATCCTGACAAATAATTTACTAACCCATCCGGCCACGCCCTCCAACACTGTGACTACAGGACCTGCCACCTTGACCCAAGAAAGACACCAAAATATTCTTGTTAGAAAAATATATGCATAAAGAAATTTATAACTGCACCAAGACATTGTTTGTGACCCCAGCTGTTTCAGACCAAGTTTCTTGGCTGTCATACAAATGGGAAACCTACTTATGGGCTGGTTGGCAGCGACTCTTGATACTTCTACTTGTGTTCCTCCTCTCTACTCTCACAGTAAACCCCTTCGGGCAAATGATGTAGTCACACTCTGTAAACTCTTCAGCATCAACACTCCAAAGATGCCTTCACATGACATGAAACCATCAGTGGTTGGGTTGGGTTAATCCTGTGTCCTTATTCTCCATGTTTATGATACTCTGACATCTTGGAGCTTGCAGAGCTGGGGAGGAATGGCCTGTCCCAGGATTATTTAATTTCTAGAAGAAACACTTGCTAGTGAGCACACCTTTCTTGTACAAATCCATCCATGTGGGCCCATTCTCCCCACCTGTTTATCTGACTCACACAACAAGCCAATACTTCCTCTGCCCTAAACACCCCCAGGGGCAGGTACAGGACAAGGAGAGATGGCTCCAATAGGCCAGGGCTCATTGCGTATTTCAGCATCCCATCCCATGCTGGTTGGAAGCTCGTCTACCCACCTCCCTCATCCCTTCCCCTGGAAGCTGAAGAAGGCTGTGCTGCTGCCGCCTCCTTGCTCCCCCTCGGGGCTTTCTGGGCAAGGCTTACAGTTCCGGGAGGATCCAGCCCCCTGTGTGGAGGTGCTGTCCGGGTCCTGGGACTTCAGTGAAAGATGAAGGTGTGCTTTGCATGTGGGAGGCCCCAGGCATAAGCAGGGAAGGTCCAGGGGAGGCCTCAGTTTCTGATTCAGGAGCTGGAGGAGGAGGAGGCCTTATCTGCTTCCAGGAATGACCCTCCTTCTTCTGAGTGCCCTGCTGCCTGGAGCTCCAGGTCAGAGGAGTGCCAGCCACGAGAAGGAACTTGGAGGGTGTGGAAATGAATTCTGCTCTCAGGAGAAACCCCCAGTGATGAAGACATGCTTGCCTTTTCCTTCTCTCCTACTGGGTACCTTTGCCCTAGCACCCGCCTCTCCCTTCATCTCCCTGAGGGAACTTTGAGCAGAGTGCGGACCCAGAGGCTGCAGGTCAGGGACATGAGCTCAGCACTATGGGGATGCACGGCCTTGGGCAGTCAGTGGATGCTTCCTGGTGAGGCCTCCCCTCTGAATGGCCACATGAGTCATTCCTGCCCTGGACAGTAGAGAACCCAAGCAGAGGATGGCCCTCCCAGCACAGATCATTTATTGGAGCTGAGAGGATGGTCCTGACCGGCTTGCTCCCTCGCAGTGCGCCTCTGCGTCCTCTCCACGCTGTCTGCCTCCCCGGGCCCTGGGAAGCCCCTCCCTCCTGCTGATTTCCCTCAGCCTGGCTCCTGATCGGGGGGAGCCCTGCAGAGCCCTCAATGGGCACCTCACCCAGGGGCACTGGGCCCCATGGGTAACTGAGCAGGTGCAGCCTTGGCTCAGTACAGCTCCTGGGAACAGGTCAGGTGGGTTAGGCTGGGGCTCTGGAGAGGTCAGGCCACACCACCCAGGGGAGACAAGAGCTGAGACACCCCACTTCCCATGTCTCTCTTTTCACGTCTCTCAGGGCTGTCTTCCCCCAGCTGTGGAGCTCAGGAAGAACTCTCGGGGCTCATGTGGAGAAAGAAGCTGTGACCACCCCAGAGACCTCTTCTCCAGTGAGAAGCGGGGGCCATCCTGGAGCAGCAGGCGTTCTGAGGCTGCCCGTGAGCCGTGCGCCTGGCTCTGTTCCCAGCAGGGAG
This sequence comes from Rhinopithecus roxellana, assembly GCF_007565055.1. Classification (NCBI taxonomy): domain Eukaryota; kingdom Metazoa; phylum Chordata; class Mammalia; order Primates; family Cercopithecidae; genus Rhinopithecus; species Rhinopithecus roxellana. The sequence continues at coordinate 164,656,724 of NC_044553.1, forward strand.
GTGGAGAGGCCGCTACTCAGGAAGTCACCTCAGAGCCCTGAGAAGATGGGGGTCTAGATGTTGATTTCTTGGGAAAGGGCTGTGAGCTCAAAGATGGGCTTAGGAATATGGATCACAGAAAAAAATTTGATGTGCAAAAATGAAAAAAATGACTTTTATTAAATCATAAAATTGTGACGAAACAGGTGACATTAGTGGAGCAACCTGTACATATTTCCATCCAGACATGCATCTTTGACTCTAGACACATGTCCCAAATTATAGAACATTCTTGCACAGAGTTGCAAATATTCTATAACGTCTGTGTGTGAACTGGGGTGTATCAGGCAATGCTTGGCCAGTGTAAGAACAAGACATCAGATCCTTCTAGCAGATAAAGGTCTCAGGAACTCTGTCTTTGCGGAAAGCAGGGATTGGGGCTTTAGTGCAGTGCATGTGTCTCTGACGAGGGATGCCGTCACGAATGCTCAGGCAAAAGAGTGACAGTAACAGCAAGAAATGAATCCCGTGGATATGAAAGCTCTTTGGAAACTGGGGTGCCAGGAGCCTGCAGGAGCTCCTCGTGATGACACTGGAGCGTTGCAGCTGTGTGAGCAGGAGGGAAGGGAGCAGGGCTTGTCCAGCCCCTCAGGCAGCTCTGGGAAAGGTTGGGGACACACGTGGTGACTGGCTCAGGCTGTGGACTGGAAACTCCAGTTCTCCTCCTGGATTTTGGGAAAAGGGAGAGAATTTGGGGATAGAGGGACCACGGGACATGGGATCGTTTGCTGTAGTTTCCTACATGCTGGAGGCAGATGTTCACATTCTCATTTCTTGGACATCCACTGGGCCTTTCACAGCTGTGCTGGGTACAGCCAGGGAGTCCAGGGTTCCTCAAGGGATTTCTCCTCGGTGTGACTCTTCCCAGCACTGTGCAGCCATGAAGGCATCCCTCATGATGGTTACCATATTTTAGAAATTGCCTGCACAGCGCACAGTGCCAGTAGGATGACAGTTCTGTTCACAGTTTCAGTGAAATCCGGGAGATGAGGAAAAGGAACTGTGATGTCACATATACAGAATCTTAAACATCTCCATTGTCCTTGCCTCTCAGGTGCCTCACACCACTCTGTAGCCCAGATATAAAGCAGAGGTTCCAGGGCTCAGATGTTGTTCATTAAGGAAAGGAAACCCTGGGTGATGATTCCCTCCCCATGTGCCCTCCTTGGCTGCATATGCCCTGAGGCTGGGCCCTGGGGGCCCCTGCCATCCAGGTCCCGGGCACCCCTGCAGTGAGGTTTGTGTCTGGGTTCACACTGGGGTCTCTTCTCTGTGTCTCTTGCACAGTCATACAGGGCTGTGTCCTCAGTAGTCACAAAACTCAGCTGCAGGGAGAACTGGATGTATCCTGAAGGCATCTCTGGAGACGGAGACACAACGTTGATGGTAGGGATAAACTATATCCTCCCTCCAGATGTGAGCAATCCACTGCATTCCAACCTTCCCCTGCAGGTTGGGGGATCCACCCCCATGAGTAACCCGTGGTAACGGAGCAGCGGGAAGCAGCACGGGACACGGAGATCACCTGCGAGGGCTTTGCCCCTCCTACAGCTGCACCTGGGACAGGACACCAGGGAACAGAGAGGATTGCAGGGAGCTGTGTGCTCAGATGCAGCATCCCCATATCTTCACGTCTGACTCTTTGAGGCACTCCCATCTGGAAGCTGCCACAGATCCCATACGCAACATGAGGAAGTTAATAATGGACTTTGCTACTGAGATTATAGTCGTTCTTGCCACATGCTGGAGGCGGGTAACCACGTGAGTTGAGGGCTGCATCAATCTGTTTCACTATAGTCATCATCTTACTATATATATGTATTGCATATCATGTTGTATATCTTAGATATACATAATAAAATTTATTTTTTGAAAAAATGTAATTGTCAATCTCTACAATGAAACAACACAATGTTGCAAAAGTCATAAGTAATCTTAAAAAGTGTTCTTGTTGTCAGCCATTGCTGACAAATCCCAAAACAATTAAAGTAACCGTTCCCCATACATTCAGATTCACCTCAGGCAAAACATTAGAAAACAGCTAGGTTCATCCATGTAATCTTATCCTTCCTACCACAGATGTGTGTCTCTGTGAAGATGTAACACAGCTCTAGTCATGGGGACAGGAGAATTGGTCGATTGAGGCATTTGTCATCCTTCCGAAGAGCATTTCAGAGGGAATGCGCTCTCTTTTCATCCAGCCCATCACTGTATCGGAATGGGACTTTTGAAACTGCTGTCATCATGCCCATAAATAAAGTCTCATGAATAAAGGCAATAAAAGTTGCCTTTCCTTCACTTTGCACTGAAACAGCCACATATAATAATGGAAATAATCTTGAAGTAAAAATTAAATTAAACCAAACGGGTTGAAACATTAACCTGAACTTCATGTGAGTTGAAAATTAGTGTGTAGTGAGTAGTGAGACAGGCAGGGGGCGTGGCTGAGTATCAAGCTGTGCTCACCACTGTCTCATCTTAGTGGGGAAACTGCCTGCATATTGCTTAGATGTATTACAGACTCCCATTGGTAGTGTGAGCCTCACAATATGTGCTAATGGATCCCACCTCAAAACTGAAACTGTGTGTTATGGAGAAGGAGGTACCATCACCATCAGCTGAAGTAAACCCACCCCTAATAGCAAAATGTAAGGCAGTGACTAGAACAGGTAAGCTAGCCAAATCTCAAGAATAGACAGACAGACAGATATCTAGAAGGTAAGTGTTGAAATAGTGCATGATTTGGGGAGGTTTTCAGGGAAAAAGAAGATTTGATGAAATATACACCAATACCGGACAAGAAGGAAGGAGATCGACTGTCATTTACAACAACATGGATAGATCCAGAGGACATAGTGCTAAGTGAAATAAGCCAGACACAAGATGAAAACACGACAAGTTCTCATTTACATGCAAAATCTTTAAAAATATGAAATCCATAGAAACAGAGTGAAATGATGGCTACCAGGGGTGTGGAGAGGTAGGAAATGGGGAGAAACAGGTCAAAGTGAACAAATTTGCAGTCACGCAGAATCTACACAAGTTAGAGTTTGCAGGTATGCAGAAGCTGCACAAGAAAGAGTTTGCAGTTACAAAATCAAGAGCTCTTGCGCTCAGCAGGTGGGCTGTAGTTATATTTTATTGTACACTGAACATTTGCTAAAAGAGTAGAATTTAGTTTCTTCTACTACAAAAGAGTAGCCATGAAAGGTAATTGATCGGTTTATCTGCTGCTAGGCTGTGGTAACCTTTTTACTATGCATGTGTATATTTAAATATGAGGTGGTATACTTTTAATGTACACAGCAGAAAACACTGAAAACAAGTAGAATATAATCATCACCAAAAAAGATGGACAACGTTAAGGAACCTTTAAACGCACACCTCCTTTCTCTGTGCTGGCTGATATGCAGATTGACACCCACACAAATTAGGTAACAAGGAAGCGAAAGAGCACACTCCAGCGAATTATCATTCAAAACTAGTCCCCACAACCCAGGTTATAATCCTGTTTAAACATTCAAGCGATCAAGCTCTGGAGGCATGCAGAAAGCCATTATAAAATACGAATGTTCAACTCCTGATTTTAAATTTAAAATAATAGAAAAATCTGGTTGTGCAACTAACTCCGATGTTTTCTGAAGCTCTCAGGATACATGCTTGGTGGCACCAGATGAGCTCAAGTGGACGTTAGCTCGATTTCTCCACGAAACTATTTCTCCATGAATCTTGCCATATGGTAATTGATTATTCTCTCCAATCAACATCTGATGGTAAAATCTGAAGTCACAGCTGTGGTTGTTGTTGGATAATTTGTGACCAGTCAACAACATCATGCTGGTGAAAGAGTGATGGGAACCCTGCGGAGAAACCAAAACTCAAAAATACTTTGAACACAGTTAAAACGATTTAACCCAAGAATGAACCACTTGCGGTTTGGATATGTGTTTTTTACGGTGCGTCTATTTTCAGAATGGTTTGAAGTATTTCCTTGCCAAAAGGCTACAGTGTTTGTTTGGGTTTTTTTTTTTTGTTTGTTTGTTTTTTGAGACGGAGTTGCCCAGGCTGGAGCGCAATGGCAAGATATCTGCTCACTGCAACCTCCACCTCCCTGGTTCAAGCAATTCTCCTGCCTTAGCAATCCAAGTAGCTGTGATTACAGGCATGTGCCACCATGCCCAGCTAATTTTGTATTTTTAGTAGAGATGGGGTTTCTCCATGTTGGTCAGGCTGGTCTCAAACTCCCAACCTCAGGTGATCTGCCTGTCCCGGCATCCCAAGGTGCTGGGATTACAGGCTTGAGCCACCGTGTCAGGCCAGGCTACAGCTCTTAGAGTTGCTACAAAGATGTTTGATTTTGTGTTTCCAAACAGGAACATCTCAGAGATGTGTCCCACTTTGTCGTGCATTTCTGGTGGTGGTTTACGTTCCTTTTATTGTGCTGTTGAATTTTATTTGCTGGGTTTTGTCGATTTTTGTACCTATACAGATTAGAGATCTGAACTGTAGTTCTCTTTGCTTAAATGGTCTTTGCCTGGCTTTGGTATCAGATAGTGTTCACATAAAAATATTTTGAAAGTGTTCCTTTTACTTTCTAGGAGAGTTTGGAGTTATTGATTTTAGTTCTTTAAACATTTGGTAGAATTCACTGGAGAAATCACTTGAACTTGATATTGAAATCCTCTTGATTGGGAGATTTTTGATTACTGTTTCAATCTCCTTGTTCGTTTTTGGTCTGTTCAGGTTTTCTATTTCTTTATGATTCAGTCTTGGTAGAATGTATGTTTTGAGGAATTTACACACTTCTTCTAGGTTATCCAATGTGTTGGTGTTTATTCAATAATGATTTATAATAGTTTTCATGTACTAGTCTGTTTTCGCACTACTATAAATACCTGAGTCAGGATAATTTATTAAAAAAAAAAAAAGAGGTTCTGCAGGCCGTGCAGAAAGCATGACAAGTTCTGCATCTGGGGAGGCCTCAGGAAACTCAGTCATCGTGGAAGGTAAAGGGGAAGCAAGTACATCTTCCATGTCCGAAGCAGGAGCAAGAGCGAGAACGGGAGGTGCTCCATGCTTTTGTTTGTTTGTTGTTTGTTTGTTTGAGACGGAGTCTCGCTCTGTCGCCCAGGCTGGAGTGCAGTGGTGCGATCTCAGCTCACTGCAACCCTCACCTCCTGGGTTCAAGCAATTCTCCTGCCTCAGCCTCCCGAGTAGCTGGGACCACAGGCGCCCGGCACCTCGCCCAGCTAGTTTTTTGTATTTTTTAGTAGAGACGGGGTTTCACCGTGTTAGCCAGCATGGTCTTCATCTCCTGACCTTGTGATCCGCCTGCCACGGTCTCCCAAAGTGCTGGGATTACAGGTGTGAGCCACCGCGCTGGACCGTGCTACATACTTTTAAACAACCAGATCTCAGGAGAACTCACTATCGGAGGACAGCACCAAGGGGCATGGTGTTAAACCATGAGAAACCCACTCCCATGATCCAGTCACCTCCGGCCGGGCCCCAACCTCCAACACTGAGGATTACAACTGAACATGACATTTGGCTGGGGACACAGATCCAGATCATATCACATCATGATCATTTTATTTCTGTAGCATCAGTTGTAATGTCTCCTTGATCAGTTATGATGCTATTTGAGTATTCTTTTTTCATAGTCTAGCTAAAGTTTTGTCAATTTTGTCTTTTTCTGAAAAACCCTTAGTTTGTTGATTTTCCTATTGTTTTTCTGTTTTCTATTTCATTAATTTCCACTCTAATGTTTATTATATCTTTCTAACTTTGGACTTACTTATTCTTTCTCTAAATCCAGAGGTGTCTTGAGATTAATAAGGTTAATTTAGGTTCTTTCTCCTCTTTTTTTGTTCTTGTTTTTGTTTTTTGAGACAAGATCTCACTCTGTTGCCCAGACTCGAGTGCAGTGGTGCAATCTCAGCTCACCACAACCTCCACCGCCTGAGTAGTTTGGATTACAGGTATGCATCACCACGCCCAGGTAATTTTTGTGTTTTTGTATTTTTATTGGGGACGGGGTTTCACCGTGTTGGCCAGGCTGGTCTTGAGCTCCTGACCTCAAATGATCCACCAACTTCAGCCTCCCAAAGTGCTAGGATTACAGGCGAGAGCCACTGTGTTTGGCCCCTTTCTTCTCTTTTAATGCAGGTGTGCATCATTATGAATTTCCCTCTTAGTTCTGCTTTTGCAGTATCCCATGTTTCAATGTAGTACGCTTTCACTGTCATTCATTTCAAAATATTTTCTACCTTATCTTTTAAGTTTGCTTAGCTTACGCTTCTTTGTTAATTTTCAGTTTTTTCCCTATTATTGATTTCTGGTTTCAATCCATTGTCAGAAATGATACTTGATATGATTTCAGTCTTCTTAATTTTGTTGAGTCTTCTTTGTGACCTAACATGTGATGTAATTGCTCCTCAGCCTTTTGGCTAAGGTCATGTGTAGTACCTAGCATGTGATCTATCCTGAAGACTGTTCCCTGTGCATTTGGGGAGAATGCACGCTCTGCTGGACTTGAATTGAATGTTCTGTATCTATCTGTTAGGTCAATTCGGTCTCTATTGCTATTCACATCTGCTGTTGCCCTACTGATTTTCTGTCTGTATGTTCTATCTATTGATGAATGTGGGGTGTTGAAATCTCCTAATTGTATTGTATTGCTTTCTGTGTCTCCTCTCTGATCTGTAAATGATAGTTTTATATGTCTAGGTACTTTGATGTTGGATGCATTTTTGTGTGTGTGTATGACTGTGTCCTTCTGATAAGTGAAACTTCGTATCACATATAATAATGATATAACACAAAGATCTTTGTCTTTTGTGAGAGCTTTTTACTTAAAATCTATTTTTTTCTGATATATATGTAGATACTCCCACCTCACTCTCTTTTGGTTAATGTTTGCATGAAATGTCTTCTTTCATTCCTTCTTTTCAGTTTCAGTGTATGTGTGTCCTTTAGTCTGACAGTCTTGAGTGATCTTCCAGGAGCAAGATGGCGGAATAGGACTCTCCAGTGATGGTTCCCTGCAGGAACATTAATCTGAACAACTATCCATGTCCAAAAATACTGTCACAAGAGCTAAGGAAGCCAAGTGAGAGATCCCCATGCCTGTTTACAGTCTAAAAATAAGAAAAGACACACTGAAGAGAATAAGAATAACAGTTTAGCATTACCTGTGTCACTCCTCTCCCAACACCAAGTAGTACAGTGTGGGGAGTGATGCTGTCTGATTGGGAGAAAAGAGAAGGAAGGAGCAACCACTGCCATTTTGTTGCCCATTTTCTGGCAGTTTTGAGACTCCTTTCTCTCTCTCAGTTCTGCATTACATTGTTTATGTCAGGCCCAGGAAAGAAAAGGAAGGAATTGAACGGGGAAGTGGAAGGAAGTACGGCAGGAAGGAGCTGTAGGTATGGGGTAGTGCTAGATTTTAGAGGGATTTCGGTCTTTGGGATTTCTTTCTGTTGGGATTTGGCTGAGTAGGGCATTTAGTCTGTCTAGTTCTGGATCTTTCTGTCTTTCTTTATTTTTTATTTCTTTTTTCTTACATGTTCTTTTTTAATTCTTCTTTCTCCTTCATACTTATACGTCCTCCTTCCTCTCCTTCATTTTCTTCCTCCTCCTCCCTCCCTCCCTCCTCCCTCCTCCCTCTCTCTCTCTCTCTCTCTCTCTCTTTCTTTCTTTCTTTCTTTCTTTCTTTCTTTTCTTTCTTTCTTTCTTTCTTTCTTTTCTTTCTTCTTTTCTTGCCTTTCTCTGCGGTTATGTGATTTACTCTGGTAGAATTTGTTGCTTCTGATTTTTAGTGAATCTGTTATAGGTTTTGTGCTGTGGTCATCATGAGTCTTAGAAGAAACACATTATAGATATAAGAAGTTATTTAAAGGAGATGACAACTCGAAAGAACAGAAACAAGCAAAGGCAAAAAGACACACAAAATTCTACATTTGGACCCCATCCTCTGGGTTTCTCCATGTGCCTAATTTTACCAGTGGGTTTTGTATTTATAAAAGTTTTGTTTTGTTCTTCAGTACTTTTTTCTTTCAGATTTAAGAACTCCCTTTAGCATTTCTTGTAAGACGGGTCTGAGGGTGGTGAATTCTCTCATCTTTTGTCTGTTTAAGAAAGTCTTTATCTCTCCTTTGAATTGGAGGGATAATTTGCTGAAGAAAATATTCTTGGATGACAGATTTTTTTTCTTTTGAGCACTTAAAAAATTTCAATCCACTCCCTCCTGGCCTGTGTAATTTCCATTGAGAAGCCTGTTGCCAGAGGACTTGGAATGCCTTCATATGTTATTGGTTTCTTTCCTCTTGCTGGTTTTACGATCCATTTTTTGCCCTTGCCTTTGAAAGTTTGATTATTGTATGTCTTGTAGCAGTCTTATTTTTGTTGATTCTGTTTGGTTTTGTAATGCCTTCACGTACCTGGATATTTATATCTTTCTTAAGTTTTGGAAATTTATCCGTTATTATTTCTTTAAGTAAGCTTTCTGCACCTTACTCTTGCTCAGCTCCCTGTTAAACAGCAAGAAGTCTTTTGAGTTCTTCCTTGTCTGATGGAGAATGGACTGATTTTTTCCAGTTGGATCACACACTTGTGCCACCCACTCCAGCCTGCTGGACCCAGCTCAAGCTATTGTTAGTGAAGGTGAAACCAGTCTTTACAGAAGGCTCAGAGAATGCCCAAGGCAGCCTCACATGTCCTCGGCCTCCCCCAGCTGAACTTCACAAGGGAGGCCTGCAAGCACAGAGAAAACACACCGAGAGCAGCCCTGTGTGGGGCAGTCACAGGTGAGCCTGTTGCAGGAGGGATGCTCCCTGAATAGTGATAAGCAGGCACAGGCTGCATGGTGGGGATGCTGAGGTGGGACCCAGACATGGACTGGCTCCTCACCAGGGCCTACAGGACAGCGGATGAGCTACTTCTCATGAGTGGGAGCGGAGCTGCATTTCTATGACATTCTCTCTGCGGACATGTGTGTACTGCTCAGCAGGGCTCCTCCCTTCCCTGCCTCTGGATGTTAGGAAGGACAGCTGGCAAAGGTACCCTGGGACTGGATGCTCAGGGCATCTCTGCCCATCGGCCTTTCCTTTCCTTTCATGTGGACACTGCCTGGGAATCTGTCTGGATGAACTCTTACTAGCAATGAAATCCAGTAAAGTCACAGAAAGGAAACTTGCACAAAGATAGTGACTATTCAGCTCTAGTCGGCTCTAGTACACTGTGGAGGGCTGTAGACCTCCACTGTCCTCTCCCAAAAGGCAAAGTGCCTGAGTAAAAGGAAAAGAATTGCAGGTCTGTATATAGCCAAGACTGGAGCATGTGATTCTAGGAGTCATGAGCTCAGGCTGTCTCCTTTTCTGTAACATCCCAGAGTCAGGTCACCCCAAGATGCCTCTCTGTATGACCCCCGTGCAGTGTGGGAAGAGGGTGACAAGGTTCACTGCGTCTGGAAGAAAAATATGGGGTCTCCCAGTGACAATGCTGTGACCTATCCTTGATGCTGCTACTGTGGTCTCTCCTCCTGTGGGGACAAGTGGTCCTAGGGATAGAGTCCCCATGAGCCCTGAGACAGCTCACCCGGAATGACCACCACAGATGAAAGAATCACTGCTCAATCTTATTTGAGTCTATGGTGAAAAGAACACTCAGAGACTACCAGGAGGGCTCAGAACCCAGCGGGGGGCTCGAAACCAGGGGTCTCAGATGCCACCAACGGGGCTCAGGACCCACCAGGAAAGCTCAGAAACTAATGGGAGCTCAGGACACCACCAGCGAGGCTCAGACAATACCAGGGCGGCTCAGACACCACCAGGGGGCGCTGAGGGCAGGCATAGGGGATCAGACACCAGTAGGGTGGGTCAGACACCACCAGGGGGTGCTCAGACACCAGGGGACGATCAGCACCAGCAGGGGGCGCTCAGGACCTGGCTCAGGAGTAGATGCGAAGTGAAGCTGATGTTTCCTTTTTCTCCTTGGTGATTCCTTGTCCTGTCCTGCAAAAGTCTTGCTCAGCAGCTGTTATTGTTTCTCCCCTGTAACTCCTTAGTTCCTCTCATCTGAAAAGGACTAACTTAGAATAGAAATCCCATTTAACTTTTCATACTTCATTTTCAGTCTCCTTCTAGAAATAATATCTCAGTAAAATGTTTATAAGAAATAATGAAGCCACAGTCCAAATGTTAGCACCATGCAAAGATTCTATGATTTCTCCACTTTATCAGTTATGCCTTAGGAAACTCTTCCCTCAATTCACTGTCTAGTATACACTATGGCATTGTGTTTCACTTTCCTTTCATCTGTTTTGCAAGGAGATGAAGCACCATTTAATGGGATGTGTCCTCTTTTTCTGGTCGACTCCCCATGGTCTCCACCTCAGATGGTTTTGCCACCATCAATAATCTGTTAATGCTTTCAATTGCCCTCACTATCCATGTGATGAAGCAATGAGTCCCTTGACTTCATCAACTTGTGTCTCCATGAGTCAGTTCACTTCTCTCCATTCTCACAAAGGACAGCCACGCTCGGACCACTGCTTCACAGCCTGCTGCAGCCTTGGGTGGTAAACCTATTAAAAAGCCCCTGCTATTTAGAAAGAATGTATATTGGAAACTTAATCCCAAATTCGATAGTGTCCAGAGGTGGGAACTTTAAGAAATTATTAGGTCATGAGGGCTCTGCCCTCATGAAGCAATTAATGCCATTATTGCCAGAGTGGGTTACTCATTGAGGGAGTAGATTAGTTACTACAGGCCTGGGTTCCTCATTAAAACATGAATTTAGCCCCATTTCTCTCCTTCACACATGCTTTCCTGCCTCCCACATAGGTGTTACAGCAAGAAGGCCCTTGCAAGATACTAGCACTTTGACATTGGACTTCCTAGAACTGTGAGAACATAAATTTATTTCACTTATACATTAGCCAGTCTGTAGTATTCACTCATTGCACCACAAAGTGGACTAAGACAAAGAAATCAGTATCAAGGGGTGGGGCTGTTGCTATAACAAATACCCCAAAATGTAGAAGTGGAAGTAGTAATGCACAGAGACTGGAATAATTTGGAGGATCAGACTATAAAAAGTCTACATTGCCCTGAATAGAACACGAGGGTGATCCTTTTGAGCGCTTGGAAGAAGAGAGCTGTGAGGAAATTCTGAAACTTCTTAGAGATTACTTAAGTGATGACTATTAGAATGTTGGTAGAACAGTGGACAATAAAGGCCGCTCTGATAAGCAATCAGAAGAAAAAGAAGAATAGCTTATCAGAAAATGGACCAAAGGCTATCCTTGCTATAAAGTGGCAAAGAACGTGGCTGAATTGTGCTCATCCCTAGGCCTTTCTGTAAAGTGGAAGTTCAGAGCCATGAACAAGGATATATGGTGGAAGAAATTTGAGGCAAATCTATGGCCTCATTTCTAGCATGCACTTTAGGACTCTGTTCCCTGTGTCCAGGCACAGCACTCCTTGACTGCCCATGCTGTGGCTCAGGAGGACCTAGGTGTAGCTCAAGCCATCACTTTAATGGTACAAATCATCAACTTCCATGGCATCCAAGTGTTGCTAATTCTGCAGGTGTGCAGAATACAAGAACCACGAGGGCATGGCTTTCTCCACCTAGCTTTCAAAGAATGCTGTGGACAGCCTAAGGTCTCAGGTAGTGAGTTGTTGCAGAGATGGAGTCACCACACTGGGCCCTTAGCACAATGTCAAACAGAAATGTGGATTTGGAGGCACCACAAAGAGTTTCCAGTCAGCCTAGGAGAGCTAGAGGGATGAGAGTCCCACCTGTGGGAACAGCTGAGTGGACTGAACCCAGCAAATCCATAGGGGCAAGACTGTCGGAGGCCTTGGGTGCCCATCCCCCACCCCAGTGTGCACAAGATGCAGTCAAGGAGGATGATTTTCCAGTTTTAAGGCTTAATGTTGTTTTCCCTGTTAGATTTTGGACTAGGCTCCCCTTCTCCTTGCCTATCTCTAAGCTTTGGAATGGGAATTTCTATCCCATACCTGCTCCATCATTCACTGTATTTGAAAGTAGATAATTCGTTTTGACTTTATAGGCTCACAGATGGAAACAATTTGTATCAGGCTAAATTGTGCCTTCAGTCTCACTCATATCCGATTTAGATGAGACTTTGGACTTCATACTTTTGCACTGATGCTGAATGAGTTAAGACTTTGTAGATAATTGGGATGGAATGAATGTAGTTTACATTGTGATAAGGACGTAAATTTTGGTATTAGGAAAAGAATGCTATGGTTTAAATGTGTCACCCAAAGTTTATGATTTGGAAAAAATCTTTAATGCAACAGTGTTAAGAGGTGGGACTTTATTATGTGATTAGGTCATGAAGGCTCTGTCCTCATGAATGGATTACTGTCAGTATCATGGGATTGGGCTAGTTATTACAGGATTGAGTTTCTAATAAAAGATGGTCTCCTTTCTCTCACAGACAAGTGGTCTCTTGCTTATCTTCCTGTGCTGTGAGATGACGCAGTGAGAAGGCCCTTTTCAGATGCCAGCGCCTTGATATTGGACTTCTCTGACTCAAGTACCATTAAGTATAAATTTCTTTTTTAAAAAAATTGCCCATTCTCCATGTGGTGGGCATCTGTAGTCCCAGCTACTCGGGAGGCTGAGGTAGGAGAATGGTGTGAACCTGGGAGGCGGAGCTGGCAGTGAGCGGAGATCACGCCACTGCACTCCAGCCTGGGCAACAGAGTGAGACTCTGTCACAAAAAAGAAAAAAACAATTGCCCAGTCTCTGGTATTCTGTTATAGCAACACAAAGACAGACTGAGACTAAGCCGTTGTAACATGTGTGAGGTGATACCTCATTGTGGTTTTAATTTGCATTTCCCTGATGATTAGTGATACTGAGTGTCTTTATGTTGAGTGAAATAAGCCTAGTACAAAATAATTGCTCCATGATCTCACTTATACATGTAATCTAAAAATGTTGAACTCAGAGAAGTAGAGAGTAGCATGTTGCCTACCAGGGGCTGGTGTCAGGAGGATGTGAAAGCTGAGACGTTGGTGAAAGGGTAGAGTTTTGGTTAGATAGAAGGAATTCGTTTGAAGATCTATTGCACAGCATGGTGACCTCAGGGATGTTAATGTACTATATGTACTTGAAAACTGATAAGAGAGTATATTTTACACATTTATACCATAAAAAAAGCAGTATGTGAGGTGATGAACATGTTTATTTACTTGATTTGATGCTTTCACAATGCACGCATGTATCAAAACATCACGTTGTACCCCATAATATAATGAAATGCAATATATTTTTCTTTTTCTTTTTATTATACTTTAAGTTCTAGGGTACATGTGCATAACGTGCAGGTTTGTTACATATGTATACTTGTGCCATGTTGGTGTGCTGCACCCATCAACTCGTCAGCACCCATCAATTCATCATTTATATCAGGTATAACTCCCAATGCAATCCCTCCCCCCTCCCCCCTCCCCATGATAGGCCCCTGGTGTGTGATGTTCCCCTTCCCGAGTCCAAGTGATCACATTGTTCAGTTCCCACCTATGAGTGAGAACATGCGGTGTTTGGTTTTCTGTTCTTGTGATAGTTTGCTAAGAATGATGGTTTCCAGCTGCATCCATGTCCCTACAAAGGACGCAAACTCATCCTTTTTTATGGCTGCATAGTATTCTATGGTGTATATGTGCCACATTTTCTTAATCCAGTCTGTCACAGATGGACATTTGGGTTGATTCCAAGTCTTTGCTATTGTGAATAGTGCCGCAATAAACATACGTGTGCATGTGTCTTTATAGCAGGATGATTTATAATCCTTTGGGTATATACCCAGTAGTGGGATGGCTGGGTCATATGGTACATCTAGTTCTAGATCCTTGAGGAATTGCCATACTGTTTTCTATAATGGTTGAACTAGTTTACAATCCCACCAACAGTGTAAAAGTGTTCCTATTTCTCCACATCCTCTCCAACACTTGTTGTTTCCTGACTTTTTAATGATTGCCATTCTAACTGGTGTGAGATGGTATCTCATTGTGGTTTTGATTTGCATGAAATGCAATATATTTTTCTAGTAACTCTGATGCCTCTGTTTCTTCAACAAGAGTTTCTGGAGATTGTTTTTTCCTTGGACAATGTTTCCTCTCTGCTGTATTTATACAGTTTCCCTTTCCCATGGGTTGATTTAAGACAGTGGCAATTTATTTATTCTGTATTATCTGGTGGTTTCACTGAGAACTTACCAAATAGCCACTTGAAACCATCTGGTGCCACCATCTGAAGGACACAGATTTTCTAAGTGTAGACCGCAAGCATATTTTAACACTTTTTAAATCAAAATCGGTGTTTAAATTTTGATATTTTACAATGCCTTCTTTGATTCCCTCCTAAGATCTAACCCTTGAACGTGTAAAAAGGCCTGGGACCCACGTTACGGCTGTGCTTGGCATGACGATGTCTGCAGAAATTCCTTTGACTTTCTACATGGAGCTCAGCCTACGTATCAGTCAGTTCGCTAGGAGGTCAGAGTACTTCTCAAAGATCCTTAGTGTGTTGTTTCATTTTGAGAGGTTTCCAGCCATCATGAGACACCTTTTGGTTTTAAAATCATCACAGACTAGTTTATGATTCCAAAAGCATACCTGCTTTCTGTCCATATGTTTGCTCTGTGGCTTTTGATTTGCTAAAATGCTGTAATAACTGCAGTAAGTTCTACCATCTGGATTAATTTTCACCTCAGATGGAAGAGTGTATTTTAAGATAAAGATAAAATAGTAATAGTACATTCTCCTTGGTAATATCCAGTTCTATATTTTGAGCTATGGTCTGTCAATAAATAATGTTATGTCAGGGTCCTTAATGGAGTATCTGAACATCTAAGAAAGGTACAGAAGTTTCCCTAATTAAGATACAAACCATGGTGAACACAAGCTTGCTATGCACCCATGTCTCCTGTCTGTCTCGCTGTGCACCTGACACTCATTTTAACCTCACCAGGAACTCAGTTAACTTCCAAATCAGTTTATTGTAATGCCTCTAGGTAACTATATGTGGCAATTTTAGCAAAAATGAATAAACAACTCATCAGAGAAGCTAATACAGAAGAAAGCAAGTGGCCCTGGGCTTGCTTTCATAAAAGCAGCATGCACCAGGCAGTTGATTCTCTTGGCTGTCGGCACTGGCACACCCAGCATGCTGTCTTCATCCCCTAAATAAACTTCATCATGCGTGGACAGGCTGGCAGCATTCCCATGGCCATATGCAGATGCAAGGCCGACAGGTAAATGGGAAGACTGCAATTCTTCTTCTCTCCTCCTCTGAAGAATGGCCCAAGAATGCCCTCTTCAGATCCTCCCCTCTGCCGCCCTCACCAGAACTGTCCACAGAGAAACAAAATCCCTGACGGGAAAAACGAGGCTGGATCAACGGGACTGGCGGTTTCTCATTGAGGAAATGTGAGGTCAGCTTCTAGGGTGGGCAATTCAGGAAATTATCCAGCAGTTTTGTAATTGATGGCTATGGAAAATGAGCCGTTGGGATGACTAATGACTCACATTCCATTATTCCAAGTGAGAAACAGACATCACAGTTCGCCATAACCAAATTTTCATAACCTAAATTGATTACTTTACATTTCTTCCTACATCTTCTCTTAAGAATTTTTAACCGTGAATGTGTCTTACCTACATTCCCAGTATTTAAAACTGGGCTTTCAAGAGATTCTAGAGAATTCGAGGACTAAGAACAGTGAAACTTCTGTATGTTCAGCAGCTCCCAAAACAACACAGTATTACCCAGGGACACAGTTCTGTGCTTCAGCATAATTCAGCTTCTGTATTTCCTAACGGCTCCAATAGTGACCCTCCATTCCATCAAACATTTGGCCTTCTCTTTCTCAACATCCCCTCCATTCATAGATTCTACTCTCAGCTCTTTCTGAGTATCGTAAAAGCCAGCAGATGGACACTCCTGATCTCCTGAACATGACACCCAGCACTCTCATGTGATTGGCTCCTCTCGGCGTGGTGACTTCAAAGGCATCTCATTTAAATAATTACCATTTTTTCCCTTCTGTAACAAAGTGTTTCTTTCCATTGTGCCTTCCCATGAGCATTTTAATGTAATTTATGGTCCAGCCACAGTTTTTAATACACACAAATGCCACAACCTCTTTCTAGCCCTGGAAACCTGATTAATTCTTCTCTGGGGATGAGCACACCCAGGAAACACACCCCCATTCACATAAACACGGGCACAGCGATGACGGGTTCTTCTGTGAGGGAGAGTTTACAGCATCCTCCCTCCAACTCCACGGGCCCTGAAGACCAAGACACGCTCTTTCACACCTGTGCAAGCTCCGGCCCAGCGACGGCCTGCTGAGGAAAGGCTTACCTGGGACTGGGTGCTGGGTTCCTCTCTTCCCCTCTCCTGTCCCAAAGCAGGTCCATCACCCTGCTCAGGTCTGAAAAGAAGGGTCCAGGTTTGTCTGGCCATGAGACTTTTTCAATTTATAGAAGCTCTCCTATTACCTACTGTATTCATTTTATAGGGCTTTTTATAACAAAATACCGCATATTGAGTGGCTTACAATACAAAACCGATTTCCTCACAGTGGGGAGGATGAAAGCCTAAGATCAAGCTGCCAGCTGGTGGGTTTCCTCGAAGGTCTCGCTCCCTGGTGTGCAGACGGTGCCTTCCTGCTGTTCTGTGGTAACATGACCATCCGTCGGGGCGTGTGCACCCTCCCTCCTGCTTCCCCTTCTTATAACAACAGTCGGATTGCAGTAGGGCCCCACTCCAGAAATCTCACTTTAACTTATTCATCTCTTTAAAAGACACTCATCCAAGTATGATTTCATTCTGAAGGACCAAGGGTTGGGACTTCAACACATGAATTTAGGAGGGACACAGTCTCCCATAGGCAGCCTCCTTCAGGGAGGTCAAATATCCTCCTTCTCCTCCCTGTGAAAACCCTGAAGGGGACAGGGAAAGGGCGTCCAACTGCACACTTGTAGAGGGGAAACCGGCTTCATCCGTAATCGTACATCTGTGGTAAAACGGCGGGATCCAAAGGGATGGAAGGTGGGAGCATGGGGCATTGGAAGGTGGGAGCACGGGGCATTGGAAGGCAAAGTGCCACACAACACAGCCTTCGAAACACACCACGGTCACGTTAAGTTTGAATAGAGTGACCACATTTGCCAGGAAAGGGAAATATTTACACTTTCGAGGAAATAGTAATTTGTGTTTCTGATTACGATCTGGCGTTGGATCTTCCATCCCCTCATAAGCAATGACAGAATTGGCAGAAATATGCAAAATATTTGTTCTCAGACATGAGACACCCACAGAGGGCCCCCTGTGTCCTTCCCTGAGAACTGATCGGCTCGTGCATCTGAAGAAATGACCAAAGACCAGGAGAGAACCACACAGAAGTATCGGAGGGACAGCACCTGGGCTCGTGGGGTCAGGAATAGCGTCTGCCCCGAATAGATGGACTAAGTAAAAAGTATCATAATTCGCAAGGGTTTTACACAGCACGGAAGAAAGAGTTACCCTATTTCAACTGTTGATCTTGTGAACCCAGGAACTCTGAGACAGATCTCAGTGAATTTAGCAAGTTTCCTTTGCCAGGGTTGAGGACACGCCTGTGACACGGCCTCAGGAAGTCCTGATGACAATGGCCCAGGGTGGTCGGGCACAGCTTGATTTACGCACTTCAGGGAGACATGAGACATCAGTGAATATAAGAAGGACATGAGTTCCACCCAGAAAGGCTCAGACAACTCAAAGCAAGTCCTCCCCACTTAGAGCTTCCAGGTCACAGGTAGGTGAGAGACAGATGGTTGCATTCTTTTGAGTTTCTGATCTATCTCTGTGACCACAGGGACAGCTTTAAATAGACTGGGAGGCAAGTTTTCCATGAGTGGTTCCCAGCTCGACAGGGCCCAAGATACTTTCCTTTCACAATCTGGTAACTTCAAACCAAACTTCAAAACCAAAACAAAACGAAACACCAACAAAAAGAATAAGACATGGTACTTATGAAGACGAGAAAACATCAGTCCACAAGGAAAGTATTGGCAGTGTCCACCTCCACATGGCAACGGACCAAGCAATGTGACCCACAGAAAGGAGCGGTATTAACCCACAGAGCGACCGAGAATAACACGCCTGATGCGAGGGCATTGAACACATCTTTGTACTTTGCAGATTCAGAAAGCAACAGAAAAGACGGACGGTGGTAAAAGAGACAGAGCCCTGCTTCCCTCTCCCTTTTCCCTTCCTGATGAATCCTCATAGCCAGGACCCTCAGCCTCATTCCGTGTGCAGCAGCTGCCATCCTCTCTGGGTCCACCCCTGCCCCGCCCTGGGACTGTTACCTCATTCCCTCCAGGAGTCCAGGTGCCCCCAGGGTGTGGTGCAGGAGCCTGCGGGGAGGTCCTTTGTTCTCTGTCAGGGTCTCCCTGGGAGGGACGCAGCCACCGCAGCTGGTTGGGGCCTGGCTTCCCCAAGGACAGGCCTTTCCTTTCCCATTCTCTTTGGATGACTATCCCTGGGCTGAGACATGAGGCCGGCAGAGGTGCGGGTCACCCTTAGGGCCCCCCTCTTGCTGCTGGGGCTCTGGGCACTCCTGGCTCTAGTCTGGTGTTCTCAAGGCCGTCCCTTGTGGCATTACGCATCCTCCGAGGTTGTGATTCCCAGGAAGGAGACGCACCGTGGCAAAGGCCTTCAGTTTCCCGGCTGGCTGTCCTACCCCTGCGTTTTGGGGGTCAAAGACACGTCGTTCACATGCGGAGAAAACACCTTCTTTGGCCCAGACATCTGCTGGTGACAACTCAGGATGACCAAGGAGCCTTGCAGGTGGATGACCCCTACATCCCTCCAGACTGCTACTACCTCGGCTACCTGGAGGAGGTGCCTCTGTCCATGGCCACCATCGACACGTGCTATGGGGGCCTTAGAGGCGTCATGATGCTGGACGACCTTGCCTACGAAATCAAACCCCTCCAGGATTCCCGCAGATTTGAACATGTTGTTTCTCAGATAGTGGCCGAGTCCAACGCAACGGGGCCCACATTTAGAGATGGTGACAATGAGGAGACAGACCCCCTGTTATCTGAAGCAAATGACAGCATGAATCCCAGGTTATCTCCATCGCTGTAGAGTTCTCATAGAAGTAATATAAAAGGCCACGGTCAATGTTCCAACTCATATTATCGTATATATGGCAATATTACAACGTGTTGCAAAGAGGTGGTCCAGATGTTCAGTGTCATTGACAGCATTGTTCAAAATACTGATCTGCGGTACTAGATTTATATTTTGACGGTATATAATAGTCGTGACCCAGCCCCTGTGAATGACAATCGATATCATAGTGCAATGATTAACTATTTTAGAAGAACCTTTTTTGATACTTTTCGTGTTCATTCTTCCACACTACTTATTAAAGACGCACCACATGAATCTAACTATGAACCAAAAAGATATAGCTTCTGTTCACATTTAGGCCTTATACACATTGGTACTCTAGGCAGACATTATTTATTGGTAGCCGTCATAACAACCCACAAACTGATGAGAAGTTTTGGTGTGGGTTATGATTATAAATACTGCACATGTCAGAGAAGGACCTCCTGCATTATGCAGCGATATCCTGGGATGACAGATGCATTCAGTAACTGTTCTTATGGACATTTACAAAATTGTTTTGTAAATTCAGCGCAGTGCGTTTTCAAAGCACTCGCTCCAGTGTATAACGAAACCGTGACAACGGTTCTCTGTGGAAACCTCATCGTGGAAGGGAGGGAGGAATGTGACTGTGGCTCCTTCAAGCAGTGTTATGCCAGTCGTTGCTGCCGAAGTGACTGTCACTTCACACCGGGGAGCATCTGTCATCTAGGAGACTGCTGTACAAACTGCAGCTTCTCCCCACCAGGGACTCTCTGCAGACCTATCCAAAATATATGTGACCTTCCAGAGTACTGTCACGGGACCACCTTGACATGCCCCCCAGATTTTATTTGCAAGATGGAACCCCGTGCACTGAAGAAGGCTACTGCTATCATGGGAACTGCACTGACCGCAATGTGCTCTGCAAGGCGATCTTTGTTGTCGGTGCTAAGGATGCTCCTGAGGACTGCTATGACATCAATCTTGAAAGTCACCGATTTGGACATTGAACTCGAGAACGAACAGCTATCGCCTATGAGGCTTGTGTAGGAAAAGATAAGTTTTGTGGAAGACTGCAGTGTACCAACGTGACCCATCTTCCCCGGCTGCAGGAACATGTTTCATTCCATCACTCAGTGAGAGGAAGGTTTCAGTGTTTTGGATTGGATGAACACCGTGCAACAGGCCCAACTGATGTTGGGCGTGTGATAGACGGCACTCCTTGCACTGATGGAAACTTCTGTAATAACACCCAGTGCAATGCGACTATCACTTCCCTGGGCTACGACTGTCACCCTGAGAAGTGCAGTCACAGAGGGGTCTGCAACAACAGAAGGAACTGCCATTGCCATATAGGCTGGGATCCTCCACGGTGCCTAAGAAGAGGTGCTGGTGGGAGTGCCGACAGCGGGCCACCTCCAAGAAGAACACGTTCGGTCAAACAAAGCCAGCAGTCAGTGCTGTATCTGAGAGTGGTCTTTGGTCGTAATTGCACTGCTCTTTGGGACGGCCACAAATGCACAAACTCTCAGGACCACCACCGTTAAGGAAGTGACAGTTACTGACCCAGAATAAGACTAATTCAGCCTCCCGACCCCGGTAAAGATACAGAGAATATAACAGCAGAATCTATGAAACAGGATCACGGTGGGGGGATGCCAAAGGTCAAGTCCACATTTCTTGAAGTCTGCAGGAGGCACAGGGTCCTGTCTCACATCATGGGTAATGGGAGGCGTTGGCTTCTGTCTCAGGTTCGGTAGGTTGCTGATGCTCACTCTGAAATAAATCTTCATAAACACACATTGTGCCCTCCACATTTTCTTAGACTCTGCTGGGAGCCCAAACTTGGCCAGAGCCTCTGGCCTGGAGAGACCTGAGTGAGCATCTGGCTCTTGACCTGAGGTCGCTGGTCCCAGAAGTAACAGAAGTTGCCACCAGCTCCTTACAGGGCCCATTCATGACATTTCTCCAGAAGTGAGCTCCAGAGCAATGAGCTTCCTCATTCCCCAGGTAATCTGTCCTTCTCTAAACCCAAAGTCAGTTTAGGGTGACCCAGGCTACTCCCTGTTCCCTGTCTCTTCCTCACAGGGATGCTGTGGGATTTGCAGTGAGAGGGACCTGGGTTCAAATTCCCCACCAAGCAAATCCCCCTACCTGGGTCCCAGCTTCCCGTATGTGGGAAAATGAATTCCTGAGGTTGATTGCTGCATGCAATGAAATTCAACTAGAAAAATAGGCGGACGTGCGGGGCAAGCTCTCTGGCATTCAGTGTGAGCTGTGTGAGTGGCAGCTGCCCCTCCCTTCCCGCCCCACATTTCCTTGAACTGAAACGGGAAGGGAAGCTGAGTTAGTCGTGATGAGGAAGAGAAACCAGGCTTGTAGCAGCACAGGCTGGTCCGGGTGAAAACAGGGCTAGGTGTGTTGCTAAGTTATTGTGAAGGAAAATGAAAGTTAAAATGTATAAAGAACTGAATGAAATAACATTTTAGGCCGGGCGCGGTGGCTCAAGCCTGTAATCCCAGCACTTTGGGAGGCCGAGACGGGCGGATCACGAGGTCAGGAGATCGAGACCATCCTGGCTAACACGGTGAAACCCCATCTCTACTAAAAATACAAAAACTAGCCGGGCGAAGTGGCGGGCGCCTGTAGTCCCAGCTACTCGGGAGGCTGAGGCAGGAGAATGGCGTAAACCCGGGAGGCGGAGCTTGCAGTGAGCTGAGATCCGGCCACTGCACTCTAGCCCGGGCGACAGAGTGAGACTCTGCCTCAAAAAAAAAAAAAAAAAAAAAAGAAATAACATTTTATTTTAAATTAAAATTCACAATAATATTGACTTTTAAAATGCAGTGTAGATATGTCACAGAGAATGTCAAACGCAAAGCCCACAAACGGAAGAAATCACACTTCCCATACCGTCCACAGAAAACCGCTGATATTCTAGAGTAGTACTGAGATCTAGCATTCTTCTGAATACACCTGTGGTTCTAGCTGCCCTGCTTCCATAACGTTGTTTAGAATTCCCACCCCTTTCTCCAAACACAGCTTGATATCCTTTCTCTCAACCTGCTTAGAAATTTCCTTCATTCAGCTGACATAAAAGATGTGAGCAATCCATTCCTGTGCCCCTCTCAGTGTATTTTATTATTTTGTGGGTGAATGCTAATGGACAGTTACCTGTGAGGTCAGTGAATACGATGCCCTCCTGCTGTGTGCCCTTCGGGTGTGAGGTCTTTTGCTGATAGAGCAGCAGGCCCGCCCCACCCTTTTTGCATCTCCACCCCCCACCTCACACTCCAGCTGACCTCTCTCCTGTGGCCTGGGGTATTCCCCGGAGGCAAAGATCACCCCTCTCTCAAGAGCCCACTCACTTGGTGCCCATGCAAGACCACCACGCTTGGCACAGCCCCACCTCATGTCAGGGCCTCTGTCCCCTTCCCCACCCCCTAAGCAGATGGGACCGGCAGGGACACTGCTCAGGGCAGGGGGCGGAGGTATGTGTGGAAGAAAGGCAAATGTGCATTCTGTTGGAGAAATATTATAGGTAGTTTGAGCAAAAAATCTAATGCCTTGTGAACTTTTAGAATGACACATATTTTAACGAAGAATGTGACCAATCGAGTTCATGTTGAAGTCAGGTAAACACTATTTAGAGCAACAACAATATCAAAAACACAAGCCAACAGTTCACCAAGAGAAACCATGGTTAACACCATGGACATGGTCTTCCAAGAGCATCAGCACTTAAATCCTCGAAATCTGCACGTCTCAGCACCTGTTGTCTTGAGCTGCCCTCCTGTGTGTTCTAATCACTCCTAACCACGGGGCCTGCACTGTGGGAGATCCGAGCTGTGCCAGGTGGAGGGAGCAGAACAACTGCTACCAGGTTGTTGGTGTGGATGCCGAGGCCGCCCGAGCAGGTGTAAACTCCCACCTGTGGGCCAGGGAAGAGTGCACAGGAGACATGTCCTGGGCATAGGGTGAGGGAGAGCCGTGGGGGCTCTGGGTTCTGAGGAGGGTTCTGGCCTGGCAGGGACAAGACCAACCAGCACGTGAGGCCAGGCTGGAGTCTGGACCTCTGAGGCTGTAAGGGTCATGGGCAGCTTGGCCCAAGGGGTTGTCCTGGTTCTCAGTGGGGTACTTTCAAATGTTCCTTCTTCCTCCAATCCCCCTCCTCCTCTCTTTCTGGAGTGGGTCCACTCCCAGAGTCTGCAACTCTGCATCCGTCCTGAACATTGATCTTCCAATTCCATCCTCTTCTCTTCTGCTGTGTCTAAGCTGCTGTGCAGCCACCTGCTGTAATTTACTGTTGTATATTTAATATTGTACCATACATCTGTTCTGTTTCCTTCGTCATAAATGCTTCATTTCATGCTCGGCATCTGAGAACACAAGGCCTTGTCAGCTGTCACCTCCTTCCATTCTCTGTTTCCTTCCTCCTATCCCCATGTTTGCTCATCATGTCCAGTCTCCTGCCATCCTGAATGCTTCTGATGGAAGGTCCGAAATGTCTCATGAGCATTGTGAAGATTCTTTGTAATGTGACCTTGTTCTAGGCAGGAATTCTCCCTCACCCACCCCTGGAAGCCAAGTATAGGCAGATTGCATGCTCAATCAAAGACTGAGCTAACTTAACACTGGCTTTGGTTTGAAGCTTTCTCCAATCTCCAGGGCACAGGATTTCGGGGAGTACAGGTGAGAGTCTGGGTGTTACCCTTCAGGATGTTGTAAAGTCAATTTCACCTAGTCTATGCCACGGACTATGGAAACTACAGATAGATAGATAGATAGATAGATAGATAGATAGATAGATAGATATAGACATAGTTCTGTCCCTCTAGAGAACCCTAATATTTATATATAATATAATATATATTATATATACTACATTATATATAATACATAATATATATTAGATATATTTAATACATAATATATATTTTATATATATATATATTAGAGTTTATTAAGGAGCATTAAACTCACACAGTTACAAGGTCCCACAGTAGGCCGCCTGCAAGCTGAGGAGCAAGGAAGCCAGTCCAATTCCCAAAGCTGAAGAACTTGAAGTCCGATGTTTGAGGGCAGGAAGCATCCAGCACAGGAGAAAGATGTAGGCTGGGAGACTAAGCCAGTCTAGTCTTTTCATGTTTTTCTGCCTGCTTTATATCCTGGCCACACTGGCAGCTGATTAGATGCTGCCCACCTCGATTAAGGGTAGGTCTGACTTTCCCAGCCCACTGGCTCAAATGTTAATCTCCTTTGGCAACACCCTCACAGACACAGCCAGGATCAATCCTTTGCATGCTTCAGCCCAATCAAGTTGACACTCAGTAGTAACCATCACAAGTCCACCCCTTGTCAACTTGAGCCCACACGAATCTCCTGAGATCATACATAAGCTTCAAACAAAGACAATAATAAGGTCATAATTACACCTAATGTAATACAACTATCTTTTGTACAACCAGAAATGCACCAGTCCCCAACCCAAATGCTATTACATGAAGTTAAGAACACTTAAATGCTGATACGAAGTCAATAAATTTTATGTCACATGATAAAGGAAAAAAGAAATAAAATGAAGGAATTTTCTGAGTACAAGGGTACACATGCACAAACATGCTTTTAACAAAAGAAGGAAATACTGATGACAATTACAGTCCTCATTTCTGCAACTGACCATGTAGTTGTAGCTGGTATTGATGCCTACCTTCTTCTACTACCCATTCTGTATTCCCTTTGCCTTCAGCAAGCATCACAGCAGGTCGTGGTTTTTTTCCTAGTGGAGTGACACAAACCTTCATTCCTGAAGGGTCTGGGCCATTCATAGTCCTGCCTGGATTGAGCTGTTATAGTCTCCCATCGACCTTAATGACAGGGCATGGGAATGCTAAGAGACGCCCTAATGGATCGCCTGTATTCCATACATACTCTTCCTTACCTCCATTGTGGAGTAATAGACTGATTGCATCTTGATAGTCCAGGTCAGCCACCCAGTCAACACTGCAACTCCCTTCTTAGCCTGTGGACTTAAAGGTAGGAGGGCCCAAAGTGTCCAGGTGGCAATCTTAACTTCCAGTTTAATGGAATTGTTGTTGTGTCTCCTGACAGCAGCATTATTCCCATTGGAACTAAGACCTCTAGGCCAACAGAATGTAATGTCATGGGAACAGGAAGCAAAAATTTTGCTAGTGGATCACTGGGGGCGATGGTGAATGGTGCCACTTCCACTTCCACCCTTGACTCCCGCATCCATGAATTATGGCTATGGGAGAAACAGGACCATATATTGGATGCTGATTCAGAGCATACACGGTCTTCCGGAGAGCTTTGGCTCAGCCCTGCAAAGTATTGTCACCTAGTTGGCATTGTGACTTCGAAAGGCTATTCCATTTTCCTGTCAATCCAGCTGCTTCAGGATGATGGGGAACATGGTAAGACAAGTAAATCCCATGAGCATGAGCCTACTGCCACACTTCTTTAGCCATCAAGGGAGTGCGTTGGCCAGAGGCAATGCTATGTGGAATACTGTGACAGTGGATAAGGCATTCCATGAGTCCACAGATGGTAGTCTTGGCAAAAGCATTGCATGCATATCTGATGTCAGTGTCTATTTCAGTGAGGAAAAACCTCTGCCATTTCCAGGATGAAAGAGGGCCAATATAATCCAACCTGCCACCAGGTAGCTGGCTGATCACCATGAGGAATGGTGCCTTTTGGGTAGAGACACAGAACCAAACCATATCATGCCACCCCAGCCCCTCTCCAATCTCATGTTCTCTTTGCATTTCAAAACCAATCATGCCTTCCCAACAGTACCCAAACTTCTTAACTCATTTCAGCATTAACTCAAAAGTCCAAGTCCAAAGTCATATTGGAGACAAGGCAAGTCCCTTCCATCTATGAACCTGTAAAATGAGAAAGAAGTCAGTTACTTCCAAGAAACAATGGGGGTAGAGACATTAGATAAATGCTCCCATTTCAGATGGGAGAAATGGACCAAAATAAAGGGGCTACAGGTCACATGCAAGCCCAAAATCCAGTGGGGCAGTCATTAAATCTTAAAGCTCCCAAATAATCTCCTTTGACTCCATTTCTCACATTCAGGGCATGCTAATGCAAAGTGGGGGCTCCCACAACCTTGGGAAGCTCTTACTCTGTGACTTTGCAGGCTTTGCAGCTCTGATCCCATGGCTGCTCTCATGGGCTTTGCAGAGTTCAGCCCTTCTGGCTATTCTCATTGAGTGCCTGCAGCTTTTCCAGGTGCCCAGTGCAAGCTGTTAATGGATCTACCATTCTGGAGTCTGAAGGATGGTGGCCCTCTTCTCACAGCCCCATTAGTCACTGCCCCAATGGGGACTCTGTGTGGGGGCTCCAACCCCCCATTTCCCTTCTGCACTGCCCTAGCAGAGGCTCTCCATGAGGGCTTTGCCTCTGGAGCAGACTTCTGGCTGGACATCCAGTCATTTCTATAAATCCTCTGAGATCTAGGCAGAGAATCACAAAGCTGAACTCGTCTCTTCTGCACACCCACAAGCCCAACATCATGTGGAAGCCACCAAGGATTGGGGCTTGTACCTTCTGAAGCAATGGCCTGAGCTATACTTTGGACTTTTAAAGCCACAGCTAGAGCTGGAGCAACTGGGACACAGGGCACCAAGTCCCAAGGCTCCACAGAGCAGCTGGGCCCTGTACCCAGCCCATGAAACCATGTTTCCCTGATAGGGCTCCAGGTCTGTGGTTGGAAGGGCTGCTGCAAAGATCTCTGACATGCCCTGAAAATGTATCCCCTGTTGTCTTGGTTATTAATATTCATCTCCTCATTACTTATGCAAATTTCTGCAGCCAACTTGAATTTCTCCCTCGAAAATGTGGCTTTTTTTACTACCACATGGCTTGGCTGCGAATTTTCCAAACTTTTATGCTCTGTTTCCCTTTTAAACATAAGTTCCTATTTCAGATCATCTCTCTCAAGTGCAAAAGTTCCACAGATTTCTAGGGCAGGGACAAAATTCCATCAAGTTTGGTTTAATATATTTTAGAGAGGCATGAGACATCAATCAAATACATTTAACAGAACCATTGGTTTGGTCCAGAAAGGTGGAACAACTCAAAGCAAGGGCTTCCAGGGTATAGGTGAATTTAAACATTTTCTGGTTGACAATTGGTTGAGTTTTTCTAAAGACCTGGGATAGATAGAAAGGTAATGTTAAGTCCAAAATTCTTTTGAAGTCTTTTAGTGGTTGCCCTTAGAGACAATAGGTGACAAATGTTTCCTATTCAGATCTTAGTTCATCTCTTTAGGATTGGGAGGTTCTAGATGCAAAAGATCTAGCTATATTGACAGAGATTCTTTACAGATGCAAATTTTCCCCTACAAAGAACGACTTTGCTGGGCCATTTCTTTCTTTCTTTTCTTTCTTTCCTCTTTTCCTCCTTTCCTTCTTTCCTTCCTTCCTTCCTTTCTTCCCTCCCTCCTCTCCCTCTCTTTCTGTCTTTTCTCTTTCTCTTTCTTTCTTTCTCTCTCTTCTCTTCTCTTCTCTTCTTTCTCTCTCTCTCTCTCTCTCTCTCTCTCTCTCTCTCTCTCTCTCTCTTTCTTTCTTTCTTTCTTTCATCTTGATGGAATTTTGCTCTAGTTGCCCAGGCTGGAGTACAATGGCACTATCCCTGCTCACCACAAGCTCCACCTCCTGGGTTCAAGCAATTCTCCTGCCTCAGTCTCCCGAGTAGCTAGGATTACAAGCATGTGCCACCACACTCGGCTAATTTTGTATTTTTATTAGACATGGGGTTTCTCCATGTTGGTCAGGCTGGTCTCGAACTCCCAACCTCAGGTGATCCACCAGCCTCAGCCTCCCAAAGTACTGGGATTACAGGCATGACCCACCATGCCCAGCCTGCAGGGTCATCTCAGAGTAGGGCAAAGAAACATCTTTTGGGGTAAAATATTTTGATTTTCTTATTTGTCTCATAATGTTATGCTAGAGTTACTTTGGAAAGTAAATCATGATATATAGGTTTAAATAAAACCCATCTGATGATAATATATGATTTGTAGAGTGTGACATCCCAGACTCCTTATATAGGAACTCGAGCAAGATAAAAAAATCAGAGTTTAGTCCTCACCACCTAAGACCATCTCAGTTTGGACAACACTATTCATGTCACTATCAGCATTTTGATCAAAACCACTCAACAAGTCTCTAGGAAGTTCCAAACTTTCCCACATCTTCCTGTCTTCTTTCAATTTCTTCAAACGATTCCAACCTCTGCCATGGGGAACTTAGTTCCAAAGCTGCTTCGAGATTTTGAGTTATCTTTACAGAAGTTCCCCACTCCTGGTATCAATTTACTATATTAGTCTGTTTTCACATTGCTATAAAGAACTGCCTGAAAGTGGGTAATTTGTAAAGAAAAGAGGTTTAATTGACTCACAGTTCTGTGTGGTTAGGGTCGGGGACTCAGGAAACTTGCAATCATGATACAAGTGGAAGCAGGCATGTGACACATGGCAGCAGGTGAGAAACAGAGAGAGAGATAGAGAAAGAGAGAGAGAGAGAATGAAGGAGGAACCACCACACATCGATAAAACCATCAGATCTCATGTGTCAGCTTCCCAGCCTCATTCCACCACCTATGCATTTCCCCTCAAAAAGGTGGACATACTTCTCATGCAAATGCATGAAAACCTAATCCTGTTTTGAAGTTTTCTGCTCAGAAGACCAATAATAGCACTTATATTTTAGCAAAGTTATTTGTAATGTGAACATGATTATATTGCCAGAAATAAAATTTTAAAAAATCATTGCAACAATTTTTTTTGAATTATAGTTTAAGTTCTAGGGTACATGTGCACAACGTGCAGGTTTGTTACATATGTATACATGTGCCATGTTGGTGTGCTGCACCCATTAACTTGTCATTTACATTAGGTATTTCTCCTAATGCTATCTCCCCCGCTCTCCCCACCCCACGAAAGACCCCAGTGTATGATGTTCCCAACCCTGTGTCAGAGTGTTCTCATTGTTCAATTCCGACATATGAGTGAGAACATGTGGTGTTTGGTTTTCTGTCCTTGCGATAGTTTGCTCAGAATGATACTTTCAAGCTTCATCCATGTCCCTACAAAGGACATAAACCCATCCTTTTTTATGGTTGCATAGTATTCCATGGTGTATATTTGACTCATTTTCATAATCCAATCTACCATTGATGGACATTTGGGTTGGTTCCAAGTCTTTGCTATTGTGAATAGTGCTGCTATAAACACATGTGTGCATGTGTCTTTAGAGCAGCATGATTTATAATCCTTTGGGTATATACCCAGTAATGGGATGGCTGGGTCAAATGGTATTTCCAGTTTTAGATCCTTGAGGAATCGCCACACTGTCTTCCACAATGGTTGAACTAGTTTAAAGTCCCACCAGCTGTGTAAAAGTGTTCCTATTTCTCCACATCCTCTCCAGCACCTGTTGTTTCCTGACTTTTTAATGGTTGCCATTCTAACTGGTGTGAGATGATATCTCATTGTGGTTTTGATTTGCATTTCTCTGATGGTCAGTGATGATGAGCATTTTTTCATGTGTCTGTTGGCTGTATAAATGTCTTCTTTTGAGAAGTGTTTGTTCATATCCTTTGCCCACTTTTTGATGGGGTTGTTTTGCCTTTTTCTTGTAAATTTGTTTAAGTTCTCTGCAGATTCTGGATATTAGCCCTTTGTCAGACGGGTAGATTGCAAAAATTTTCTCCCATTCTGTGAGTTGCCTGTTCACTCTGATGGTAGTTTCTTTTGCTGTGCATAAACTATTTAGATTAATTAGATCCCATTTGTCTATTTTCGATTTTGTTGCCATTGCTTTTGGTGTTTTAGACATGAAGTCCTTGCCCATGCCTATGTCCTGAATGGTATTGCCTTGGTTTTCTTCTAGGGTTTCTATGGTTTTAGGTCTAACATTTAAGTCTTTAATCCATCTTGAATTAATTTTTGTGTAAGGTGTAAGGAAAGGATCCAGTTTCAGCTTTCTACATATGGCTAGCCAGTTTTCCCAGTACCATTTATTAAATAGGGAATCTTTTCCCCATTTCTTGTTTTTGTCAGGGTTGTCAAAGATCAGATAATTGTAGATGTGTGGTATTATTTCTGAGAGCTGTATTCTGTTCCATTGGTCTGTATCTCTGTTTTGGTACCAGCACCATGCTGTTTTGGTTACTGTAACCTTGTAGTATAGTTTGAAGTCAGATAGCGTGATGCCTCCAACTTTGTTCTTTTGGCTTAGGATTGTCTTGGCAATGTGGGCTCTTTTTTGGTTCCATATGAACTTTAAAGTAGTTTTTTCCAATTCTGTGAAGAAAGTCACTGGTAGCTTGATGGGGATGGCATTGAATCTATAAATTACCTTGGGCAATATGGCCATTTTCATGATATTGATTCTTCCTATCCATGAGCATGGAATGTTCTTCCATTTGTTTGTGTCCTCTTTTATTTCATTGAGCAGTGGTTTGTAGTTCTCCTTGAAGAGGTCCTTCACATCCCTTGTAAGTTGGATTCCTAGGTATTTTATTCTCTTTGAAGCAATTGTGAATGAGAGTTCACTCATGATTTGGCTCTCTGTTTGTCTGTTATTGGTGTATGGGAATGTAATTTTTGCACATTGATTTTGTATCCTGAGAGTTTGCAGAAGTTGCTTATCAGCTTAAGGATATTTTGGTCTGAGACGATGGGGTTTTCTAAATATA
This sequence comes from Rhinopithecus roxellana, assembly GCF_007565055.1. NCBI lineage: Eukaryota > Metazoa > Chordata > Mammalia > Primates > Cercopithecidae > Rhinopithecus > Rhinopithecus roxellana. Next base: position 164,687,691 of record NC_044553.1, read on the forward strand.
CAGTCATGTCATCTGCAAACAGGGACAATTTGACTTCCTCTTTTTCTAATTGAATGCCCTTTATTTCCTTTTCTTGCCTGATTGCCCTGGCCAGAACTTCCAACACTATGCTGAATAGGAGTGGTGAGAGAGGGCATCCCTGTCTTATGCCAGTTTTCAAAGGAAATGCTTTCAGTTTTTGCCCATTCAGTGTGATACTGGCTGTGGTTTTGTCATAAATAGCTCTTATTGAGATACATCCCATCAATACCTAGTTTATTGAGAGTTTTTAGCATGAAAGGCTGTTGAATTTTGTCAAAGGCCTTTTCTGCATCTATTGAGATGATCATGTGGTTTTTGTCTTTGGTTCTGTTTATATGATGGATTATGTTTATTGATTTGTGTATGTTGAACCAACCTTGCATCCCAGGGATGAGGCCAACTTGATCATGGTGGATAAGTTTTTTGATGTGCTGCCATGGCAACAATTTTTTGTGTCACTTTGTCTAGACCATAGTCTCAGTTATTTAACCACAGACTAACCCAGGTGTTGCTCCAGTGGAATAACACAGGTGTTAGAAAAACCTGTCATCAGACTGGGCATAGTAGCTCACACCTGTAATCTCTGCACTTTGGGAGGCCAAGGCAGGCAGATCACCTGAGGTCACAAGGTGGAGACCAGCCTGGCCAACATGGTGAATCCCCATCTCTATAGAAATACAAAAATCAACTAGGTATGTTGGCTTGAGCCTGTACTCCCAGCTACTCAGGAGGCTGAGGCAGGAGAATCGCCTGAGCCTGGGAGGTGGAGGTTGCGGTGTGCTGAGGTTGTGCCACTGCACTACAACCTGGGGATAAAGCAAGACTCTATCTCAAAAAAAGAAAAAAAAAGAAAAAAAGAAAAAAAGAAAAGAAAAGCCTGTCATCATTTTTTCCTAAGTCAGAAAGGTTGTCCTAGATAACCTAGGTGGGGTTGATTCAATCAGAGCAATGAGAAGCTGATGTAAGGGTGGACCACAGTTGCTGGTCTTCCCAGGAATTCCAGCCTATCCTTCCTGATGATCAGCATTCTTGACGTTGGCCATGCTTAGCCAGGCCTTACATTTGCTGTCACGAGGAGCTCAAAGCACAACAAAGTGTCAATCCTCAACTCTGCCCAAAGTGGTAGGTGAGAGAGGGGACTCTGTGAGTGTGAGAAGCACAAGATCACTTCTACATTAATATCCCATTTGAGAAAACTACCATTATTTCCTTGGTGACTAAAGTCCACTTCATTTCCCAAATGTGTCTATGCACAGAAGACAACAGGAGGGGCCAGGCAACGGTGAGTGAAAAAGTCCCCTCAGCCTTCACAGGTCCTGCAGTAATCACAGCCTGGGCCACACCTGAGTTCCAGGCAACAAACCTGAGCCCTAGGATTTAGACCAAAGAATATACACCCTGTGTTTTCAGGGAAGAAAAGGAGACAAGGGAACTGTGAGACGAAGTCTGGAGAGAGGAGAAATGGGAAAGAGCCAACTGGATCTCTTATGAGTCAGATGTGCTTAGTTTTAAAAAAGAAGAGGAGTTAGCTGTGAAAACTGTCAGATTTTAAAGATTCTGGCCCTGGGTGAGCCTCCCTCTTGGCTCCAATCTGAGACCAAAAGAGATTTCCACAGTGGTCTTCACCCCAAGTCTGATTAGAAAATAGTCCCAAGGTTCCCCTGGGCTTCCTCAGGACTCTGATTTTGATGACCAAGGCAGAGTCATTTCTGCCCCCAACATGGCATTCTGGCTCCTGTGAAGTTGACGATGTGTCCTCTTGTTGCAAAAAGAAGGAAGGAAGGAAGGAAGGAAGGAAGGAAGGAAGAAGGAAGGAAGGAAGGAAGGAAGGAAGGAAGGAAGGAAGAAGAGAAAGAAAGAAAGAAAGAAAGAAAGAAAGAAGAAGAAAGAAAGAAAGAAAGAAAGAAAAGAAAGAAAGGAAAGAAAGAAAGAAAGAAAGAAAGAGGGAGGGAGGGAGGGAGGGAGGGAGGGAGGGAGGGAGGAAGGAAGGAAGGAAGGAAGGAAGGAAAAAAGGAAAACAGTTTTGCATTCAAAGACATCAAAATGTTAGTACAGAATTGTAAATCTGGAGAAATTACTTAGAAGCATTTGATAATGAGGCAGCCCCAGTCACTCACAGGAAGACAGCCCTTAGGACCACCTGCACTTACTCCTGGGGACACCCCAGTGCACAGTGACTAGGATGCTCCCTGGTGGTTCTAGGAACTTCTGCAGTGAGGTTTCTCTCTGGGCTCACACTGACTTCTCACTGTGTCTCTCATGCAGTAATACACAGCTGTGTCCTCCACTCTCAGGCTGTTCATTTGCAGATACAGTGAGTTCTTGGTGTTGTCTCTGGAGATGGTGAATCGGCCCTTCATAGAATCTGGGTAGTATGTGTTGATGCCACCATTACTGATAGCTGAGACCCACTTTAGCCACTTCCCTGGAGCCTGGTGAACCCAGTGCATCTAGTAGCTACTGAAGGTAAATCCAAATGGTGCACAGGAGAGTCTCAGGGACCCCCCAGACTTTGCCAGGCCTCCTCCAGACTCCACCAGCTGCACCTCACACGGGACACCTGCAAACAAAGAGGCACCATGATCATAAACTGCCACATATATCCACTGTTTATCTCATTTATATCCACTCACAGCAAATATCCCTACTTCTCCGTGAATCACCTTTTAAAATAGCAACAAGGAAAACCCAGCTCACCCCAAACTCCATGGTGAGTCCTGTGTGTTTAGTCCCGAACACCAAATGGAAACACCTGGGAATCCCAAGACTGGGGCTCCTCTCCCGGGCTGCAGGGTCAGGGCTGGATAGTTTTCATCAGCAGAGGAAGTGCCCTATTTGCATGTCTCCTGCTATATAGCAAGCTCTGGGGTTGGACGCCTGGGAAGAAGGCGGCACCCCGATAAAATGACCGTGACCTGCAGGAGTTTGGTGAAAATAATGGTAAAAAAATGTAGCTGGGCATTGTGGCTCACACCCGTAATCCCAGCACTTTGGGAGGCTGAGCGGGGTTGATCATATGTGAGGTCAGGAGTTTGAGACAAGCCTGGCTAACATGGTGAAACCCCATCTCTACTAAAACTACAAAAATTGGCTGGGTGGTAATGGTGTGCGCCTGTAATCCTAGCTACTTGGGAGTCTGAGGCAGGAGAATCACTTGAGCCTGGGAGTCTGAGGTTGCAGTGAGCTGAGATCACACCTCTGCACTCCAGTCTGGGTGACAGAGTGAGACCCTGTCTCAAAAGAAAATAAAAATGCTGTCTTATTATGAAATTGTGCTGTAATAAACACTTTGCACTGATCTTCCGATTTTATTTTTAAATACTTGTGTAAATTATGTTCTGCAAGAGTCAATGTTTTCACCAATTACAAACGTGGAAGTAAACCCACACATGGAGGGGCTAAGTATGTGTCTAAGAGCTCATGTCTGGGATGAGTGAACCCCGATATCTGGGCATGTGCTCCTCATCACTGGCTCTGACTGCTCCCTAAACCAACTCCAGGACAGAGCTGGGTGTGCCTAGTGTGGTTTGCAGAATCCACTTCCGGTATTGAGAACTTGTGTGACTTCGCTGCACTCCAGCAGTCACCTGAAAATATGGAGAGAACTAGACTTCAGGCAGATGAATTTTTAGGTATTTCTGACATTTAATATATTTTTATACCTTTCTATTACTCCTTCCTTGTCTAAGTTTCCATGTGTTTCCTTGTAATAAACACTGCGAGGTTTAACGGACGGATAATAAACTTCACATATTTAAAGTGTACAAATAATAAGCATGATGTAACTGTCATATTTATCAAGAAAATGGATAAGTGACTTCCTCTCAACATTTCTCTTGTTCTTCTATATACTTTCTCCTTTCCCATTCTCATCTTCTACCATTTCTCCAGTAAAATGTTGATCATCTTTATACTTCAGATACATTTTTATTTATCAAAATTGGTAAAAATAAAATAATATAGCATATTTTATTATTAGGTTGGCTTATTTTGCTCAACATAAATGCTTATGTATTTACCTCGCTGTTGTGTGTATTAGACATTTGTTAATTATAAATGATGGGGAGTATTTGAGTTGACAAGTTTACCTCAATTTGTTTTTCTATTAAGCAGCTGAACAATATTTAGATTCTTTAACTATTTTAGGTCTTACTAACAAAATCTGCCACTCAGCTTGGAAATGTACATAGATCAGAAATACATTTTTCTTATTTTTCATAGCAACATCAACTATAACATATAAAGAGAGAATACAGCATTTTGCAATTTTTTAATACTTTATATAACGAAGTTTTAAGACAAATAACAAACCTGAAATCTAGGGAGAGGCAAAGTCAGGGTATGAGATTACCAGAGGTGGAGTTTGGCATATGAAATGCAGGTTGTAACAAGATAAAAATACAAATAAATACTGGGTTGTGTGTTGTAGTGTAAAACTCTCAGGGACAAAATACCAAAGCGATGTTCTATCATCTTTAATATTTTTCTGCTAGAATGGGGACATTCACATAAAAATTTTATTTCCCAAAGTGTCTGAGAGAGAATGAAATCCCATGCTTCCAAAACACATCCAGACCCACCTTCCATATCCCCTCTACAGGACTAATGAATTACTCTGCAGGGACAAGTCACTGAAACCAGAATCCGAGGGACATTGGTGCAACCTCTCAGGTCTTGAGATGGGAACAGAGGTCCCCACTGACATTCTCTTGAGAAGCAGCTCCCCTCTCTTTCTTACAGAATCAGTCTTAATCTGCAGGGCAGGGCAGCATATCTGGAAGGTGATGACACCGTTGGAGAACACTGGAGCTGTGGGAGAAAATGACTGCAAACTCTTCCCAAGGAGAAGGGAAAAGAACACATAGACCAGAATCTTATCTAGATAAGTGTCAGGAACACTCTGATGGTCACAACAAGACCCAGGGCCGCAACCCCTTCCTAGGAACATAGCCTCATGAGAAGGATGAGAATCTTCTTTTAGTCCAATGCCTTCCACCAATTTCACAATTGCCATTTAAATACAACACTTTAATCCACCTGAGGAAGTTACAAGAAATCCTCTGTAGAATGGAACAAGGTGAAGATACAAAGCCAAGCAGGAAAGAAACACAAGGTGTCACTGGAGTATCTGCTGTCTCTGGTGGACGTGGAAGAACAGACTTCAACCCTTGACATCCACTGCAAAAGTACATGTCAAATGTAGCTCTGAGGAGATTCACAGACACCTCAATAAGAAAGGCCCATCAAGACAAGATGTGGTTAAATTCAGGCAGAAAATGCATAAAATAAAGTAGTAAGCCAATATCAATTGTTCAACCAAACATATCTGGCCAGCAACAAAAAGTATAACATATATCAATGAGGAAGACCAAAGTCATAATGAAAAAACCATCAGAATGAGATCTGTAAATAACAAACACAAGAACTACCTAATTAAATATGATGTTTAAAGTGATTAACATTTATATTTAAAAAATGTGTGAAGTCAAATGTGGACATACTGTAAAATTAGGTAACTGAGAGGTGGAAATACTAAAAATGAATCAAATGGAAATGCATAAAATAATCAAAAGCAAGGAAATATGAAACTGAGCAAGCCTTAGGCACGCTCATCAGTAGACACGGCTCAGCTTTTAAATAAAACCATGGGCTTAAAATATGTTACTAGAAATTACAGAAAGTTAATTTCAAAGAAACAAATAGTGAAGATACTAAACAAAATATCAAAAAGTATAGTTTAGATATATTTTAATTATCAAAAATAAAAGTTAGAGATACAGAAAATAATATTTGAAGAAATGATGGTTAAGAATGTTCCAAATTTTGTGAGAGACACAGAAACACAGAACTACAAAGAACAGAGAACCGCCCAAAAGTAAATGCACACAGACACACACACCACACATCCTCCACGGGCACAGACTTATGCACAAGCAAAAGCTCGCACACCACACACCGTACACCACCCATGCATTTTCTCAACATTATTGTTTTTATTAGTTGCTTGAAAAGTATTTGTTTTTATAGTATGAAACAGAAAGCTAAAATTGAAATTAAAAATTTCTATGCATAGGCCTTTCTATTCCTACCACAATCAGATTCATGATTTGATGTAAATTAATGTAACTGGTGTTAGGAAATATACTATTTCAAAGAAACCTGTTATTTATTTCTGGCTCTGTGTTTATTCATTTGTAATGTGTGCCAATATCATCCTTTCTAATTAACAGGAATTTTTCTTAAGTTGGCACATAATAACTGTTAATATTTGTGAGGTATAGTGTGATATCTTAATACATGTGTGCAATATATAATAACCAAATCAGAGTAACTAGCAAATTTATCAACTCAAATATTAACATTTCTTTGTGTAAATAGCATTAAAAATTCTCTTTCTAGCTTCTTGCAAACAAACAATGTAAAATAAATTGTAAAGTCAACCTACCATGCTGTATAACATTAGAGCATATTCCCCTTGTCTAGCTGTAATTTTGTATTTATAAATAAACATATTCCCCGTCACTCAATTTCATCTCCTTTTCAGCCTTATGTATCTATTATTCTACTTTCTATTTCTATAAAATCAATTTTTTTAGCTTCCACATAAGACTGAGAACATATGCCTATCTTATTTCTCTCAACACAATGGTGTACACTTCTACCTGTGTTGCTGTGAATGCTAGAATTTCATTCCTTTCTTAAGGGTTAATAATATTCCAGTGTGTAAATATACCATGTATTCTTTATCCATTTTTCTGTTGATGGATGTGTAGGTTGATTTCATGTAACTATTGAGATAGAATAGTGTTGCAGTGAATATGGGGGTGCAGACATTTCTTAAATATTGGGATTTTCATTCTTTTAAATACATATTCAACAGCTGAATTGCTGAATCGCTGAATTATATTGAGTTCTAACTTTACTTTCCATCATGGCTTTATTAACTTAGATTCCCACCAGTGATGTATGAGTATCCCTTTCTATGCATCCTAGCCAGTCTTTATTATTTTTCGTTTTACTGATAATACCCTTTCTTTCTTTTTTTTAGTTTCGCCTTTTTTTTTTTTTTTTTTGAGACGGAGTCTCGCTCTGTCGCCCAGGCTGGAGTGCAGTGACACGATCTCGGCTCACTGCAAGCTCAACCTCCCTGGTTCACGCCATTCTCCTGCCTCAGCCTCCGGAGTAGCTGGGACTGCAAGCGCCCGCCACCACACCTGGCTAATTTTTTGTATTTTTTAGTAGAGACGGGGTTTCACCGTGTTAGCCAGGGTGGTCTCGATCTCCTGACCTCGTGATCCACCCGCCTCAGCCTCGCAAAGTGCTGGGATTACAGGCGTGAACCACCGCGCCTGGCCAATAATAGCCTTTCTAACAAGGATGAAATGCCATCTCATTGAGGATTTGCATTTTCCTGTATATTATTTATTTTCAGAATTTTATATATACTTGTTGGTCCTTTGTATGTCTTCTTCTGAGAGGTGTTTGGTGGTCTTATTTGCTTATTTTTAATCATACTTTATTACTATTCAGTAATTTGCATTTCTTTTATATTTTTGATATTGATCCCTTGTCATATAGTTTGTAAACATTGTCTCTCATACTGCAGGTTGCCTCTTCACTCTGTCACTTGTTTTCTTTACTGTGCCTGAGCTGGGATTTCTTGACAGAACGTGGAGAGGTGGGCTCAGGGGCTGTGGGACATTGGAGGGGAAGAGATGAACTCAACACCTAGAACCACCTGAGCCGTTGCTCATCATGTGATTTCTGGGTCAATGGTTTGAACAGATTCAGAAGAGTTTTTCTTGGCCTTCTGGGGGCTAAATAATTTGAAGAGAGAATGATGTAACTTATTACTCATAGATGACAGAATGTGATAATTGTACACGTATGTAGGTGTGTAGGGATGGTTTGGCAGTGTTTACTCATCCCCAGAAAAGAGAAAAGTGTCTGCTATGAAAAAAATTATAGCTTGTGACATTCATAATTATTATTAATGACAACCGATGCTAGACACTAGACCATGTTATAATGCTAGTGGAAAAACCCAACAGAAAAAAATGTGTCTCAGGAAAAAAAAAAAAAAAAAAGGAAGAGGTCAAAATTTAAACGAGATGCCTTTGAACATTACCAGTAATAAAGATGCCAAAAAGAATCAACCATCATAACCAGAACAAGAATTAAATAACTGTTCATGGGTTTTATGTTGAGAAGATATGGAATTTTCATCTAGTGGCTCATCCCCATCCGCATAATAGAGTTCAGAGAACAAACTAAGAACAGAGTGTGACCTTAAAGGAAGTGGAGGCCAAATGCTTGAGTAGAAGGAGAGTCTGTGTTGGAATCATTGTGAAGTGAAACATGAATTCCACAGAGAAGCCACAGTATTCAAGGTCAGTACCGACTTTACTTGAGTTTAGTGGTGAATACAGCAAAGACAGGTTTCACTGTCCTCATTCAGTTTCTATTTTCTCAGCTCTCTTGGAAGGTCAGTTGTGAACATTGGGAATCTACTTACAACTTAATCACAGCAAGCAATTTTTTACTGAAGGCATAGGTGACAATTGATGGTGATTAAATTTAGGTTATAGAAATTAGTTATTGAAACCTCAATGTCAGTCTCTAGTAATTTATGTAGTAAAATGGTCAGCCTCATCATGGGGCTTTATTATTCCATCTGGGATGAGTGTCCATGTGGGCATATGGTGCAGTTCCAGTCATGGGGGCAAGGGAGATGGTCTGTTGAGGAATTTATGGCCCTTCAGAGGAGAACTGCAGAATTTTTCCCTCCCCACTTCCAGCTAATATTTGTTTGTGACCCTTGGGAATGTTGTCACCATGTCACTACATGATGACAGTTACTTGAGGAATGAAGCCGACTTACTGGATGCATCAGTGTGGAAAACTGAGAAAATAAACTGCTTTGGTAAATGAGTTGTCAAATTAGGCAAGCCTGGAGCCACTCACATCCAGGCTTCTTGTTTCATTACAGTGTGATTTACCTCATTGTCAGCTTATGTATTACTCTGTCCTCATGCTGCTATGGAAGAATACTTGAGACTGGCTAACTTACATATATATATATGTGGTGTGTATATATGTGTGTGTGTGTATATACATATATATGTGAATATATACATACATATATACATGTATATACATACATATATATGAGGTTTAATTGACTCACAGCTTCACATGGCTCAGAAAACTTACAATCATGGTGGAAGGAATCTTTTCACATGGTGGCCAAAGAGAGAAAGGGTGCAAACAGCAGAAATGCCAGACACTTGTAAAACCATCAGATCTCATGAGACTTACTCACTGTCACGAGAATAGTGTGGGAGTAACTGCCCCCATGATCTGATTACGTTTGCCTGGTCTCACTTTTGACATTTGATTATGGGGATTACAAATCAAGATGAGATTTTGGGTGACGTCTAAGCCAAAGCATATTATTCTGCTCCTGGTCCATTCCAGGTCTCATGTCCTCACATTTCAAAACACAATAATGCCTTTTAAATAGTTCCCCAAATTCTTAGCTTATTCCTGCATTAACCCAAAAGACTAACTTTAAAGTCTTATCTGAAAAAAGACAAGACCCTTCTGCCTATAAGCCTGTAAAATCAAAAGCAAGTTGGTTACTTTTTAGGTACATTGGTTGTACAGAAATTGCATAAATACACCCATTTTAAATGCAAGTAATTGGCAAAAATGAAGAGGCTACAGGTTGCATGCTATTCCAAAATCCAATAGGGCAGTCGTTAAAACTTAAGTTCCAAAATGATCTCTATTGACTCCATGTCTCACATCCAGGTCACGCTGATGCAAGAGGTTGACTTCCAAGGCCTTGGGCAGCTCTACCACTGTGGCTTTTCAGGGGAATGCCCCCCTCCTGGCTGCTTTCATAGGCTGACTATGAATGTCTGTGGCTTTTCCAGGCTTATGGTGCAAGCTGTTGGTGGACTATCATTCTGGGATCTGGAGGACAGTAGCCCTCTTCTCAAAGCTTTCCTAGGCATACCCCAGTATGGACTCTGTATGGGGGCTCCAGCCACACATTTCCCTTCTGCACTTTGTTTGAGGGCTCCACCTCTGCAGCAAACTTCTGTCTAGACATCCAGGCATTTACATTACATCTTCAGAAATCTAGGAAGAGGTTCCCAAACCCTAATTATTGACTTCTGTGTATATGCAATCCAACATCACACGTAAGCTGCCAAGGCTTGTGGCTTGTACCTTCTGAAGCAATGGCTCAAGATGTACATTGGCCCATTTTAGCCATGATGGGGACTGAAACAGCTGGGATGAAGGGCACCATGTCTCAAGGTTGCAAAGAGCAGGAGGGCCCTGGGCCTGGCCTAGGAAATGATTTATCTTTCCTAGGCCTCTGGACCTGTGATGGGAGGGGCTGCTATGAAGGTCACTGACATGCCCTGAAGTCATTTTCCCCATTGTCTTGGTGATTAATATTAGGCTCCTCATTACTTACACAATTCAAGCAGCCAACTTAAATTTCTCCCCAGAAAATGTTTTTTTCTTTTCTTTTCTTTTCTTTTTTTGACAGAGTCTTGCTCTGTCACCCAGGCTGGAGTGCAGTGGCATGATTTTGGCTCACTGCAAGCTCCGCCTTCTGGGTTCACGCCATTCTCCTGCCTGAGCCTCCTGAGTAGCTGGGATTACAGGTGCCTGCCACCACGTCCAGCTAATTTTGTTTTGTACTTTTTAGTAGAGACAGGGTTTCACCATGTTAGCCAGGATGGTGTCCATCTCCTGACCTCATGATCTGCCTGCCTCGGCCTCCCAAAGTGCTGGGATTACAGGTATGAGCCACCGTGCCCAGCCCCAAAATGGGTTTTTCTATCAAATCATCAGGCTACAAACTTTTCCAATTTTTATGCTCTGCTTCTTCTTGAATGCACTGCCACTTAAAAATTTCTTCTGCCAGATATCCTAAATCATCTCTCTGAAGTTCAAAGTTCCACAGATTTCTAGGGCAGGGGCAAAATGTCACCAGTCTCTTTGCTAAACATAGCAAGAGTCACCTATATTCCAGTTCCCAAAAAGTTCCTCATCTCCATTGGAGACCATCTTAGCCCGGACTTCATTGTCTATGTTACTATCAGCATTTCAGTCAAAACCATTCAACAAGTCTCTAGAAAGTTCCAAACTTCCCTACATCTTCCTGTCTTCTGAGCCCTCCAACTCTCTAGAAAGTTCCAAAATTTCAAACACGTTTCTGTCTTCGTCTGAGCCCTCCAAACTGTTTCAACCTCTGCATGTTACCCAGTTCCAAATTCACTTCCACATTTTCTGGTATCCTTATCGCAGAGCCCCACTACCTTGGTCCCACTTTACTATACTAGTCTGTTCTCAAAACACGCAAGACTGGGCAACTTGAAAACAGGTATAATTGACTCATAGTTCTGCATTGCTGGGGAGGCCTCAGGAAACTTAAAATTATGGTGGATGGCACCTCTTCACACGGTGGTGGCAGGAGAGAGAATGAGTGCAAACAGAGAAAATACCAGGCACATATAAAACAATCGGGTCTCGTGAGACTCATTCACTGTCACAAGAACAGCATGAGGAAAATCATGCTCATTATTCGATTACATCCACCTGGTCCTGCTTTTGACACATGGGGATTATAGGTATTGTAACTAAAGATGAGATTTTGGGTGGGGAGTCAGCAAAACCATATCACCTTATGTTATCTTTTTTCGTTCCCTGCTAAAATAGCCAAATGTAATAATCTAGAGGAACTAAGAGTAAAAAAATGAAACCAAAACCAAACAAACAAAAAACGCCACCAATTTGAAAATGAAAATAAGTCCCAAGTAAAGTCAAAGTTAGTGTGTGGATTGTAATGTGATAGACAGGAGACATTGCTAGACACAAAGTGCGTGCTCACATCTATTTTATCTCAATATATTTTTCAAAAATTGTATATCCCTTAGGTAATACTTCCATTGAGACCCTTGATTTAGCATTATTTATTGATGAATATTACCTAAATAATAACAACTTGAAGTTATTAACCAGTAATTCATTTTACTAGTCAGAACTTTAATTTAGGATATATTTCTCTATCTGATGTAAATCCAGTCCAGAAGGCAGAAATTATTGCACTTATTAGAGCTTGTCAGTTAACCAAAGACCAGGATGAATGTAATCCCAGCAGTTTGGGAGGCTGAGGCAGGTGACTCACCTGAGATTAGGAGTTTGAGACCAGCCTGACCAATATGGAGAAAACCCATTTCTACTAATAATACAAAATTAGCTGGACATGGTGGCACATGCCTGTAATCCCAGCTACTAGGGAGGCTGAGGCAGGAGAATCACTTGAACCCGGAAGGCGGAGGTTGCAGTGAGCCGAGATCATGCCATTGCACTCCAGCCTAGGCAACAAGAGTGAAACTCTGTCAGAGAGAGAGAGAAGGAAGAAGGAAGGAAGGAAGGAAGGAAGGAAGGAAGGAAGGAAGAAGGAAGGAAATAAGGGGGGGAAAAAAAAGAAAGAAAGAAAAGAAAAGAAAAAGAAAAAAGAAAGAAAGAAAGAAAAAAAGAAGAAAAAAGAAATAAGAAAAGAAAGAAAAGAAGAAAAAAGAGAAAGAAAAGAAAGAAAGAAAAGAAAAAAGAAAAGAAAGAAAAGGAAGAGGCCGGGCGTGGTGGCTCAACCTGTAATCCCAGCACTCTGGGAGGCCGAGACAGGCGGATCACGAGGTCAGGAGATCGAGACCATCCTGGCTAACACGGTGAAACCCCGTCTCTACTAAAAAAAATTACAAAAAAACTAGCCGGGCGAGGTGGCGGCACCTGTAGTCCCAGCTACTCGGGAGGCTGAGGCAGGAGAATGGCGTAAACCCCGGAGGTGGAGCTTGCAGTGAGCTGAGATCCGGCCACTGCACTCCAGCCTGGGCGGCAGAGCGAGACTCCGTCTCAAAAAAAAAAAAAAAAAAAAAAAAAAAAAAAGGGAAAGAAAGTCTTGCTCTGTCACACGAGCTGTATTGCAGTGGTGTGATCTTGGCTCACTGCAAACATTGCCTTCCAGGCTTAAGTGATTCTTGTGCCTCAGCCTTCTGAGTAGCAGGGCCTACAGGTGCACGTTACCATGTCTGACTAATTTTTGTATTTTTACTAGAGATGGGGGTTTCTCCTTGTTGCCCAGGCTGGTCTCGAACTCCTGGCCTCAAGTAATCTGCCCGCCTCAGCCTTCCAAAGTGCTGGGATTAAAGGTGTGAGCCAACACACCTGGGCCAAAAATATACCTTAAAATGAATTCCTACATTCTACAAACCTAACTTATATAACTTTGAAACCAAATAAAAACAAGGAAACAATTACAACAAACAATGTTGTAGTGCATCATTATACCAAATATCCAGTCTTAACCTGGTTTATAATATTATGAAAGCATGGAAGGCCTTGCCATTGTTCATTTTCCACAGAATCAATCTCACTCACAATCTTCTGAATATGTCGAAAAACTTGTATCTTTAAATAGAAATTATAAAACTGTGATAAAATATTAATCTCTCTTGGCCAAGAGTTATCCCACTAGCACTGTGGCATTATGGTCCACTCCTTAGGGCACATCAATTACTATCCTAAGGCTTGGTAGCTGGAAGGTCCATACATGTAAAGATTTTTGTCATATGGCATGCATGTGTTGCAAAATATTTAAAGTGATTATTGTGTTATATTCAGTCAAATCACTAAAAGTTTAAGGTTTCTTTTTTACTACATATTTTTAGCAGTATTTTGTGATCTTCAGCCACGAGACCATGTCTATTGGAAGAAACATCAGGACAAAATTCTTTTTTATTGAACCATATTGGAAGAAATTTTATCAGTACTTTTTAAAATTGTTTTTTTGAGGCAGAGTCTCACTCTGTTGCCCAGGCTGGAGTGCAGTGGCCCCATCTCAGCTCACTGCAACCTCCACCTTCCTGGTTCAAGTGATTCTACTGCCTCAGCCTCCTGAGTAACTGGGACTACAGGTGTGCACTACCACACCTGGTTAATTCTTGAATTTTTAGCAGAGACGGGGTTTTGCTGTTTTGACCAGGCTGGTCTCAAACTTCTAACCTCAAGTGATCTGCTCACCTTGGTCTCCCAAAGTGCTGGGATTACAGATATGATCTACCTTGCCAGGCCTTTATTAGGTGCTTTTAACCAAAACACTGAAAAAAAAAAAAAAAAAATCCGGGGAATTAATTATTGGGTTAATATTACACAGCTAAAGAATCAATTCAGAACAGATGTGGTGACTCATGCCTATAATTTCATCACTTCAAGAAGCAAATCAAAGAGAAGCACATGAGACCACGAGTTCAAGACCAGCCAGGGAAACTTTGGGACAGTCCATTTCTGTGACAATAAACTTTTAAAAATCAGCTGGGTATGGTGGTGCACCTCTCTAGTCCTGGATACTCGGAAGACTGAGACAGTAGAATTGTGTGAGCCAGAATTTCATGATTACAGCGAGCTATGATTGTGTCACTTCACTCCAACCTTTGTGACAAAGCAAGACCTTGTCACCGAAAAAAAAATCAGTTAAGAATTTCACACAGTCATAAGATTACTCCAATAGAAGATACTGAATTGAGCATGCTCAGAGATCCTCTGGTGCTTCTGATGTTTTGGGGCAGGCAGCTTACCTCAGACATCCAGAATAGGCTGATGATCTTAGACAGTAAAAGGTCTCCACACAAGACTTTGAAACAGGACCCCGTCCGATTCCCACCACCCACTTTCACGTCCTTCTTGTCTTTTTCTCCTTTTTTTATTATTGTTTGCTTATGCTTATAAACAGTCTTCTCATTATTTGTAGAATGCTTCTTGCCCACCCGTATTGGACATTGATCTCTTTTTTATTCACTCTTTTTATAGTTGCTACATACAATGAGTCATCGGACTATTTTTCTGATGCCTGACTGCTGATAACTGAAGGCTCATTCCTCAGTCATCTCCTATTTCTTCAACCAAAAAATGTGAATCTAGTTAAAAATCATGAGAAATTACTCATTCGATGCTATTTGGAGTTTCAAACCCCACAAACCCCTTTGTATGAATGAGAAACCTAAATCTGCCTGCACTGTCAAACCACAAAAGAACGTTAAATCCACTGAACTAGTCTTTGTTTTTTGCCCTATCAAGTCATTTTAGACATTCATGAGAGAACTGCACTACTCTTGGCAGATACCTCAAGAGATAATTAACCTTTTCATATTCACATGGGGGAAGTGTGAGGCACCAACAGATGTGACATCCACACTACATTTTAGCTGAGATTTCTTGGCCTTTGCATGGCATCAAGGACAACTAATGCTGTGAGCTTTGTGTCCCAGCTCCTGTCAACAGGACATACTTAATTCCCGAACCAATTCCAGGACAGAGATGGACATGCCTGGTATAATTTGATTAATCCCTATCATGTAATGAAATAATGAAATTATTGTGCTGTATACTAGTGTTTCCCTAAAAATAAAAGGAGAGCCAGGGTTCATTCATGTGTATATTCAGAAGGGCCTAATTTTTCATGTTATATATAAACGTAATATATAATGCATAATTATATATTACACATAATATATAATACTTATCTATATCATATATATTTATACAATTAATTAAACCTTTAATTCTGTTGAGAAATTAAAAAATTTTTCAGTTTGATGAGTGAAATCACCATGCCATTGTTCTGTGATTTTCTTTTTTTAATTTCTCATATATTTTATCCATGTCTGTCTAACTCATTTTCTACCAAATTATACGTTTGAATTTTTAATATTTTAATGAGGTGAAGTTAGCAAATAATAATCTTACCATAACGTGTCCATTTTGACAAATAATGACATAAACATTACCTTTATTAACACAGAAAGGATCAATTACCTTCAAAATTTCTTCATTTTTCTGTAATTCTTGTTTTTTACACCTTCCCTTCTCACATCACGTTTATAGTCAACAACTGATCTTCTTTATGTAAATTTAGATTAGTTTACATTTTATAGAATTTATAAAAGTGGGATCATATGTGTACTTTTGTTTGGCTTATTTTACTCATCGTAAGTACATGCGAATTTACCCACGCTGTTGAGTATATCCAACAGTATGTGACTGCAACAGTGGGTATTGTTCCAATGAATGAATTTACCACAGTTTATTTACTGATTAAGCTGCTGATCAGTATTTGCATTGCTTTCAGTATCTGAGTATTATCAAGAAAGCTGCTACTCAGCTACTCAGCTTAGAGAAGTACACAGTTTAGAAACATGTTCTTATTGTTTCAACATGAACAGCAGCTAAACTAGAAAAGCTGCACTTTAAACCTGATGTCTTCAGTACATCAGGTCACTGAAATTAAAGAACTCTGTGTATGTCAGTTTGTGTGTGAGAGAGAAGCAGAGAGAAAAGGAGACAGAAAAGGAACAGAGATCCTACATAATTGACCAACATTTATGAGGTGCTCAAGTAAAAACAGGAACTTAGTTTTAATGTAAAAGTCTGCATAAGATGGGAAAGGACAACTTGATGCACCTACATGTGGTTTTACATTTTTAGAAAGATCATTTTGTGATAAGACAAGCAATCATACACATTAGGATAAACACAGTGGCGGGCGTCCAGTGGTGAAAATGCGATGGTGATGCAAAACCTACCCGTCTCCAGCACCTTTTCCCGCCTATTGCACCTGGCTTGATGTGTTCTGAGCGCCCCCTGGCGTCCTGAGTGCCCCTTGGTGATCTGAGCATCCCCTGATGTTCCTGAGCTCCCCTGCAGGGAGCTTTGTGTCTGACTCACAATGACTTTCCCTCACTTTGTCTTTTGTCTTAAAATCCATGGTTGTGTACTTCTTGCTCAGTTGGCTTCACTGTAAAAGAAACCTGTTTTTTGGACATGGAACTGGAGATAGTAACTGGATTCCTGAGGAGTGGGTTGGAATTCGTGCTCCCTCACGACCTGTCCACCTGATCCACTCCAGTCCCTTCCCTGGGGACTGGTGGATCCAGCTGCAGCAGGAATCACTGGTTGTGATGGAGAATTCAGAAGACAGCACAGGTGAGGGAGTGGCTCTCTGTGAGGTCTTCACCAGGCCAACAGTGCACTGAGAAACATTGTTGGCATGCATGGATTCTAAACAACATGTTGAAATTCACAGAAATACGCATTTTGATGAGAATAATGAGCTCCCTTTGCCCAATTTGTGGGTATCCTAGAGCAAATAGTAGATTCTGAGGTTAGAATCAGACAAATATGTGGTCACATTCCCCTGCAAACTTTCAAACCAAATGAAAAAGAGAAACTGCTGTTAGGAGAATGGGCATTGGATTATTACCTCTATCTATGATAATGGTGATTTTCAGAACAAGGCTGACCCGTGATAACCTAAAGGTGTCCTAATTCTGAATCCACAATTAGACCTGAGCAGCAATCACTGGCAGGGGAGGTCACCCCACACAGAGAAACAGCTGACTCAGTAAAGCTGCACAGAGGTGTCTCTGAGGGCCTTGAGTTGTACAGGAACAGTTCCTACTTCAGGTTCAGAGTGAGAACAATCTATCCTTTATCTGCAGAAGGCAAGGTTTAGTGTGTGAAAAAACAGAATTTTTCCTACTTAATATCTCAGTGCTGACCCAGAGAATGAACCCACCCATCTCCTCAACATCAGCGAGTTCCACAGACCAGGCAGGCACCCAGCTACTGCTCTCTGACATTCAGCACCTGGTTTGTGCCAAAGACATCCATCCTGGAAAACTCCTCCAGGATAGTGACTGTGGACAGTTGAAGATACTGAGGTGTGGCTGCTGCTGGGGCACATGGGGGACTCCCGGTGGTCAGCTGTGCTCAGGGAGGAACCAATGGCCCTGACGGACCTAGCATGGAACGCTGGGTAGTTAGGAAGCTCCATCAGCTTCCCACCCTTCTCCATCACTAGTTGTGAGATTGGCATCGGGGGCTGACAGTGTCTACAGCCTCACCTGGCCTCCTGTGCATTTTTCTGCCTTCATTAGTTAAAACTGCCTTTGTGATATGTGAGAATATTTCCTCCTATAATAGCAAACTTTTCTAACCCAGAAACTTCAGTAGTAGGAGCAGAACCACAAATAAACAGAGGATTCCAGGAGAACTGTTAGAGCTGGAGAAATCCACAGACCCTCCCCAAAAAAGCAAACCTTAACTTTCATCTTCAACCTGAGCCTGAACTGCCCCTGTCTTATTTGGGTGCTGAATGCCCTCTGCAGCCCAGCCGTCTTTTCTCCCTGCAGGAAATTTTGTGTCTGGGCTCACACTGATGTCCCATCACTTGGTACCTTTCACACAATAATACAGGGCCAAGTCCGACTCTCAGACTATTCATCTGCAGATACAGCGAGTTGTTGGCATTGTCTCTGGAGACGGTGAATCTGCCCTTCCCAGAGTCTGCTTAGTAAGTCTTTCTTCCATTGCACTTCACACCTATTACTCACTGCAGCCCCTTCCCTGGAGCCTGGTCTATTCAGCTGATCCAGTAACTACTGAAGGTGGATCCAGAGCTGCACAGGAGAGTCTCAGGGCCCCCACAGGGCTGTACCAAATCTCCCCCAGACTCCACCAGCAGCAACTCATACTGGACACCTGCAAACAAAGAGATACTGTGGTTAGAAGCTGCCACGCATATCCACTTTGTTTCATTCACATCCAGTCATACTCAGCATCTCTAGGTCTTCAAACATCACCTTTAAAACAGCAACAAGGAAAGCCCAGCTTAGCCCAAACCCCACCGTGAGTCACTTGTATTCACTCCTGATCACCAAGTGGAAGCACCTGGGAATCAAACTGGCGCTCTTCTTTCTGAGCTACAGAACATGGGCTGGGCTGGTTTTCATCAGAAGAGAGAAGGCCCTCTTTGCTGGTCTCCTCCTCTATAGCAAGATATGGGGATGGACGCCTGAGGGGAGAGCAGGGCCCAGAGCAGATGTGAGACACCTGGAGGAGTTTAGAGGCAATGGCAGCATTTTGGGACAATATAATTTTTATTATGTGACTGCACCATTAAAATTACTAAGCAATTATTATTATTTTTACATATATGTATTATACAAATAAAATATAACTGCATTAAGCAAACTTTAAGAGTTATAAAGAGATAAATAGGAAACAATAAGAAAATAGGAGCCTTCAACACCTTACTTTCAATAATGTATAGAACATCCAGAAAAAAAAAATCTTAAGAAGACAGTGGACTTGAACAACGCTATTAATCAAAGTAACCTAATAGAAATTTACAGATAATTTCAACCAACCGCAGCATAATATGCATACTTCCCAAGCACAGACAAAATATTCTCCAGATAGGTTATATGTTAGATGAAAAAATAAGTCTCAACATTTGAAAAAGTAATACCAACCATTCTCTGACTTTCTCAAAAAGTGGTGTGGCACCCACCTTTCAAATGCTTTCTATAAGGCTACAATTACCATATTAACCACTAACAGACAAGGGGCAAAAGCAGAAAAATAAACTACAGACCAATATTTCTAATATACATAAATAAACCTACGGCCCAGTAAATTACCACCTATATTCCACAAGACTTTAAAAGAATCAATACACCATTTCAACTCAAATTTACTGTTGAGATGCAGCGATAATTCAATGTCCTCGAATCGATAAATGTGGTATGCCAAATTAAGAGCATAAAATTAAAAAATCCCATTAACTTTTCACCAGACACAGGAAATTACATTTTTAAAATGCAAAGTTTCATGATTAAAACTTCAAACAAAGTAGTAACACAAGAAAATAACATGTAAATAATAAAAGTCTTATGAAAAGCCTCAATTACTTAATGTGAAAGATTAAGATATTTGTCCCAATATCGTAATAAGGCAAGAATAACTTGGAGTTATCTTACTTCTAAATTTCAAAGCTAATTACAAAAATTAAGCAACAAAAACAGGATGCTATTGGTATAGATACATATAGAGAGCTCAGAAATAAGTTGATATATTGATGGCAAACTAATTTTCAATGTGAAAAACAACAATATACAATGGCTAAATCATAGTCTCTTCCAAAGAGGATGTTAGAAAAAGTGGATTTACACATGCAAAGAATGAAGAATTTTAGGTTAGGATTAATATGAAAATGAGCTCTAATGGGTAAACTTTTAATGTATGGCCTGCAATTGTAAAATTTTCTCTCCTGCAAAAAATTAGGAATGATTTTTCTAGATTTTATACTAAAAGCACAGACAAACAAAAGCAGAATTGAACAAGTGGGACAGCATCAAAATAGAAAGATCCTGCAAAGCAAGGAAAAATTCCAACTTATAGAATGGAAGAATATAGTTGCAAGCCACGCATCTGAAAAAGTGAGGATATCCAAAATATACATGTAAATTATAAAACTCATTAGCAAAATTATAAAGCCTAATTGTAAAATGCTCAGTTTTACCCCTTAAAAGTTTTTAACAACATAGATCTCATGTTAAAAACGTTGTTCTCCATGGGCAATTACATGTTTATGGTAAAACGGGCGAGGCTATACTTTGTAATTATTCAATCCAACACTAATCTAGGGGGGTGTTGTAAATATCCTTTATAAATTTTATTAAAAGTGTCATCAGTTGCCTCTAGGTTAGGTAAATTGTCTTTGATAACCTGGTGTGCCTGATTCCATCAGAGCAGAACTGGAGTAGGTGAAATTCCATGGTGATCCACACTTCTGCTCTGAGACTTCCAGCCTGCACTTACTGATGACTTATCTCATGGACATTGTACATCCCTAGCCATCCCCCTAAATTGTCATCTTCTACATCTCACAGAAAGGTGGCATGTCCATCTGTAGCTTGTCAAACCTGAAAAACAGAAAGAGTCAGCCGGGCGCGGTGGCTCAAGCCTGTAATCCCAGCACTTTGGGAGGCCGAGACGGGCGGATCACGAGGTCAGGAGATCGAGACCATCCTGGCGAACATGGGTGAAACCCCGTCTCTACTAAAAAATACAAAAAAAAAAAAAAAAAAAAAAACTAGCCGGGCGAGGTGGCAGGCGCCTGTACTCCCAGCTACTCGGGAGGCTGAGGCAGGAGAATGGCGTGAACCCGGGAGGCGGAGCTTGCAGTGAGCTGAGATCCAGCCACAGCACTCCAGCCCGGGCGACAGAGCGAGACTCCGCCTCAAAAAAAAAAAAAAAAAAAAAAAAAACAGAAAGAGTCTAAAATAAAATAATGTTTGAGGATGGCCATCACAATGGGAATATGCATGGTTACATTCAGGTAGGTAAAGGAAGACAAGGGTTTGAAAGAAAAATGAGAAGGGGTAGATAAGCAGTTTTGAAACAATTATTCTAGGCTGGAAGGATGAACAACAAGGGTGACATCAGTGTAGGTTGAACAGGCAGATGCTGGGCAGATGCACTTGGAGAAGTAACTGTTCCATGGTCGCAGTGGCCTTTGTGCAAGGTTGTGGTTTTACAGTCTATTTACGATAGTTCTTGTTATAAGGGATGAGTGTGAGAACCCTCCCTCATGGCCTGCTCCAGCTTCATTCATCAGGGTTTTAACACTAGTGGCTCCTTTTTTATTCTGACAACTTTGACACCCACTTTATACCACGGCTGCTGAAGAAGGTGACTCCATGGCAGTTTGCACAGCACAGGATCAATTCCGCATCCACATCTCATGTTGACCAAGCAAGCTTATCCCCTGCAGTTCCCACTAACCATATGCATTCCCAGGTGAGTCTACACAGAACACAGTGTAGGATCCTGAGCAATGGGAGTGAAGACAGTCTCATCAGTCTCTCCCACATAGCTGCAGGAGCCACAGCCGGAGACCCACCTGAGCTCCAGGAAAAGAGCTTGAGCCCTGGAATTTAGACCACAGAAACCACATTTTACTTTTCAGGGAGCAGGAAAAGCCAATGAAAAAGGAAGAACAACAACTAAAAAGCGGAAAAAAACAAACAAACAAACAAACATGAATTGCAGGCAAAACCAACACTAGATCAGTGCTGATTCTGATTTATACACTTTAGTGTCAGAAGAAGGATCAGACATAAAACCTGTGAGGTTCTACATGACACTGACCCTGGCCCAGCCTCTCTCTTGGTTGTAATCAGAATCCTAAAGACTGTTCTCATCAGGGAATCTTTCTGAAGTTCCTGTCCTGAGTCTGATTGGAGAAGACTCACCAGGAAGCCCTGAGCTTCCTCAGGACTCTGATTCTGGTGACCATGGTTGAGGACTTTTCATTTCTGTAAGCATCAATCTGCATTTTGTGCATATGAGAAGAGATTCTCATATTAAAATAATCATTTAAAAATATGTAGAGATGATATTTTGTAAGAACAGAACTCCAAACTTAGAGAGGTTCACTAGAGGAACTGTAAAAAGATGAAGTCCCACATCCTGACAGGAAATCAGCCTCCATCTGCACCTGCCTCTGGGGTTGACTCTGATCAGTGGGTCCTGAGCACCCCCTGCAACTGATTTCCCCTCAGCGTTCCTGCAGGGAGGTTTGTGTCTGGGCTCACACTGACTTCTCCTCACTGTGTCTTTCGCACAGTAATAGACAGCCGTGTCCTCAGCTCTCAGGCTGTCCATTTGAAGATACAGTGTGTTCCTGGCATTCTCTCTGGAGATGGTGAATCTGCCCTTCACGGAGTCTGCGTACCATGTGCTACCCCCACCACTATTAATAGCTGAGACCCACTCCAGCCCCTTCCCCGGAGCCTGGCGGGCCCAGTGCATGCCATAGCTACTGAAGGTGAATCCAGAGCCTACACAGGAGAGTCTCAGGGACCCCGCAGGCTGTACCAAGCCTCCCCCAGACTCCACCAGCTGCACCTCACACTGGACACCTGCAAACACAGAAACACCAAGGTCAGAAACCACCACACATAACCACTTTCACTCATGTCCCCTCACACTCAGTATCTCTACTTCTCCATGAATCACCTTTTAAAATAGCAACAAGGAAAACCCAGCTCAGCCCAAACTCCATGATGAGTCCTGTGTTTTCAGTGCTGATCACTGAATGGCAACACCTGGGAATCCCAGGCTGTGGCTCCTCTCCCAGAGCTGCAGGGTCAGGGCCGGGCTGTTTTCATCAGCAGAGGGAGGGACCTATTTGCATGTCTCCTACTATATAGCAAGCTCTGGGGTGGGATGCCTGAGAAGAGGGCAGGGCCCAGGGCGGATGAGAGAGTCCTGGGGGATTTTGATGACAATGATTGTGTTTGGGAAAATGTGCTGTCTTGTGAAATTGTTCTGTGATAAACATTTAACAACTATCACATTTTTAATTATGTTTACCTATGTGGATAAATTATGTTATTTAGGAGTCAGTGGTTTCTTCATGTACAGATGTAAAAGTGAACCCACACATGGAGGGGCTATGTATGTGTCTAAGGGCTTACATCTGGCATGAGTGAGTCCTAGTATCTGGGCCTATGCTCCTCACAACTGGCCTCAATTGCTCTCTGAACCAACTCTAGGACAGAGCTAAATGTGCCTAGTGTGGTTTGCAGAATCTGCTTCCTGTCACGAGAACCTATGTGATTTTGCTGAATTTACCTAAATATATGGAGACAAGGTTCAGGCAGATAAATGTTTAGGTATCCCTGATATTTAACATATTTATTTATTCCTTCCTGTCATTCCTTTTTTTGTCTAAAATTTCAGTTGTTTACTTGTAATAAATTTTATAAGTTTTAATTGACAGATAATAAAATTCACATATTTAACCTGTACAATAGTAAATGTTAAAAAAAAGGTCTATTTTCAAGAAGGTGACAAGTCAGCTCCCCTCAGCATTCCTCTTGCTCTTTTATAATATTTTTTTCTTCCCTTCATCTACCATTCCTTTATAAAACTACTGATGTTTTCGTATTTCTTTAGACTACTTTTTATTTTCTAGAATTTGTAAGACTAAAATAATATAGTATATACCCTTATCTATTTGGTTTATTTTTTCTCAGTAGAAATACTGAGAATTAAACTTTTTATGTTATATGTGTTTATTTCTTATAAATGATGGGTAGCATTTCAGAAAACAAATGTAGCATAATTTGTTTTACTATTAAGTTGCTAATTGATACTTGCATTTTAAAATTTCTCTGTCTTACTAATAAGTCTGCTTGCTACTCAGCTTGGTAATGTACATACATGAAAAATTATATAAATTATATAAATATATTTCTTTTTACAACAATAATAGGTTAAACAAGGGAATGTACAGTTTGGCAAGTTTTCTTTAGTATTTCAGAAATTGAAGTTATGAGAAAAAAACAGGCCTGTAAACCAAAGAGTGAGACTAATCTCAATAGATTTAGGAAGTTCATTTTTCCAAGATTAAGGACATGCCAGTGACACTGTCTCAGGGAGTCCTGACAATATATGCCCAAGGTTGTGGGGCACAGCTTGGTTTTACACAATTTAGGGAGACATGGGACATTAATTAATATATGTAAGATGTACATTGGTTTGGTTTAGAAAGGCAGGACAACTTGAAGTGCAATGAGTGCTTCCAGATCATAGGTAAGTATGAGACAAATGCTTGCATTCTTTTGGATTTCTGATTAGCCTTTAACTGAACGCACAATTTGTAGGAATAGTCACATAGGCCTTAGTCTGGCTTCGCAAAACAATAGAGCAAAAGGAGCAATCAGGTACACATTTGACTTACATGAGCAGGGAGACAACTCCGTCCTTGATACAAAAGGATCTTCCTTGTGGTCAAATTTTGAAGGAGGTATAGTTTTAAAAATCGTAGTAACTATCATTTTACGGAAAGAATGGGGGGTGGGTTTGCCCCAAACAGTTTCCAGCTTGACTATTCCCTTTGGCTTAGTGATTTGGGAGTTTCAGAAATTTATTTTCCTTTCACAAACATGGAAATCTTGGGAGAAGCCAGTTCTTGTAGAAACAAAGCCATAGTGTTAGCTAAACTGAGACAGAAGCTGCCATATGAAATACAACCTATTACAAGATAAAGCTACAAACATGTATTGGATTGCTTAAATTCCAGTGTGGTTAACATGTTGTCGTGTGAAATTCTCAAGAACAACATACTGAAGGGCATTGATAAAGTGAATTAAATATGGCCTGAGAAGGACTCTGTACTTCTATGTTTGAGTCTTTGTGGACAAACTGTAACCTGCCTGAATAGGGAGACAACATTGAAAACCTGACGTAGGAGCATGTACCTGTAACAATAGCTGAGTCTTGGCCAATTCCAGCAGCCACAGCTCAACCACTCATACACTCTCGAGTGTGCAAACTGTGTTTAAATAAGGCAAATTCCAACTTGTAGCCAATCCAGCTATTTCTATACCTCACTTCTAATTTCTGTACATCATTTTTTAAACCTATAAATCTTCTTCCACCACATGGCTGAACTAAAGTCTCTTTGAATCTGCTGTCATTCTGGGGCTGCCTGATTCATGAATCATCCATTGCTCAATTAAACTCCTTTAAATTTAATTCAGCGGAAGGTTTTGTTTGATCAGCATTCCTATCCTGTTGAATCCCTTTGCCCTAGAATGGGGACAGTCAGAAAAATCTTCCTTTCCCAAAGTGTCTAAGAGAGAGGGAGAGCCCACTTCTGAAATGCATTCAGACCCACCTCCCTCATCAGCATTACAGAACTGAGGAATTACCTACCCTGCAGGGGCCAGCCACTGAACCATTATTCCAGAGGCACTGGTGGAGCCCTAGAGGAAATAAGATAAAAACCGAGATTCTCACCAAAGTTCCATAGAGATACACCTCCAGCTGTCATGGGATCAGATTCTTAATCTGCAGGGCATGGCAGCAGATCTAGAAGGTGATGTTAACAGTGGATGTTGGAGCTGTGGGAGGGAACAACTGGGAAAAACAGGAGAAAATATACATGTTTAACTCAGTAGACTTCAAGTTGTTTACATGTTAATTGGAATATTTCATAGCTAAAGACCTGATCTAGCATGAGAAATAACAGAGAGATAATGCATGGAGAAATCAACAGTGGGAAGCTGAGGTTCAAGTTCTAATGTTTGTTTACTGATATTTGTCCCCTGGCATGTCCAGAACTTCGTGAGCGAAGAACTCCTCTAATAGAGAAACAAACTCTCACAGGACATGGTCCTCAAAATGATCTTCAAATGGCACATTAACAACCTCAACCTTTTTGGGTTTTGCCTTCTGCAGGTTGAACTCCTGGCATGAGTGTGTCTCTCAATGCTTGCACACATTGAACTGATAATATTTTTGTTCTACATCTTCCAACTATTAAGATATCTGAAAACTCTAAAATTTTCTCCTTTCAAATTTGGTTCTCATTGACTCATTGGGTTAGGTAAATACTCCAGGTATGATAGGATATGGAAAGACACATTGGTAGTTTTTGCTAAGTTATTTATGTTTTATTTTATTTTTATTTTTAAAAATAAAGATGAAGCCTCACTATGTTTCACAGGCTGATCTCACACTCCTGAGTTCACGAAATCTTCCCACCGCAGCCTCTCAAATTTCTTGGATTATAGGTGTAAGCCACTGTGCCTGGACATTGATTACTTACTTTAACTTTTTTAATTGCATTTTGTTTTGAAATAAGTGTAATTCAGGTGGTGGAAAAATTTTTTCCTCAGAGTCCTCTGCAGCAGCTCCAGGACTGAAATCTGTGTTGAGTGGGCTCTGGGCCTGCCCTGCAGCTCTGCCCTCACCCTGCTGGGGACGATGCTGTTTGGGCTCACAGAGCCTAGTCTCCCAATGTCGCTCTCCCAGAATGAAGGGGCTGTCCCCTGTTCACAATGTTCTTTCAGCAGCATCTAGTACTTTTGAAATTGTCTCTTGAAGCAGACATTTGGCATCACTATACCCTGTAAACTGCAGGGAGAGCCCAACACAGATTCCACAAAACCACCCAAGAGTCTCTTCCCTGGGACTGTCAGAAGCAATGACACAGTCAAGATCCATGGTGAGTCCAGAAACTGATAGAATTTGGAGAATCCTGGCCGGGCGCGGTGGCTCAAGCCTGTAATCCCAGCACTTTGGGAGGCCGAGACGGGCGGATCACAAGGTCAGGAGATCGAGACCATCCTGGCTAACACGGTGAAACCCCGTCTCTACTAAAAAAATACAAAAAAAAACTAGCCGGGCGAGGTGGCAGGCGCCTGTAGTCCCAGCTACTTGGGAGGCTGAGGCAGGAGAATGGCGTAAACCCAGGAGGCGGAGCTTGCAGTGAGCTGAGATCCGGCCACTGTACTCCAGGCTGGGCGACAGAGCGAGACTGCGTCTCAAAAAAAAAAAAAAAAAAAAAAAAAAAGAATTTGGAGAATCCTCTTATTTCTTTTAGAATTCTCTATTAAAATGTCACACCAAATAGTATCTCCACAGAGAGAACTACATGGCTCAAAGCCCACAAAAATTAAAACACACACGTACACACACACACACACACACACACACACACACTGGTATGGCTGATTTTTACAGTAATTGGCTCCTAATTTGGGATCTTTCCTAGTGTAAACCAAAGGTTTCTGAGACAGATCTCAATCAAATTAAAATTAATTTTGCCAAAGTTAGGGCATGCCTGGAATTAAGATAAAAGTAATCACAGAAACTGTGTGGTCTGTGCATTCCCCAAAGACAATTTTTAGGACTTTCAATACATAAAAGGGAAAAGTTGGCTAGAGGGGAAAGAGGGATGGTATGAAAATTTACATGTTGTAATGAAAAAGAGGTGCATAGAGAACTAGACAATCATGTCAGCATTTTACATAAAATAACATGTACAAAGAGATATCTGCACAGATGTCTGTGAAGATATTTAACTTTTTGTCTGTGGCTATTGTCTTAGGAATGAAAGGAAAATCAGTTTCTTGCATGGATCGTCCTTTAGGTTTTTTTCCCCCTTCGTGTCACAATGAATTGAGATCACAAGTTTTACTTTCCTTTCATATTTTCCCCACTTTTTCCTTTTCAAAATCTTTCAGAGGAAGCATTTTACAACCAGGTGAGTTTCTGGTCTCCTGTTTTGTTTATCTTTCATGGGTAGGACGGATTATTCCTAGATAAACAGGCCCCATGTTGTTAGTACAGCTCATTGTTACCTACCTTGCAAATGTTGGGAAGTTTCACATCCCATTAATAAGAAAATAGTGGGAGAAAAAGAAAAGTAGAACACAGAAAACCAAGGAGGAAATAACAAACAATAATAAAGGGAAACAATCCTGGAAAAACTGATACAGGCCTTGTAACCCTGAAGGCTGTACATGAGTAGGGTAAACCACAAATGTCTGAGACAGGTCTCAGTCAATTTAGGAAGTTTATTAATATGGTTTGTCTGTGTCCCCATTCAACTACAGATCTTTTGATGTAACTAAGTTCATTTTTACTTTATAGAAATTATAGAAGTGGAATTACATGTATGCACTTATATTTGTTTGCCTTATTTTTCTTATTCAGGTACTTGTTACTTTAAGCATGGTGTTGAGTGTGTCCGGCAGTACTTGATTGTAACAGTGGGTATTATTCCAGTAAATGAATTTGCCACAATTTGTTTGCCAGTTAAGCTGCTGACTAACACTTGGATCGCTTTTGGTCTCTGGGTATAATAAACAAAGATGCTACTTAGCTTAGAGAAGTAACCAGCTAAGAAACACATGGTTCTTATTTTTACATAACATGAATAGCAGGCAAAGCAGAAAAGCTGCACACTAATCAATTTGCTTCAATACATCAGATAATTAAAGTTGGGGAGCTCTGTGCGTGTGTCAGTTCATGTGTTTGTGTGTGACAGAGAAAGGAGGAAGAGAGACCAAGAAAAAAGAGACCCCACCTGTTTGGACCATAATGTATGAGGTACTCAAGTAAACACAGGGACTTGGTGCCTGATGGACAAGGTCCACATCAGATGGAGAGGACAACTTGATGCACCTCCATATGGGTATATTAGTGTTTACATAAACACAATTTTCTAATCATATAAACACTCAGACACATTAGAGAAGATGTAGTGGAGAGGTCTGGTGGTGAAATATTATGGTGAAAACAACTCACATCTACAGCCCCTTTTCTGCCCTGTTGCATCTGCCCCGATGCTGAGCCTTGATCCTGCTCATCCTTGACCACTGACAATCATCCTAAGCCCCTGTACTGCCCTGAGTGCCCCCTGCTGGTCCTATGCACCCCTGCAGGGAGGTTTGTGTCTAGGCTCACAATGAAGTCCCCTCATTGTGTCTTTTGCTTAAAAATGCATAGTTGTGTTTCACTGGACACAGAGCTCAGCTTTAAGAACTGTTTCTTGGATGTGGATATGGACTCTTGAGAAGTGGGTTGTAATCTGTGCTCCCTTCAACAATCCATGAACCTGATCCACTCCTGTCCATAAGGGACAAGCAGATACTATTCTAGCAGGAAGCACTAGTTGTGATGGGGAATCCAGAGACAGTGCAGGTGAAGGAGAGGGTCTGTGAGGATGTCACAAGCTGCAAATGCACTGAGAAACACAGTTGTTGAAGTTAATGGGTTCTGGACAACATGGTGAAATTCCCAAATACACACATTTTTATGAGAATAAAGAGCTCTTGTCCAATTTTTAAGTCTCCTAGAATAATTCAGTAGATTTTGAGGTTAGATTAAAAAATATTATCACATGTTTCTTCTCAAACTTGCAATCAAACAAGAAAGAGAAACTGCTGATAGAAAAACGATATTGAATTATTACCACCATGTGTGATAATGATGATTGTTAGAATAGGACTGACCTGTGATAACTTAAGAGTGTCCTAATTCTGAGCCCACAATTAGACGTGAGCAGCAATCAGAGGGAGTGAAACACCTGACTCAGTGAAGCTGCACCTGGGGGTCTCTGCAGGCCCCGAGTGGTACAGGAACAGCTCCTCCCTCAGACTCAGAGTAAGGACAATTTCTGCTCTTTATCTGGGGAGGTGAAGGTGAGTGTGTGGAAAGTACCAAACTTCCTCTAATCAAGATCTCTGCACATGGAGAGAAACAAAAGAATAGGAGAAACAACTGGTTTCAGTTTAGATCGAACAATTTCTCATGAGAAGGGCAATACCATCTCTGGATCCTGCACAGAATTAAGAAACAATGAATTTGGGGTAAAGTAGAAAATTACAAATGAATTTGGGGTAAACTAGAAAATTACAAATGTTTGCAGATTGTGTTATTAATTATCTATGTCATCTGAGAAAATGAAGTAAAATCATGGTTTTTATATAAAAATCCAGAGTCTGCGGGCCCTGAGAATGCACCTCTAATTCCTGCAACATCAGGGAGCCCACTAGACCAGGTCACCTCTAACACTGCACTCTAACACCCGTCACCTGGTGTGTGCCAAAGACACCCATCCTGGGAGCCCCTCCCAGACAATGATGGTGCACAGTGGAGACACTAAGGCATGGCTGCTGCTGGGACACATGGGAGATCCCTGATGGAAAACTGTCTTCAGCGAGGTACCAGTGGCTTTCGTGGTCTTAGCTTGGACCACAGGGTCATTATTCAAGCTCCATTAAACTCCCACCCTTCTCCAGCACTACTTGTGAGTCTTGCATTGTGGGGTGACAGTGTCTACAGACTCAACCGGCTGCCTGTGCATTTTTCTGCCTCCAATACTTACATCGGTTTTTGGGACATATGAGAATGTTTCCTCTTTTAAATTAGTTTTCTAATCCAGGGACCTCACGGTGGGCACAAAACAGAAATGTACAGAGGCTCAGAGGGGAAATGTTAGAAGCAGAGGAAACCACAGACACTGAAGGAAAGCAGCCCTTGCCCTCCCTCCATCTGCACCTGCCCTGGGGCTGCACCTGGTTTGGGAGTACTGAGTGTCCCCTTCAACCCAGACTCCTTTCTTCTTTTTGCAGGAAATTTTGTGTCTAGACTCACATGGATGTTTCCTCACTTGGGACCTTATGTACAGCCATAGAGGGCCATGTCCTCAGCTCTCCAACTGTTCATTTGCAGATACAGCGAGTTCTTAGCATTGTCTTTGGAGATGGAGAATCTGCCCTTCACAGAGTCTGCATCGTATAATCTGACTTCCATCATATTTTATATCTATTACTCACTCCAGCCCTTTCCCA